>NC_083315.2:17379620-18007987 GCF_963455315.2 Globicephala melas
CGTGGTCTGCAGGCAGGAAGTCAGTATTACGCTGCATGGTTCAACTTCCTATTTTTAAAATTTTTTTTTGCGGTACGCGGGCCTCTCACTGTTGGAGCCTCTCCCGCTGCGGAGCACAGCCTCTGGACGCGCAGGCTCAGCGGCCATGGCTCACGGGCCCAGCCGCTCCGCGGCATGTGGGATCTTCCTGGACCAGGGCACGAACCCGTGTCCCCTGCATCAGCAGGCGGACTCTCAACCACTGCGCCACCAGGGAAGCCCGCTCAACTTCCTATTTTTAATAGAGCAGCCCCAAGTCAGGTTTTGCTGGACAGGCACAATTTCAAGTACTCTGCCCATAAACGGACTGCTCAGGGTCAAACTACATGCCCCAATTTTTCAGTTGGACCTAGCTGGTCAGCCTGGGGTAAGGCAAATGCTCCCTCAAGAGAACTCAGGAGGGACGGGCGAGCTGCAGTCAAGGTTCTGCGCGAGGAGGTTCTGCTTCTAGCCCCACCCGAGCTCTAGGCAGGAGCACAGCTGCTAGATTCCAGTTCTGGAGGGAGCAGCCTCCCGGAGCCGCGGCGACAGAGCTCAGCTGGGCTCCAAGTCGCCGTGCTGCCATGGGCGTGCTCTTCTCATTAGAGCAGACTGCCGCCCAGGCACTCACTAAACTCAGCTCTTTGGTTTACATGAATGGGAAGAACAGCTTCAGCACATTTAATCTTCTTACTATAAATACCTCAGTGAAGAAAAAAGGTGACAATGAAGGCTCATCCCACGCAATTTATTCCTGTTAGCATTCTTACAGTACAAAAAAGGGAGGAAAAAAACCCCCACCAGCCCTTGAGTATGAATGCAACATGAAAAAAAAATCTCTGCTGAATCACGAGCGTGATTATGATATGAAAAGATTCAAGCTGAATTTTAAAATCTCATTTTATAGCTACTTATAAATCCTCTGAATGGCTGTGCATGGAGCCCAGTGAACTCCACACTTTCACACGCATCACCAAGGGCAGGGATTCTCAGACTTGGTTGAGATGATGAGAGTGACGTGGGGCAGAAGATCCTACTTGAACCAGCAAGGCCCCGAGGATGAAAATACCCTTCCACGCCCCCAGCCCCCCATGCCTAGCTGTCTTACTGGACTGGCTCTCTCTGGAGCTAGGCAGTGAGCTTTTTGAATGGAGGGACCTTGTCATTTTCATTTTCATTCCGTTAGCCCTGATCCCAATGCCAGGGAAGTACGTGCTGCCTGAACTTGCTGAATGAATGAGAACCTCTGATCTATGCTTTCCAGTGATCTGCTCCCCTTTTCGCCCATTTTCTAGTTATATTCCACGTCTGTACCTCCTAACATAGAACATCCTGAGTACATACACAGTGTTTCCCCCATGAAACCAAGCAGAAAGGATTCCCTCTACTCATATCTGCAAATTTCACAACAAAACCCTTTCCATCCTCTATTTCCGAGGTTTCCAAACTTGTGACTCATAAGATTTGAGACCACCACGTGCTTCCTGCACAGGGTTCCTCACTCCAACCACACGCCCCCAGAGTGAAGCCCTTATTTTTCATGGTTCTGATACCCAGAAAAGGATGACATAAAACATGACAAAGCAAGTCTAACACTATTACAGAAATGGGCATTGGAAAATGAGAAAAAGAATTCTATTTACTGTGGGAGCCGGAATTCAAACCCAGTATTATTCAGGTTTGACCACAACCCACAATGAAAAGTACATTTTACATAGCTACCAGTACAATAAATGTACGTAAAACTACAACTGAAATAGAGATTATGAAGCAAAACCATTTCTATTGCTAATATACTCTAATATTTGCTATTCTCTTCTACCACTTTCTCTTTAAAAACCGCTGATAACAACCTACTAAGATGATTTCATGACCTGACCATGGGAAGTGACTTATGGTTTAAAAGCTAAAGTTGTCCATCTCTCATTTCGTCTCAAGAGAGAAGTTTTGATACGATTCAAAACCAACAGAGAGTCTTTAAGACCCAGGAGGTAGGAAATAACTTTCATGGAAGCAGCTAAAAACCTAGAATCTTCTGGAGAAATCTCTCTCATGCTTCTTCTCCCTTTGGTATCTTCACGCCTCAGGTGGTTCTTGGATAACTTCTGATTCTCTTTTCTCCTCCATTTCATGTTGCTCATGTGGTTAAGACTAAGCAGGAAGTAGGCGGGCCCAGGGGAAGTAGAAGAGCAGCCTGGGCTCAGGTCTGACTCTGGACACTCCAGGCTTTAATCTCAAAGGCCAGAGGAAGCCTGAGAGCTCACCTGAGACCTGTCCTGTGTTCCACAGCACAGGGGCCAGACCTCAGCTGGAACTAGAGTGTGTATGTGCCACGTGCCTCTGTGACTATCCCTCTACAACACCATGCAACACAGCTCCAGCGTAACAGAAGGGCTGTTCATCCGTGCTGGACTGTATGGTCACCACTAGCTACGTGGGCCTACTGCACCCTTGACGCTGGGTAACTCAGTGGAGAAACTGTGTTTTTAACTTCATTTAATTTTAATTGTTCGGAAATTAAAGAGCTAAATGTGGCTGGTGGCTTCCATACTGGACAGCGAGACCCTGGAACCTATTAAACGTGGGTTGAGAGGTGAGGTCAGAAGGCCTAGGGGCGGGTAAGAATTTGGAGATACTGATCCCAATCGTTCCATCAGATATTTCCAAGATTGAGGATTGAACTGTGGCATTTGCATTCTCAAATCCTGAAAGAGAAACAGAGTCTACGGAACCAAACGACCACAGAGTTTCAAAGCTGGGATTCTGTCATCAGTAATAAGCAGTTCCTTCCAACTACACCTGTGGTGAAGGGTGTTTGCAGGAATAGCTGCGTGTGCTTCTAGGGGCAGAGGAGGCAGCATCTAGTTCACAGTAAGGTTTCAGAAGGACCTAAGTCTAGACTCTGCTGTCACTTACTGGCTCTAAGACCCAGAGCATGTTCTGAATGCTCTTTTTAGCCCCATGGATGCTGAGGGGCTGCTGGGGGCAGGAAGAAAGTCGGTGTGAGGGAAGCACAACGCTGTGGTTTACAGCACAAAACTCCACAATGTGTGCGCACAGGCAGGTGGGTAATAATTCTTAGTCAATTTCAGGATAACTACCGATTCAATCACAGGTGGAAAGAAGGCTGACTTTATCCGACATCTGTGTAACTCCTAGAAAAAAGGAGGGTCATCTAAAAATTGCAGGACATAGGATAATCCGAATAGAAATCCCTCAGTTTACAATCTTACACTATTAGCAAATCCCTAAACCTAGAATACAGCTGGCCAAAATCAGTTCTCTGCACTACCTTATCCATGAGTGTATCCACAGCAAAAACAGCTAACATGGCCGTATAGCTCTTTCCACACATGAGGCCTGTCCTAGGCACCTAATCCTCACAGTTCTAGGAAGTGAAAACAGGTATGCACATTTAACAGATGAGATAGTGAGAAAAGAAATGGAAAAAGTAAGTAACTTGCCCAAGATCAACACCTAGCTGATAGCAGAACAGGGATTAAAACGTAGGATGTAGGCTTTTAATCATTACACAAAACTGCCTTTACACAAAGAGTGGGTTTTTATGGAGTATAGTCATCTTAACGTTTTCACCCAGGAAGTTGTATTTAAAATAAGCAAGAATCTAAACTGCATTAAGGGCACAATGGTAGAAGTGAGAAATCGTAGATGACTATAGAAGAAGTCTTATAAAAACAGGCTAAAATATTTTGACAATCTGAAGTGATTTAATATAAAGGCCATCAGTTCTTTATATCAGAAATCCAATGAAAACATTAATGCAAATAGATGACCTAGAACCATTAAGTAAGGTTCAATTATCATTTGAATAACTGCTGGGGGAAGTTAAGAAATCATCACATTTACTTAAAGAGAATTCCCATTCAATACTGCAGATAATATAGGGAACATTTTTAGTTCTGAAAAATGGTAAGCTTTGGTTATTTGAAAGATTCGCTATCCACATGAAACCCATGAACACATGAAGTAGTTATACAGAACAAACAAGACTTCCATAAACAAAACAGACTGGATTCAGTGTCCTCTAAGTGCTTACATTCAAAAAGAGTCTACCGCCTGGTGCAATCAGTAGGCGCCAACACAACAGCCTTCAAGAGAATTGCAGTTTCAACACTGCTGTTGGGTACATTTTAAAAAATGTGCTAAAATAATGGGCCATGGAGGCATTCTGAAATTAGATCTAACGAGGTGAGTAATTGCTGTGCTAGTCACACCCTATTTCCCCGGCTGTGTTCTCACACTGAACAAGGTGCAGATATCGCCTTTCAAAGGCATCATCTTCTGTCATCATTTTTGGGTGTTCGACACCATTGCTTTCCAGTGGAGGAAGAAAGCAAGAGAACGATGGTGTGCATCCCCCAGACCTCTTTCCAAGATGGAAACTGCCCCTTCCATGTGCAGTTAACTGACCAGCTGGACGGAAGGACTTACTGCAATGCTCTTGGGAAAAGGAGTGGCGTGCCTTTGGAGCCTGTTTCTGGGAGGCAGGCCCAGCTGAGAGAGCACATGGAGAAGGCTTATCACCCCATGTGAGTTTCCTTTTCAGGCCAGTGCAAACTAGGGAGAATTGGGGGGGGGGGTGGTACTCACCTGAAATTCAATGCCAAGAGGCTAAGGAATGGGATTCACTCCCACATTTCTACGGTATATGGTGAGTGAAAGGCACTGTGTTACACCCATGGGGAATAAAAAGATGAATAAGACACAGTCGCTAGAGTAGGAAAGGTCCACACTTGGGTGTGTGAACGTATGCTTGTCATTACATGCCTCTCAGCAGAACCTAGTGTGCTACGTGCTGAGCATAAAGTGATGCCTAGATCAGGTATGTTTCCTGTCCTTATGGAGTAACTGTGCCCATAATAAATTTTACCTAGAATTGAGTTATGTGCCAGGAAGGAGAAAAACAAGACGCGCCTGCACTGAGGCGAGCCGGCATTCCAACGTCACCCGAATTCCAACTTCGTGAAATGGGTTGAAATGATTAGTTAAAAAAAACTCCACTAAATGTTGCCCTGATAGGCTAGAAGGACCCCTCAGCAATGGAAGTGCTCTCAGAAGGGCGTTTAAAGCTATCGGCCATACACTTTTGACAGGACTGTGAGAATTCAGACTCATGCCCCCAACCCTGGAGTGGGCTGCTCGGATAGAGGCCACCACCACGTGGAAATCTGAAACTCCATAATCTCAGAGCTGGAAATACGTCCCCAAACTGGCAAGTTGAGTTCTAAGGGGATGCAGGGCACATATGAACCATCGGAGCAGAAACAACTCCAAATTCTCACTTTATGACGCCCATGAAGGGTAGCTTTTCACATCACTGTAAATTAATTTAAATGCTTCTGTGATTATCAGGTGATCAAATCTGGACTTCAGAAGCAAGTGATGTATCGCTCACTAGACTACAGATGATAGGGGTTTGAGCCCAACACCCAGGCTGGGGCTCAGAGCAGCCACCCCCGGGAAGGGCTGAGCCCTTATCTTGGAAGTTAAGTCTGGGGGAGAGGCCGGAGCTCCTGGACACTCTATGGGCTGGGAAAGGGAGTGCCACAAAGTGCAGGATAGAAAATTAGATTAAAAGTAGAGTAATCCTTGCTGGTGGCATCAGAGAAGACTTCTTAGGTGAGGTAGCATGCGTGTTGGATCTTAGAAGCAGAATTTGAAAAGATTAGGAAAGGACATGAGATGAAAAGATAACATAGGATGATGTGGTTGGATAAAAAAAGGAATGTCGGTCAAAAATAAGCCTGAGACACATGAGGCCCAAATGGAGAGAGAGGAGAGTGGGAGATAAAAGTGGGAAGACACAGGGGACAAATCATGTACAGTGGGATTGAGAACCACTAGCAAACTTCTTCTATAAAGGGCCACATAGCAAATATTTTCAGCCAAACTGTCTGTTTCAGTTATTCAGCTCTGCCTCTGTGGGAGACAAATTACCACAAACAGACGATATCCCCCCAAATGGCAGGCAGGACACTTGGTCTGTGGCCGTAGTTGGCAGACCCTGTGTTAGAGGATTTCAGAGAGATAAGATCTGCTCAGCACAGCTTTGGGAGGGCCACGGGGACAGCAGATCAGAATCAGGGATATTCTGCAGTAAGACCCGGAGAGGGGTGTGTGTCCACTGAGTAACGCTGACGCTCGGTAGTAAGGATTCTTGTCATTACATATACCCAAGGGTTCCCCAAACAATAAGTATCCGAGGGAAAGAGGTAACAAGGGGCAAAGGAACTAAAGTGGGTGATTACTCCATGTTACTTTGCCTAGTTATTATATTTTTAATATACAAAGAATAAACATAGACCCCAAAATGGTTAAATAAAACACCACACACCTTGTTCGACTTGTGGAAGGCAATGAATGGAAATCACTGCTACAGACCTTCCGTAAAGCAGAGAAGTAGCTTGTAGAAGGCTTTGTATTCCAGACAGAGAGCTACCAAACAACGAAGAAAACGATGAGATGGCCATAAAAGCCATTCCTTCTGTTTTTGACTAACTTGTGAGAGATGAGTGGAAAAGTTTCTGTTTATCTCAAATGGGCAGTTCTTCCACTGAGCCGTTAACATCGCCGAACACATTCAAGCATGATCGCGGTTTACTGCTGCAGTGGGCAAGTGCGAACAGCTTCTGCGTGAACTGCTGTAATGCTTGTAATTTCCAGGAATTAACCCAACAGGGATACTTTCAGGTCATTCAATATCGTAAGAATACACTTATAATAAATATATTCTGTAACATGTCGGAATGTTCTAGAAAGGAATATGCCAGCGCTTTCAACGAGGAATAGCAGCTGTTGAATTATTCTCACCAAAGTACAGGACGATGCAAGACAAAGAATCACAGTCGGAGGCAGAGAGAACTGGAGACCAGTCCTTTTTTTTAACTCTGAGGAACATTAAGCCAATTCCAGCAACAAGTTTTGCAGACGGTTTACAGCCACCGCTGAAGAGGACTTGTAGTTTTACTGTGGGCAAACAGTCTAAAGCTGACTTACATATAAAGAAATTGTACTTTTTCAAAATTCACAAAGTACTACTTCTAGTTTCTCTCCTCCTTGGATGGAGACACACACACACACACACACACACACAGTATTTTAATTTCATAGTCCTTTGGGTTTAAAAAAAAAAGGCACATGGGAGCACTTCTGAAACAAACTGACTGAAAACATCCATAGATGTTATCAAGTCACTAACCGGAAAGTTTTCAAGAAATCACCTGGCCTTGACCCTTGACTTCAGCCAATTGAATAGCAGTTATTTAAAACAGATGAGTCTTTTTTCTTTAAAAAAAAAAAAAAAAATCCCACCCTAACATTTTCATCAAGTTCTAAGACACGACCAAAACAAAACAAAACAAAACAAAAATCTCCTTTCATTTAGACTCATTTCATCCTTATTTTGGCCTCCAGAAGAGTAGGAAAAAACTGGTCAGACTCACCCTCATAAAACTCTTTGTGTTTCTGAGAATAAGAGCTAGATCTCCATCCAGTTTCCTCTTTTATAAGCTGAGTAAATCTCAGTTCTCCAGCTCTGACATGAAGCCTCTTCTCCACTCCTTCAGCCCTGCCGGTGAAACCTGCCACTTCCTCCTAGCCGCTTTCGATAAGCGGACATCAAATTTCACTCTGGCCTTCCATCACATCTCCAGCGTGCCAGAACATCCTTCTATTATAATCAGTAAAATCAGAAATGTAAAAAGCCAGACTCTGTGCTTCCTGGAACCATACAGAATATCTCGCATGTTGCGAGACGCAGTCTGGAGACAAACTTAATCATGGCTCAAAGGAAAAATCGTCTTTGATTTTTCTCCCCCCAAATAATTCTCTTTTGTGTCTCTATTTTATACCCTCCTCCACCCACCTGCCAGCACACTGCCCTCTCCACCCCTGCTCATTCTGGATGAGCAAATTAGGACGTCCCTACCTGAGTTATTTTCCTCTTACATCATCAATGCCTCCTTCGTTGCTGGTTGCTTTAACTCAGCTTAATAGCGTTTCCTTGACCTCCCTATTCAATTGTTATAGGTGCCCAGTTCCCTCTCTACCCTTTCGTGCCCAGCGTTGCCCAAGAGCCACTTACCCCCCCCCCCACTTCACACTGTCTTCTCAGCCAGCGCCCAGCGGGTTGGCTTCGGCCGTGCCCACTGCATCCTCACGTGACATTCTAATAGTTATGTCAGCGAGTGAGCTCTTCGGGGGCTTGTTTCTTGCAAAATTTGACGCTGCTGACTCCCTTCCTTTGGCAAAAACATGAATTCCCCATATTTGTTGAGGAAATTATTACTCATCTCTTTTTAAAATTAAATAATTAATTATTTTGGCCGTGCCGTGCAGCCTTAGTTCCCCGACCAGGGATTGAACTCATGCCCCCTGCATTGGGAGCATAGCATCTTAACCACTGGACCGCCAGGGAAGTCCCTATTACTCATCTTTTATCTTTATTTGCTGCATCCACAGGCTGGCCCATGCATTCCATGCAGCTCTGACCTCTCTCCTAAAACCCACATCCATTATTCTAATGAACTGCCTGCTTGCTGGCATCTCACCCGCATATGCTGACAACACTTCGAACCTGTTACACATAGTCGGCCCTCCGTATCCACGGGTTCCACGTCCGCGGACTCAACCAACTGAGGATCAAAAAAAATTGGAAAAAAAAAATTCCACAACATTCTGAAAACCAAAACTTGAATTTGCTATGCACAGGCAACTATTTACATAGCATTAATATGGTACTGGGTATTATTAAGTCATCTAGACTTGATTTAAAGTACACGGAGGATGTGCGTAGGTTATATGCAAACACTATGCCATTTTATGTCAGGGACTTAAGCATCTGTGGATTATGGTATCTGTAGTGGTGGGTCCTGGAACCAATCCCCCATGGGTACCGAGGGACAACCATACAAAAATGAAATCTTTCTCCCCAGAGCTTCCCTTCCTTCTATTATCCCTATATTCTGTCTTTAAAATCAGCCATTTTAAAATTTCTTTCCCTAATCCCTCCCACAAATTCAATGAGCTACACTCAAAGACATGAAGTAGGAATAAGGGATTTTACTTTATTGCTGATAAAACATTAAGCTATGAAAAACAGTTGCTCTATTGGGTAAAATTAATTGGAAAACAAAGTTAAATTTAGTAATAACGCTTGGTGTTTTCCAAAGTATGGACTATGTTCTTTCTTAAGAAGTACTGGTGGATGTTAATTCTTCTCCTGAGTCTCAAGGAAAATTCTATTTTGACCTTAATGAATGGAAAGACCAGAAATTTCACTGCGTTAAAGAGAGCTCAGAAAGTCTCAAATACTCTGAGACAATGTATGGGAGCTTGAGGCCTCTTCACCCCTCTAGAAGAGAGAACAGTCACAGAACACTGGATAAACACAGCCACAACACACACACACACACACACACACACACACAATACTTAACCTATAATTCTCCTTAAACACTTCTTTTAATTTTTCCCCAGATTTATTGAGAAACAATTGACATACATCACTGTATAAGTTTAAGGGACACAGCATGATGGTCTGCCTTATATATATTGTAAGATGATTACCACAATAGGTTCAGCAAACATCCATCTTCTCATACAGACACAATGAAAAGAAAGAAAAAAAATCAAAAAAGATTTTCCCTTGTGATGAGAACTCTTAGGGTTGACTCTGTTCACAACTTTTATACAGATCAGATTGTACATTACATCCCCAGAGCTTATTTATCTTGTAACTGGAAGTTTAAAATCATAAACTAAAAGTAAACCTTGAAGATCTTTGGGACCTGTGTTTCCCTCCATTTCTAGTTAAGGAAGGGTGGCTGCTATAATTCAGTATCAACATTCTGAACATTCCATCTGAAACAATGCACTATGTTGGGGTCACTATTTGCAAAAAAAAAAACTATCATGCCCATTAAAAGAGTGATTTGTGAGAACAAATAAAACAAGAACTATCGTGCCAATTAAAAGAGTGATTTGTGAGAACAAATAAAATAAGCCTGGCCAATTTGTCTGGGCAGCAATGATACAAACCTGGTCGCCGCTAAAGAGTCACACCTGCTGCGGTGTCAGCTCAGTTTTTCTGCCGCCTTCACGTCGGCTGCTGGCGGGCTACCTCTGTCTGAGGCAGCAACCTCAGGCAGGGGAGGAGCTGAGCTTGGCTACGGAAAGCTCCCATTTTTCCACGGAGGCATATTAAATATTGTTCACTAACAATTATTCATCCAGATCTTACCCAAAGTCTGACTATGATAGAGCATCCTTAGTGCAAAATTACACTGAGCACCGTAGGGTCACTGAGAAAGTCTACCATCGTTGTTGGCTTCCACCAGCACGTGCATGTTGGTGTGATGGGCTGTAGCGCCTGAATGCATGCCGTGCCACGCACAATCAGGCTCCCAGGAAAGCCTTTTCACTATACACTCCATACTAGAAGTACTGAGCATTTTTCAAGAAAAGGTGCTCCGTAAGTGATAAGACTTCTTCATTCTTTAAAGAAATATTTTAAAAAAACAAAACAAAAAACCTCTCAAGTCGAGAAACTACTCCTATGGTTAGTAGTAGAAAATGGAAAAAAGCAATATTCAGGTAAATGGAAAAAAGAACATCTTTTGAAATGAAAAAAAATAGCAAGCACAGAGCGAGCAGAACTAAGGAAAACAGAAAAGTGTCTTCCTTAAGGGTAATGTATCTGTGATATCTTCTAAACGTATTCTGTCAATTTCAAACAGAATAACTTGTTTATGCTTGAACATGTTTCTACTCTAGTAATGGAAGGTAGTTTTATAAGACATGAATTTCTAATTTGTTTTCTAATTTAATTATTTTAATAGCTACACATTTGTGTCCTTTGGTACAATAATAGACTCTTGGTACTGACATATCCACTGACCCTGTGTCCTAAAATCATGTACCACCATCAACAGAAAGGGCTGCCCTCTGGCCTTCACTGCTCCCAGGGGTGCAGGAGTATGATGTTGAAACATTGATCTTTTGGAGCAAAGGTCACGTCACTAGTAATGGCTTGGTGTTCGGTTTTTCTTTTCTTCTTTTCTCCTTAATGAAAAGGCTGAATATTTGACAGAACTGTAACATGTGAGCTATCTTCATTTTATAGCTTTGGTATTAGTTGCCAAAATATAGCTCTGAGATCTGTAGCTTAAATATTTTATGAAAAATGCCTCCTCCAATAGAAATGTTAATAATTTAATACATGATAGATTATACACTGTGTTTCAGAAATAATTATTTAGTAATATCTTTGTATTTGGTATGAAAGCTTAGTAGTTAATTCCCTTGATGTACACTTTTACTTAAAATGGTGGGCTTTTTCTGCAAAATTACGTTAGCATAAAAGATGTGTTAGTAAACACTCATTTTAAAATGAGTTTCTAATTTTTTTATTTTTTTCTTTAATCCAGAGAACCGAGAGCATGTTTTTGGGCTATGCCAACGCATCTTGCCAAAGCTTGGTGTTGATGTTAGATATTCAAGCCCACACATTGCTATGTGGTCCATTTAGCCAAATACTTTTCTGAGCGATGGGGGGAGATCTCTAGGACAGGCATAGGATTTGGTAAGTCATTGCAAGGGTGATGTGCTTTGCTCTGATTGTCCTGACGGGCTCTCCCTGAGGTAGTTACTAAAAAGAGCATCTATAATCAACAGCTGTGTCCTGATGTTTTGCCAACCTGTGCTCACAAAACCTGATGTTCGGTAACATATTTCAAACACGGTTTGCTTTTGTCTTTTCGATACCAAAACTCCCACTTCTTTCATCCAAGAATTTCTAATAGTTTGAGGGCATTAATTATGCCATACAAAATCCTTTCACAGTAATTATTGGTGTTACTGGTATCCTAATTATCCATAATACCGACAAATCCACTTTCTATATTGGATTGCACCGTGGAAATACACTTAATGGAATACGCTTTAATGCTGTCTAGAAATGTCTGCTGCCTTGTTGACAAACAAAGAATTCTGAAACGCATACCACAGAATCTTATCTGTTCCACATTGCACTTTTCACATTGAATTTTGGTGCTGAACTTCTTTTTCTAAAATGCCTCTTCTCTATACAGACTTTTCCCTGTGAGTAGGAATTAAGTTTGCCAGCTACATTTTGTAATTAACTTCTGACGAACTGATGCCACGCATGTCAAAGAAAGGAACAGCTGCTGCAAATTCAATTTCAACGTACTATGTGTAGCAGGAAACACAAAGAGGAGGCATGCAATCTTTGCTTTCTAGAAGCTTACAATTGCAGGGGAAGACCAGACGCAGGACAGAGCACAGGAATAAGTTTGGTGTCCCGAGATGGTGACAAAAGGAGACAGGAAAATAGCCTGGGAGAAGACTCATAGGAGAGCAGGAGACGACAAAGCAAGCTGCATATTCTGGTGATAAACTTGGAGCTGAAAGTTCAAGTTTTGTTTTTACTCACAAATATAATGAGAAACTTTTGGAAATCCTAAGGAGATGATACACGATCCAAGGGATGGCCAGGGAAGACCACTTGGAGGTGGCCAGCTGCTTCCACCTCTCTGCTGGGGACTGAATGGAGGACAACGGGCATTGAGGGATTTAGATTAGAACAAGAGAATACATTTCCGGCAGTGAGACTTATTAAGTGAATAATGGAAGAGGTTAGAGAAGGAAACTGTGAAAATGTCATCTGTGAAAGTCTTTAAAATTGGGATACATTTCCAACAACCTAAAGAATGGAGCACTGGGGCTTCCCTGGTGGCGCAGTGGTTGAGAGTCCGCCTGCCAATGCAGGGGACACGGGTTCGTGCCCCGGTCCGGGAAGATCCCACATGCCACAGGGTGGCTGGGCCCGTGAGCCATGGCCGCTGAGCCTGCACGTCCGGAGCCTGTGCTCCGCAAGGGAGAGGCCACAGCAGTGAGAGGCCCACGTACCGCAAAAAAAAAAAAAAAAAAAAAAGAATGGAGCAGTGAGGTATGGAGTGGGATAACTGAATGGAAACCACATAGCATTAACTTCCAAGGACAGAACAAAGGCTCCTTGGCCACTTCTGCTTGGATTCCTTCTCTAGTCTTGATGGTGCAAGTGAGCCGCCACATTCCTTCACAGTGACCTACGACCCAGAGAGGGCATCTGAGAGGTCACCAGCCCAGAAGAGCCCAGATTAGACGCAGAGAACCAAGGTTCAGCTTCCGTATGACGTGAACCGACAACACTAGATTTGCTTGCAGAATCCTCCACAAACTTAATCCACAGGCTCAAATTTTAAGTCCGGCATCCTTAGAAGAGGTTTAGCTTTTAAGAGCTGGTTTAAGACACTATTGAAGGGACTTCCCTGGTGGTGCGGTGGTTAAAAATCCACCTGCCAATCAGGGAACACAGGTTCAAGTCCTGGTCCGGGAAGATCTCACATGCCATGGAGCAACTAAGCCCGTGCACCACAACCACTGAGACCGCCGCATACCACAACTACTGAAGCCTGCGTGCCTAGAGCCCGTGCTCCGCAACAAGAGAAGCCACCACAACGAGAAGCCCGTGCAGCACAACGAAGAGTAGCCCCTGCTCGCAGCAACTAGAGAACGCCCGCGGGCAGCGACGAAGACCCAACACAGCCAAAAAATACACACACACACACACACACACACACACACACACACACATATACACACTATTGAGGTCACAGGTTTATCCATCCAGCAACTCAGATGTGAATGGGTGGTAGGCACAGGGCAACACAGAGTCACTACCCTGGGGAAGACAGGCACGTAAACAGTTAATTATACACCAGAGTGACACATGTTAGGACAGAGGGAAGCCCAGAATGTGTGGGGAGCACAGATGGTGGACACCGACCCTAGGCAGAGGGTACACGGAAGACTCACAGGCGGACATGGAGTGATCCCGGGAGGAAGAGTCAGGCAGCTGACAACAGAGCAGAAAAGGTTTCTTTCCAGAGAACGGGCAGGGCATGTTTGAAGTTATTAGGTGCTGCCACAAAGAACGACTGTGCGAAAGCCTACAGCATGGGGAAATCTGGCCAAATCACCATCACAATCTCAGCTAGCATTCTCTCCGCCTTCCAGAGCCAAGGTTGCTTTTTAAAATATTTAAGTAAGACCTTCAGCTTTGATTAGAGCATCTGTCATATGAATATGTATTTGCTGGCTCCTTAGAATAATGTGTTAGACACGGAATTCAAATGCCCTTTCATTTATCAATGGCTACTAAGAACTGTAATCCAGCCAAGTCCTCTTATCTAAATAAAACTCACTAAATGTAAGGGGAGATGCCTAAACAGAAAACATGATTTACTGACCATTGTTTTCTCCCACTGTAAACACTCAACTTTTTATTCACGACATATAGTCTCGTATGTGGACACATGTGTTTATACATACTAGCCATCAGTCAGGGGAAAAAAGGGTGTCACATTGAATATATGATTCGGCAAGCTAGAACTCAAGCTTTACCAAGAGGCAAAAAGAAGCTTTAATGCATCTTAAAATTTTTCTGGTACACATCAGCTCAAACTATAATACTCAGAGTAAAGGTAACCAAGGTTGCTTTTCGTAGGTTCATCGCCCACTGGGGCTTCCCCAGCGGCCTTTGTCCACATTGTCAGCATGGCTAAGAGGTCGCTAATAGGAAATAGGGATAAGGTTCCTGCCGGGGGGTCAAAACACAGAAATCTCACAAAATGATATAAATTCAATTTGTAGAAGAAAGGGAGAGGAAATGTCAATGTATGGTTAGTAAAAGTATGGATTTGGGCTAGGCTGCCTGACCTACACGTGTCCTGTTCCTTCTCAGCACCTAAGCCTGTACAATCCTCTGACATCACCCCACCAAGGATGTGTGAAACAGAAGCTGTCCACACAGGGAGGGTGCACAGATCTGTCTCCAGGCTCAGAGCCTGGAACCCAGACCCCAACTTCTCCGGGGTCTTTCCAGTGACTTTTCCCCATTTCTCTCTGCCCTTACAAAGGATTTACTCCAAGACTGAGATTTTTTTGGACAGGCAATTGCTGTTGTAACACAACCTTCTCAAGGGTTAAGTGCAAATGAATCAGAAACATGTGGCTTAAATTTCCCACAAAAATTGAATTCATGTGGACTCAGATATAAAAGGGAAAACAATGTTTTCCAAAGGATGGATTGAGTTTTGAAAAATTTCAAGTGCTGGGGAAATAGTTTAGGTACTCACTTAACTTTTAACTATAGCCAGCAATCAGTCATCCAGAAGACTCTAAAACTTCATTCTTTTCAATGATGTGTCATATGCTCAGGGAAAATTACACATATAGTGATTATATGTATATGGAGAAGCACCCACCTTCACAATTTTGTAAAAAGCTCCCACAGAATCGGTGAGAATGGAACTGAGTAAACTGTATGTGTGTTACTCGGGAACCTTGTGAAAATTCAGACTCTGATTCAGCAGGTCTCAGGTAGGGCCTGAAATTCTGCATTTCTAACAAGCTCCCAGGTAATGCTAATGCCACTGGTCCATGGACCCCATTAGAGCAGCAAGGATGTAACCACCCACGCTGCTCGTCACATAAGTCATTTAATACCATGTTTACAGATCTCGGGGCTGCCTGAGATTCCTACTTGTTTGGTGACAAAAAAAAAAAAAAACAACAAGCAAAATTACATAAGTGAGAATTAAAATACCCTGCTAAAAAGGTATAGATAATTGCTCTGAAATTTACATAACAATATTCACTGATTAGAAGCAATGTATTCATTATGACACACGAACAACGAGAAAACAAATAAGAAACAGTAAATATTCCTCATTACCAGCTCTGCTACCACTTTACATCCTAATCCGACAGGGAATTCTTTCACAAAATCTTCCAAATCACTTCAGACATCGGAGAGACGGTCTGTTTTGAATTCAAGCCCTTTTTGTTTACCACATGACTAATTAGTAAGGCATCGGCTGGTCTTTTGCACGCCTGAGTTTTGCACATATGGACGCCTTATTTTCACAACTAGATTTTAACCTCTGTGAGGGTGTGGACTGTCTCCTTCCTTCCTGAATTGTCCAGAACCCTCAGCATGCTTTCTGAGTTGACCACGAAACCACCTGCACGTCCTCTATAACCATATCACAGGGTCCTGGTAAATCTCAGCTGATAATTTTACAAGGTTGTACCAACAGCCATAGCCGTTTCTATACAATGTCAGAATTCCTGCTGCTCAGCATGCAATAACGCTGATTCTACTTGTCACCTGGAGGGAGGGGCTGAGGGCAGAGGCTGAGGTTGGAGCTGGGTAAGGAAACACACATGCGCTGAGAAAATATTCGCTACTTGCACACAAGGTTTGATGAAAAACGTGTACCTTCTTTCCTCCCCTAGGGGGTGAATGGGCCCACTTTTCATACATGCAGCTTTACAGGAACCTTGTTAAGATGAAGAATGCTACCTTTCTCCTCTCGGGTAAACGAAAGAAGAGAAGCAGCTTTCTGAGCATCCCACCACAATGGCAACGCTAGGAAAAGGACTTAGCAAGCCCTCCAACTTCCAAACCATGCTATCTGACTGCATCTTGGAGATGCAGGTCCAGAATCTGGGCGAGGTCATCCCAGATTCTGGAAAACCCATGCACACACCCTGCCACTGAAGGAGCCACCCGGTCACTGCCCTTCATTTTCCACGTGAGAGCACCTGGGCTCCAAGAAAGGTCCTCTTCTTACAGCAAGTGAAGAAGGGCAGCCCTCAGAGTGGCCCTCAGAGTCCTAGCTATGGGCTCCCATCCCTGCTCTGAGTTCTTCTGCAGCTGAGGCCCCAAGGCCACGGCCTCCCATCCTTCGGGCAGGTATAGGAAGCATTTCCTCCTTCCAACATGTTACACGGTTGGCCTCTTGGTCATGGAAACAATGTCCTTTGTGCTGGTTGGGTGGCTGACCCAAGTATGGGTCCTGAAGCATAATGATGCTCTCGAGGAAAATGTACCCCAACTTACACACGGCCAAACGGAAATAAACTTAAGTGCTATTTGAGTAGGACTGTTCAAAATGGACTTTTCGAAGATACGACTATCAAATTCACCCTTCAAGTATCAGCTGAACAGCAACTATATGCACAGCACAATGCTAGGCTGAGATGGGAACAGTGCTAATTTTTCTTCTTATTTTTGAACTGTGGAAGTTTGCAATCTAGGTGGGAAGACGAGATACATACATGTAAGCAGTTAAGCAGCTTTACAGAGCCAAGGATATTAATGCAAGAGATGTCATGAAATGGTACGAATTACAAGAAAGAAGGTTCTGAGTTATTCTTGAAGGTCAGGAAAAATGTGGAAAGAACGAGGAGGGAAAAGCATTCCAGACTGAGGGTGTGCAGTCCTGGAACCCTGATGCTCACCTGTCTGGCTGGTGCAAGAGGGACACATCAGGTAGAAATTTAGGTTGTGGCGAAAGTAAGAAAATCATCAAATCAAAGAGTGGATTCCAGCCAGTAAGCGGACGCTTTCCAAAAAATATTTCTCAGAATTCTAAGATTCTGTAGAGGTGACTCAAAATTCTCAATGACTTACATCAAGAATAAATAAACGTAATACCTTTGACCTTAAAACAAAGTTTATGTTAATAAAATACGATTGCTTTGATTAGTTTTATATACTAAGTTTCTACATACAGTTTCATTGAGAAAAAAGAATAACTGATAAGGGAGAGCTGCCTTTTTTAGTTAGCACAGGAAAGAACAGCATTTGTTAAACTTCAAGGATTTTATTTTATTTATAATACAAAATCACTTCAAAATTAATTTAAAATTCATTGTATTTTTAAAATAATACAAATGCTTCATTTGACACTTGGAGTTCCTAGGACCTATAATGGCCAAGTTATTACAGCATCATCATTATTAATGGGATCAATCTGGCCACATCACATTATATGATGAGAACTAATTAAGACGGAATAGGTACCATAATGGGATTTAACTGCACGCAGGCTAAAGGAATCGCCTGTTTCCCCTGATCACACTTCCTTCTATACACAGGACCCACATTAATGTCACAGTGAGTTAAGCATCAGGCAGTGCTGGCAGATGACGGGCTTTTGTCCTGATGACTCTACAGAAAGATATTAATTTCAGTGTTGCAGCTCATTCAGAAAATTGCCTTGATAACTTGGAAAAGCCCTGTTTATGCATTCTGCTAGTGTGTGTGTGTGTGTGTGTGTGAACCCAAAGAAACCATGCCAGCCATAAAGGAAATTAAAAATAAACTTAAATACGCTTCCATATGCCAGTGCCAGGGCCCCAGAGACTTGATCGTAAACTTGCACATTTAAATGGTCTCCATGAATTTTTGATTCAAAAAGTGTACTAAGCAATTTCATCAGCACAATCACATAAAATAAATTTCCATTTGGGGAAAAATATTCCTCAGACAAGCAATGGGGTATTTTATTTAGATGTTCAAGTATCAGACAGTTTCTAATAAATGAACATTCTGGATTTTAAAAAGTCTAATAAAGCTACTACTTTCCCTTGTATTAGAAGGTAATACAGAGTGAAGAATACAGGAGATATAAGAAAGGGAATTTAAAACAATCAATTTTATGGGTGATTGAGAGTTTTAAAGCAAAATTATATTCACAATGTAAGTGTTAAATCCCCATGTGTCAGTTCATTCAAATCCCCTTATACTGCTAAACAGAGAAGAGGTGTTTAAGTTCTTATACTACATTTTTCATACTTACGCCACTCTTCTCCTCTCACTGTATTAAGATAATTTTCAAATAGTGACTTTAGTTGCTGAGCATCCTTCATACAAGGGTGATTGAAAACAATCCACAAACAGATAAAGAGAAGGTAATTCTCTTATTCAAATATTCAACAAATATACTTCTCTAAACTTTTATTTCATATTTTGGGACTCAAAGTCATCTCTTGGACATGATTTTAAAATAAGAGGTTATTATAAAACAGGAGGTTGTCACCATGCTCCTAAAGTGACTGGGGCTTGTCTCCATGTGGACTGCCGGAGCTGCCACTTCCCTTTCCTGATTTATTAGATTCAAGAAAATATAAAAGAGTTGAATCAATTTAATTTTAATTCCAATTAAAAAAAAGTGTCTGGCAATTAAATGACAGTCACAGACTTCTAAGCCATGAGGATGCAAAAATCGGGACAGTATCACTAATGTGTAATGTTATTACGAAAAATTTTAGTGAGCATAAATTAAATGGGGGGAAGGGCAGCAGAGCACTGGAGATTAAATTCGTAAAAGTGTTTGTTAGCAGAAAATCCACTTGTTTATTGAGAGACAGCCTCAAGTAGCTGATGGTGGAAGTGGATAATTTGTTTATTGTTTCCACTTTGAGGAAAGGTTTTCTTACTTATTTCCAACCAAAATAATGGGCCCAGTGGTGTTGTGTTTAGTCTTTAGGGCAGCTCCTGCCACCTGTACCAGTCACTGCAGACCCCACCCCCAAGTCCACCCTAGGCTTGCCAATCACTCTCTACACCGTCAGACGCCTTGGAAAAGGTCTGGACTTCTGGGGTGAGGGACTTCGGTGTGGCAAAGGCTGGTGCAATCAGATCCGAAAATGACTACAATTCAAAAGAAAAAAAAAGCTTGCAAGGGGTAAGCCCCGCTATAGGGATGAAAGCCGGCCAATCATAAGACCCTAAATGACAAAGCAACTGAAGTCACTGGGCCTTCCTTGGTACAAGACTGTCAGTGGGAGGTGATGTGGAATTGTGCACAAATTGGTTTTTTTCTTTAAAAATCCTTCCTAGAAGGATTGGGGTTGGAGGAATCTGTGCCATTATTTGCTTTTATTATAAATGTCTTGATCTTAAAATCTAAGGCTAGTATGGATATATATATATACACACATAGACATTATGTATATTAACATGTATAAACACATATGTATATATACATTACATTATATATATGCATATGGAGGGCAAGAAAGTAGCAGAAGGACATGCAGTCTTTTAAAAATACACCAAATACTTAACACTGCACTCTGGCACCGCAGACGTTGAAGTGGGAGCAGGAAATAACCGAGCAACGGGCACTGCTCTGACCTGCACCTTCCCCCCACCTCCCCGCCCCCCCAAGCAGATCCTGGAAGAAGATAAAAAATAAGACGAAGGCCCCCCCCCAAATCAATTTGACGAGTCTTCATCAAGCAGATTTCAAAATGTTTAAGAAAATCTCTATCTTAGACAAAATAAATTAAATAAAAAAAAGTCATCCTTTCTTCTCTCCGATTTGGTCTGCTCACTGGGCCGCCAGCTTTCAAGCCTGACCCTTCCTTGATATCCACTTATTGTCCCCAGACCTCAGCCCACTGGGCAATTAGAACACAAGCACTGCTTTCCAGCCGCCGCGTTTTAGTTGAACGCCTGATCAAGGAGTTCCCGTGAAAGCAAGCCCCGCACGGGGCTGGGGAACATCACAGCCGCTTTCAAGATGCTGCAACGTCCGCCCTCACAGTTAACAGAGCGACACCAGAAAGAGGGAGTCCTCGCTTCCCTGGTCCTTGCCCCTTCATCTGCTGCGGCAGCTCTTCCCCTATGGGAGCTTGCAGCCCTCGGCCACTCTAAGGTCTTCAAGTGCTTCCAACCTTATAAAGTTATTTCCACAAACTACTATCATTGGTCCTGAGAATGTATTGTAGTAATAAAACATAACCTAAAGTATCCAGAAGAATACTTCTGCAGAAGTATCTTCTATTGTCTTTGCTGTATAAAGTAACATATATAAAATTTTTATGTTTGATCAAGCTGATTTAATTAGAACAATACCTTTTGGGTTGCAGATCTCTGTAAGTTGTGCATTTATAGAGACAAGGGGATAAAAGATGCATCGTGAATAGGCTGAGATTTCTCTAACAAAATAACATGTCACCAATCAACTCTCCTCTAAGATAATTACCTACAGCAAAGTTGGTTTCTTTATTCACATCCAAGTTTAGCAAATGGAAAAACCTAAGATTTCAGCGGCAAAAACAGAGATTATGAAAGTCAAGGCATCCAGCGGACAGGTCAGCTCAGCCCACAGCCCACTTTCTACCAGAGCACAGAGACGTGGATGCCAACATTTTTTTCTTTTTAAGACAAGATAATGAGTTTTCATGTTTCTGTGAAAAAAGAAACCCATGAGCCAGAATGCTTCACAAACACTGACCTTTAGCGTAAGAAAGTCTCCTAAGGAAAAACAGGGATAAGAAAGTAACCCTCACCGGTCCTTCTTATTGAGTGGCTTTTATGGAATTATCTGCAATCACCATGTAGAAATGGATGGACCTGCCTCCATCTAAATTCGTCATGAAACGCTGGACCTTGAGGCGTAGGGGTTGGAGTATATAAAGGGATGAACATTGCCAGCTCCAAAAAAGAATGCTTTGGGATAGAAGGAAGGGAAAAAACAATTGGGGGATCACAGATATGATCATTTTCACTTCCCATAACCCGCATGGTGGTCAGCTAACACAGTGCTTTCGTAACTTTAACAAGAGCACAGTATATGATTAGGACTGTTTCACTAATGATGGAATGAGAGATGATTTCTTTAGAATGTGATATGAAAGCACTGGAATCAGGACTGGATACCAGGTTCCTGGAGCTGTCAGTGGCTGGTGGCCTCTGCAAGGCCCCTGCCCCAAGGCCCCCCTCCCACAGAAACTGAGGGAGAGCAAAGCCAGGAAAACACCAGGGTGGAGGAGGGGGGAGATGCCAATATCTCCCCCTGCCCTTCCAACAGAAAAGTAACACACAGGTGATTCGTTTATAGCACGTGCACACAGGCACACACACACACACCGAGTTTAGGGAGTGTATTTTTAAATTTACTGCAGGTCACAGAGGCCCTGAGTGGAGGTATCTATAAATAGCATGGGGATCTGGAAGGGCAGCCCTCTGGTGGAACATTTCGGCTGTGGGAAGACTGCTGCTTCAGAATATCCGCGTGGGTGTGCTGCCATCCTTCAACTGGAGACCTGGAGTGGGGAGATGGTTTCTATCATGCGGTAACGTGAGAAACCTGGGTGTTTCAGTGGAGGAAAAGCAAAGCGTCGCATAAATCAACTCAAAATGTAAACATACCACTTAAATATTAATCAAGGTAATTACAGAAAAACAGTCCAGAAAAGCTCTGTAACAATCCAAGATAAATAAATGTCCCCAGACTCAAAAGAAACTCAGAACTCATTTGTTCCTAACGTGACTTGACTTTCTCCATATAACTCATGCGAATACCACATGCTTGGCTACATCTGTCCTCAATGAAATTATCTTCCAGTTGTTATCTGATTCTAATCCAGCAAACCTACACAAAACACATATTCAGGCTTATGAATAGCGAAAATGAAGTCCAGGATGAAAATCAATGAAAAGAATCACTATATCCACCAAACAGAACAATGCCATATTTTTAATAGAGCCTGTTTCTTAACTGCTTCCTTTAGGAACATGTTAAAAAGAAGAATGGGTATGTGTGCAGTGGGGGCAGGTATGCTTAGGCCAGTCTGTGGCTAAAACTCCTTACTAGCACAGAATGCCAATAACCTAGAGAAACAGGAGAAGCCAGTTCTCAGCATCCACAGGGAGTACAGGCTCTGGAGTGGTTTGAGCTGAAGTTTTGTTGAGGCAGTGTGGTCCGATGGGCTCTCCAAGAAGGAGAAAAGTACATCTATGTTACATGGTGATCTGGGGAAACAGAATTACACATAGTCGAAAGAGCAAGTGCAAAGGCCCTGGGGCAACAAGAAATGTGCCTGTGGAACAAGAAAAGCCTCATTAGCAAGGGGAAGAGTATTCAGCTCAGTGCTTGGTACTCACCCTGCATACTCAAGGGCTTCCTTTTCATCTTCTGAGCTCTTTAAAATTGGAAAAGGGGCTAGGCTAAGTAATCCAAGACGATTACCTAAACTCCAACATATTTTTGGTCACCAGGGAGGCAACTAACACAGGAACTTACTAGCTGTGTGACCTGGGGCCAGCTACTTCACCTCTCTGAGCCTCAATGTAAAATGAAGATAATTGCTACCATCTTGATGGGATTATTGTGTGGATACATGCCTGGCACACAATAGGTGTGCAAAATTACTGCTGACACAATATAAATATTCCTGGCTTGACCAGTCTCTTTTAAGAACTTTCTCTAGTGGATTTTGTTTTAACAGGTCATTAACTTCTGGAGACACTTAAAGCTAAAGTGCCAAGACCAACGACAAGGGCAGACCAATTATAAACATGGATCAGTCAGCTCTGAAGCCTTAACTCAGTAGGAAGCTATGATCCAATTAACCAACATTTGGTTTGTGGATCGCTGTTCAAAAATACAAATCTGTATAATGTCCATTTTGCAAGTTAAAACACATTCACATGCTAAAATTAGGAGAGAGACTTAGAGGAAGTTTCAGCCTCAACATCTCCCCACCACTTCTGTAAAATGCTGAAGAAGGAAAGGGCCTCCAAGCCATAAAGGATGCTTTCAGAAGGTAAACACAACCAAGAGTCCCATCACTGTAATTTGCTCTTGTTTCTCAGTATGTGTCTGGTAGATACATACAAACTTTTCTACTATCTACAAATTTGCTTTCTTTTCTCCAAAATCAGTTAACACCAGAAATCTTAACAGCCATAGGTAACAAGCCATCTTCCTGAAACCTGCTGACACCTGGTTACGTGTCATTGCTTTGCAGCTTCATAATTCAGGACGTCCCTACAGGAAACATTGTTTGACCTCTATGCAACTCACATTGGTACTTTCAGACATGGCTACTGACCTGACAGTTGCATTTGAAAGCCCCCAATAAAGGCATAGCTCCAAATTTTAAAACCCAGATTCTTCCAAAGGCAGGGGAAGGATCGAAGGGAAAAGTTGCACAGCTGGAAACATGATTCATCCTCAGAAATGGCCCCAACTTATCATATCAGGGTCAACTAAATGTGTCAGATAAGAATTTGGTGAATTTACTTCGGCTAACACTGCTCTCCTTCTGAGTACACACGGCTGGTGAAAAGCCAGATGTTTTCAATCCGTAAAGCTTAACACCACTGCACAGCAAAACCAGCTGGCAACATCCTGAAAGAAACTGTGTGTCTTTCTTGGAGGAGTCCGGGCCTGTTTGATCTTTTACACACACCGAACAGAGCTCTCTTCTTCCTCAGTCCACGCCTGTTTCACTGTCTTGGCAGCCAGCTCAGCAAAGACTTTGGGAGCAATAGCATAACCTCATCCTTTTTCCTAGAGCTCAAAAGTACTTGAAAAAAAATATACATTTTTCCCCCCAAACAGATCTCTCCTTATATGCTAGCTAACTTGAAAGTAACATAAACATGATTTAGCTCTCCCACAATGATTTAACCATTTCATCTGATTTGCACCACGGTACAGATATACACATGTGTGAACACAGGATCTATTTCAGCAATTCATATATCGCTCGTTCTTATAAGTTGGGAAGAGAGCCAGATTGAAGTTGGCTTGTGCACTAATCTATAGAGAGTTGTTGTGCAATTACCTGTATTTTTAAAAAATCAAACACAATGGGAATCTATCATAGGAAACAACTGCTATAACCAGCTCTCAAGCACAGACGTAGAGAACCCACGTATGGATACCAAGGGGGAAGGGGGTGGGTAGGATGAATTGGGAGATGGGGATTGACATCTCCCAATATATTGATACTACATATAAAATAGATAACTAATGAGAACCTACTGTATAGCACAGGGAACTCTACTCAGTGCTCTCTGCCTTGACCTAAATGGGAAGGAAATCTAAAAGAGAGGGGGTATATGTGTATGTATAGCTGATTCACTTTGCTGTACAGTATAAACTAACACAACATTGTAAAGCAACTATACTCCAGTAAAAAAAAAAAAAAAGTCAATTAAAAAAAAAAGAAAAAGCACTTCAGAAGTACCCATCTGCTCCAGGTGATGCAGGCCAGAAGCTCACGAACAAACCTTATCTATTCAGTACAAGCAAACTCCCAGTCCCCCTAATAAGCAACACTTTGTTGGCCTAGCTTCAAACTATTGATGCACTTCTTTTTTAAAAATATTATATTTCTTTAAAAAACAAGTTAAAACTTGAACTTCACAATTTCCAACACTCTTTCCAAGAGGCTAGAATAAGTGAGATTTCACTACACACGTAAATGGGATCTTTTATGCCACACCATTGCTATCTTCCATGCAAAGTGTGTCTTTCTCATAAGAAATTCAAGTCCATAATGTTTATTGGTAAATTACATCCAAATTGCAAAAACATTTCAATGATCCTAAGGCTCTGTCAGAAAAGCAAGCTAGGGAAACGAAAATACTCACCTGACATGGGGAGAATAAAGAAAATAGCACGGAGCCGGTAGACCATGAGGCAGGAACTGCTTTCCTCATATGTAAGTCCTTGGGGATAAATCCAATGTCTAACAGGAAGTGAAAATTCAAAAACTTGTGTTTGCCAAATAAAGTAGTGATTGAGGGAATAAATCAATGAATGAATGAGTCTCTGAATTGACTATTAAAACCGCTAAGGAAATACTGATTTCCAGTATGGCCCAGTTGCTGCCCGTCCTCCTATACTGGGCAGAGGTGAACTGAACCCAGATCTCTGGGGTTTCAGACCAAGTACAAGCAGAGCTTTCATAACGAAGAGGGAACAGCGAGAGGCAAAAGACTCACACAGCACGACAAACGCCTGGAATCACAGGAGAGAAACTAAATTCTTAGTGGACAGACCTTCATTCAACCTGGTCATAAAATCCAGGTGTATTTCCCACACATTCTACCTTTGTGGTTCTTTCTCATAAAAATTCCATGCAACTTCCTTGGCTCCCAAGGCCTGCAGTGTTCGACTAACTTGGATCTCCACTCCGGCAAGAATCTCTGGCCCCCGCTTCGTGATTAGCTACCGAAGGCACCCCTGGCTCACAGGGGGTTTAGAGAATTAATTAATGTTTGCAAAGTGCTTATAGATCCACAAGCCAAGGGGTATTATATAAATGCAAATTATTAGCATTATTCTGTTTTCCACAGGGGCAGACTACCCAGAGCACTTATTCACGCCTTATTAGAAAACCAAGTCTCCCTAGCTAGGTCCTCCTCTGTTAAATGGGTTGTGGATTTACATACAACCCAGATCACCAGCGCCTGCACATCACTCTGTGCAGGCCTTTGGATTTTTAACTTTTTTCTCAAGGATCTATTTTGGGACCCTTGGTTATCAGACTCAAAGCCTGCAACAGAGATCAGAACGTATCATGAAAAGCAAATCCCACCTCCAGAAAGGAATTACACATCTCACTTTCTCATCGCTGGGAGGAGATGAGACAGAGGTCTTGGCTGTGTCCCTTGGTGGAGGCCCGGGCCGAATTCCACTTTGAGCGATTACGTTCTGCTCACCTCAAGGTCTCCTGCCGTTCCAGCTGCGGGTAGTATTTATTGCCCCTTCCTGCCTTGAATGCTTTGCAGCCTTCCTCTGTTCTGCTTAAACAAGTGCTGCTGGTCACCTACCACAGCCCTTCCTCTGGAATGAGGGAAGCCACCGTGACCATCACTTCTAGGGCCTAGACCCCTGGCTTATTTTGTTATGTAGATTGGAGGAGCCATTCATATAGCATCTTTACACATGTACTTTCTGTCTTTATCTCTGTTCTTTTCACTTTAAACCTGGGAATACAGTTGGGAGGTTGTGTAACCATTACCCAGAGTTCTGATCCACAAATATCTTTGGCAACTTTTATCGGTCTTCTTTGAGAAATCCATTCCTTTGTACTGAAAAACACTCTTTTGGATCATGTCATTACTATTACACAACATTAGGGCACACTGTCATATAGATCTCCAAACACACTAGAGGAAGGAGACAAGGCTTTAAATGAGTCTTCTCGTATGTTAAAAACAGAAACAAAAACAAAGGGAAAAAAAGGAACCACTGTAAGTAATGCCTTCATTTGCTGGATATTTATTGAACTTCTCTATGCAACCAGACATGGCATTTATTTTAGGATACTTTTCTCTCTCACTTTTCAGCTCTAGGACATTTAAGTAACTTTGGTGACAAGGTGACAGGGCAAGCAGTGACCACAGCTCCCACTCAGGGCTTCATCTCGGAACCGGAACAGTTACCGGGAACCTTGATGGGCCCCAGAGTAGGTAAGGAGGAATAGTAAGACTGAAAAAATAAAATAACACCTTACATATTGTATTACATACACACGCATGTGTACATACTGTATGTTATATTGTAGAGTTTCACAGTTTAGAAGGTGCACTGAGATGTGCCCCATTTAACTCTCACAACAACCCCCCGAGTAAAGCATTACACCCGTTTGAGAGATAGGAAAACTCTGCCTCCGAGGAGTGGGTGCTGTGCCTAAGTGCACAGAGCCACTCAAGGTGCCCGTCCCGAACTTGGACCAGGGAGCTCCTCCAGGGAGCAGTGGAGAGCGGTCAGCCTCTCACGCTTTAACTCAACTGATGCGCACGGAGGAAGACAACGTAAGAGAGAAGAAATACAGGCGGAGCGGGGCGGGGAGTGTTTGAGGAAAGGAGACTCAACTTTTCCAGACACCCGCCAGCTTCCCACCAGCGCCCCCGTCAGAAAGACTTTCCAACGTGGATCTGCTTATATGAGCTGGAATATGAGGTCTGACCCTCAGTCGCAGCTCACTCTGGTCCCCTGGCCTCCATGGGCGACTCTGAGAGTCATTATGGAAGAAGTCATCTCAGAGACCATGGCTGGCCCCAGATTTTATGCCTATGTTGCTCTCTGATCAGCCTAGAGTGAGTTGCTATCCCCAGAGAACACTGAGTGGACAGCTGGGGCAGGGGTGGGAAGGGGCACAGAGCAGTGTCAACCTCAAGGGTCCATGTGACCCACCAGCCTCTCCTTCTTCTTCGCTGGGTGTTGAGGGTCCAGACGTCTGCCTCCCCGCTGCCCTTCTGGGGTCAGCCCCTGTCTCCTGTATCCTTAACATCTGATGTCTCCCCTCTCCGCTCCAACCCTTCCCAACAGTACTGTGACTTCCTGTGGCCACAAGCAGGCCTTCATTTTTCTTGGTCTTCCCTGTGTACTAATTCCAAGTTGAAAAACCCCAAGTCCTTTCAGAACCCACCTTTGCTCTCTCCTACTGTTTAGGTGATAATATGAACTCTATTCAATGCGTAAGAACATCTCCTTCTGGAGAAAGGACCCTGCGCCAGCGGCTACCAATGAGTTGGATTTCAGTTAATTGGTGTGTGGAGTCTTGGTCCCAGGAGGGCATGGGGCAGGGGGAGGGAGTGGAGGCTTCAAGGACTGGTCTTGAAGGCTGCTGGACACCTTCACAGCTGGCCATTTAGAGACACCATAATAGCAGCAAGAGGCATGGTATTGGGCAAGAAATGTAACAGAACATCTCGATGCTTCTACAAGGAAAATGCAGGGAAGTGTCGTTGAAAATTCCCATCTGTGAGAATCACGTTTGAAAGTCCCCGGCCAAGACCCACACATTCCTGTACCCTTCCCAAGCACAACCAAAACAGATGCTTGGAAGCTCTTCCAGGGACGAAGGCAGCATCAGTCCTGGTGTGGATCATTTTCTTCTGCATCTTGTCTCACAGAAAAAAATATCAGACCCCAACATTCATCAAGACACTGCCTGAAAGGGCAAAACCCCAGGTCGGAAAGTTTTAGCATAAGGAAGGCACAAAGCACCTTCAACAACTGATTGAAGCAGTCACGTGGCCGGGGGGTGGCAATAGAAGCGCAGCCCCAAATGTTCCCCCCTGAATCTCCTTCTGTGATCCTGGTCTCCCTGTGTTTTCAGGGTAAACTGACTTACACGACATTCACACCCACAACAGTAAACCGCTTTCCAACTGGAGGGAAACCAGCGATGTGTTCCTTCTTTTTCTAGGGCAGCACTAACTACACTCTCCGGAAGTGAAGCCACCAGGCTTTGTTTTTAAGGCATTGAACTCATTCACTTTAATCAACCTAGTCAATCAAAGATGAGCTATATATTATCTTCCTCCCACGGCAATGAAAACCTTCCTGTCACCCTTGCCAGAGCGGGACAGGGTAGATACGGCTGGGAAAGGAGGACGGAGCAGCAGATAATTAAAGTGCTTTAGACCACTCGCCCATTGATTTTCCTCCTGTAAAGGTAGCTCAATTGAAATGATTCAGAATAAATCATGTGTTCGAATTATCCTCTCAAGTAAGAGCTGAGAGCATATTGATTAATAATTATTTGCACTAACAGACTCAACTAAGGCAATATCATCAATTACCTGAACAATTGGCTGAGATCAATCACAATGGAATCAGCTGAGTTTGAAGAGCCATTGTCTTTTGCTTAGTATTTTTAAAGAGACCCACAGAGACGCAGGGCTTCTGAATGGAATCCTAGGCTAGCACTGCTGGCCTGAGCGAACGATGGGCGATTACTTCTGAATATACATTGACCTGGACCTTTTAACTAAGTAATGAGTCTCCCACACTTCCCCTGAGTGGGAGGTCTCCATGGTAAACAAATGTTTTCCACATATGATACAGGATGAATGTGTATAGTCCAAGGAATGTACTGCTGACGATAAAACAAACTGGGCCAGAAAGTAATGGGCTGGGAGGCTGACCAGCCAACGGTGCCTGTACATCCGAGTACAGACACACGGACACGTGAATATATGCCTAGGATTCATCCACCGAGTAACCCGCACATAGCAGACACAAGAACACCCAGAAATACCTGCAACCTAATTTATTCATGCAGTTGGATGTGATTTGAATAAAGACACCACTCCAAAGTGTTGAAAAATGGGGAGCTTACTTAACCTTACACATGCATTTGGCAACTCAAAAAAACATGGCTAATTTTGGCAGTGATGTCCAGTTCCAACTTCCCAGCTCCCCTGAAGATGCTCCACCCTGCGGCCACCACGGTCACTCTAAAGTACAAATCTGACCACGTGGCTTCTCCCCTCCCATCCTTCCCGGCACAGCACTGACTAATCCTGCAGCCCCTGCTAAGGGCCTCGGCCTCACCCTCTGGCCCCATGGTGCTCAAAGTGTGGTCTGTGCACTCATGGGTCTCCCAGGCCCTTTCAAAGGGTCCACAAGGTCAGAACTATTTTATAATACTAAGACCTCACTTGCTTCCTTCACCGGATTAACATTTGCACTGATGGTGCAAAGACAGTGCGCCAGGGAGCTGGTGAAACAGCTGACGATCGGCACAGATCAAGGCAAAGACACCAGACTATACTGGTGGTCGTTGCATTCTTCCCCTCCAAGCACTTGAAGGAAAAGGAGTGCCAGTTTCACTCAGGCATAATCCTGATGAAGCAGTAACTATTAACGTTAGTAACTCTGGACACTGAGTACACCTTTTTTTAATATTCTTTCCTGAGAAAGCAAGTATGCACAAAGCAGCTGTGTCACATACATACCGAAGTATGATGTTTGTCTCAAGTAAAAATGCTTATGGCATGGAGTTGAAAGCTGAACTAGCCTTGCCCCCCCCGCCCCCCCCCCGCCCCCGCCGCAACAGAACACCATTTTTAATTAAAAAGAACAAGTGACAAAAACCTGTTATTCAGACTTAGGTATTTAAAAGGCATTTTCCTGAAAATAAACAAAGTATGGATTTGTCCCTTTGAGGCAAATTAACTGACAATATTTACGGCCAATGATAAAATCTGGGTTTTTCAGTAAACATTCAAACTTTGGAAAACTCACCATGAGTTTGATAGCTTCCTAATACTTTCAGCTTTTTGAAAAAAAGCTGAATGAAATGTAATACAATGTATCATCATTTGGAAGATCTTTAGAACTTAGCGGACCCGTATTTTCAAAGTGACCAATGCCTGGTGTAACTAAATCATGCAGGGGTCAAAAAAAAAAATGATTTTTAAGAGCAGGAGAGATCAAAAGTTTCAAGGTAACAGAGAAAATTTCATCCCTGTGGTTTCAGGTTTCACATCACAGTCCCATGAAAGAAACCACCACTTGTCAGCTTTGGTGCAGACCACTACCCACAGTCAACGTGCACTGTCTTCATATACTTTAAACAACCCCCCCACTAAACAAGGTTGAATGTGGAAGCAGTTACGAGAAGCCAGCTGTCTTCTCTTAATAAGCCAGACATTCTAAAAACATGAAGAGCTTTGAAAAAATGTAAAACAATGTCCATCTTCTTAGTACATTTTATTTTGAATAATAGTTATCTCATATAAAAATGTAGCATTTGTAATACCACGTAATGAGATTGTTACTGTTGATTTTAAAGGAATGAATAAATAACTAATTTTTAAATGCCTCAGTTTACATTTCAAATATGGTAACTAACAATACCTGTTTACTCACATGAGAAACAAAAGGCTCTTTGAAGCCTCAGTAAGTTTTAAGAGTATAACGGGATCCTGAGACCAAAAAGCGTGAGAACCACTGTTCCAGTCTTCTCCTTGGGCACCACCTCACTCGACACTATTCCTGCCCCCAGGAGCTCACAGCCTAATGGGGAGACAGACCAGGAGGTGGCAGCTTAGAGCACCGTGCAATGAGCATGTGACCAGAGGCCTGGGATGCAACAGAAGAGAGCACGAAAAAGAATGAAATAATGCCATTTGCAGCAACATGGATGGACCCAGAGATTTTCATACTAAGTGAAGTAAATCAGACAGACAGAGAAAGAAAAACCCCATATGATATCACTTATATGTAGAATCTCAAATATGACACAAATGAACTTATCTACAAAACAGAAACAGACTCACAGACAAAGAGAACAGACTTGCCAAACAGGTTGCCAAACAGGTTGCCAAACAGGTTGCCAAAGGGGAAAGGTGGTGGAGGGAGGGATAAATTAGGAGTTTGGGATTAATAGATACCCACTACTATATGTAAAATAGATAATTAACAAGGACCTACTGTATAGCACAGGGAACTCTGCTCAATATCTTGTAATAACCTATAATTGAAAAGAACCTGAAGAAGAATAGATACATATATGTGTATGCATATATATGTGTATACATACATATATATACAACTGGTTTGCTTTGCTGCACACCTGTGGAAACTAACACAACATTGTAAAGCAACTGCACTCCAAAAACAAAAGTTTAGGTAAGAAATAAAGCAGCCCAAGTGATGGCATGGACAATTCAGAGGGAGAGGAGAGGAGACGGGGCATCAGTAGCCAGGAGAGACTGGGTAGGGAAGGGGTCAGATTGGAGGAAAGTTACCGAGTTGAATCGGGGTATGTTGACTGTGTTGAATGTGGGACCTGCAGGAAAGGTGGGCAGCTAGATGGACTCTGGGCTTGACTGTACCAATCACTGAACCAACCAATTGATGGAGAGGCAGTCACTGAAAGTACTAAGGAATCAGAGCGAAAGAAGGACAAGGGCTAACACACAGGAAGGCATACTCCAAGCTCTATATGACAAATATCCCCTGGTCCTAGGAGGGAACAGCAACAACCATGACCCTTCTGATTAAACCTGAATTGACTTGTTGGATGGAAGATGGACATTACCAACCAGATGTTTTCCAACTCACAATCCCAAAGGCTCAGTGTAGTATGTGCCTCAGTACTGTGGGTGTGGGTGGGGTGAGGACGGGTCTGGGGCAGAAGGGGGAGGGAAGGATCAAAGAGGCTGGCATGGAGTCAGAAGGATTTCTGCCCCTGCTGAAAAGAGGGAACAGAGCCAAACCCCCAAATGAAGAATGACAGTAGCAGCATCACCTGCTAATTCCCTGTGTCAGACACGGAGGATTCCAGGTGAGGGAACCCAAGTCCAAGAGAGATTTTTGTACATGACATGTGATCCAAACTGTTTCATAACAAGGAACTATTTTTATCTCTGAAGCCAGGAAATATATACTCTGGGCTAACACATGGGCTCCTCTGAAATCAGAGTACTTGGTCTGAACACACAAGGCGGTAGGAAGCTAGAACTTCACCATGGGAAGTGGAACAGTGGAACGCTTCAAAAGTATGTCCTTCCTGTCTGCCCTTTGGGTGGATGTATCTGAGGCAGAAACAGCACTAATCTTAGAAAATAGTTCATATCTTCTCAACACAGATCTCACATTTCTCAATAATTTCCTTATCGCTTCATGCTTTGCAAAAATGTCTTCCATTTATTTAAGGGCTACCAACTGGAGATCAAATTCCTCTCCTCTTCTTCTGTCCCTGGTGAGGCTGGAAGATGCCTGTTGATGGCTTAGGCTGGCATCCTTCCTGGCTTGTGTAAAAAACCTTAGGATCTAGGGATAGCTGGCTGGCTGTGGTCTGCGTTTCAAGGCTTTGAAAGCATCATGGAAGCTTCGTGTGACTGGGTAGAAACAGTGATCTCCACACTGCCACCCTCACTCTCTGTTAGGGGTCATACAACCAGAATGCACTCTGATAGCATTCTCACTCTTCGCTTAAACTCAGTTTTGAAGTTTGGCTGAGCCAGTGACAGCTCCTAAAACTGATTTTTGAAGGAAATGGGAACACTGCTAAGAAGAAGCCTTCCCTTAATTATACAAAACATCTTTTGAATTAAACAAGTAATTCTTCCCACTGAAGTATCTAATTTGAATTTAAACATTTCTTTACATGCTACCTTAATTAGATGCACGTTTCTCTCAGCATCTTAATTTTATGCATTTTACACTTCTAAGCAGCTTGCTAGTGAGGATTGCTTATTTGCATTCATTTACATACAATTTGCAAGAAATGTTGAAAAACCTAGAAAGGGAGAGATGGTAAGTTCATGGGCCTTTTTCCCTAAATAAAAATGTCAACTCTATGAGGAAACGAACAGTGCATTTTTCCCTTGCTTACCTATAGTACTTTCAAGACTACTTTTAATATCTGTACACACAAAGAGACCCATTTAATGAATGCTGCATAGGAAGAGTTTCTCCTGCAAGTTAATCAGAACGACGAAAAAGCCTCCAAACTTCTAATCGCCTTCTTAATAGGAACATGAAACATCCTCGAGCGGATAATGTCTCCTGAAAAATATTATTTGCAAAGTGCATCTTCTCATACAATAAGGACATAGTTTATCAATTCTCCTCTAAAGAGTCATCCAATTTTAAAACTATTTCTTTTAGCGATGGGTAGTTTATTCTGTAGGACTTTCACTCCAGTTAATTGGATTTTTCTCCACATCTCTCCTCTTGAGCTTAAATTTATATTCACAGTAACTCCACCATCCTTACAAGAAGCTGGAGGTGCAGTTCGGGCCACTCTTTATGTGAGAAAATTCCAGTTGGTTATTTTGTAGAGGTGGAAGCTGTTGATACCTCCCTGGTTTTCAATGCCTTGTATTTCCACTAACATCACAAAATACGGGGTGCTCCTCTCCCTGTGACCTTGAGCATGGGGTCTGCCAGGGCTCTGGGAAGAGAATTCCTGAGGCAGCCACGTCTGCAGGGCTGCAGAGGGAGCAAAATGGTAGCACACACTTAAAAATATAAGTGCCTTCCGCATTAAAATTTTCTCTCTCTAATTTCATTGGAACATGGCAGGGAGCCGCCCCGACCCACGCTTCATATAACCACTGCGCTTCCAGAAGGCTCTCCCCTCTACGTATTGAAAGTAATTCTAGGTTACTGCTCCGAGCTTCAGGAAAGACAGCTGTCTGTCCGAAAGAAGACGTACCTAATCAGAATTAGAGTATTGACAATCTTCTAGTTGTAAAATAACGGGAACCGGCAGATGGAGTTTATCCTTGAAAGACAATCAAAAAGCTAGGGTGGAAGTTGCCTCTGTAGAGCTAGTAAGGGAGGCTGGGGGCCCACGGCTGGAGGCGGCTCGCGCTGCAGCAGGCTCCAGCCGCTTCCTGTGTGGGCTCCGCTGGTCACGTGACTCCCCTGTGCCTCAGTCCTCCTGATGGAAAACCAGGATCTCACAGAGAAAGCAAAAACAGATGCTGCACTTAAGATGATCTCTCTAAAGTAAACAAATTAGGGAATTTATGTCAGCTGTGGTCTCTGGAAATCAGCAAGAACTGAGTTTCCTAAAATAATTCAAGAAATCACTGTGAATACCCTGCAACATGCCAAAGCTATGTTGTTGTTTTTCTTAAAAAAAAAAAAAAAAAAAGCTTTTCTCCCTCCCTTCTCAAGGCGCTCTTAGGTGGATGATGGGAGACGGATTGTGGATTAAAGGTCTAAGGTATCACCATAGCCCCTGAAGGGCACCAGTGCAATTGTAGCAGAGGAAAAAAGAAACACCATTTTTATGTAAGTGCTTAAGAAAACTTTGTAAACTTAAATTTTATAGCAGGTGCGATTACATACATCTGAGAAAGTAAAATTTGATGAACTTATTAAGTTAAAATGTCAACTTATGCTTATTTATAGAACAGATTTGCTAAGTTTGGTCCAGCAGTCCAAATCCCCAGTCCTGATTTCATAACTTCCTGAATTGTCTGTTCAAATACCTCAAGAGGCGCCAAAGCGATTTCTCCATGCTTAGTAAATGGGAGAATCCAAGACGTTTTATTTTACAAATAAACATGCCAATGTCTCTTACCGAAACGCATACTGATAATCAATTAAATAGAATAAGCTGAAAACGAATTGAATAAAATTAACCCAATGTTTGTGGCTTCTTCCTTCAATTTTCATCTTACCTAATTCCAACCTCAAAATAAAATTGACTTTTTATGTGTCATTTTCAGATTTAGACAAATGATAAGATCCTCAGTGCTGACGGTGGACTTTCTTCACCACACTGAGCAAGGTGTCTGCTCTTTTCTGAGCTGTTCTAGCAGTGTCTGGCCCTTAGAACAGGTATTCCGTGAATAAAATGTACAATATGTACATTCACAGAAAGCTTGCTGTGAATACACACACACACACACACACACACACACCCCTCAAGGTACTAAAATGAGTATTAACTGATGATACACAGCGACACGCTTGGTGCCTGTCAGAGAAAATTTCTTTAAAAGAGACAAATCATAAGTTTACGCATCATAAACAAACATTTATGCAGTGTTTATGTACTGGGGCAGGAGACACATTCACCATCCTCAAGAAACCAGTTCCAGTTTGGGAGACAAGATCTATTTATATTACTAAGAATATAAGGCATCATAAGTTACACGCAAAAGAGAAGGGACAGAAGATGCCGGAAGCAGCAATGCTTAAAAATGTATTTAGAGTCATGCAGATGGGCACAAATATCCCAAAGAGAATCTCAGGAAGAGGCATGTGATGTCAGCAAACAAAATAGGACAGGCTCTACGTACACACACACACATCCTCACATCCTCACAAACAGAAAAGCTGGCCACTCGCGAGCCACGAAAACTTGGGCCAGCTCATCCACCATCTCTCTCAGCCTTAGTTTCCCCATCTAGGCCATGGGGATCGCAGTAGTAACTCACAGAGTTGTTGTGAAAGCGAAATGTAGAAAAAGCCACCTGAATCTGTGTAAAGCACTTACACAGTGCTGGTACGTGGACCACGCTTTCGAGAAATATTAGCTGTAACAGAACTGATTTACATTAAACTTACCTCACCCCTCTCAGCCCAATTATTCACTCTTATGTCATTTGATTTGTTCTCATCATCAGTCTTGTAGCTGGCCTGGGAGCCCCTTGTCTCCACTTTCTAGAAACAAGTGATCCAGGCAGAGTTCGGTGTCGGTGCTCGGCAGAGTTACACAGGATGACTCAGCTCTGTGACACACGGCCTTAGACAGAGGACACGGGTGCAATCACACCCATCTATCCCCGATCAAATCTAACTAAAGAGCACCCTAGGATGAGAGTCACTTTTCTATAACTGTTATTCTTAAGATCTTTGAGTCTCCTTATATCGTGGACTGGTTCTTGTGTTTATGACCATTTTTGATACAATACAGGGATGATCCTACCTCCTGTCTTAAATTGAACAATGCGTGAAATAAACAGGGGAAGCTTGGAACTCATTCTGTCATATAGATTTTCATGATACTAGCATTTCATGTTACTTATTTTTGACCTGTATTACCTTTTAAGTTACAAATACTTTGTACTCTTTCTGTTCTGATTACTAATGATGTTAAGAGGGAGACCAGAGCTAAAACCAGTATCTGGGGAAAATCCTGTGAGGTGCCCCCCCTTGTCTACTTCTGTTCTTGATGTAACTTGGCAGCCTGAGCTTTGGGAGTCCCCGTCAGGAAACGGCTGGTTGTGCCTGGAAGCAGGTAGACATCATACTTCACCTTGTCCTTTCCCATCTGTACTCACTAGATGGGGAAATAGCTCCAAACTAAGTTCAATGAATTTGAAAATTGTTTCAGTGTCTTGAAATAATGTGCTCTTTTCCTAATTTAAAGAGTGTGTGGTGCTTCCCTGGTGGCGCAGTGGTTGAGAGTCCGCCTGCCGATGCAGGGGACACGGGTTCGTGCCCTGGTCTGGGAAGATCCCACATGCCGCGGAGCGGCTGGGCCTGTGAGCCATGGCCGCTGAGCCTGCGCATCCGCAGCCTGTGCTCCGCAACGGGAGAGGCCACAACAGTGAGAGGCCCACGTACCGCAAAAAAAAAAAAAAAAAGTGTGCACACTTGCACACACACACACACACACACACACACACACACACACACAGATGCACAGACATCTAGCACACAATCTTGAACAATTTCTTGCAGTGACCAAACACTACATATGTATTCTTAGGAAAACATTTGTTTTTAAGATTCAGTTGGCCTCTGAGTATTCACAGATGGTCTTCATGTTTTAATTACTCAGTCTGAGGGACTGACTGGACCAGAACTGGAATGAAACCTTCAACCTCCTGTTTTTTGTTCCATCAGCACTGTGTTCAGACAACTCTTAGGACAATGTATTGTTTTCCTCTAAGAAAAAATGCAGACCACCTGCCTGCCTCTACCAAACTTAAAACAAAAAAACAAACAAAAGAAACACCCCACCACCAACCTCCAAGTTCCTGGCATGGATCCCTTCAACAATGTAAACATCATTAGTTTGTGTTTAATTCCTTTGGGACACAAAAATTGCTCAGCTCTGCTCTCCTACTTAGACCAGGTGCATGAGGAGTGAACTAACAAATCCAGGATTCTACATTAACACATCAAAGATTTTTTAAACATAACCTAACAAGTTACTTGCTTGAATTCTCCACTATTGTTTACCATGGAAACCTTAGCTGTTACTGCAGAAGAATGTAAATCTGTGATTATTTCATGAAAGAATGAGAAATTCTCTTGGACTCTGACATTCACAATACAGCTCTTAACAATAATGATAGCAGCAAATTTTTAGAAGACGGTGCAGTAATTAAAATTGTGAAAAACGAATTCTATAAGCCAAGCATGTGCATATTTTCTGGCCAACTTACATTAAAAATTATTTTTTGATTATCAAAGAACCATAATAAATTCAGATAATACAGCTATATAAAAAGAAGAAAATAGAAATCATTCATAATCCCGGCAATCATGATTTTAATGTTTGGGTCTTTTTTCCTTATACAGACAGACCTCATTTTATTGCACTTTGCGTGTTTACAGATTGAAGGTTTGTGGCAACCCTGCTTGGAGCAAGTCTGTTGGCACCATCTTTCCAACAGCGTTTGCTCACTTTGTGTCTCTGTGTCACATTTTGGTAATTTTCACACTCTTTCAAACTTTTTCATTATTACTGTATTTGTTTGATGATCTGTGATCAGTGATCTTTGGTGTTACTACTATTACTGCTGAAGGCTCAGATGATGGTTAGCAATTTTTAGCAACAAAGTATTGATATTTTTGAGGTATGTACACTGGTTTTTAGACATAATGCTTCTGCACACTTAATAGACTGCAGTATAGTGTAAGCATAACTTTTATGTGCACTGGAAAACCAAAAAATTCTCGTGAGTTGCTTTATTGTGATATTTGCTGTATTGCAGTGGTCCGAAACCCAGCCCATACTACCTCCAAGGAATGCCTGTCCTCAACATTCAATGGGTGACTTAATGAAGATTTATCATATTTCAATAAATTCCACCTGAATACCAATTTTAACTAAAATTAACTTAAAATCTAGAAGAATGCCCATTTGAAATCACTGGTTGGCATGTGTATACACACATAAGGAAAATATCTGGAAGGATGGCCCTACAAGGATATTGATAGGATATGGGATCATCTTTATTTTTTTTCTTTATGCTTTTCTGCATTTTTGAATTTTATAATGAACACTATACCTTTTATTATTAAAAAATTATTCCAGATGGTGGAAAATTTTCTACTGAACCACTGTACAGCAAAATGGGAAGGACAGTCAACTGAACCACAGATGCACCCTGATATCCCTTTACAGCTTGTCACAAGCAGTTAATTCCTTCAAAAGGTGTCATAAAATAGGCAAACACAAAGGGAAAGCCAAATTGCCAGGCTGAACCCCAGACCTTGAAAGTACTTGGGCAGGATTTGAGAGCTTTGGGCTCAGACAAACGTGAGTGATGCCCTGCTCCCCAGGTGGGGCTGTTTAAAGAGACGACCAGCCCCAGCCCGAAGAAGCCACAGACACGGAGGCCGGATCCACGGAGCCACGGACATGCCACACATAGCCCGGAAGGAGGGCCTTCCCAGAAGCACAGGTGCACAGGTGTGAGGACTACCAGGTAACCGCGAATGCTCTAAGCTGACATCCATGCCCCATGGCTAGTTAGCGCAGGCAGAGCTCAGAGTTAATGAGGCCACAGCCACGGCTTCAAGCTGGTGACCAAGCAGTCTGCTCTGCTCCACAGCCATTGAGAACACCCCCAACTCCAGTTACCTGTCAGCAAAGGCTGCCTGTCGTGTTCAGGAAGCCCAAATAACAACATGAGAATAAAGCACCCCTCTCGTACTTCTGAGCACAGAGGATGCAGACTTTCTCTTGTGAGCCAATTCTCCTGATTACATAACAGGAGAATCAGTAGCTGGGTCAAAAGAAGGTGTGAGCTCTTAGTTACAACCTAGTTCACCCAGGTATTCTCCTACGTTCTTTAACAACAAAGACCACCCTTCAGACGTGAGTAGCGACGGCAGACCCCATCAAAAGTCGGAATATTAAATCCATGAAAAATGGTCTAGTGATTCCTGAACCTTATGTGTATATCCTGAATTTCACTGAGGCGAGGAAATCAAGACAGCCGTGAAACGGGATTGATAAGTAAAGACCTGCTCAAAAAAAGCGGAATTTTATAAATGAACTGTCTTTGAGGCTATGATTGTGTGGATCTTTGTTACACATAGTGATGACAGTAAAAACTTATGTCTATGTTGAGCAGTTTATACATTGTCTCACTTAATCCCCAAATCAACCCAGGAGACAGGGAGAATCACGATTCTTCTTTCGTGGAGTACAGCTTAGACGGGCTGAGTCACTGGTCTAATAGTCAGGAAGAGTGAGCCCCTAAGAGTGTCGACTTTCCAACCTCTTAACAACAGGAAAAGCAAACCACAGATTTCCTGCAGACAGTTAACTTACTGAGAGATGGGCGATCTTTTCGCTGATTGGGAGTGGAAGTTAAAAGAACACAGCTGATATACATATACATATATCTCCCCTGTTTTGGATTTCGTTCCCATTTTGCTATACAGTAGAAAGTAACACAACATTGTAAAGTGACTATAGTCCAATAAAAATTAATTTAAAAAAATTTTAAAAAAAAGAACATGGCTACTGAACATGGATGGACCCAGAGATTATCACACTAAGTGAAGTCAGTCAGAAAGAGAAAGACAAATACCATATGATATTGCTTATATGTGGAATCTAAACTATAACACAAATGAACTTATTTATGAAACAGAAACAGACTCACAGACATAGAGAACAGACTTGGGGTTGCCAAGGAGGAGGGGGGTGGGGGAGGGATGGATTGGGAGTTTGGGATTAGCAGATGCCAACTATCATATACAGAATGGATAAACAACAAGTTTCTATTGTATAGCACAGGGAACTATATTCAATATCCTGTGATAAACCATAATAGAAAAGAATATGAAAAAGAATGTATATATATATGTATAACCAAATCACTTTGCTGTACAGTATAAATTAACACCTCATTGTAAATCAACTGTACTTGAATAAAATAAACTTAAAAACAAAAAACAAACAATAAAACCATGGCTGCTGCCCTGTGGAACTTCTGCCCAAAACGTAGGGAGTTAAAACCTCGCTGGAGAGAAGAAACACATCAGGAAAGGAATTTGTATCAGTACATGGGACCTATCTGCTATTTGCTCATCTCTAGTGGAGGAGCCTCAGCCTGTCTCAGAAAAAGGAAGCTGTTAGCTGCCCTCTGCTCGTCCATCACACAGCTTGCTACCTACTGAATTCCAAAAAGGTATCGACAGCTCATCGGGGCTAGGCCAACTGCTCAGCTAGATGTGCAATAAAGAACGGGCTAGCCAGGGGGCTGAGTATCAGTAGACCCCGAGCAGTGACAATAGGAAGGAAGGGACAAAGCATTAGTTGGTAGGCTACTGCCTCTGTCTACCCTGAGGCTCCTGCTGCCTCACGGAACCACGGCCCCAGACAGACAGCAGGACCACAACAGCAGATGGCTTTCAGCTGGCTGCGAGGTCAACGCAGGTGTCAGGACAAGTGTGGCTGTCCCTGCATCAGGCTCTGCTCTTTCCTGAACAGGGCAGACGTTGTACAAACTCTTTGGCAGCTTCTTGGCAAACCTCCTCTTCTCTCCCTCCAATAGATGTGTGAGTGTCTGTGTGTGCAACAGACACACACACCTGCCAAGTTATCTCTAAGCCCTGTATCTGCTCACGGGAGACAGCCTGCAATAGGAAAGGTGTGAGTTTGGAGACAGAGGGAGAACTGGGTTCCAGTCTGGTCTCTGACCCCAGAAATGACTATGCTGTATGTCTCTCATCTCCCACCTGTCAAAGAAGGACGCGCTCACCTACTTGCAGAGAGCTCCAAGTATGAAGTCATGTCACGACGCACACAGCGCACTCAGTGACTGCTACCACTAATACTATTGTTAGGAGCCGCTGTTCAGGAAATGCTGATACATCACATTCTATTTCCACTGTGAGAACCTTCCGGGAAGAAAACAGGTATCCTCTCATTATTTAAAAACAACATTTTACAACAAAGGAAGACCCTTATCTCAGCATAAGTAAAACTTTATTTAAATAAATTATTAGAAAACCAAAGAGAAATATAATTTAAAATTAGAAAGAAACGAAAAGCCACGTGTATTAAGAGGGCTGGCGTATTCTGGAGAGAGAAATTCCAGCTGCTGGTTCATCTCTTCAGCGTGCTGACAGTGACGCTTTCAAAAGGGGAGACTTTGTTTTTAAAATTTTAAATCAACATAGAGTAAAATTGACTTGTGTGGTTCTCTGTGTTAAAATCCAGATTTTAACAAAATGTACACCAAAATGTCAACTCTACTCTTAGAAAAGAAAATTAATTTTTTACACATCAAGAGATTAAATAAAAATAAAATTAAAAGAGAAAATGAACTAATTAAAAATAAAATACATTAAAAGTTAATTTTAAAATAAAGTTCATTAAAATAATTTTAGAAATAAAATGCCTTTTCATACATCAAAAAGAAATTTAAAATAAAATGAATCCGTTTTTATAGTAAAAGGAATTAATTTTAAAAATGACTTTTCATCATCAAGAGACTCGTGTAAGCATCCCACAGTCAGGATCCAGGGTCTTTCAGCCTAAAAATTCAAAGGGGAGAAGTGTGGTCTATTTAGCAGACACTCCCTGAATGCTCACTCATGCTGGCTGTGCCGGGTATTAACTAGGGTAACTAGGGACGTGAAGCTGAAGGATGGGGACCCGCACCCCAGAGCATCGCTGCTGTTGGTGAGAAAGGCCAGAAAGCTTCCAAAATATTGAAAGACTTTTCAAGCATATTCATTACACATCCCTTGACCACGTTACAGATGAGAAGCAAGAAAGAGCTTACAAAGATTGAGATATCCACTCTTTGGAAGAAGAAAGCATCACCTCTTGTCCAAACATCACATTGTATAATGAAGACTAAAACAGAGAAGCTAAGTGACCTCACACAGTGGATCCAGAACCAGGGCCTTGGCAGGAGACCAAACTCCTTCCCGACATATCTGAAAACTCAACAAGACAAACCTTCTCTTCCTTTTATTTCAAATGATATTTTGCATATGGCGGCACTGCTTATATGCATTGATGCGATTACATCAAAGAATCCATTACTGATCATTTACGAGTTTATCTCCAATTTAATGACAGAAGGCGAAAAAGGAAAATAGTCGAAATATGTGTTTAATATGTTACTTTCCTGGCAATATTTAAGCCATAATACATGATTCAATTTCTCTTATTGTGATAACACACATAAAAGACAAACGGCTTAGATCCAGAAAAGAAGAAAAGAGTGAGTCCTCTCAGTGACAGTGGCCATCCTGAGCTGGCTGAAACAGAATGTCTGTCATTCTGAGGGGCCAGAGCTGGAATCCACCAAGGTCTGCACTTGATGACAACCAAGGCAGGGATTTCTAACATCGCCTTCCCCACTGCCCAGGCCCTGTTGTCATCTGCAAACCCATGGGACACATCTCCAGTTTCTCCTGTGTCAAGACAACAGGACAATCTAATTTTGAATGTCCTTTTGCGGGTGGTTATAATGCGAAAGGGAGCTCTGTTTCCCTCTGACTCTACCAAGAGATAGAACAGCAAAACGCTTCAATGTATGAGCCAAGCACCTGAAGAATGAAGGCAAAATGGACTAATCGCCAACAGCTCCTCCAGAGAAATTCTCCTAGACTCAGATCAAATGAATGGCACCTCTGAGGCTGGTAAAACTCCCCCTGACTCCTAGCCTTCTTCATCATCTGCAAAGCTTCTGAAGCCAGCATTCCCAAATATCATCAGAGAAATCACCGCCTGGAATCCACGCATCTGAGTTCTGCTGATCTAGCAATGACTGGTTTTGCTACAGTAGAAAGTATACTCAAGTTATGAAATAGGAATGATGTGAATATGTTTTGTTTATATGCAAGAGAATTTGGGGAGATGTCTGATCTATTTTAAAGAATGTTCTGAATAAGTCAAAGATGCCTCTCATGTTATGATTAAAAATCAATGGCAGCGGGACTTCCCTGGTGGTGCAGTGGTTAAGAATCTGCCTGCCAATGCAGGGGACATGGGTTCGAGCCCTGGTTCGGGAAGATCCCACATGACTCGGAGCAACTAAGCCCGTGCACCACAACTACCAAGCCTGCGCTCTAGAGTCTGCGAGCCACAACTACTGAGCCCTCGTGCCACAACTACTGAAGCCCGCACGCCTAGAGCCCGTGCTCCGGAACAAGAGACACCACTGCAATGAGAAGCCCGCATACCGTAGTGAAGAGTAGCCCCACTCGCTGCAACTAGAGAAAGCCTGCATGCAGCAACGAAGACCCAATACAGCCAAAAATAAATAAAATAAATAAATTAAAAAAAAATCAATGGCAGCTAGATTGTAGTTATCATATTCATAATTAGAGTTCTATCCCTTGATTAGAGGTTTCCGAATAGTAAATGTATTGACTAAGCCTAGATCTCATGTAGAAAGTGGAAGGGTATGGAAAGTAAAACTTGATATATCAACATTTATTGATGGTATTGATTTCAATGATGATAACAATGAAAGTTACAGGCGGATCTGGATTGATTTTCAAATTGTCTTTCTTGATGTGGACTTTAGCCAGCATAAGATTTTTCAGCTCATGCCATGTATATTTCTGGCATCTATATAGTCAGAAATGTAACTTTATAAGTAGAAAAACTGTTTGTTTGGCAAACTTTGGATGTGCTTCTCTTCTATCTAACTACAAGCCCATTAATTTTTACAATCATATTAAAGAACTCCAATAAAACTTTCAATGACTCAAGGGAATGGCAGTTTTAGACAGTCAACCATAATTAAGCAAAATGATTGTACCAGCATCATTACTGGCAAATGCAAGGCATAATTTGAGTCTGGGGACAACCATCTTCAAAAAAATTGAAAAAAACACCTTTTGCATCATAAGCACATTTCATCAACAGCAGCCTCAGGGCTCCAGTGAAATCAATTAGCTGTGTTATATATTTAACAATGGAAAAAAAATCTTTGTATTTCTCAACTGAGAGACATCTGATGCTGAAGTCATTGGAACTTTCAGGTGAGAATCAACAGGGGCTGAGAACTATAACGCTTGCTTGTTGAACTTGCCTAATCTGACTATAGTTAGTCTGTTATATTGATATCTGAATTCAAGTTTAAAATATTCCTATGTTGGCCTAAATTCTCTTGAAATGCTACATAGGCCAGGTACCACGAGGGAAAACTTTTCAATGTATCAGAAAAAAAGTTAATAAAGTATTCAAATCTTTCTGTAGTGTTTTTTAAAAAACTTTTTTATAAAAAAAACAAACTCTTCCAACTCTATTCTCTTGATCCGTTTTCAGAAGTAAATCCATGAACAGTCATCACTTAGGACGCTGGTGAGCTGTCAGACGCAAAAGCTTGGATTTTGGAGAAGGATGCCGAGTGCTAAGGAAGAAAGGGGAAAGGGAGGGAAACAGGGCACCAGGACAGAGAAGGCAAAGCCCGGGTAACGTGCTGAAGGAAGCAGAGAACAGATCTTGGAGAAATGCAAGGACTCACCTCCTGATACTGTTCCTCAGGGATCCCCGCTTTTGAAACCTCATCTAGGGTCCAGTGAAGGCAGCAGGTCCCAAGGATTCTCTGGCTTGTTTCTGCTCTGGCTACTGGACTGTGAGGAGGCACTTGCCCTGGGTGGAGTCCCCACCCCCCGGGGCTGGGCATCTGAGGGCTACTGTCACCAAACCCCAATGGGCTGCGGCTGAGGACTGATGCTGAGCACGGGAGGAGGGGCAGCCGCACGCACGGTGGCAGGTGGGGTGCGAGGGAGGAAAGGATGATGGAGAGAACTTGCGCACAGGGACATAACTTGATCGCCAATCCCATGCAGCATCTCACGGGACGCTTACTTCAGGCTCGTGGGAGAGAGGAGAAGGAGGTGATCCAGGAGCAGCTGTGAGAGGTGGCTGTGCCTGAAAAGGACCGAGACGCGCGCCTCCGTGATGGCCCAGAGACCACGAGGGCAGAACAGCGTGCTGGCGGGTCGAGAGCTCTATTGCCCCCTGGCTGTTAATCGCAGATCTTTAGTAACCAGGGTGTGAAACTAGACTAAGGCTCACAGGTGGCATTGGCTGTCGTGACAGAGTTCCAGCAAATCCAGCACTGTCTGTAAGCAGGAAACAGGTGACATTTGCCTTGAGTGAGCCCCTAAAGCCCTGGTTACGCCCCTCCTTCTGCTATTGGGAACCTGTCAAGGTCCAGGCCTGTCCCATTTGCATGTTTCTGGAGGAAGTCCTCCTGAGATTAGAGAAAACCTGTGCTACCTCCGTGTAATTCAAGAGGACCGATGCGGGAGTCTACACAGTTTCATCAACCAACAGGCATCCAGCTGTCCCTTGCGCTGTGCCCAGTTTGAAACCACCATCTGCCACGGTGTGTGAGTGCCCGCAGGTGTGCTTGCTGGTCTGTGTAGCGGGAGAGTTGGGACAGGTAAGGTCTCCCTGTTTACAGTTTAACTGGAGAAACAAGACTTATAAAGCTTACATCAGCAATTCGCTCCTAAACGGTATTCCCCCTTTATCTTATAGAGGGACTCATAGTTCATTAAGATTTAGTCTTCTGATTATTTCTCATTCAGATGGTTGTTTGTTTTGCATCTCTTGGGTAAAAAGAAAAGCGTTCAATAATAAAATAAATAAAAATAAGCACAGCAGTGAGTGTTTTCAATAAGCAACCCTTACATCAACTGCTGGGAGGTGGGACTGATCTTCTGCAAGCTAATTTAATGTCAACAGTCAGGACTAGAGAAAGTGAAAGCCCAGCCGTGGGGTTCCTGGTAAAAGCATTTCCTGAGTGTGTGGAGAACGCCCCGGTCCTCAGAGGGAGGGAGTGTCAGAGGTCACCACAGTCTGGGACACCACGGATTGAGTTTCACTCTCAGGACAAAGCTGGTTACATAAATAAGGCGTAGAGTCACCAAAGGGTTAAATGCATGCTCCACCTTCTCTTTCACCAAGAAAAGATGCTTTTCCCCCGTTTTCACAAATCCCCCAAAGCGCACACTATTAAAGACACACGGTAAACCTTATGGGAATTTCCAACTGATATTTATCAAAAGGGTTTCATTTCAAATTTCTGAATTCCAACTTTCAATAAAATAACCAGTATGATCATAGCTTTTAGGATGATACAAATCAGAAAAGTTCAAATATCTGATTTTTTTTTAAAGTCCTTTCTTTCAGAAAATAGAAATTTGATGTTAAAAGAGGCAGTGGTCTCACTTTTTATAAAAGAAAAAAAGTAATGAGCTCTCTCTGGACAAAATATGCCTGGGATTCTCATGCGAAGAACGTATTGCTCCAGTTTTTCAAAGCCTGAATATTCTCTATGGTGTAAAACGATCGTAAGTACCTTTGCTAATTAATGAGCTGCTTTTAGCTATAAATCACCAGAATTGCATGTTTTAGAAACACACAGCCATGAACATAAGATTTACATTTTCTCTTCTGTGTATGTATCAGTTTTTAAAAATTCAGTCTTTGTCACGGACACAAGTCAAATCAGGGCTAATGAGCCATTCTCTAAGGTGCAAATAACAGCGTTCATTAAAGAAGAAGTGTTTTAGCGAAGAAAAGTAACTGCCCATAAGGATGACGCGTAAGTGAAGATTGCCTGCAGGTGGCCCGAGTGTGGGATGCTGAACCAAATTATAGAGGCTTTGCATGACTCTATTCAGTTGTTCAGGATGAGAACAGTAATATTTTTGAGTTCTCATCTAACATTACTAACGATGACCCTTTTGTCTTAAATCTTCAAAATCCTTGCCAACACCACCAGGGGCTGCCAGGTCTTTAAATACGTCTTTAACAAGGTCGTTTACTAATACATCACACCTCATGGCATAGGCTCACCTAAGGCTGATTTCTTGTGAGTTTCATTTTGTACCAGGTTACAGATAACAGACAAAGCAGAGAAGAATCACAGCAAAGATGGCAGGACGTGATGGTTCCAAGGTACCCCTCTCAGGACAGCTGGGTAGTGAGCAGGAACTGTGCACCCAGCAATCGGTCCTTTACTGACCATATTTCAGAAATACACTTGTCTGATACACAGGAACATTTAAAGGGGAAAAGCAATAATATTTGAGGATGACCATTTTAATGCAAACTAGATGTTCACATACGATATTTTGACACCTCCCCTCCCGGAAAAAAGAGGTGAAACAAAACAAACTTCAATCCTGTCACTTAAAATTAACTAGAAGGAAAAAAAAATGACTTCAGATTTTCTTTCTACTTCAGTAACCTAAGAATCCCAGATTCCTTTAAATTCCATTTCTTGGGTCAAGAGAGGAAGAATATATGAATGCACTGGTTGTTTTCATGAGAAACAAACTTCATTTCACAGGAAACGTCTTCTCATCAAAAGTCTAGCAGAATATTTAGTTGGAGGATTATGTAGTTATTGGGAGCCAAAAGGATTCAGTCTTCCTTAGCTTCCTTTAATATCATGCTATTAAATAGTCTAGAGGTGAAGGAGGGGTGGAATTTACATGGAGATGTTGTCAGTTCCAGGGTTAAAGTCTGGACCTGGAAGGGAAGGGTGCTGAGAAGCAAAGCCTGGCCGATTCTGTTCTTTGTGAGATAACTGATATTAGATAGATAGCTAGTGGGAACCTGCTATAAAGCACAGGAAGCTTAGCTCGGTGCTCTGTGATGACCTAGGTGGGTGGGATGGGGGTCGGGGCAAGGGAGGTCCAAGAGGGAGGGGATATATGTATACGTATAGGTGATTCACTTCATCGTACAGCAGAAACTAACACAACGTTGTAAAGCAATTATACTCCAATTAAAAAAAATGAAAACAAAATTAAGTTAATGTTTAATATTAATGTATTGGGGAAGAACTACCATGGGAGTAAACATTTAACATCTTTTATAAATAGGGAAAATAGTTCTCAACTCAGTTTTCTTAACCAAGACTGAAGAAACCAAATTCAGAGGGACCCGTGTTCAAATGCTGCCTCAACCACTTAGTGGCCATGGGAGCTTGGCTGAGTCACTCTCCAAGTCTCTGTAAACTCTGTGTGCTATAAAGTGGTTTAAAAAAAGTGCCCACCGCCCAGGGATGATGCAAAAACAAAATGAGAAAATGCATGCAAATTCTTGCACAAGAAAGCACTTAATAAATGTTAGCTATTATTAGTTATCAATAACATTCTCATTTTTACCACAAAGTTGTGGTAATGATAAAACTGTATTAGGTGAGATATTCATGGACAGAAATCCAAAATAGGTACCCAGTTGATTATCAGTCACAGGTAACCTTCAGCCCAGTTCCCAAAATCCTCCCTAGTGGAGATTAGATTCACTGAAGTTATAACATAGATCTTTCTAAAATTATCCACGTATTGCAAGGATAGAAGGATTTTTTAGAATTCATACCAAATTGTGAACATCTGCATGATATTGTCTTTGTCTGCGATGTGCTCAATGCAGGACCAGGACTAAGGATTTCCCAACATATAACATAAGAAAATATCTCGCATGTCACTTCTGTTACCATGATAAATGTACAGATGGGTTGTGTGTGCGAGCCCATATGTGTTGTCCACGTGTGTGTGTGTTTGGAGGTGGTGAAGAGAAGAGAAACTGGAACAATACTAAGAGTATTTGGGTTTTGCTTCTTTACTCTGTTCAGGAAGGTTGTGGTTTACAACCTCAGTGACAAGTTAACTGAAATCAGAATGGCTCTTTCATGGGTGGATTGCCCCACATGTTTTGCTTGTGAATTTTGGAGGAGGCGTTTGATGAGACCAGAGGAGACAGAAAGTATTTCTGGTAGGGTACCACCTCTGCTTGGAAGCCCAGGGCTCCTGTAGCACCTGAAACAGCTCCACTCGTTATGGCTCCTCCATACACAATGAGGAAGGATCTACCCGGCAGTACAAAACGGAAATAGTTTATCATTCTCTCATGACTGACATAATAGATATTAATTATCACATACTTGCTACCTGTGAAGATGCTGTGACTGTGAAACAGAAGTGACCCACCTCTGTGCCACTGTGGCTACAGCCTGGACTCCTTTCCCAGGACCTGCGATGGTCTGGGATGACCCCAACCCCCTGATCCCCAAGAAAACTAGAATTCAGTCCACAATGGCCATTCACAAACTGACCATTTCCTCTTGACTTAGTTTTTCAACACAGGGAGGGAGTGAGGGGTAGTGCCAGACCTGCTGTGATCCCCTCTCCCCACTGTTAGGAGAAGGCAACAGTGTACTGCTTTCTACTTGCTGTGTCAAGATGGTCATGTGTGTGATCTCGTTGAATGCCTGCTTCACGGGGTTGTCAGGAGGATTGAGAACGCATGCACATGTACCCCTATGTTCAGAGCAGCACTATTCACAAGAGCCAAGACATGGAAACAACCTAAATGTCCACTGATAGATGAATGGATAAAGAAGATGTGGGATATATATACAATGGAATACTACTCAGCCATAAAAAAGAATGAAACAATGCCATCTGGAGGCAACTAGAGATTATCATACTAAGTGACGTTAAGTCAGAAAGAGAAAGACAAATACCATATGATATCACTTATGTGTAGAATCTAAAACATGACACAAATGAACCTATCTATGAAACAGAAACAGACTCATGGACATAGAGAACAGACTGTGGTTGCCAAGGGGGAGGGGGTTGAGGGAGGGGTGGATTGGGAGTTTGGGATTAGCGGATGCAAACTATTACATATAGAGTGGATAAACGACAAGGTTCTGCTGTATAGCACAGGGAACTCTATTCAATATCCTATGATAAACCATAATGGAAAGCAATATTTTTAAAAGAATGTATATATATGTATAACTGAAGCACTTTTCTGTACAGCGGAAATTAACGTAACATTGGAAATCAACTATACTTTAACAATAAAAGAAAGAGAGAGAATGCATGCAGTCCTTCGGCCTCTGACTGGCACATTATAAGCAGAGATAAACATTCCTTCTCTGCTCTTGACCCCTAATTCTTACCCTTCTGTGACGTCAGTGTAATCACTCCCAACCCATAGATACAGAAATGTTACCTCCGTACAAATCCCGGGTACTCAAGACAGGAAGTCACTGAGTAAGGCCCAGTTTGGGCCCATGTGACCCCAAGTGTGAGCAGGCCCTTTTCCCTCTGCCAAGTCAGCTCCTCCAAAGTATGTGTATCCTCTTTAAGATCAGAGTCTTGATATCAGGAGATGACTGTGCACTTAGAAATGCTTAGAATCTGGGGAGGGGTGAGGACAAAGGCGAAGCAGACAGGGGTGGAGGGAGGAAGAAGAAAAAAGAGCAGGAAGCAGAGTTCCAGTTGGAAAACTGAGTAGAGATGTTGGTCCCTTTCCCAAGAGCCCCCTTCTCTGTTAGCAACCCCTCTCCCCTTACCCGAAGCTCCTTCCCCACTCCTGCTGTCAGGAGTTTGGGGATGCTGAGTTTCCCCTTTTCCATCATCACAAAAGGCCACGTTTTGGTGTTCCATGTAAGATGTTGTTTCTTTAGAACCTGTCAGTGCCCTGCACTACCTTTCTTTCTTGCTCCCGGATATCTTTGCTCTATATTTTGCTCCCATGTGTATTTTTGCCCACTCGTCCCATCCTTGTGTTTCCTATTGCAGTGTGCTCAAACCACCATCGTCCTAGCTGAATTTAGGACACTATCAGATGAACCATGCTGGGGAACCCAACACTCAAGATTCTCATTCCTCCCCCCATGCTTTTATTGCCCTAGAGTCCCACAATTAGCCAAAATATATTTTTAAAACCTCTTTAATAAACTCACGTCGGGATGTGAAGTCCTGTTATCTAAGCTCATTCTTCTGGACCTTGTGGCTGCCTCCCTAAGTGACCCTGCAATGTCCACATAGTTCTAGCCTGATCCCTGACGGCAATCTCTTCTAGCCCAAATGAGCCTCATTATTTTGTTCTCTGCTTTCTTTTTTCCAGCTTTTTGTTTCCATCATTAAAAGTGAGAATACTCTGCTAGGCTGTGAGGGCTAGAAAGATATCCAGACAAGGACCTCACTTAGGTAGGGAAATAACTCCCAAGGTATAACCGTAAAATGTTAAATATAAGGGAGACAAGAAATAGGTGAGGGAGATTAAGAGGTACAAACTTCCAGATGCAAAATAAATGAGTCCCAGTATAAAATGTATATTTTATATAACTATGTATTATCTTTGCATGGTGACAGAGGGTAACTAGACTTACCGTGGTGAGCATTTTGAAATGTACAGAAATATCGAATCACTAGGTTGTGTAACAGGAACTAACAGTGCTGTAGGTCAATTATACTTCCAAAACAAACAAACCCATAGAAAAATAGACTACATTTGTGGTTACCAGAGGCAGGGCGTTGAGGGAGGCGGGATTGGATGAAGGGGGTCAAAAGGTACAAACTTCTAATTATAAGATAAATAAGTACTAGGTTTGTAATGTACGATACAATAAATACAATTAACACTGTTGCACGTTATATATGAAAGTTGAGAGTAAACCCTGAGTTCTCATCACAAGGACAATTTTTTTTCCTATTCCTTTTATTTTGTATGCATACGAGATGACGGACGCTCGCTAAACTTACTGCGATAATCATCTCATGACGCATGTAAATCACATCATTATGCTGTACACCTTAAACTCGTACAGTGCTGTATGTCAATTATATCTCGAAACTGGAAGAAAAAACTATATATATAAGGGAAACAAGACCAAGACATGTCGTGTATGTCCTTCAGCCCCCCGTGGAGGAGGGAACGATGGGAAGGTGGGTGGGAGGGTTCACAGGGGGTGTGGGGTACAACGGTGTGAGGAGAGGATCATGGACCATGCATGGGCCTCAGTTCATTGTAAGAGGCTGAGATGTCTACATATGATCCTTTAACTAATTGGGGGGCGGGGTGGCTAAGAAAGGCTATTCATGAATCAGCAAACCCCCATATTACTGAGGATGGATTGGAGGGACCAGAAACTCATGACTAAACCCGTTAGGAAGCTCTTGCAAGAGTCCATGAAAGAGATGCGTCTCCATCAACACTGTTCTCACCTCAGGTGCGTCAGACCCATCGGGACATTCTTCCTGAAAGCCCTTTCATCTCCAACGTTCCTCTTCTATCCCACTCCTGAAATCATCTTAAATCAACTTAAAATTTCCCTGGCTTCTCCTCATTCTTCACACGACCTCAGGCCTTTCCAAAACTGCCCCAGGGTCTTCTATCAGATGAAGCCCACCTTTATTTCATCCTGACTCCCTACTCTCCACTGAGACCTAGAAAACCTATTGGCCTAACTCGATTCAAGTACATGTTTGCTGAGGACGCTAAGTGCAGGCCTCCTGTTGGTCTGATTATGTGTAGAGGACGTCGAGAGAGGCTCTCAAGGGCTCACATCCCGAGGGAGAGATAAGATGGTTACATAAATAACAGGGATAAGGTCAAAGGACAAACCAGCAGTTCAGAGAACAGGAGGGAAAGCAGCCAGTGGTACTCCACATCCTAGAACTGTTTCATTTGATGACGACAAACTGCTGATTTTTTTTCTGTTATACCTTTTCCAACCTATTGTGATTTTTTTTACAGGGTAACTTTTCATGATGATTTTTATACATGGACTCTTTTGATTAAGTAGAGTGCCCTAATTTATAGCCCTTCGGGGTCTACAAATTGGGAGTGGGGTGGGTGTTTATGATTTCAGAAGCCACAGTGAAGTCACTGGCATTATTAATCTAGCCATACATGCAATTTGTATGAAAGAATTCAGCAATTCTTCCTTCCCCCTCGTCAGTGACAAGTTAAATTGACCACAGAGGAGTCTGCGGTTTCAAGCAAAGTGGGGTGGGTAGGAAGGTGTGTCTGTTCTGTGCACACAAGAGAGACCAGCCCGTGGGTCTCCCACTAGCCCTTCCTTCTGGCTGCCACCACCATCGCCCAAAGGGGGAAAAGCTGTGGTTGTCTACACTGGTTGTCCTTTAATGAATGCCCGCAAGTATCATATACAGACGGGCCTTTAAACAACTCTTCCTCGGGAGAAGTCTAATAGCAGAAAGTGACATTTCGAAGATAATTAAAAACTTGACCAAGTCAGGACTTTTCAGGAAAGGAAAACTATGAGATGAGTTTTCAGCACGTCAGAGAGTCTATGCTACTTTTTGAAAAACCTCAAAGGATCAGGCTTGGTTTCCCTTAGGGATCAGCCCAGCGAGGACGCTAACACACGAGCTTTGCTGACGGATGTCATATTAGCATTAAAGGTCCGTTGACTTATTGGGTCCCCCTCACCTATTGGCATTCCAGGCATCTTGCATAAACCCTGCGATAAAACCAATTAAAATCTCATTAAAAGATAAAAGCTAAAACTATGCCAATAAATGCTAAACACACTTTAAATGCATTCATTTTTCATCATTCTTGGAGGGTATCAAACGGAAAAGAATGGTGTGAATGTGGCAAAGCCTTATTGAGGATGGTGCCGATCTCAGCAGGTCAACCTGGAAAATACAATTCAATTAGTAAAAGGTACCCAGACTTGTCAAATTTCCAGGTCTGGTTTTCATCAGTGCCACATTTAAGGGATTTCCTAAGTTTTCCTTGAAACTCTGTTTCTACCTGTAATAAAGTAAGGGAGATATTTCTGAGATAAATACACATATTGAAAAATACATAAAATGTCATGATAAGCATACTGAAATGTCACTTTCAAAAAACTTATTCTTTTATCCAATTCTTAGCACATATGTCTTACCAGAAAGCATGGGATTTGCCATGTGAACGTCTCTTACAAGAAAAAGGAGTTGCATTTTAAGTATGATACTTAACAACTTGTGTGAACGGCCTCAAAGAGCTGATCCATCCAGAATTTTTGAAGAGTCCCAACTTCATGGATTATAAAAAGGCCCTTCTGTCGCTCTCTACAGAAGTATATAAACATATGCTCAATTACTCTCCTTTCCATGATGTTTAAAGACAGGAAAAACCACATTTCCTTTAACCAGAGAGAAGAAAGAAAGAAAATGGAAGCAAATCATATGCACAATTAAATGAGCGTTTAGTGAAGAAGAGAAATGTCTGCACGTGTGTACATGTCTGGGGAGGCAAAGGGAAGAGGGAGAGAGACGTATTCGAGAATAACACATGAAATACGCTATCCAAAGCCACAAACGTCATCAATGAAGGTGATACTTGTGTTTTACACTGTGCCTTTCTGTATTCTCCATGCTTTTGGCATTAAAGATGTAGTATTTAGTATTTAGGGAAATAAGTGCTCTCTGAAAACATGAGTAGGTATTAGAAATACAAAGAAGGCTAGTTGACTCAATCTACTCGACTGGTCCCCCACAAAGAAGAAGAAGAAGAAAAAAATCCATGTCAAATGGCTGACACTTATTTCTGGCGCTACCTGTATCCTCTCATGTGGGCACAGCCGTGGTCTAAGACGGCGCCACAAAACCTCTGATGTCCCGCCACCTAGTTCAATCTCTTTATGCAAATATTTAAGAAACATGCATGAAATTGAGCCAGTGGGTTACACTGCTTTAACTATAACCGTTCACAATGCTATTTGTACTACTACCTGCAGAGAATAACACTGGATGATCTCTTTGGAAATGTTATAAATGGAACACTGGCAAATTTATAAGCAACATTTTAGACAGCAAATATGTTGCTTGGATTTTAGCCGTCTTAATCACTGCAAGCAGCTTAACCTTATCTCCCAGTGCCACTGCCTTCCTGGAGTAATTGATGCTTGGAGTCCCCAATTTCACATAAACCAGGCCACTGTGTTATTGTATACAGCAATCTGACTGCTGGCAGCGACAGGAAACTGCACTGAACCCAGATCAATAGACATGTCAACAGTTAAGCGGCTTAATCTAATTCGGCCTATCTCATCTCGGGGCACAGAGTTTGCAATTTTGCTGTTGGGTCCCTCTGGCAGGAAATGGTTTGGAAAGTTTAGTCTTAAGAAGTTTAAGTGACATGCTTATCCTTTAGGCTCTTGAATGTTTATTTAGCAGAATAGCTGTTTTAAATGTTTTTTAAATGGCAGTAATGTAAACAAGGCACTCTGACTTCCCTCCCATGTGAAAACTATAATGGTGATTTCCTTGACCGTGGACATCGCGATTAACACCACAGCCAATCACACTTTAGAGGAAATTGCTCTGGTTCACATGTTCTGAGCTAACGTCATGTTTAAACTCTATCCCCACCCCCAGTCGATGGCATTCTTCTTCATTTTAAATACATATTTGTTTCTTCTTTAACTATATTTTGGACAAGTGACTTCTGCCATTATGAAACCTCCAGTAATTACCCATCAAAGCATCATTCTTACTCCTCAGAAGAGTGTGGGTGATAAGATTTGGTGCGTTGGGGGAAGGGAATATTTCTGCCATGGAGGATGAGAATCTGAAATTCTGAATTCTAGACCTGCCTGAGACCTCACCCTCTCAGGCTGGGGTGGGCCACCCGACTACCCTACTGTCCCTAAGTGCTCATCACGCTCTCCAGGAAGGCAGACGAGATACCACATCATCACCTGGGAGATGGCGGTGAGTGCGAAGGACCTGAGAGTGCCCGCAGTGCTGGTGCAAAATGTCCTTCAACTCTTAGAACAGGAAGGGCACAAACCACTTTCCACACGTGTAAAAATGCTCCATTTGTACAAGTCTCCATACTTTTGTAAGTCTTTGGAAATGACAACTCGTTATCACAGTCATCCTTAAAATGACCTTCAACAGAAGTATAACAGGAGATGTGATCCCGCCTTATGGGTGGAGAGGGCATGGAGGACGGGGAAGAAGGGGGCAAAGGAGCATTAGGGATGCAGGAGGAGAAAGGGGAAGGGGAAGGGTGAAAAAGCGATTCATTCTGTGATCAGTGGCGTCTAAGAATGACAGAGTGTAAGGCTATTTTAAGATCAGGTCTGTGTTTGGAAATGAATTAAGGGCTCCTCTACATAACTTAAACCAGCCCAACACTTTCTAAGGCAAGACAGCAAGGAAGCCGGGCCAAATATGGGCTGGAGGTGAAGCTCACACGAGAGCTGAAGTATCCAAGAAAGTTCCAGTCGAAAGAGCTGAGAGTCCAATTGGAAGAAATTAAGTCAAGGCTGGTGCCCAGACTAAGAGCCCAGGAATAAGTCGTGAGTGGGGATGAGGAGAGATTCAGCAACGGTACTGAAGGCCAAAGGGCAGAGGCAGAGCTGCAGACACAGCATTCACAGGCCTAGAGAAAGATAAACAGACCGCTTTAAAGGTTCACCTTAGACGTCAAAATCCAGGCAGGGTTAGGAATGATTAATTCCCCTTTTCAGCTGGGTCTGCCCATTTAACATATTAAAATCAAAACGAAAGCATCTAGTAAACTTTCTTCTGGGTTTCTAAATAATCTCAGCCTCTCTGGTTCTTCAGGGCGAATCAGACAAGGCGATCCTAGGAGGCTCATCTCCCAGCTGCGAGGGAGGAAGGGTCACACGATGTTTCCCAAGAAACTGAGAAACGAAATACCTACAAACCGGACACAAAAGAAGAATCCTAGTAAGAAACTGGTTCCATTTATTACGGCACATATTCTTAATTAAAGATGAGGAAGAACCCCAAAGAAATATGCCATTAGCTCTTTCATGGTAGCTGGACTATCATCTCCCCCTAATTATGAAACCAAGTACACCTTTACGCACCTGACGATTTTCTAGGATACGGAGTAGTACCATGTTCAACAGGGATTGTTTTAATAGGGCTGGTACTGAGATCTGGGTGAAACATCTCTCTGCTAAATTAACAGTCATCCTGAGATGTTAAAATTCTAGTTGGCAAGTGTTTCAAAGTTCCTCGCCAACCTGGCCCCAGCCCGTCCCTAGTCTTGACAGTAGATTCTAAATATCACCTGTATCCCCATATCCCCTCCCTCTTGAGCCTCCTTCCCACCCTCTGATATATGTGTGCCTATGGCTGATTCACTTTGTTGTACAACAGAAACGAACACAACATTGTGAAGCAATTATACTCCAATAAAGATGTCTAATAAAATAAAATAAAAAATAAATAAACATCACCTGTAAACCTCTTAGTCAATTTGCCTTCAGCAACAGTCACTTCCGCTCCCTGCTTGCCTCTCGCCAGTGTGAGTCTCTCTTGATTTGCCTGGCACTAACCAAAATGCTATTAAATGAATAATTTGACGCTATAATAATCCATACACTTTGAAGGCAAATCTCTGCAGAGTTTAAACCCTAAGATCTTTCCCATCAAGGGCAAAGCAACCTCAAATAGCCAGAATCGACTCCAGCAGCTGCGGGTGCTTCCCAACATTTCTGTTCAAGGAATACATCAGTCCCTGCAAGCGGACTTAAATAAATGACTTGCAAATTAAAAGAAACATTTTTCTGATTCACTGCAGTTGCTTGCTTTTTGGGATACAAGGTTAAAAGTGAACAGTGAACCTTTTAAGGTTATTGAAACTAAATTATTAACGCTGTGTTTCACCTTCCTTTTGTCCTCTGTGTGGCATTCTTCCTGATTACTCACTGTCGCTCCACTCCTACAAGTTGTAAATCAAATGAAAAATCTTTAAAGCACAAAAACAGCTGATTAAAATGTTCAACCACAGGGGAACTACAGAGGTGACGGGGAGGGGCATGCTGCATCTTAAAGAAAAATATGAAGCTTCTCATGTAGCTTTTGAAAAAAATATGTTGTGAAAACTGTACACTTTCATCTCCAGAAGGAAGCGAAAGGGACAGTCCCACTTTTGAAATCCACTTGCAACCTTCAAACTAATGAGTGCTTTTCTCCACTTGGATACCACCTGGTTCCTCACACCCAGCGTGCATTTTACCCGTATGTTTTGTTTTGTCGTGTTTTTTTCTTTTCTTTTTTTTTTTTTGCGGTACGCGGGCCTCTCACCGTTGTGGCCTCTCCCGTTGTGGAGCACAGGCTCGGGAGGCGCAGGCTCAGCGGCCATGGCTCACGGGCCCAGCCGCTCCGCGGCACGTGGGATCTTCCCGGACCGGGGCACGAACCCGTGTCCCCTGCATCGGCAGGCAGACTCTCAACCACTGCGCCACCAGGGAAGCCCTACCCGTATGTTTTAATGCTCAAACACGAACTGCTTCAAGGGGACTGGTGACTCGGCAGAGAAGGAAGTTTTCTTTCGGCCATCACACTAGGGGGTTATTGACAGAGCTCTGAAATCAGAATATGGGGATCTGTAATGTAAATGAGGAATGCCAAATGCCACCTCACCTGCCCTCGGCCTCTATTTCCTCAGCTGTAAAATGGGCTGATGATGCTTTCTTCTTAGGTCATAGTTGTGAATAGGCACCTCCCAGCACATATTCAATAAAATATTCACTGGATAACCCATGCTTTACGCATCTTAGAAAACTGTGGTTCTGGGATTCACAAAACAGTTTGAATTAATTAAATGTATTCTGATTAATAAAGCATACCCAGTGCCACCTCTTGGAGCTGACACATGACACCTGGGATAAGAGGGAAAGAGCTCTTGAAATGAGGAAAGGGAAAAAGGTGGGGACAGGGCCAGACTTTGGGAGACTGATTTCAAGATTCCAAGTGGTCTGATTTAAGAACTTCCAAGAGCAACGCAGTCCCCAGAATCTTCCCTTCCTGCAACCATGTGTAAAATATCAACCAAGAGCGGGACCTGCTCCACGGGTGTGTGACCTGAGCAGGCACTCAGGGCCTGTGCTGCACAAGGGCTCTGCTTTGACTGTCTTGATCATTTATCTTTGAGCTTGTGTTGTGGAAGTGACGTCTGATGGGACAATGGATCACGTGTGTGAGGACAGGAGATCCCGCCCCATTTCCATGTCCTGTTGTGAATGCTCCCCGAGCACAGGAGCTGACAGTCCTGAGAAACCACGCTTGCCATTCAAACCAGAACTTGCTTCAAATGCAGAAAGGAGGTAACATTCTAAGAAACAGGAATGACCCAGGAGTCCTACTGTATCCTTTGTTACTCGCGTTAATTCCTGTAATTAACCACATACAATATAAAGGAGGCAGAGAAGGGAAGGGAGAGATAAGACAACCATAGTTCCTTTTCCTTTGAATCCTTCCTTACTCATCAGTGAGTCAAAGGCAGGGCGTGTGGGTACAACACACACTCATCAAGAAGAGATACAAACAGCTGAGTTAGTTTGTGCAGTGTTTCACTGCTCTGCCAACTATGCAATACACCTGCGTGTATGCTTTATGAAAAACAAATTATGTAATTTCAGTGATTCTGTGCATGAGTTAAATGTTCTTATATTATTGGCATTGATCACAACAACGTGAATGTACTTAGCACTGCTGAGCTGAACACTTAAAAATGGTTACGATGGTAAATTTTATGTTTTGTGGTTTTGACCACAATAAAAAGGCTGGCATCGCGCAGTATAAAGATGAATGGTAAAATTCATGCCAATAATTTAAAATGTCAGTGTTTCTTTATTTGGAAAAACATTCAATAAGCAAATTGAAAACATCATGACAAGTCAGAAGAGAGACTACAGAAGAAAGGCGCTTTGAGTTTTCGTGCCTTTTATAGCATTTTTTTTCTTGCATTTCAGATAAGGGGCCCCATGTTTCCATTTTGCATTGGGCCTCACCAGGCATGCAGCGGGCCCTGACCACGAGCCAGGTGTCTGAGCACAAGTCTTTGTCCTGGGCACGACCTGGGAAAAACTGAGGCTTGCCCACGGAGGACGAGAGCTGCCCTGCCTGCAGGAAGCAGAGCTCAGGGCTCCTCCCACTGGGGGCTGAGAGCACCAGGCTCCAAATGCAGAGACGCCTTGAAGATTCAGGAACCCTCCATAGACCCTACTGCTCTGGCAATAAATGTGATAACAGAAGCGACAGTAGAGTAGCAGCTTTCTGGCACCACCAGATAATAACACATGGAGAGAAGGAGGGATCCACCTGGTGGTGGTGAAGGGAGAGAATGCACTTCTTACTTACCTGAAGGCTACACTGGGTCCAAGAGCATCCCTGGTGTCTAGAAAGGGCCTGCCAGGACTGGACCAGCAGATTGGCTTTGGGAACAGAGGCCACCAGCAATGCCTTTCCCTAACTTTCACCTTTTTTTTTTTTTTTTTTTTTTTTGCGGTTCGCGGGCCTCTCACTGTTGTGGCCTCTCCCGTTGTGGAGCACAGGCTCCGGAGGCGCAGGCTCAGCGGCCATGGCTCACGGGCCCAGCTGCTCCGCAATCTTCCCGGACCGGGGCACGAACCCGTGTCCCCTGCATCAGCAGGCGGACTCTCAACCACTGCGCCACCAGGGAAGCCCTAACTTCCACCTTTAAAGAAGCTTTTCTGTCCTCACAGCCCTTGGGAATCCGCTGCCTCCGTCTCTTGCTCTAAGGCCTCAGCTGTCCTGCTCCTTCTGGCTGCCAAAGCCCAGCACAATAAATCCAAGTCTCACGTGGGAGATGCAAAGCAGGTTCTGAGAGATGGGGTGGCACACGTGGTGTCACAGAGAAAGCAGGAAGGGTACAGGAAATGTAGAAGAATCTGCAGCTGCACTTTCCCATCACCGCCCGGGGTTCCCAGGCCACGAGGAAACCACAGGCACGTGGCAATCCGGGACATTATACAAGACAGCCAGCTGGACTGCACAAATGGCACCGTCAAAAAAGACATGAAAAGGGAATGTGTGGGAGAGAACGTTCTAGATGGGAAGAATCTGAGAAAGACAGTGCAAGCAAATGCAATACATACAACTGAACTGATCCTGGATCAAAAGGTGAGTTTTAAAGAATGGGTTAGGGGACAAAGACCAATTCCAGAACATTGCTCATGTCTTTAAGGGGGAAGGTGAATGGAATGGGAGACGCCTTGGACCGTATCTGAAACACGTGATTCCTTTAATAAGAAATCTATAGCATAAAAAAGAGAATCAGAGCAAGGGACACTATGTGAGGCACAGAACGCTATGTTGAGATCATACAGGTGTAACATAATCAAGTTCCAGTCAGCACAAAAGTAGTCAAAAATGTTAATAACGACGGCCATCTAATAAGAGCTTGCTATGCACCAGGCTTAGATCCCCACACCTTCTACATACTCCTCAGTCAATCTTTACGACCCCTCTGTGAGATAGGTGTGAACACCATTGCTATGAAACAGGAAACTGTGGCTCAGAGAGATCGTGTCAGGTACTCACGGACACACAGCCCCAAAATTCCAACCCAGATCTTCGTGGCTCCAAATCCCAGCCTGATCAGTATCCCACACTGTGTGTTTTAAACTAGAGGAAAGGTGAGGACATAGAGGTAGATATTAAAAAGCTCGTTCTTAAACCGTGAGGATGTATTTGATCCCTACTGTTCGATATGTTTCAACCTGCCGAGCAGGTTAGCCTCAGGAGGGAGAATCCGAGGATCACTGCTGCCCTTCCGTTCCTGTCTCAAAACAACAAACCTTAAGAGACTGACTTAAAAGCTTTTCATAAGACATAGTTAAGGAGATCAATATCCAGATACACTGCTGTCCGAATCCTGCTCACATTGACAACATGGAAAGATTATTTCTCAGCTGGATTTGGGGAAATCTCACCAGATTTTGCAGAGACACATGGGGGAATTGGGGAACATTCCTCCTCCTTTCATCAATGTTCTAAACATACTGAAAACCCCCTGTGGTGGAAGGGCCAGGTCTCATTCAAATGTGTGTGTGTGTGTGTGTGTGTGTGTGTGTGTATCTTCCACAGGGTATAGGGCATAGAGTTTAATACATACTAAATCCTCAATAAATATCTGTGGAGAAAGTGAGCTAGATTCTCTCTCACCTGATTACAAAGAAATATAAACAAAGCTTTATTGCAGCAAATTTAAAATAAATCCTTAAGCCACTGGTTGTTGTTTCACCTTGTGGAGTAGAAAAACGGTGTGTCACGGGCCACAGCAGGAAGTGTGCAGGACAGGAAGCTGAAGAAGGGGCGCGTCTCTCGATCAACAGGGACAAGGAAGGCCCTCAGCGGACAGAGCACAGGACCGCGAGTAAATAATAGAGGTGGACCTGGTCGCAGGCCTGTTGTCGTCTGAGGGTCTCCAGGCTTTTGTAGATATGCTGTTTCATTAGGTCTGTAGCAGTTATCCATCACCCTGTTCAAGCCCCATCAAATCACTGTCCCTTTTTATATGTGTATCTCAAAAAGCTGCAAAGCAGCTCTGCAGAAATCTGGGTCCTGTCGGCTAGAATGATTTATTCCTTTTCCTGAACAAGCTGGTTCCCTGGACTATTGTTGTTGTTGTTTCAAATGCTAGTGTATTTCAAATTTTAAAAGAGAGAAAGAGATGTTCAAAGTTCGCAGAGGTTGACATTTAGTCAAATTCAACCCCAAGTATTTGAGGTCCTACTAGGTTTCAGGCACTGAGGCTCTGGAGATGAAGAGGTTCCTCTGCTAATGGGGAAGCCCGACACAAAACACTGTCATCACACAGGGTTTACCCTCAACAAGAGGCAAATGCACAAAGACACAGAGGAGAAGCAAGTTCTATCAGAGTGGAGGAGAGTGAACATCAAATACATCAGAGATGCACTGGATAACTTAATTATCCAGGCTGGGTCCTCAAGGATGAATAGGTGAATGAATGAATGGAGTTTGCCAGGCAGACTCTTGCCTATCTTGAGTTGATTGTTGGTTAGGATATCCACATGCAAATAAGATTACTTTAGTTCTTTATGTCACACCACACACAAAAGTCATCTCAAAATGGACCACAGCATGGACACATATACACTACCAAATGTAAAACTGACAGCTAGTGGGAAGCAGCCCCATAGCACAGGGAGATCAGCTCGGTGCTTTGTGACCACCTAGAGGGGTGGGACAGGGAGGGTGGGAGGAGATGCAAGAGGGAGGAGATATGGGGATGTATGTATACGTATAGCTGATTCACTTTGTTATACAGCAGAAACTAACACACCATTATAAAGCAATTATACTCCAATAAAGATGTTAAAAAAAAAAAAAAAGACCACAGACCTGAATGTAAGAGCTAAACCTGTAAAATTTCTGGAAGAAGATGTAAGAGAAACTTCAAGGCCTTGGGTTAGAGAGAGAGGTCTTAGCTATGACCCCAAAAGTATGATCAAGAAAACAAAAAAAAAAGATAAATTGGATTAACCAAAATTAAGAACTTCTGCACTTCAAAAGACATCATTAAGAAAACTGACAAGCCACAAACTGTGAGAAATATTGGTAAATCATATATCTCTTAAAGTATTTATATCCAGAATATAGAAAGGATTCTTACAACCCAATAATGAGACAACCAACCTTATTAAAACAGAGGCAGAAGATAGGAATAGTTTACCCAGAAAAAGACATACAAATGGCTAATAAGCAGATGAAAAGATGTTCCATGTCATTAGTCATTAGGGAAATGCAAATTAAAATTATAATAAGATACTATTTCATATCCACGAGGACGGCTATAATCAAAAAACCAGACAGTAACAAGTGTTGGCAAGGATGTGAATAATTGAAACTCATATATTGCTGATAGGAATGTAAAATGGTACAGCCACTTTGAAAAACAGTGTGGCAGTCCTTTTAAAAAGTTAAACATAAACTTAGGATACAACCCAGCAATACCACTCCTGGATATCTGCCTAAGAGAAATTAAACATGTGTCCACACAAAAACTTGTAAGCAGAAGTTCATAATGGCATTATTCATAATAGCCTCACACCAAAGAAAATCCAAATATTCATCTACTGGGGAATGAATAAACAAAATGTAGAATGTGCACAAAACAGAATATTGTGAGGCAATAAAAAGGAAGGAACTATTAATATATGCTACCATATGGATGAACCTGAAGATGTTAAGCTAAGTTAAAGAAATCAAATGTAAAAGAATTGCAATTTATAGTTCCATTTAGATGAAATATGGAATGTCCAAAAAGGCAACTCTATAAAGACAGAAAGCAGGTAAGTGGTTGCCTAGGGTTGGGGATGAGAAGAGAGATTACCTGCCAACAGGCATGGGGGACCTCTTGGGATGATGGAAATGTTCTAAAACTGGATTAGAGTGATGGTGGCACAACTCTATAAATTTATTTAAAATAAATGAACTGTACACTTAAAACAGGTGAATTTTATGGTTTGTAAGTTATACCTCAATAAAGTTGTTAAAAATTATTGGTTAGGGTGCAAGTAGGGACAGATAAAGATTTTGAGGCAGCACGACAGTTGATTAGCCTGGAGCGTGATAAAAATATTTAAACAAATGAACAGGAAAATAAAAGAATGAACGTCATGCCCCCCAAATATGCTGATAAATATCCCATCACGTAAAACTCTTTCACCTTCTCCTTTGTTGAAAACAGGTACTTTCGTGCCTGGAGGGTAACTCTGGCGTTAATCTGAGGTCTCTCTCCTCTCTGCTTTTGTTTCTATACTCACCTTACTTTGCCTGTGATAGTGCTTTCTTCCTTTATATCCAAATTATCCAAGTCCAAGGGTTACCAGCAGTGTTTCCTTATCATTTTCCCCAGCCTCGAAACTTCCAGTACCTGGCGCCCTGTTACTTTTGGTCTAAAGCCTCAGCCCCCCAAACAGCTACTCCATGTCACAGCACCTGGGCAGTGGCTCCCAAGCCCAGCTTCTCAGCATCAGCTACAGGACTCTTCCTACATGGGGTACCTCCCCTTCTCTCCAGGGCAGTTCACGTCTGTTCCTCCAAAGGTGATGTAGCATTTTTCTTTTTAAACACATCCCACAACAATTAAGCTTACATATGTCTCTTTAATGGTATTACTTTGCTCTTATTCATATGTCCTTTTGTCATTCTTCTCTAGTTGGGGGTGTGTGTGTCTGCAACCAGACTGAAAGCTCAAAACCTCAAACCACATTCTACCCAGTATTTCTGATGCTTCCAACACACTAATCTATCTTCATTATTTCTGTTGTTGGGCAACGCATGAACAGATGACCAAAGGAATGAATGAATGAAGGCAGAGGCACCAAAGAAAACATTTCTTTCGTTTTAAACGATTCATCCAATTTGCCCATTTGAATACTTTTGGTTACATGAGAAAAGTCTTAAGTGCAAACTCTTTATCCACAAATTCTTATCACGTGGTTCTCATATTAATTCCTATCTACATTTGCACAGTTTGAAAACACCATAGCTTTAGTTCATAATTAGGCATTTGGTCAGCTATGAGGTTCAAATACCTTAATGCCAAATATGGATGACCTCTCCTCACCCAGCTCTGGGAGGCCCTGAGTGGAGGAAACCATGTGGCCTTTGGGCTCTATTTAATACATGGAGCAACCACAAATCAAACACTGCAACCAATAAAGAAATACATAACAACAGAATATAAACCACCCGGGCCACAGAAACCAGGAAAGCCCCGACCTGCCAATTTCCTGGATAGAAAGAAATACACCAGGATTTCCTGGATAGAAAGAAATACACCAGGCACAGCGCAGTCCAGACCACAACACCAGCTGGTACCAGAAGCGCTGCATCCCCGTCCTATTCTTGCCTGTATCTCTACCCCAGCTTGCTCTGTGAAGACAGATTTCTTTCTAAACTCACATCGGTAAAGCTAAGCATTTTGTTTATATGTGTCAAAAAGCGATAGTAAAAAGACACTTCCATACAGCCAGTATCTAGGTGTTTGTTTGCTTAGGGAAGACAGAGATTGGAAGCTTACCACGCCCAGCAACTCCCTCTGCACACTGCAATGCAGCCCTGGAATGAGTTTATCTCCTCCAGGTTGTGTTTCTTTTATATTTAAAAAACAAAATTTTTTATTGGAGTATAGTTGATTTACAATGTTTTGTTAGGGTTGTGGAATCTAATAAAAAACGAGACAAATGAACTTATTTACAAAACAGAAACAGACTCACAGATCTTGAAATCAAATTTATGGTTACCAAAGGGGAAATGTGGGGGGGGGGAGTGATAAATTAGGAGACTGGGATTAACATAGACATACTACTATATATAAAATAGATAACTAATAAAGACCCTACTGTATAGCACAGGGAACTCTACTTAATATTCTGTAATAACCTATAGGAGAAAAGAATCGGAAAAACACGGAGAGACATATATATAAATAATTCACTTTGCTGTACACCAGAAACTGGGTTTCTTTTAATCAACTTGGTACTGGGATGTCTTGCCTTCTTTTGCCCTTTAACTGCTCAATGAAAACCAGCCACCTGCAAAACGAGAACCCCTTTTTCTAGTCTCCCTAAAATGGCAACAAATTTAGAAAGCAGAGGAGAAGATGTACAAGTAATAACTTTAAAAAACATAAATCTCCTCTAACGTTGCTTTTCTTTCTTAGTTTCTTCCACCTGCATCCAAAGGAGAGGCTAATCCCAGCCACAAAAAACTGCCGAAGTTTGTCAGATTAGATTCAGACATGCATACGTACACATGCACACAGCAACATTTCTTGAAATAAATGAAATAATAAACTCCAGTCTTACAGGAAAAAAATATGTGTGTTACAACATGAGATTTTTTTTTCCCTTTCATCGGACACGTGCTCGAGGGCTACAATCTTAAAAGACAAATAAAGAACTTATTCATGAACTCTTTGCCATGAAGAATCAACCTTTGGTGGCCGAACTTCATTATATCTAGAAGTCATACTAACTGGAAATATATTCGTTACCTCTGAAGGTCATAAAATTTCGATCAAGTTTAGAACATCAGGGCTGTCCACGGCATATTCCAAAACTCAACATTCAAACTGGCAGCTGTGGCTTAAGGGTGATCATCTTTCAGGTCTGTCACTGACTTAAATGGTTTTCACAAGGCAGAGACACACAAAAAACTTCTCTGAGGCAAAGGCCACCTCTGGACAGTCTCCGCCACTCTCTCCAAACAGCCGGCCGCCGTTCTCTGACACGGACAGACTTTGCTTTAAATCTTCATCTGTTTTTGCTTGTTAATGCCCTGACCTTGGCGTCTGTGCTTGAAGGCCAGCTAATGTGATCTGCTCCAACAATGCTGACTTTGGCAGAGAACGTAAGCGTGCTCCGTGATGTCACTGAACTCATTAGGGATATATCTGACATTTGGCCCAAGAGAACATACTTATTAAACACAACCTGAGTGAACAGCAGTGTGGCCTGTTGATAAGTAAAACAATGCATGCTCTGTCCTACTATAAAAATAGCACTTTGACCAAGAAATAGGATTTCTGCTCTTATCCCTCTAGCTATGGCAGCAAAGCAAACTGAAAGATACTTTCTGTAAGAAGAGATAATAGTCTAAAACTCTCAGGGCTATGTTAGGCATTTTATAGACTCTAATAAAGGTCCAAATATTAATTGATCATTTAGCAAACAATCCCCTTCCCAATCCTGGTCCAAGAGCAGAGGCAGGTGTTACTAGAAAAAACATCTTATACGTACACAAGAGCAACATCTAACTTATGCTTTTAGTCCAGATGGGATATTTAGGACCTGATAAAGCTGACAAAATGTCAGTTTCCAAAGACTCCAATCAATGGCAGTTTTATCCCCCTGACCGTTCGGTAAAGCTGGCTTCACCTGGGTGTGACAGGCAGGCAGCAAAGCTTGAAAAGGTTACAGTGACAATGCTGATCTTTGGCGTCCAGAGCAGACCTACAAAGTTTAGAAAACCTGCTAAAATGCTGCAATGTGGTTTCACTTTGCACTTGGGAAAGGCAAGCCTTTCATTTGCTTTTTTTTTTTTTAAATTTTTTGGCTGTGTTCGCTGCTGCACGTGGGCTTTCTCTAGTTGTGGCAAGTGGGGCTACTCTTTGTTGCGGTGCGCAGGCTTCTCATTGTGGTGGCTTCTCTTGTTGCGTAGCATGGGCTCTAAGCGCACCGGCTCAGTAGTTGTGGCGCATGGGCTTAGTTCCTCCACTGCATCTTCCCGGACCAGGGATCAAACCCGTGTCCCCTGCATTAGCAGGCGGATTCTCAACCACTGCGCCACCAGGGAAGTCCCTCATTAGCTCTTAAAAGAAATAAACTCCCAACAACATCTTTTCTGAGATTTTTCCAAACATGAGGACTTCTAGCCTGTGAATGGAGTTTTACTCATTTATTGAGCAGTATGATTGAAGAAAGCCGGTCATAAAAATCACTAAGTAACGGATCTGTGCAATGTATACACCGGGTACTCGGGTCCCCAAGTTATACTGTAGAGAAAGCAACGTGAAGGCGTAAATGGGATCTTCATCTCATGGCAGGTAGAGAATAAATGCTAGGAAACTATCAGGACTCATACATCAGTCCCAGATCTGAATATGGTTTATTTTTTGGCCCATCTCTGCATGGTGCCCTGAGCTGAGGAAACACGGTGGCCTTTCTGTACCCTCAGGACGCTTCGTGTCAGAATGGAGGGCCCTGGCCTTCTGTGACATCTTCCATCTTTCACCCCATCAAGCATGTAGCCAAATGTCCTCATGTGGCTACACCCACGGTCATCCTTCCGTCCACATCTCATTCCACGCGCTCAGCACCATTACGAACAGGTGACCACTGCCCCCCTCCGGTCTTGGTTTCTATAGAATCCCACTGTCTTGATTTCCCTACTATTCTTTCCATCCTGTGTCCTTCACTCTCTCCCATTTCTGTACTGACCCCTCAAGACTGGGGACCCCCAGGGCTCAGAACTAGCCCTTCTCTCTCTCCATCCCCTCCCTACATGACACCATCCAGTTCCATAGTTTTTAATACTGTCTGAAAGTTGATGATTCCCACATTTGTATCTCTGGCAACACAACTCTGACCACCACACTCACAAACCCAACGGTTTACTTGACATCCCAACTTAACATGTTCTAAACTCAATGCTTACATTCCTCCCCATACCTGCCCCTCTTGGTTTCCCTAGCTCCATCAGTCAGAGGCTTGGGAGTGCATCTTGACTTCCTTCTCAGTGAAACCACACCATCACAGCAGGTCTTACTGATTCCAGCTCCAAAATCGCTCTCAAATTGATTCCCTTTCCATCCCACCAGCTGGTCCAAGCCTCCAGGATAGGACAACAGGTTCACCTCCACAGCAGGGAAACAGCTTTCCTGCGCTCGCTGCTGGGTATTTCTCTATGGTCTCTGCTCCAAAGCCACCTTACACTCCACTCTGTCTTGTGAGAGCTGTTTCCTGCACTTGTTATCCCTAGAAACTTCTGTGTCATCTTCCTCCTCTCCACCCCCTGTATAACCAGGCCCCCATACTAAATCCCACCTGTTTGAATGTCTAGTGTAGTTTCTGTTTTCCTGGCTGACATACCCACCTTACAATCTACTTTGCACGAAGCAGCCATTGGGGTATTTAAAAAGTCTAAACCAGACTGTGCTTACAATCTAGAAAACACTATAATGGCTCCCCATGACACTGAATAAAGCTCATTTTGTAAGCCTTGGCTGGACAGGTTCGATTTCGACATACCTCTCCAATTTCATCCCAGACCCTACAGGCTTCCTTCTAATTTCTGGAACATGCTGACTGTTTCCCTGCCTCTCACCGGCTCATCTACTGCTCCCTCTGCCTGGACTGCTCTATCTTTCACGTCTGACCTCTCCGTATTCTTCGGCATTCAGCCCAAATGGCATATTCTCAAAGAAATCTCTTTCTTCCTAAAGTATTTCAGAGCCCTGATTCTGTCCTTAACATAATTTGCAATTAAATATTTATTCACTAAACCATATTTCCTTAACTCCAACCCACAGGATGTGGAAGGCAGGGGCTTTGCTGAACTCACCTCTGGGTCCCCAGCACAATGACCTCCACGTGTATTTGCTCAGTGAATGAATGCAGGAATGAATGAGTAAATGGAGGACTTCCAAATACCACAAGTAGTTTAAAAATCAGGAATATCTCTTCTTATGTCTCATATAGAATGATTTTGCAAGGCAAATTCATAACATGCATTCACTTCAGGGAGCAAAACCACTTAAAAAGTCCATGGTGGATTCTTCAGAAACAGTGCTTTATTTACTCACTGATATGCTATTTGTAAATTTTTCTTATCTATTTACCAAAGCAATTTCTCCAAGGAACTCCATGAATCTGAAAGTAATTAAATTACTATTACATCTTTTAAGATTCTATAATTCAGACCACTAATTTAGTTAGGTTTTTCTTCTACTTAATGTGAATTTATTAAGTTTTGCTGTGCTTTCTGCATTCATTTTTTAAAAGTAAGATTATTCTGTTATAGAAGTATAAAAATCCTTTTAATTCCAAAGGTTAGAATGTCACAAAAAGTTATCCTGAAAATATAAGACTGTTTGGTGAGACAAGGAAGAAGCAGAGAAGAGATGTGCAAAGTCAGCCCCCTGCTGTGCAAGGATGAAGATGACTTGAAGGGCTGAGAAGGTTCTAGGCCTTCTTCCAGTCTCCCACTTGGACTTTTTTGTATAACCGCATTCAAATTAGTGGCCTTTGTCCTGTTCTTTCCTACTCACTGGAATTTTTGCAATGGACATGGCATTATTTACAAATGGTCACTCTTTGCGGACAATTCACTTTTTTCTGATTCATTTATGTGTTTATAAAATGCCACATTAACTACCACTGCCGTTTAGTTACTGATCTCTAATGACTTACATAAACAAACAAACGTGTGTGTGTGTGTGAATGTGACCGGCATGAAATCAGATCTCATGGAGTTCTGACTAAGGATATTCTGACTCAGGATATTGAGTTTGCCCACAATTCTAATAAAGAAGAGGTCATTCATTTAACTGTGTCAGATATAAAACTAAAAATAATATTATAGCATTTTCCTATAATGAGTATGCCAGTCATTAAAAGCTTTAATTATGAAAAATGTTCTTTCACCTCTAGTAAACTAGAAGCCTTTTCATTGCTGTTGTTTTCCCATTTATATTACGTACAAATAGTCTTGCAACTTGACTGTCTTGCAACCCTCAACCACAGGAAGGAAGGGCCCTAAACCCATCGTGGTGCTGCAGTTTGGAAAATGTTAACAGATGCCCAAATCTCTGAGTCAAGGTAAAACTTTCAAAAGTTTTAGTGGAATTCAAGAAGGACTAATGTGGGATAACGATCTTCACAATGCTCTTGGCATCAATCAAGTCTGTTCTCCAGTAAGTCTGAGTGACCTCCGTCACACAGATGTGTTATTGGCTGGGGCTGGGGGGTGGGGAGGGACTGAGAACTACGATTCTTGTTTTAATTTTTTTTTAATGACTTCAAGATAGTTGATTGTAGAAGCATGGTCCTACCCTATTTTTCTTTTTGTTGTTGTTGATTAGGTTTTTGGAGATTTTGTTTGTTTTTTAATTGGAGTATAGTTGATTTACAATGTTGTGTTAGTTTCAGGTGTACAGCAAAGTGAATCAGTCATACATATACATATATCCACTCTTTTCTTTTTTTTTTTAGATTCTTTTCCCATATAGGCCATTGCAGAGTATTGAGCAGAGTTCCCTCTGCTATACTGCAGGTTCTTATTAGTTATCTATTTTATATATAGTAGTGTGTATCTGTCAATCCCAATCTCCCAATTTATCCCTGAGAATTATGACTCTTAAAGCATTTGGAAACTTTAAGAATAATTTAACTCCTGGAAAATGCTATTGCCAACATTTATAACAGCGGATATTAAAATAACGTAGATTTAGATGCTCCATAAAGGGAACTGAAGAATTCCTACTAAAAGCAGAGAAACTGTAAGTGACAGATGCCGAGGTCAAACCACGCAGCCTTTTACAGCTAATACGAGACCTATTACAGCGCTCTGTACAGAGCGCCGGGTTGTCAGAACGAGCCTGAGTCTTTAAACCCTTAACCACAGATTAGAGGCTTGCTTCCTGAGGGTTTTTGGGTTTTTTTAAACAGATGGTCCAAAGTGAGGATGAAGAAAGCTGTTTTGATCCATTGTGTAGGTACAGAATGTTATCTTTGTTTTGTTTAAGCATTATACTGCCTAGAGTTAAATAATTGGGTGAAAATTCTCAGCTTTACTTTGAAGCCAGAGCACATGGAGGAGAAGTGTTTGATCATTTTTCTTAGTGTATTTGCATAAATGTTTACTCTCCAGCAAATATGAATATAAATCCAACTATTCTTAATGCTTACACAGTTATTTAAGGGATAGGCATACTTCTGTATACATTGTTTATCTATTTCCTTAGGCCACTGTGATCATCTTTTGTGGAAACAGGAGAAACGCTGCCGTTTAACGAAGTTTAACTGAAGACAGGAGGATAAAGCCTTATTTAAGTTTCCATACAGCATCTCAAACAGCTTTCAAAAAGTGGAAAGTAAATCTTCCTGACACTTCTTTTGATTTTACAAGCTATGGACACACACATGTGAATTTAACTCTGAAATACTGATTTACTTATGAGCATTTACTTATGAAATTATTCTGATATACGTTCTGATCCGAAATTACACTGCTAAAATAAAAGGACTCAAAGTAGTATTTCATACACACAGAATTGGGAATAAAGAACACTGTCTTTTTAAGCTTAGCATTTGAACGCACTTTTTGATATGCCTCTCCTGGCCTGGCTTCACACTGGTGAACGGTATTTCATCAGCCCCAATGACTAGGAGGATGGTTCATGAATTTAGTTTATGAATATTGACACATTTCAACCCACAAATTGGGATGTAACACTGCACCAAAATGGAGCTAGAAGAGGGAAAAGACTAGAGCAGCCAATAGGAAAATCTAGATGAACTGAACAAAGGCACTTAATTTAATAATGAAAACCACTCCGAGTTACAATGTACTGTACTATACCTCTAGCTATTCAATTATTAAAATAAATGCATAGTCAGATGTTTCCCAAAGATGCTTGCCTTCTCTTTCAGATTCAAAAGAACGCCTTTCTAATCCAATACAATTCTTTTCACTCTGCATTTCAGCAGCTGCCTTTCCTGATTTCTAATCAAAGCTGATGATAACTGGCTTTGGCAACAGCCTGTAGTATCCCAAATGAGTAATTAAAGCTATAAATGGGCTCACTTCTTCCTCAAAACCCAGGGTGCATTTCAGAGTCTAACAGATTCAGGCTCAACAAGGCTCTCCTGGTTTTGAAATGTGGTCAGGATCTCGAATGCATCGGTAAAGGAATGGCGGAGTCTTTGTGTTAGCCTTTCTCAATGGCCAGTCCCACTTCCACAATACAGATGTCAGGAGGGTGACAAACTCCCTCAGTCCCAAATATCTCCCACACATATGGGCCCAGAACAAAGAAACCGGCAGCCAACACTTGGTTTAGACTAAGAAAGAGAAATATGGGGGGAAAAAGGATGTGCAATTTTAAGGGAAAACATAAGAAAATATTTTCAAAATCAGAAAAAGTGCTCTTAAAAAGCGAGGCCATGCCAAACACTTTCAGTTTTCTCTATCTGGGAAACAGGAGTCCAGGCAAGAGATGTTCACTCCCCACCTCTTACAAGAAAGATTGAGTAACTAATGAAATGGAGAAAAAAAAAAATAAAAAAATAACAGACACACCGTTTCAAGTTAATTAAAGCCTAAACAGGATTTTCTTTCCAACTCTTAATAACTGCATTATACGACCATGAACATAGATTTTTTAATATACGGAACTTCAGAATAGAAATTTAACTTTGACATACTTTTTTTAATTGATAAAACTTTAATATTATTGTAATTTTAGAGATAATATAATCCCAACATCTCAATATTTCTTTTTTTCAAAATTATATAATTTATTCACATAGTTCAAAAAGCAGAAAAATCATTCTTATTTTTTATGCAAATGCAGCATATTATAACTCTCCGTTCTACACCTTATTTTTCTCTCTCATTGATGTGTCTTAGAGTCCTTCCCTATTAGTACCTTTTTTTTAAAAAAAGCAGGTTCTTATTAGTCATCAATTTTATACACATCAGTGTATACATGTCAATCCCAATCCCCCAATTCATCACACCACCACCACCGCCCCCAACCGTGGCTTTCCTCCCTTGGTGTCCATACGTTTGTCCTCTACATCTGTGTCTCAATTTCTGCCCTGCAGACCGGTTCATCTGTACCATTTTTCTAGGTTCTACGTATATGCGTTAATATACGATATTTGTTTTTCTCTTTCTGAATTACCTCACTCTGTATGACAGTCTCTAGATCCATCCACGTCTCTACAAATGACCCAGTTTCATTCCTTTTTGTGGCTGAGTAACATTCCATTGTATATATGTACCACATCTTCCTTATCCATTTGTCTGTCGATGGACATTTAGGTTGCTTCCATGACCTGGCTATTGTAAATAGTGCTGCAATGAACACTGGGGTGCGTGTGTCTTTTTGAATTGTGGTTTTCTCTGGGTATATGCCCAGTAGTGGGATTGCTGGGTCATATGGTAGTTCTATTTTTAGTTTTTTAAGGAACCTCCATACTGTTCCCCATTAGTGGCCGTATCAGTTTACATTCCCACCAACAGGGCAAGAGGGTTCCCTTTTCTCCACACCCTCTCCAGCATCTGTTGTTTGTAGATTTTCTGATGATGCCCATTCTAACTGGTGTGAGGTGATACCTCATTGTAGTTTTGATTTGCATTTCTCTAATAATTAGTGAAGTTGAGCAGCTTTTCATGTGCTTCTTGGCCATCTGTATGTCTTCTATGGAGAAATGTCTATTTAGGTCTTCTGCCCATTTTTGGATTGGGTTGTTTGTTTTTTAAAATTGAACTGCATGAGCTGTTTATATATTCTGGAGATTAATCCTTTGTCCGATGATTCGTTTGCAAATATTTTCTCCCACTCTGAGGGTTGTCTTTTTGTCTTGTTTATGGTTTCCTTTGCTGTGCAAAAGCTTTGAAGTTTCATTAGGTCCTATTTGTTTATTTTTGTTTTTATTTCCATTACTCTAGGAGGCGGATCAAAAAAGATCTCGCTGTGATTTATGTCAAAGAGTGTTCTTCCTATGTTTTCCTCTAAGAGTTTTATAGTGTCCGGTCTTACATTTAGGTCTCTAATCCATTTTGAGTTTATTTTTGTGTATGGTGTTAGAGAGTGTTCTAATTTCATTCTTTTACATGTAGCTGTCCAGTTTTCCCAGCACCACTTATTGAAGAGACTCTCTTTTCTCCATTGTATATCCTTGCCTCCTTTGTCATAGACTAGTTGACCATAGGTGTGTGGGTTTATCTCTGGGCTTTCTATCTTGTTCCATTGATCTATATTTCTGTTTTAGTGCCAGTACCATATTGCCTTGATTATTGTAGCTTTGTAGTATAGTCTGAAGCCAGGGAGTCTGATATCTCCAGCTCCGTTTCTTTCCCTCAAGGCTGCTTTGGCTATTTGGGGTCTTTTGTGTCTCCATACAAATTTTAAGACTTTTTGTTCTAGTTCCGTAAAAAATGCCATTGGTAATTTGATAGGGATGGCATTGAATCTGTAGATTGCTCTGAGTAGTATAGTCATTTTCAAAATATTGATTCTTCCAATTCAAGAACATGGTATATCTCTCCATCTGTTGGTATCATCTTTAATTTCTTACATCACTGTCTTATAGTTTTCTGCATACAGGTCTTTTTTCTCTCTAGGTAGGTTTATTCCTAGGTATTTTATTCTTTTTGTTGCAGTGGTAAATGGGAGTGTTTCCTTAATTTCTCTTCCAGATTTTTCATCATTAGTGTATAGGAATGCACAAGACTTCTGTGCATTAATTTTGTATCCTGCAACTTTACCAAATTCATTGATTAGCTCTAGTAGTTTTCTGGTGGCATCTTTAGGATTCTCTATGTATAGTATCATGTCATCTGCAAATAGTGACAGTTTTACTTCTTCTTTTCCAATATGTATTCCTTTTATTTCTTTTTCTTCTCTGATTGCCGTGGCTAGGACTTCCAAAACTATGTTGAATAATAGTGGTGAGAGTGGACATCCTTTTCTTTTTCCTGATCTAAGAGGAAATGCTTTCAGTTTTTCACCATTGAGAATGATGTTTGCTGTGGGTTTTTCTTGTTTCTTGAGGTAGGCTTGTATAGCTATAAACTTCCGTCTTAGAAATGCTTTTGCTGCATCCCATAGGTTTTGGATCATCTTGTTTTCATTGTAATTTGTCTCTAGGTATTTTTTGACTTCCTCTTTGATTTCTTCAGAGATCTCTTGATTATTTAGTAATGTAGTGTTTAGCCTCCATGTGTTTGTGTTTTTTATGTTTTTTCCACTGTAATTCATTTCTAATCTCATAGCATTGTGGTCAGAAAAGAAGCTTGATATGATTTCAATTTTCTTAAATTTACTGAGGCTTGATTTGTGACCCAAGTTGTGATCTATGCTGAAGAATGTTTGGCGCACACTTGAGAAGAAAGTGTAATCTGCTGTTTTTGGATGGAATGTCCTATAAATATCAATTAAATCTATCTGGTCATTTATGTCATTTAAAGCTTCTGTTTCCTTATTTATTTTCATTTTGGATGATCTGTCCATTGGTGTAAGTGCTAAATGGTGTTAAAGGTGTTAAAGTCCCCCACTATTACTGTGTTACCGTCGATTTCCTCTTTTATAGCTGTTAGCAGTTGCCTTATGTATTGAGGTGCTCCTATGTTGGGTGCATATAGATTTATAATTGTTATATCTTCTTCTTGGATTGATCTTTTGATCATTATGTAGTGTCCTTCCTTGTCTCTTGTAACATTCTTTATTTTAAAGTCTATTTTATCTGATATGAGTATTGCTACTCCAGCTTTCTTTTGATTTCCACTTGCATGGAATATCTTTTTCCATCCCCTCACTTTCAGTCTGTATGTGTCCCTAGTCTGAAGTGGGTCTCTTGTAGACAGCATATATATGGGTCTTGTTTTTGTATCCATTCAGCGAGCCTGTGTCTTTTGGTTGGAGCATTTAATCCATTCATATTTAAGGTAATTATCGATATATATCTTCCTATGACCATTTTCTTAATTGTTTTGGGTTTGTTTTTCTAGCTCCTTTTCTTCTCTTGTGTTTCCCACTTAGAGAAGTTCCTTTAGCATTTGTTGTAGAGCTGGTTTGGTGGTGCTGAATTCTCTTAGCTTTTGCTTGTCTGTAAAGCTTTTGATTTCTCCATTGAATCTGAATGAGATCTTTGCCAGGTAGAGTAATCTTGGTTGTAAGTTCTTCCCTTTCATCACTTTAAGTATATCATGCCACTCCCTTCTGGCTTGTAGAGTTTCTGCTGAGAAATCAGCTGTTAACCTTATGGGAGTTCCCTTGTATGTTATTTGTCATTTTTCCCTTGCTGCTTTCAATAATTTTTCTTTGTCTTTAATTTCTGCCAATTTGATTACTATGTGTCTCGGTGTGTTTCTCGTTGGGTTTATCCTGTATGGGACTCTCTGTACTTCCTGGACTTGGGTGGCTATTTCCTTTCCCATGTTAGGGAAGTTTTCGACTATAATCTCTTCAAATATTTTCTCGGGTCCTTTCTCTCTCTCTTCTCCTTCTGGGTCCCCTATAATGTGAATGTTTTTGCGTTCAATGTTGTCCCAGAGGTCTCTTAGGCTGTCTTCATTTCTTTTCATTCTTTTTTCTTTATTCTGTTCCGCAGCAGTGAATTCCACCATTCTGTCTTCCAGGTCACTTATCCGTTCTTCTGCCTCAGTTATTCTGCTATTGATTCCTTCTAGTGTATTTTTCATTTCATTTCAGTTATTGTACTGTTCATCTCTGTTCTTTAATTCTTCTAGGTCTTTATTAATCATTTCTTGCATCTTCTTGATCTTTGCCTCCATTTTTTTCCCGAGGTCCTGGATCATCTTCACTATCATTATTCTGAATTCTTTTTCTGGAAGGTTGCCTATCTCCACTTCATTTAGTTGTTTTTCTGGGGTTTTATCTTGTTCCTTCATCTGGTACATAGCCCTCTGCCTTTTCATCTTGTCTATCTTTCTGTGAATGTGGTTTTTGTTCCACAAGCTGCAGGATTGTAGTTCTTCTTGCTTCTGCTGTCTGCCCTGTAACTTTGACGTATTTTAAAAGGGAACGAGATCTTCATTAGAAGTAGAGATGAGTATTTCAAAAAATAACCCAAAATAACAGAAACATTCCGACATTTCTAAATTTGTTTACTTACATACTTCACCTAATGAGAGAAAAGACTCAAAATCAGAACATTTAAATTAAATAGAACAACTTTTTATTGAAGGTCAAGAACGTTTAAATTAAATCAAACAACTTTTTATTGAAGGTCACGTGCACTCTGAAAGAATATTGGTGAATTGCTCAACTCTGATAGACAGTTTCTTTGGTCCAATATCACTCTGAGGCTAGCAGGCCAATGAGCCCTGAGAGAGAGAGGAAATAGAGTCTAGGAGGGGAGCTGTCCAGATTCAACAGAGGGGCACTCCAGGGCGTCTGTCTGTAACAGCCTAGGGGAACATCAACCTTTAGCCAATGGTCGGGTGAAGAGGTGGCAGAGGCTGAGGATGAGACAGACTGAAGGAAGTTGGAGGATTTTGTACCTTCAGATGGTAACCCGTAGGGCAAACACCAAAGTGTTTCGAACTTGGGATTTGCCTTAAATAGAAATGTCCTACCATCTTTTGATAATACTATTTGAAAATGAAGAACATTTTTAGAGTTTAAAAATATTTAATTGATAAAATACAAGTACATATTTAGATTCACAAGAAACTGTAGTAGGACTGGACTTCCCTGGTGGTCCAGTGGTTAAGACTGCAGCCAAAAAATAAAAACAAAAAATACCTTATGGACTTCCCTGTTCGTGCAGTGGTTAAGAATCTGCCTACCAATGCAGGGGACACGGGTTGGAGCCCTGGTCCGGGAAGATCCCACGTGCCACAGAAAAACTAAGCCCGTGCGCCATAACTACTGAGCCTGCGCTCTAGAGCCTGGAGCCACAACTACTGAGCCTGCACGCCACAACTACTGAAGCCCACGTGCGTAGAGCCCGTGCTCTGCAAAAAGAGAAGCCACCACAATGAGAAGCCCGCACACCACAATGAAGAGTAGCCACAGCTCACTTCAACAAGAGAAAGCCCGCGCGCAGCAACAAAGACCCAATGAAGCCAAAAAGAAAAAGAAAAAAATAAAAAAGAAATCATAGTAGGACAGATCACAGTACATTTTAAGTTCTTGAAAGAGAGTAGGAAATGGATAAGTAAAAACTGCAGCTAATAATCAATCAAGCACTTTCTGTGACAGGCATTATTCTCAGTCCTTCCTGTGTGTTATCTCGTTTAATTCCCTGAGACCGTTTAAGGCATCATTATTATTTCCTTTTACACATGAGAAAACTGAGGCTAGGGCAGTTCAGCAATTTGACCAAGATAAATCCATGAAATGAAATATTGCTGCCATTTTAAAAAATGCTTTTGTAAGAGAATACTTGTTTGTGACATATTAAGTAAAAAGTCAGGTTTCTAAAGAGCTATGTCGTATGACTCTATTTTTAGTTGTGTATAAGTACACATATGCAGATAGCAGTCTGTGTGTGTATACTTCAAAATGTTAAAAATTATTGGCTCGGGGTGAGATCTTTAATTTTTCTGTATTTTCTAAGTTTTATATGAAAAAGTTCTACTTTCATAGGAAGATAGCTTTCAGGTTTCATGAAAGGAATCATACCATTACTGTGTGTTATTCCATGTTAACAGCTTCTAGAAGCTCTCCATGTTATACTATTGAAGAATAATTTTTAGAAGGCATGCAAGAAGGGTTTAGGGGCTTCCCTGGTGGCGCAGCGGTTGAAAGTCCGCCTGCCAATGTAGGGGACACGGGTTCGTGCCCCGGTCTGGGAAGATCCCACATGCCGCGGAGCGGCTGGGCCCGTGAGCCATGGCCGCTGAGCCTGCACGTCCGGAGCCTGTGCTCCGCAACGGGAGAGGCCACAACAGTGAGAGGCCCGCGTACTGCAAAAAAAAAAAAAAAGAAAAAAGAAAAAAGAAGAGTTTAAAGCAAAATCTTTGATAAATAGCCTTTGATACATAGCCACCTGGAGGTAAGGTAGGATTTTTAGATTTGGTGACAAGGAGGTGCTTTGAAAACCAGCAAAAGGACGCATCATAAGGAGAGGGCTTGCTCTAGTCCTGATGGGGATGGTCTTCTCGGTGGCCCAGCCAGGAGTCAGTCACCCACCCCCACTCCCAGCAGGATTTTTGGGAAGTGAGAGTGCTTACCGAGCAAGGGGCAGGGAGCCCACACCCCACATACAGACAGACATACAAACATATAAACATACACACAAATAGACATGCATGCAAACATCCACAGCACACACAGTACATACATGAAACACACATGCAAACAGAAACCCACAGAAACACATTCTAAACAAGCATAAACATACCCTGTACCTGCATACATACATGAAACACACACACATACGCATATCCATTAGCACCTGCTGCTTGCCAGCCACCGTGTGGGAGCTTACAGACGCACGACAGGCCCGAGGAGGCCGTGGGGTGGGCTTGGGAGGCCTGGCCGGAATACTTGCGTCCAGGCCGGCCTCGCTAGAAGTCGAGCACAGCGTCCAGAGCTCCATCAACAAGGAAAAAATGAAGAAAAGAACCAAACAGAAGAGTGGGAAGCAACCCCAAGTCGGTTGAAGGATGGAGGGAGTAGGGGGTAGGGTGAGCACCTGATACAGAGCCGGTCACGTGCCTCGGCCCGTGTGCAGTGAAGGGACACCCAGATGCTGAGCGAGAACCTGTAACAGACTGAAAATGGACAGAGCCAAGGGCGCCACGATCCCCGGCCGGCAGAAGTAGCAAGGACGACATGGGATTCAGAGGAAATAGACCTGGACTTCCCAGGCCAGATCATCTTACCAGGTTCTCAATAAAAAGGATGGTAAACATGCAAATCACACATGCACTGTTTACTCACAAACAGCTGTGTCTGCTTAATTTAACTTTGAAGGAAATCTGGTTATGACTCTCAAGATTGTGCATTTTGAGTTCTTTTTTAAAAATCTCTTCTCACTTGAAGTCCAGTTAGACTCTTACTTGGATGGTGCTTATAAAAATATATTTATATCTAAATTCGGGACTATTCCAATAACCCTCTGGCATGGTGAGGTATATCTACTTTTCAAAGCTGCTGTCATACCCATCTTTGAACTAATTCATCTACTCAACATAATTCTACAGGTTGCAACAGAGGTCAACAGGCAGGGGTAATTATAACAGTATGATACAACACAAAGGTAGGGATTTGTGTTTTTAAGTATGCTTTCACATATATACTTTATTTGATGAATATATATTTCTTCTGTAACTGGCAAACCAGAAATGATTATCCCTGGTTTATAGATCTGTAAAAAGGATAAAACACACAGGTAGGGAATTGTGTTTTTAAGTATGCTTTCACATATATACTCTATTTGATGAATATATATTTCTTCTGTAACTGGCAAACCAGGAATGATTATCCCTGTTTTATAAATCTGTAAAAAGGATACAACACACAGGTAGGGATTTGTGTTTTTAAGTATGCTTTCACATATATACTTTATTTATTTATTTATTTATATTTTTATTTTTTTCGGTACGCGGGCCTCTCACTGTTGTGGCCTCTCCCGTTGCGGAGCACAGGCTCTGGACGCGCAGGCTCAGCGGCCATGGCTCACGGGCCCAGCCGCTCCACGGCATGTGAGATCTTCCCGGACCGGGGCACGAACCCGTGTCCCCTGCACGGCAGGCGGACTCTCAACCACTGTACCACCAGGGAAGCCCTATATACTTTATCTGATGAATATATATTTCTTCTGTAACTGGCAAACCAGGAATGATTATCCCTGTTTTATAAATCTGTAAAAAGGCTACTCATGATCAGGACTCATCCAAGGCTGGGCCTCTACACAGGGCAGCAGGCCCCTAGCCCGCACGTTTCCTGCCCCTGTGTCAGGTATTCCTGCCATGGTACCAAGACTTTCTTAACTGGAAAGGTGGGGTAAGGCTTCTTCCACAGCCCCACCCCTCTGTTCCCACTTCTGTAAAACAGGAGGCTGTTAAATCAAGTTCCTTCCTGCTCTAAAATGGTAGAAATCTCTGATTCTAAATAAGGGTTTTTAACATAAAATTAAATGAAAACCAATATTTCATCGCCCACAAAAGCAACAGTATGGCTGTCAAACCATCACTGCCCCTCGACTCTGGAAACCAAGAGATGATTACCGCTTTAAGAGCCTTGTTAAAAAGTGTGCACATTAAAAATAATTTACAGAACCAATTCTCTGTTTTGCAGCCACAGTTTAAGAAACGGAAATTTGTATCTGCCTTTCTATCTTGCTAATTCCCGTGTTATGTTGGTGTTACTAATAACATAAAATTTTTAAAATTTATGTTACACATAGAGCCAATTATAATTATCTAGTGAGAAAACAATTTTATATGGGAATCTAAAAATAATCTATTTTACCACTGTAACAGATCACACATGTTATGAAATAAATTCTATCGCCAATTAATGTTACAGTGGTTCATCTAACGACAGTCCAAGTTTGAAAAGCTCTCATTCCAGCAGATGCCAACATTTATAATACCATACTCAGGACACACTAGAGAGATACAAAATTGTTACCATGCATATGTGACATATGCCCACTATGTCACAGTCAGGGATTATCTCACTTTATTTACTCCATAGTTTAGCCAGCAGTTTATACAGATTAAATTCCATTTAAAATTAAGTCCAGGAAGTCCAGAAATTTATAATGTGCTAAAACAGAATGCTTATTCAAGTAACTGTACTTCTCACTGAATTTTCAAGATCTACTTATTAGAAGGCTTTTTATCATAATACAGTTTTCAAAAAATTTATGGAAGTATATTTGATTTGCAATATTGTGTTAATTTCTGTTGTACAGCAAAGTGACTCAGTTTTATATATATATATGTTCTTTTTCATATTCTTTTCCATTATGATTTATTACAGGATATTGAATATAGTTCCCTGTGCTCTACAGTAGGATCTTGTTTATCCATCCTACATATGATAGTTTGCATCTCATAATGTGTGTGTGTGTATATATATATATATATATATATAAATTTTTTTTTTTTTTTTTTGTGGTACGCGGGCATCTCACTGCTGTGGCCTCTCCCGTTGCGGAGCACAGGCTCTGGACGCGCAGGCTCAGCGGCCATGGCTCACGGGCCTAGCTGCTCCGCGGCATGTGGGATCTTCCCGGACAGGGGCACGAACCTGTGTCCCCTGCATTGGCAGGCGGACTCTCAACCACTGCGCCACAAGGGAAGCCCCTCATAATATAGTTTTGACATGAGATTTGACCTCCACCACCATTAAATATATGTATTTATAACACTGCAAGCAGGCACTGTACCAAATGGTTTACCTGTATTATCTCATTTACCCCACACAACCCTACAAGAGAGTGATTATTATTATTTATTCGTATGTAGCTATTTCATTTTACAGAAGAGGGGAGAGAAGTGCTAAGTTTCCCAAAGTCCCATAGTGTTTAAGTTTGAGAGAAAAAATTCCTTACGTCAGTATATAGTCCTTCAGTGCGGTTGACCAATGAAATTGATGAATGTGCTAATAAGCTTAATATTGTTTCTACCTCACCTCAGTTTCAACATTGCAGTACAGTAACAGGATGCTCCTTCAGACAATGTTTAATTACCAGAGCTTTTGCTTAGAATTTGAAATTAATTGGAATAGGACTTTGTTTAGTGTAAACAGACATTTCAAAAGAAGCTGATTAAGGGATAATATGTTTCTTACTCAGGAAACAAAGGAAATCAGCAAAATGTTGTGCCTAGTTAAATACAGTGGCCAGTAGTGTCTGAATAGCTGCACAGGAAGAAAACAGACACTACAGAGATACTGAAGGGTCCCAAAATAACCTAAGCTCTTTGTTTCCTGGTCTTGAATCCAGCATTATCAGTAGAAGAACATATCATTATCACTGGCTTAAGAAACGTACAAAGAAAAAATATATATGCAACTTTATTAACACTGAATTATAGTTATTTTGGGAAAAAAAGTCCTAGCCAAAAAATATACTGTAAGAATGGATTTGTAAAGCAATCCTATTCTGTTCCATGTCATTGACACATTACTGGAAAGTTACAGATAGCTAATTTTTATGAACTGAATTCTCCTTACATGCTGAAGCTAGGCAAAGCAATCTTCTTAAATCAATCAATCAAATCACTAAACAACCTGAAGCCAAAATTTTTTCATTCGTTCATCCTACAGACCCACTTATAAATTCTCTACAAATGTACAACTAGTCCAACTAGTTGTACTAAATTGCAGAAAGATGGCATTTGGAGAATTGGGATTTTAACAATAGAGATAAAGAGGGCTGTATGCATCAGTTCCAGACTGATTTAACAACAACAAAAAAGTACCTGTAATGGGAACTGAGGTAGGGAAATGCTTGATGTACTCTGGGATGGGAAACAGCCTGGAGTGACTAGAGTTTTGACGAGGACAAATACAGAGGGTTAAGACCGTGATGGTTCTCTGGGAGGAGAATGCCACACTAAGAAGTTTGGACTTGATTCTGCAGTCAGGTTTTTGGGGGCAGAAGTGATGCCACCCAGACTAGACTTTAGGACTAGACTTCCGGTAATGCTGACCGGAAGGAACAAAACACAGTCCTCTACATCCTAAAATTCAAAATGTCTGACAGCCGATGAAAAAATTATTAGACATAAGAAGGAGGAGGAAAATGTGACCCAGAACCAGAAGAAAAATCAGTCAATAGAAACAGATCCAGACAGGGCTGTGATGATGGAATTAGAGGCAAAAGGACTTTTTAAAAGCTGATTTAAATATGGTATATATGCTAAAGGATGTAAAGGGAAACACAAACGAGGAGGAGAGAAATGGAAGATACAAATATTCTGCTGGTACCCAGGAAGCTAGGGAAGCCACGAATTCTTTAAGAAGTGATTGATTAGATCAGAAGACAACCTAATCCTGTTATATTACTGCATTGCTACACACAGGAATTAGTGGTTATGATTCAGAAGAATTTGTACATTGAGCCCTTTATATAGGTGAGGAAAGCACAAAGTCATTCTACTTTAAGCCCTATCTAAAAAAACATGTTATTGCTAAGTATTACTAAACTCCCACGTTTTACATTCTTCCTGTGTTACAAACACCATTCAAAAGAACGTAACCTGTACTGTGTACCCACAACCAACTGACTTAGGGTAGTTTTATAACATTTCAGGCATCCTCAACTGTACTATGTACCTTCTATTCTGGGTCATTTTACATACTGGTTGCCTATGACTCTTTGGTGCAACAAATTTCCAATGACTAATGCTTCATAATCCACACCTTATCTCTTAAGATGGGTGTTTATATCACCAAGAGCTTGGAAAATGGATCAATTCGAAATAAAACGCTTTGCTAACAACTTCCATGGTTCACTGGCAGAGAAAAGAAGGCTTATTAGCTTGGCACTCTAGATATGGCCTTGGCCATATGGTAAAAAACATACCAGATTTTTAAAAAGTCAATCAAACCATTCTGGTCTAGCTATTAGAATAAACAGCACGGTCCATAAAACCGGTTGTGTTATTTAAATCCGTCTGTTATTCTCCCAAAAGACTAGAAGAGCATTACTATCAGAGGCTGAACGTGTAGTTCTCTTTTACCCCCAATAGTTGCTAGCACAGATCATGATGGATGGTTATAAAGAATGAATTTTCTAAATATAAAAATCAGGACACAGCTGACATATGGTCCAACAATGGGACAAAAAAATTTAAATACAGTGGAGTTTAACGAGGCTTACAGAGGTTAAATAACTTGCCAAACATCCAAGTAAGTGGCAGCGCCAAGATCTAAATCTAAAACCACATCAGCGGACAATGTCACCTGCTGTGCTTCCTCAGACCTGCATTCACGTGCAGAAGGAACAAAGGCTGCAAAGCAGGGCAGGCACGTTGAAGATCGCAGAGGTAAAGGAGAAGCCTAGAAAAGAGACATCGTCCTCACTACCTCAAAACTTCCCCCCAGAATCGTGAAGAGTCACATGCAAAGAACAGAATTACTGAAATCTACATCTCACCCAAAGCAAGTCATGTTAACTCCAACATATCAAAGTATTTATTTTATCGAAAGGGTTTTCAACAAACATTCCACAGTTAAGCAAGATGTAAAGAGTAGCTCTGGGCAAACAAGGACTTCTAATTTTTTTTTTTTTTTTTTTTTTTTGCGGTACACGGGCCTCTCACTGTTGTGGCCTCTCCCATTGCGAAGCACAGGCTCCGGACGCGCAGGCTCAGCGGCCATGGCTCACGGCCCAGCCGCTCCGCGGCATGTGGGATCCTCCCGGACCGGGGCACGAACCCGTGTCCCCTGCATCGGCAGGCAGACTCCCAACCACTGCGCCACCAGGGAAGCCCAGGACTTTTAATTTTTAATGGTTGCTAATATCTCCTAACACAGAAGCATTATTTTAATTCTCCATTAGTAAATATTTATATGTTTATTGGTGGCTTATTAAGTTTTTCAGATATTTCTGTAATAGAAATCTGGGACCTGAGGAAAGTCAGCACTATGTTTTCTGGGAAATATTAAAAAAGGTAAAAAAAGGTTCCCATCCAATGAAAATATTTATAATTTTCAACACACATACATTTACCAAATTTTGAAGCACACAAATTTTTATTTCTTAACATGAAGCAATTTTTGCTCAGCCTCAAAACTGGTACAGCTGGTGAAAGTTAATAATATGTAATGTATACAAGTTGTTTAACATGCCTATATGCGACAGACATAGAGTATTCCATAATTAATCTGGAAAAATGAAAATATCTATCTATTCATGTATTCATATATGTTTTCATTGCTAGCAATAGCTTGTCAGAATCTCAGTCTGTGTTGGGGATTCTTCCATGTTTTAGATTAGTGACTTCCAAAAAACCTAGGATTTTCTATGCATTTAAGGAGAGGTGCTTGGAATTTGGGGTTTTAAGAGGTTCCAATCAGATCCTCACACCCCACATGGGCTGTCTCTGGCTGACATCCGTCACAGAGTCAATGGGCAATTTCAGAAGAGGAAGATTGATGGCATAGTCTAAGAAGGCGCCCGAACTATTTACTTCCCGACTTCTGCATGTGGGAAATCAGCCCTTACTCTCAGAACTTAGGAAACAGAAAATTTGCACGTTATTATCAGATATTCAAATGATGAAAGAAAAATGCCTAACACACACACACACACACACACACACACACACACACACACACACAGAGCTTTGCACAGCCTAGAACCCTTAGCTTTAAGTACAGTTGAAAAAAAAGAAAAGGGTGGATCAATTAGCAGCCCCATGAATGTTGGAAACATCTTAACAGTGTCTCAGAGATGAAAGAGTATCATACAGAATGAGAAAAAGAGGGAAAGTTAAATTACGTCTTCAGTCATAACGAATCAAAGCCCAGAAGGAGGTCTGCAAATCAGCAGGTTCTAATGAAATATTAAGGTAAGTGATTATTGATGAAAAATTAATAAGCCTTTTTGATTTCGGCAACCTTTAAATCACACCTAGCTAATTAAAACAATTTAAAAGCATTCATTGACTCCTTGATGGGCATTTAGCTATCCTTGGGTATAGTCAGACTTCATTTTGTGAGGTATGTATGTAGCTGATGCCAGGTACGTGGACGAGTGTGCCTGAAAAAGACATATCATAAAAAAAAAAATCTAGCTCCTTTTCATATTTGATTTATCGTTTCCAAGTTGGAACTAAAAAAAAATCACAAGGGACATTTCCTGTGTACCATAAATAAAACATCTATAATGCTCTACTACATACTTATTAATATTGAACCCTATTTTAATTATCATATAATGAATACAAGGCATTTATAATACCAATATTATGTAATTACATGATAGTTTTTATTTAAGTATATCACAGAGCTATTGAAAATGGCTCTATTATTCCAGCCCACACCTTCAGAAGGAAGAGGCACAAACAGTATCTCCAAAGGTGGGCATCGCCCACACGTCACATCACAAGTCATGGGAGGATCTGACTGCAGCCCCAAGCCTGCACCATCTTCATTCATGGCCGCAAATATCATAACCCTTGTCACCTTAGTCTCCTGTTTTGGAAATAAATGAATCTGTGCCTATTCAAGCTTCAATACTATACCAAATTTCTGCAGGTTAAGTGGCTTCCTAATTACAGAAATCAATCAAACGTCCTCAGCCAGGCACCCTTTAGCATCAGTATAGAGCAGCGGTCCCCAACCTTTTTGGCACCAGGGACCGGTTTCCCGGAAGATAGCTTTTCCCTGAACGGGGCGGGGTGGGGTGGGGGGGATGGTTCAGACAGTAATGCGAGCGATGGCGGGCGGCAGGTGAAGCTTCCCTCGCTCGCTCACTGCTCACCTCCTGCTGTGCGGCCCAGGGTCCTAACGGGCCCTGCTGGGGACCCCTGGTATAGAATGTAAAAAGCTGCAGGCATTAACTGTATCGTCCAAATTAAAAGTCGAGAAACCTAAAAGTTTTACACACAAAAGATGCTTTAAAAAATACAGAATCATCCAATATCATACCCGTGTAAAAACAATTTATGCAGCCAACTCTTAGTTCTAAATGTCCCGTGAACGCAAGAATACAAATGCTGCTGCTGATGGTGGTAGGGGTGGCAGCATAATGATAATAGCAACTAATACTTCCTGGGCTCCTCCTATGGGCCAGGCAGTATTCAAAGTGCCTTACATGGACTCATTCATTCAATCCTCACACAAACCCGATGAGGTAAGGACCGCCATCCCCATTTTACATACGCAGGAAAGTGAGGCACAGAAGGCTAACTGGCGGCGCTGGGAGGTGAGCTCAGGCTGGCCCCAGACCTGCGTCAACCACACCTGTATCCTACCCGCTCTTAGCAGATCACATTGCATGGTATCCACTCTCTCTCTTTCTCTCAAAATTACATAAGCTCTAGGAAACCAGTAAGCATCATGGATTTAGCATAAGCAAAAGAGATTTTAACAATTAAAACGGTTAACTACATTTGGCTGATAGAAATTCCACATTTGTTTCTAAAGCACGCCCTCTCTGAAATCCCAAACACACGCTTCCGGTTGTCCTGACATACACTACACCCCGACAACTGCCTTTTCTGTGCTATGCGGAGTTTGGTTTCTTCGTTCATGCCTTGATTTAACATATTTGAATGCCTATGTGCCAGGCCTTGGAATACAGCCATGAACAAAATAGACCCAAACTCCTACGTTAAAATGGAACTCCATTCTAGTTGCTAGAGATGAATGACAAACACAATTTTTCAAGTGTGAATATGCCATATCATCATGTCATAGGCACTAGTCAGAAAAATAAAGCAGGGGAGGTGGTGAGGGAGGTCAGGGGAGGACGGGGGGAGATTAGCGATTTTAAATTATTTGTGTGTCCCCAGAGCAGCTAAAGCCCCTCCCCCACTGCTACGGGGACAGAGCCTGGGTCTCTCAGAGGAGTGGGCTCTCGGCATAGAAGTGACCATGAGAGCATTCCAGGTGGTAGCACCTGGGACTCACTCCCTCCTCAGGCCTGAGGCTCCAGCGATGCCCCAGAATTCGCTTGGAATGACAACAGACTTGTCACCTGGCCTACCTTCCCCTCCCTGACTAACCGTCTTCCTAGTGGCCCCCTTCCCACTGTCGGCAGTGATGGCCCAGGAGAAAACTCACGGTGCTGGCCAAGTGCCAGCATGGGGCACAGCCCAGAGAGCGCTCCAGCAGGACACCAGTCCACGGGAAAGGGTGAAGCCTGGCTCCACCGGCCTGTCCTCACTGAGATGTCCCCACAGAGATGGGGGGACGGCAGGGACCTGCTTGTATCTTCCTCAGTCCTGGGTTCCTCCAAGACACCAGAGTTTATCACCAGTGCCTACGGGAAGCCTCATCGTTACTTTCACCATGTTTTCTCATCTCTCCAGGAACACAGCCTCTTCCACCCCTGTGTACACACATGTGGGTGGAACTGGCACGGTCATTTGACTTTTAAGCATTTTTAAGAATGGCCTAGATGTGCAAGTGGAGAAGTGATGGTCTCATGCAATTGCTGTAAAGGAAGTCCCAGTAAACCACCAGGGCATCACCACCCTTCCAAATCAATCAACCCACTGCTTCAGTTATCAGCGGATGGGACTGTTGGAGGCTGTCAATTCCTCAGTCAACAAGGACAACCCTACACCTACATCCAGGTGGCCTTGATCTAGTAAAAAGGCTGGAAATCTTGTAGTAAAACCAAGACAATCCAGAGATGCTCTGATTTTTCAAAGAAACCGGGGTAGTATGTTTTGGGTTCATTCATTACAAAGAGGGATGAATGGGATTCTCCCAGGGGCAAATAAAATTCCTTAGAAATCACATTAGAAGGAAAACGTTGACTATATGATGACTCCACAAGATCTGTCCATCTTCCTGAACTGTTTTCGCAAGGTAGATTGTGTCTAGAAGATGCTCAACAGATACTGTACCCCCGGTGCTACAGCAAAGCCTGCAGAAGTAGCAATATTGCGAATCCCGCGTCATTCAGAGTCACAAATGGCCAAAACTAGAATTTCAGATTCCTCCAATGCTACATTGAAGACATCACTATTCTCACGAACCTGCTTAGGAACTAATTTGTGAGGTCAACATCACTCACAGTACCTGAGCCGCCCACGCAGAAACCACCGGGTTGCTGCCCAGTAAGGTCTGCAGCATCTCTTCCCATGTCGGCTCCATTTTGTTACCCTGCAGCCCTCAGTGTCCCACATGCATGAGGGTTCAAGATACCAAGAGCCCTAGGGGCTGGGCAAGCCTTCCTTGCTGATATTCCATACCGCTTTTCAAAGCACAGACCACTCAGAGAAAAGCTACAACAGTTCTGCCACTGGCTCTTGGGGGCAGGAGAGAATCAAGGAATTGATACATGTTGACCATATTTAATATTTGCCAGGAGCATATAAATCCAGCACGTAAACCAACTAGGCTGCACCATCAGTCAAATCTCTATAAATACACATATAATTATATTACTCACATCCTGTATTATATACATGTTATAGTGCTGACCCATTTAGGATGGAGCTCAAGCACAACACCTCTCAGAAGCCCCTCCTTCCCTGACCTGAGCCAATCTCCTTAGCATCCTATTGAATTCATATCACTCTGGGTACAATACGTTTCGTGGTCTGTCACGTGACACCAAGTAAGAGGAAGTGGGAGGTGAATTTCTTATTCAATTCTGTATCCCAGACACCTCCCACGTCCCTGTACACTGCAGCCGCCAAATAATTGTTGGGGAGGGGAATGGACAGCCATGGGGGCTGGAAGAAGAACAGGTACAAGAATCTGGGGCTTGTTCAAAGAGCCCTTAAAGATTTAGCCCTTGAAGATTTCACAAAGCTTAGACATCCAGATGAAAGGAAAGAAGGAAATGGAAGGAAAAGAGAATAATTCGAAATAAGTATTTATCCTCAGCTTTAGTTTCTGTCACAAAGCAGGTGATTTTTTAAGTCATGCTAATGCAGCTTGCAAAACCAAAACCGAAACTGGAACCCTCCTGCATCGGAATTAGAATTATACAGAATCGAAGTCATTTCTAGGTCCTCCTTTCCTCCACAGGCCACATGTGACTGTGAAATATAGAGAAAACCCTCATTCCTCAAGACACGGGAGTGCCACCTGCCAGAAGTTACCATCCTTGTCCGAATCCACAATGGCTGGGAGTTTCGTGGAGCTCTCTGGAGTCTGTAACCTGTTCCACAGATACCCCATGTCCCCCAGTAAGCCCCAGTTCCATCTGCATCCTGTCCATCTCTGCTTCCAGTGTTCTTTAGAATTCTAAGCGCCATCTGAATTTACAGCAAACTTGGAGTGAACATTTTACTTTACCACTTCTCTGCCTACATGCCTGACGCTGGTCCAATTGATTATACAACCTTCAAAAGACAAAGCAACTATTGCTTTTCAAACTTCATACCTGGCATTGAATGACCCATCATTAAGTATCAAAGCAGAGACCAGAGAAGAGAAGCAAAAGATATCTGGTATTTGGTGGTCACGCAGATTATCTTGAGAGACTTGTCATGATAATCGGTAAGTTCTAGTACGCCAAACATTTTCCTTCATGAAAGACAACACTATACTTTTATTTTTTAAATATATTTTCACAGTTCCAGAATTATATGAAGTCTGCACGAAAGTATAGCAGGATTTTTCTTAGACAGGTAATTTGTAATTATTTTAGAGACCACCATTTATAACTTTTGAAAATCTATGAAGAAATTTGTCTTTCCCTTAGTAAATTTTTTTTTAATACACATTCATAGTAGAAATGGGATTTTAGGAGGATTTCTTTGAAGGGAATTTAGGATAATCCTTTTCTATTCCAGTGGTGTTGAGATCAAAAAGTGTGTCTCATCTAAACAAAATTTAAGCAAACTGGATATATATCTAAATGAGAATAAAAACAATTGTTTTTTTCTTTTCTTTTTGGCTTAATCAGCACACGTTTATTTCTCACAATTCTAGAGGCTGGAAGTCCAAGATCAAGGTGCCAGCAGACCCAGTGTCTGGTGAAGGCCTTCTTCCTGGTTGACAGATGGCTGCCCTCCTGTATCCGCACATAGCTAACAGCAGAGACAGGAAGCAAGCTCTCCTGTCTCATCTTATAAGAGCATGAATCCCATTCGTGAAGGTTTAATCCTCATGACCTAATTACCTCCCAAAGGTCCCACCTACTGATACCATCACATTGTTGGTTAGGATGTCAACATATGAATTTAGGGGGACACGTTCCATTCATAACAGCCCCTATAGTAAAAACAATTTATAATGTTTAAAAACTAAAGGTTTGCTCCCTGGATCACTGGTAGCCCTTCATCTGAGTTGCTGGGTGCTCTTTAAAATTCAAAGTATGGTATCTTTGAACAGAGCCTTTAATTCAGGCTTTATGCTATCTCCTCTATTCAGATTGACATTATCGATCCATTCCAAGTAAGCCCGTTTTAATTTGGATTCATGCACACCCAGGACATCCTCCAGACTCCTGGAGATGTCATGTTCTTCATTTCATTTGGAGAATCTGAGCTTTCATGTGAGCCAGGATCACTGGCCTGTTATTCCTTGGTTTGCTCCAGGCTCAGTCAGGCTCCACCCACGGAAGGTTTACATCTCCAGAGCCTGGGCCACGCAGGCCTCTCTGAGAGCTAACCAAGAATTTCCCTCAAAACATGGGCAATAGAGATATGCAAATCCAGGCTAAGGCTAGTTTCTTGCCGATAACATCTGCTTAACTTTTTAAATTATACGAAACTAATTTGTAAAAAAGCTAAGCTGAAAGAGCCACCTGCCCTACCAAAAGGAACCACCTTGGACTTGCTTACCTGGGCCCAAGGCATTTTGTTTCAAGGACAAGTATTTTCAAAACTCTGTATCCCTAAGGATTCAACGATATAATCCCTGAATAGTTTATTGACTAGAAATAATAATGAAAGGTATAAAGTGATACAGAAAATATAGTTTTAAAAGTATTTGTTTTGGGGAATTCCCTGGTGGTCAAATGGTTAGGACTCTGCTTCCATTGCAGGGGGCATGGGTTCGATCCCTGGTCAGGGAACTAAGATGCTGCAAGCCATGTAACACAGCCAAAAAAAAAAAAGAAAGTTGTTTTACAGAAATGTATATTTATAATAATATTTATTCATTCTATTTATTGAGTCCCTTTTATGCAATTTTAAATGCATATTTAATATTTATTTAATAATTACTACAGATCCACAGGGTATATGAATTATCTAATCATTTTCTGTTCTGTGACAATACAGAAGTTTTGGAATTTTCACATTTCTATCTACACATCTATTTTAGTGGAAGAATCTAAGGACTTCCTTGATTGGAAAAGACAACAAACATCATTTTTAATCAACTACTGCTTACACAAAGTTACACAAAGTCAACCAATGGCACACTAAAGGAAGGAGAGGAATGAAACGGCAAATAAAGAATAATCAAACAGTTATTCACACTGAGGGCGGGGGTGCCCAAGGAAAGGCTCTAGAACATCTGGGAAGTTAATTTAAAAATGGATTTCGGATTCAGATCTTGATAAGTCTCCCAAGAAGCTGAAAATGCATCTCACAACTGGGCTTCACATAAATCCTCATGAATTTATATTGAGTTGATTGATATTCTATCCTGGTGCAAGAGCAAGAAGGAAAAAAACACCAACCTAAGACCACTAAGTACCAATAAGATTGGCACTTGAATCCACAGGTTCGGACAGTCTAAAGGACAGAAGAACCAAGCAGTTGGTCAAAATAAAAAGATGAGTTACTGTGCTGAGCTGCATGTAAAGAAGGATCTTAGTGCTTCTGTTTGAAGCCTAAAATCAAACGAAATACCAAGAAGCTAAAGGGAATTTCCACCAGTGTGGCCAGCTCATCATCAAAGACCCCAAAGTTCAGTGCCTTGCAGAGGGAAAGACATTAAAACAAAACAAGCACGCTTTGCTGGAGGACTATTTGCCTGATAGGTACCAAGGTCTAAAATAGTTTCCGCTTATCCTGATACTTCTGCAGAATATTTAAACTTTCTCTAAGGCTAAACTAAATATATAAATAAACAACCCCCATTATGCATTACTTCTCCAAATAAATTGTGGTTTCAGGCAATGTTAATCAACAAAAAGAATTAAAAAAGAAGTCTTTAAAATTAGCCATGACCTTATTTATGGCTTCATTACTTTCGAGATTTCAGCTGTTGGGTTGTTCGTGTCACCTCAGCCTTTAATTTAATTGCTGCATCTCTAACTATATTAGAATAGCTTAATGAATGGTGATGGCTTGTTTTTACTCACCCAAATTTAACATTTGCAGAACATATAACACCAAAGAGCCACTTAATTCATCCATGTATTAGATGAAGTTGGATTTATACTTTGAGACTGATCCTCTACTAGGAAAGTATGATGTGAGCCAATATGACGCAGCCTGACATAATTAGGGATGAGGCTGAAACAGGAGGTCTTAGGGCCTATAAACCTCACGCTGAGGGCTTGGATTGTACCTTGGAGATGATAAACAGCCACAGAATAATTCTAAGCAAGAGAATGAGATGTCAGATTTTAATTTGAGATAGAAAACTCCAGGTATGGGGTGAAGTAGGGATTTGAGAATAACAAGACTGGAGGCTGGGGGAAGAGTTACAAGATTACTGGCAGCTTCCGTGTGTAGCGGAACAGAAGGAGAGAAAGGGTTTGGAATTATCTGGGATGTAAAATTGGTAGGCCTTTGTCACTGACTGATGTCTGGGGAGGGAGGCTGGCTGCAGAAGAAAGGCTTGGTCTAGAGTAAATGTGTGGGTGGTGACAACATGCTCTGAGACTAGGCTGATGATACTAGAGGAGGTCTGGACTGAGAAACAATGAATTTCATTTTGGATGGGTTGGGTTCAGGTGCCTGGGAGGCACAGGAAGCATGTGTTGGTAGCTAGCTCCAAGAACCTGGGGCTTACAGAGAGGGCTGGGCTAGTGCAGACTGTGCGTCACCAGTGCATCACAGCAATTAAAAACAAAAGGAGAGATTAGGAACCAAGATGGCGGAGTAGAAAGACGTGCTCTCACTCACTCTTGCAAGAACACCAGAATCACAACTAGCTGCTGGACAATCATCAACAGGAAGACACTGGAACGCACCAAAAAAGATACCCCACATCCAAAGACAAAGGAGAAGCCACAATGAGACAGCAGGAGTGGCACAATCACAGTAAAATCAAATCCCATAACTGCTGGGTGGGTGACTCACAGACTGGAGAACACTTATACCACCGAAGTCCACCCACTGGAGAGAAGGTTCCAAGCCCCACATCAGGCTCCCAACCAGAGGGTTCGGCAACGGGAGGAGGAATTCCTAGAGAATCAGACTTTGAAGGCTAGTGGGATTTGATCGCAGGACTTTGACAGGACTGGGGGAAACAGAGACTCCACTCTTGGAGGGCACACACAAAGTAGTGTGCACATCGGGACCCAGGGGAAGGAGCAGTGACCCCATAGGAGACTGAATCAGACCTACCTGCTAGTGTTGGAGGGTCTCCTGCAGAGGCGGGGGGAAGATGTGGCTCACCAAGAGACAAGGACACTGGCAGGAGAAGTTCTGGGAAGTACTCCTTGGCGTGAGCCCTCCCAGAGTCCACCATTAGCCCCACCAAAGAGCCCAGGTAGGCTCCAGTGTTGGGTTGCCTCAGGCCAAACAACCAACAGGAAGGGAACCCAGACCCACCCAACAGCAGTCAAGCGGATTAAAGTTTTACTGAGCTCTGCCCACCAGAGCAAAAGTCAGCTCTACCCACCACCAGCCCCTCCCATCAGGAAACTTGCACAAGCCTCTAAGATAGCCTCATCCACCAGAGGGCAGACAGCAGAAGCAAGAAATACAATCCTGCAGCCTGTGGAACAAAAACCACATTCACTGAGACAGACAAGATGAAAAGGCAGAGGGCTATGTACCAGATGAAGGAACAAGATAAAACCCCAGAAAAACAACTAAATGAAGTGGAGATAGGCAACCTTCCAGAGAAAGAATTCAGAATAATGATAGTGAAGATGATCCAGGACCTCGGAAAATGAATGGAGGCAAAGATCTAGAAGATGCAAGAAATGTTCAACAAAGACTTAGAAGAATTAAAGAACAAACAAACAGAGATGAACAATACAATAACTGAAAAGAAAAATACACTAGAAGGAATCAATAGCAGAATAACTGAGGCAGAAGAATGGATAAGTGACCTGGAAGACAGAATGGTGGAATTCACTGCTGTGGAACAGAATAAAGAAAAAAGAATGAAAAGAAATGAAGACAGCCTAAGAGACCTCTGGGACAACATTAAACGCACCAACATTCGAATTATAGGGGACCCAGAAAGAGAAGGGAGAGAGAAAGGACCCGTGAAAATATTTGAAAAGATTATAGTCGAAAACTTCCCTAACATGGGAAAGGAAATAGCCACCCAAGTCCAGGAAGCACAGAGAGTCCCATACAGGATAAACCCAAGGAAAAACACACCGAGACACATAGTAATCAAACTGCCAAAAATTAAAGACAAAGAAAAATTATTGAAAGCAGCAAGGGAAAAATGACAAATAACATACAAGGGAACTCCCAAAAGGTTAACAGCTGATTTCTCAGCAGAAACTCTCCAAGCCAGAAGGGAGTGGCATGATATACTTAAAGTGATGAAAGGGAAGAACTTACAACAAAGATTACTCTACTCAGCAAGGATCTCATTCAGATTCGATGGAGAAATCAAAAGCTTTGCAGACAAGCAAAAGCTAAAAGAACTCAGCACCACCAAACCAGCTCTACAACAAATGCTAAAGGAACTTCTCTAAGTGGGAAACACAAGAGAACAAAAGGACTAGAAAAACAAACCCAAAACAATTAAGAAAATGGTCATAGGAACATACATATCAATAATTACCTTAAATGTGAATGGATTAAATGCTCCAACCAAAAGACACAGGCTCGCTGAATGGATACAAAAACAAGACCCATCTATATGCTGTCTACAAGAGACCCACTTCAGACCTAGGGACACATACAGACTGAAAGTGAGGGGATAGAAAAAGATATTCCATGCAAATGGAAATCAAAAGAAAGCTGGAGTAGCAATACTCATATCAGATAAAATAGACTTTAAAATAAAGAATGTTACAAGAGACAAGGAAGGACACTACATAATGATCAAGGGATCAATCCAAGAAGAAGATATAACAATTATAAATCTATATGCACCCAACATAGGAGCACCTCAATACATAAGGCAAATGCTAACAGCTATAAAATTAACACAATAATAGTGGGGGACTTTAACACCTCACTTACACCAATGGACAGGTCATCCAAAATGAAAATAAATAAGGAAACATAAACTTTAAATGACACAATAGACCAGATAGATCTAATTGATATTTATAGGACACTCCATTCAAAAATAAAAGATTACACTTTTTTCTCAAGTGCACATGGAACATTCTCCAGGACAGATCACATCTTGGGTCACAAATCAAGCCTCAGTAAATTTAAGAAAATTGAAATCATATGAAGCATCTTTTCTGACCACAACGCTATGAGATTAGAAATGAATTACAGAGAAGAAAACGTAAAAACCACAAGCACATGGAGGCTAAACAATACTTTACTAAATAACCAAGAGATTACTGAAGAAATCAAAGAGGAAATCAAAAAATACCTAGAAACAAATGGCAATGAATAACTGAAAAGAAATGAAATAAAATGAAAACACAACAACCCAAAACCTATGGGATGCAGCAAATGCAGTTGTAAGAGGGAAGTTTATAGCTATACAAGCCTACCTCAAGAAACAAGAAAAATCTCAAATAAACAATCTAACCTTACACTTAAAGGAACTAGAGGAAGAAGAACAAACAAAACCCAAAGTTAGCAGAAGGAAAGAAATCATTAAGATCAGAGCAGAAATAAATGAAATAGAAACAAAGAAAACAATAGCAAAGATCAATAAAACTAAAAGCTGGTTCTTTGAGAAGATTAACAAAATTGATAAACCATTAGCCAGACTCATCAAGAAAAAGAGGGAGAGGATGCAAATCAATAAAATTAGAAATGAAAAAGAAGTTACAACAGACACTGCAGAAATACAAAGCATCCTAAGAGACTACTACAAGCAACTCTATGCCAATAAAATGGACAACCTGGAAGAAATGCACTAATTCTTAGAAAGGTATAACCTTCCAAGACTGAATCAGAAAGAAATAGAAAATATGAGCAGACCAATCACAAGTAATGAAATTGAAACTGTGATTAAAAATCTTCCAACAAAAAAAAAAAAAAAAAATCTTCCAACAAACAAAAGTCCAGGACCAGATGGCTTCACAGGTGAATTCTATCAAACATTTAGAGAAGAGCTAACACCCATCCTTCTCAAACTCTTCCAAAAAATTGCGGAGGAAGAAACACTCCCAAACTCATTCTATGAGGCCACCATCACCCTGATACCAAAACCAGACAAAGATACTACAAAAAAAGAAAATCACAGACCAATATCACTGATGAATATACATGCAAAAATCGTCAACAACACACTAGCAAACAGAATCCAACAACACATTAAAAGGATCATACACCATGATCAAGTGGGATTTAACCCAGGGATGCAAGGACTCTTCAGTTTACATAAATCAATCAATGTGATAAACCAAAAAAACAAACTGAAGAATAAAAGTCATATGATCATCTCAATAGATGCAGAAAAAGCTTTTGACAAAATTCAACACCCACATATGATAAAAACTCTCCAGAAAGTGGGCAAAGAGGGAAACTACCTCAACATAATAAAGGCCATATATGACAAACGCACAGCAAACATCATTCTCAAAGGTGAAAAACTGATAGCATTTCCTCTTACATCAGGAAAAGAAAAGGATGTCCACTCTCACCACTATTATTCAACATAGTTTTGGAAGTCCTAGCCACGGCAATCAGAGAAGAAAAAGAAATAAAAGGAATACAAATTGCAAAAGAAGAAGTAAAACTGTCACTGTTTGTAGATGACATGATACTATACATAGAGAATCCTAAAGATGCCACCAGAAAACTACTAGAGCTAATCAATGAATTGGGTAAAGTTGCAGGATACAAAATTAATGCACAGAAATCTCGTGCATGCCTATACACTAATGATGAAAAATCTGAAAGAGAAATTAAGGAAACACTCCCATTTACCACTGCAACAAAAAGAATAAAATACCTAGGAATAAACCTACCTAGAGAGAAAAAAGAACTGTATGCAGAAAACTATAAGACACTGATGTAAGAAATTAAAGATGATACCAACAGGGCTTCCCTGGTGGCACAGTGGTTGAGAGTCCGCCTGCCGATGCAGGGGACACGGGTTCATACCCCGGTCCGGGAAGATCCCATATGCCGCGGAGCGGCTGGGCCCGTGAGTCATGGCCGCTGAGCCTGCGCGTCCGGAGCCTGTGCTCCACAACGGGAGAGGCCACAACAGTGAGAGGCCCGCGTAAAGCAAAAAAATAAAATAATAAAATAAAATAAAGATGATACCAACAAATGGAGAGATATACCATGTTCATGGATTGGAACAATCAATATTGTGAAAATGACTATACTACCCAGAGCAATCTACAGATTCAATGCAATCCCTATCAAATTCCAATGGCATTTTTTACAGAACTAGAACAAAAAGTCTTAAAATTTGTATGGAGACACAAAAGACCCTGAATAGCCAAAGCAGTCTTGAGGGAAAAAAACAGAGCTGGAGGAATCAGACTCCCTGACTTCAGACTATACTACAAAGCTACAGTAATCAAGATAATATGGTACTGGCACAAAAACAGAAACATAGATCAATGGAAGAAGATAGAAAGCCCAGAGATAAACCCACACACCTATGGTCAACTAGTCTATGACAAAGGAGGCAAGGATATACAATGGAGAAAAGACAGTCTCTTCAATAAGTGGTGCTGGGAAAACTGGACAGCTACATGTAAAAGAATGAAATTAGAACATTCCCTTTCACCATACACAAAAATAAACTCAAAATGGATTAGAGACCTAAATCTAAGACCGGACACTATAAAACTCTCAGAGGAAAGCATAGGAAGAACACTCTTTGACATAAATCACAGCAAGGTCTTTTTTGATCCACCTCCTAAAGTAATGGAAATAGAAACAAAAATAAACAAATGGGGCCTAATGAAACTTCAAAGCTTTTGCACAGCAAAGGAAACCATAAACAAGACAAAAAGACAACCCTCAGAATGGGGAAAATATTTGCAAATGAATCAACGGACAAAGGATTAATCTCCAAAATATATAAATAGCTCATGCAGCTCAATATTAAAAAAACAAACAACCCAATCCAAAAATGGGCAGAAGACCTAAATAGACATTTCTCCAAAGAAGACATACAGATGGCCAAGAAGCACATGAAAAGCTGCTCAACATCACTAATTATCAGGGAAATGCAAATCAAAACTACAATGAGGTATCACCTCACACCAGTTAGAATGGGCATCATCAGAAAATCTACAAACAACAGATGCTGGAGAGGGTGTGGAGAAAAGAGAACCCTCTTGCACTGTTGGTGGGAATGTAAATTGATACAGCCACTATGGAGAACAGTATGGAAGTTCCTTAACAAGCTAAAAATAGAATTACCATACGACCCAGCAATCCCACTACTGGGCATATACCCAGAGAAAACCACAATTCAAAAAGACACATGCACCCCAATGTTCATTGCAGCACTATTTACAATAGCCAGGTCATGGAAGGAATGTAAATGCCCATCAACAGACAAATGGATAAGGAAGATGTGGTACATATATACAATGAAATATTACTCAGCCATAAAAAGGAATGAAACTGGGTCATTTTTAGAGACGTGGATGGATCTAGAGTCTGTCATAGAGTGAAGTAAGTCAGAAAGAGAAACACAAATATCGTATATTAACGCATATATGTGGAAGCTAGAGAAATGGTACAGATGAACCGGTTTGCAGGGCAGAAATTGATACACAGATGTAGAGAACAAATGTATGGACACCAAGGGGGGAAAGTGGCAGGGGTGGTGGTGGTGGTGGGTTGAATTGGGAGATTGGGATTGACATGTATACAGTGATGTGCATAAAACTGATGACTAATAAAGACCTGCTGTATGAAAAAAATAAATTAAATAAAATTAAAAAATTAAAAAAAGAAAATGGCCTTCACTATTAATTTTATAATTTCTTCTTCATTGCAAATTTTGATTAAAATTTTTTAATATTAATAATATGTAAATAGGATGAGTTATTCATTACAAGTACTGACATTGATATTGTTTTTCTAAGAGCTGAAATTGTCTTCTTTTATTAAAGGTGTTAATTCAAAAAAAAAAAAAAAAATCCCAAAAGGAACGTGTAGAGAATAGCAGTGGTCCATAGCTATTGTCTTAGGGGATCCAAAGTTAGGGGACAAATAGAAGAGACTCTCTAAAGAGACAGTGAAGGAATAGTCAGAAAGGAAGGAGGAAGCAAGAGATAGCAGTATTGTACATAGAAACTAAGAGAAGAGAGCTTCACGGAGGCCAGAGTGACCCAGAGGGAAAGAACGGAATTGTTCACTAAACCAGGAGTCCAGGAGGCCACTGGGAAACTAACACAGCACGGCTGCTAGAACCAATGCCCACAAACCTACTACCTTAAGATAACTACAATTTATCATATTTGGGTGCTGGAGGTCAGAAGTCTGAAATTGGTTTTACTGGGCTTAAACCAAGGTGCTAGCAGGGCTGGTTCCCTCTGGAGGCTCTAGAGGAGAATCTGCTTTCTGGCTTTTACCAGCTTCTAGAATCCACTGCCCTCCTGGGCTCAAGGCTCCTTCCTGTCTTCACAGCAGCAGCCTGCATCTTTTCTTGCTTTTTTTTTTTTGCACATTTCAAAAATTTATTGTGGTAAGAACGCTTAACATGAGATCTTCCTTCTCAACAAATTTTCAATTTACATTTCAACCAGCATTCAATACAGTGTTTTGATCTATGGGCACAATGTTGTATAGCAGATCTCAAGAAGCTTTTCATCTTGCATAACTGAAATTTCATACCCATATATTAGCAATCCCTCATTTCCCTCTCCCAAAGCCCTGGCAACTACGATTCTATTCTTTGCTTCTTTAAGTTTGACTATTTTAGATACCTCATATAAATTTGAGTTATGCAGTATTTTTTCCTCTGTGATTGACTTATTTCATTTAGCATAACATCCTCAAGGCTCATTTATGTTGTTGCCTATTGCAGGATTTTCTTTTTTAACAGCCTACATCTTCAAGTCTCTCTCCAACTTTGACTCTCCCACCTCCTTCACTTATGATCCACTGGGCCCATCTGGAGAATCCAGGGAAACGTCCCCATTTTAAGATCTTTAACGTAATCAGATCTGCAGCGTCCTTTTTCTTGCATGAAGTAACATATTTACAGGTTCCAGGGATGAGGGCAGGGGCATCTTTGGGGGACCATTATTATGCCTACCACATGGAGTGAACAAGATGTAGGAAAGAAACAGCAGTCTCTATCAATCCTAGGTTAATCTTTCAAGAAGTCTGGATTAGAAGTGAAGAGGAAAAATAGGGCAGAGAATAGCCAGAGGTTAAGAAACAATTTTTTTTTTTTTTAAACAGCATGATCAAGACATCATGTGTACCAGCTACGCAGAAGTGACAGCAGAGACACACAGGCTAAGAAGGGACCAGGAGGGGGGCCTGAGGAGCAGAGCAGGCTCCTTGCAGGGGTGGGGCTGGGATCCAGAAGAGTGTTCCCAGGGCCGGCCAAGAAGAACGAAAACCCATCCTCAGCAAGCATGGAGAGAGAGGTGGTCCAGGCACAGACAGAGGAGGTGGATGGAGCTGGCCAAGGTCAGAGACGTGTAGTGGGGACACTTAGATGGGGCCAGGGTGGAGCTCGTTCATCAGCAAAACATGTGCAAAACACATGTTACAATGAGATGGATTCCATTTGAAAATTACTTTCTCACATCTCAAGAAAAGCCGAGATTAAAAAAAAAATAACTAAGTAAATGTAAGTAAATAAAATTGTATTTGACTTTTTGAATAGCAAATACCACTTTGTTATACGACCCAACCTTTTAAAAAGAGCACTTGTTTAATAACAGCCTGTAGCTAAGAAAATTAGTTTTGTTCTGTGTTTGCCAGACTTCCTTTTGACACAACTGGCTTCCGGTTTTTAATGGGGGAAAAAACAAGTTCACAGAGGTCTTTTCTTTTAAAATCGGCATTTTCTCTTTAGTCGTAAAATGCATGCAAAAAGCATATGATTATGGTATTTATGTTTCCATTAAGGTGTCCTCAGCAAGCTGGGGGAGTCTAGCCTACTATTTTCCTGCTGTTGAGATTTACTGCAACGCAGTAACTGTTTTATTTCAATTATATTTGAGGACAATGCTCTCTTCGTGGCAAATGATTGCATGGTGACAGTCAGCAAATGTCCATTAGAGCTGTTTTCCTGTGGAGTTTTTAACTACAGATTCTGGGATCTGACTATAAAAATATGAATTGCATCGTGTCCTCAAATAAATAAAAAACATTATCGACCGACATTCCATCAATTCTTTGCTAGAATTCAAAGCACACGAAATTTTGAATTGAAATTGTATAATTTACATGAAAAGAAACTTTTTGGTAAGTGTCAAGAAACACTGAATAAAGTTTATGAATAACACACCTGCAGGCTGACCTTTTGAATAAAATGATGATTCGGTCATAGGTGAAAAATGGGCATTTATGAATGCCCAGTTAAAACTGTACCCAATATGGAAATTATAAATTATTTCACCTCTTCACTGTAAACGACCTTGCTAAACTAACCGATAATGGAGTTCCAGTTCGTTTTTGATTAGCCCAAGAATAGTACTGTTCAAAGGGTGGATGGACCAACTGCATTAGTCAACTGAGGCGCTTGCTGAAAATGTGAGTTCTTAGTCCCCAGCCAGATCTACTGAATCAGGATACCAATGGGTGGAGGTCAACACTGGCGAGAAGCACTCCACGTTCTTGATATACATGCCAAAATTTGAAAGATCACTGTTCTAGAATGCAGGCTTTCATAATTCTTAAGAGCATGATCCCTACCTGCCTGGCCCACCAGAAGACAATCTGATGTAAAGAGTAATGTCAACATTTTCGCCAAGGTTTGAGAAGTCCAAGCCTCCATATCTCTATGGAGCACTGAAGCTTGGAATCAGCAAAACTTTCATGAAAGTAAAACAGGAAGATCTTCAAAGACTTCCATGAAAGTACAAAACGAATACCTTCAAATTTGCAAAAAATAGACTGAAATTGATGACTCATGTCCTGACACCACTATCCCCCTAACTCATTCTCAAATAAGGCATTTTTTCAGTACCCACCATCTACTTTTTCTTCCAAGTATTTATACTATAGAAGCAATCTGGTATGCCTCACACTGAACTCATTAAGTCCTAATTTAAAGAGAAATGGTTCATGATATGATGTGATTCATGGAGAATACTTAATGACCAACCTACTTGATGACTGAACTGTGGGCATCAGAGAACTGCATCCCCACACTTTTATATGTATGTTAAGTATAAGGAATAAAACCATCTTTATTCATTCCATTTTCATTCCTTACTTGTTTCTGTATCCGGGTGGGGATGCTGTCCTTTCCTGAGAGTAAGTGCCCATTTCCCAACTTATAATACCAACAGCAAACACCTAAATAGTGCTTACTGTGGACCAGGCACTGTGCTAAGTGCTTGGAAGATATTAACAGACTTAGTCCACACCAAGCCTAATGAGGTAAGTACCACTATTATCCCCATTTTACAGATGAGGAAAATGAAGCACAGAGTTCACACTAATGGTGGACGAGCCCAGAACAAAAGTCAGGCAGTGTGTATCTTGGACATCACACTTAGCTGCCTCTGATTTTATAACAGGGGACTTCCCTGGTGGCGCAGTGGGTAAGACTCTGCACTCCCAATGCAGGGGGCCTGGGTTCGATCCCTGGTCAGGGAACTAGATCCCACATGCATGCCTCAACTAAGAGTTTGCATGCCGCAATGAAGAAGTCCGCGTGCTGCAACTAAGACCCGGCGCAACCAAATAAATAAATAAATGAAATTAAAAAAAAAAGAGTTTCTGATTTTATAACAGGATTATTGATAGAGGTAAGAGAGAGTGGTATATCAGAGTTAAGAATGATAAATGCTGTCAGTAACACTGCACTGCAAATCTGAAAGCTGCTAAAGGAGCAAATCTTGAAAGTTCTCATCACAAGGGAAACAATTATTTTTAACTTTTCATGGTGACACGTGGTAAGTATATATTGCACTGATCATTTCACGATGTGTACAAATGTTGAATTAGTGTATCATACACCCAAAACTAATACAATATTGTATGTCAATTATACTTCAAATACATCAATAAAAAAAGGATAAATGCTAGCGGACATTTGATTGATAACATTTCTTTAAGTAGAGGCTTGCAAAACGAAAGGTAGAAGAGATTATTGAATGACACTGAAGAATCTCACAATTCTTACTTAATTTCACAAAATATTGTGGCAATGATTTGACTAGGGGGTAGTTCTCCAATGTGCAGACAACCTTGATATGAAGATGATGATTCCCTTGGACTCTTGTGTGCATGATTCCCTAAACTCAGAATGGTGTTGGGCATGAAACGAACCCTGAGAGAGGGAGACTTAGGTAAGGAAGGGCTCAGTTCCCAGGTAACAGGAGCAGAGGGCGGGCATCCCGGGACTGAAGCCACTGCTCAAGGGACCAGGCTGCTTCTCTCTTCCTCCATGTGGCCTTCATCCTCAGGCTTATTAGATGAGCCCCATCTAAGGGCACCATCCAAATCCAGGCAGGGAGAAGGGAAAATGGCAAAGGGAAAAAGCTCAGTCGGCTCTATTTTCATCAGGAAAAACCTAGCTTGGCAGAAAGTCCCATCCTCTGAGACTGTGGATCCTATAAATGAGTCCCACTTAGCTCATTCATCACAATAACGTCACGTGGTCACCTCTTACTGCAAGGGAGCCCGGGAAATTGAAAATTTTAAGCTGGGCACATTACCAGCCTGAACAAAATGGGGATCCTATTAGGTAAGGAAGAGGGAGAGAAGAGGTGCTGGGTAGGCGACTAGCAGTGTCTCCCACGGTGGGAGAAACGTGCGAACACAGAGGCGCTGCATCAGAAGACACAGCAATCACACAGGAAATACACTCCGCCAAACAGATATAGGACTAGGAATCATTTACAATAGCTACATCTTTGAGGTCTCTGGTTATAAGCAGGATAAAAGTAAGTTCACCAACACTTTTGTGAGTTTGAGCTTTGGTATTCATAGAAAACAGCAGGGTAGGGGCGACTTCTCCGGCATCCACCCAATATGAAAACTCAGAATGTTACTAAGGGCATTAATAAATAGTAGTAACAATGGCCAAAGGGTACAGTCAGATAATATTTCATGTGTCAATCCAATTAAACAGGCAAATACAAATATTGCCAGACAGAGTATGAAGCTATCGTAAAAAAGCATTTTATAAATAATATGTGGAAATTGAGAAAGTGTCCCAGTTTGACATCAAATTCACAGCACTTAATAAATCATCCCTGGTTATTTCCACATGGGACCACCAGATCCACATTTCCATTCGATCAATCAAAATTATAAGCAATGAAATTCAGAATATGGCTTTCTTACTGAACAATAAAAATCCCAGAACAGACTCAGGCTACGCTTCAGACTGTCAACGGACTGGCGATTTTCCCATGAAATCCAAAAATGTGAACAGTAAAGTTCATCTGACACCAACGGCAAACTCGGGTGAAATTTAGTTAGTTGATGGGAGTTTCTTTATTGGGTAAAAACTCTCTCTGAGGAGTTTCAAGTTTTATGTTTCCATCATTTAACTTTTTAGAAAGTTAATAGAAGCATATTCTAGATCATCTTATGTGTTATTTCACGGTCTGAATTTAAGTTTACAGACGCAGAGGCACCAAGAAATGCTACTTTTACTGTCTCGAGTTAATGGTAAGAGAAGCAGGTTGGACGTCATGCATTAGGATGTGCGGATGTAGCACATGGGTCAAAGGTCATGGGATACAGACATGCAAAAGAACTGCAGACTCTAACTGAGAAGAGTGATGGCTGAACTGAGTCAGCCCTTGGCTTGTGGAGCAAACAAACTGAAATGAACCAGGCACGGAGCATCCACCACCATATTCATGATTTGTGTGAGACTTTAGATTTTAAAAAAAATTATTGGCCACATTAAATTAACGTTGTTCATTTGAATGTAATGGTTTTACGGTTTTGTTTGTATTTAATTTGTAAAGATGTTTGGTTTTATAGTTACATAATGGCCGTAAACAGAAGGAGTTTGGCCCTATTTTATTTTTATACATATTTAAGTAACATTATAATCAAAACAATTTAACTCTATATGGCAGTATCAAGAGATCATCTTGTAAAGAGTCTCTAGGCTACTCAAGTCTGAGAAACACTCTTTTTACAGCTTTTACTCTGACAGAAAATGGCAATGGAGGTGATGCCATTATTTCCAAACCAAATGCAAATTCAATTATAGGTTGATGAAGAAATACTTTACAGGTTCCATAATTCCCAACTTTTTGGATTAGTGAAATCATTGTTCAATGGACAGCTTATTCTCTGAAAAAATCATAATTACAAAAACACAAAACATAAATATCGGTGATCCATTTTAAAAAAATAAATTATATCTCTCTTGAGGTGGACACGTCTTAGAAAGTCTGTAGTCCAGTCACCCTTCTGGGACACTAATACACAGAACTGTAAAATCTCTGACACACGGTTGTCTGGGATGTGCCTGAGTGAGGCTGAGAGGGGCTTTGAACACACCGATGTGTATGATGTGATTCTGAGCTCTTCTCCCAAAGACCAAAGCCTCCTCGGAACGTGTTGCTGAGTGGGATTTTGATGGAAATGAATCAGGAGGCTGAGTTTCAGTCTGAGGTCAGCTTGGGGCAGAACTGAGCCTGCAGGCTGGGATGCTGGGGACCCTAGTAGTCAGGACCCTGGACACAGAAGGTCTTTTGAAAATCTGCAGAGATCTTCAGGAGGCTTAGACTCTTGTAGGGCACTGGGGTTTAAACGGGGGTTTAAAGCAACCATTTCTGGACGCCAGGAGCTGGAGAGACCCCTTCTGACTCCCAGCTCTGTCAGGGGGAATTTCTGAGTCATGTGAATAATCACTATAAGTCACTATCTTTTAGATTTTCAAACTAGATGCGGAAGGTGCTGAAAATGATCAATATTTTTACCAGTGATCAATAACACGTTAACTAATTTTCTTTTAGTTCCTCCAGGAGTTACTAACTGGCAGTGCCAGTGTTGCTGGTGTGTCTTCTCCCAAGAAAACACTTTCCATGGGGCATCCATGGCCTTCAAGTGAGATTTGACCTTTGACAAACAGCTTCCACAAGTACAGCAAAAACCTAGCAAAAGTTTTTTAAGAAAATGTCACTCGCTGTTAATAACCTTACTCTTTGACTCCTGATACATCCATATTAGATAATAAGCACAGTGAACACCAAAGGGGTTTAAATAAACCATAAGCCTCCTATGGCAACTTACAAGGCTCACTCATTACGATCAACACCAAATAGATCTTCATAAAACAATGTTTTAAAACCCTAAAACCACACAAAACCAAACAAAAAAGAAAGAACAGAACAACAATCTGACTAGCTTTCCCTAAGATCTGCTTCTCCTTTTGCTACTCTTTAAAACGCTTCTATCTGGGTTTGCCTGAGGGTTACCTGTTGCCTTTGCAAACCTTTATTTAAAAAAGCTGCAAGTAAGTAGCTAAAACATAGACAGCTTGCAAAATAAAGCAGCCAAATAGCACATGGGCGCTAGAGACAAAGGAATTCCAACGCATCTCTAGTCTTGTAGGGGTTCATAAAGTATAGCACCAGCATCAGACCCGGGAACTTGTTAGAAGTGCAAATTCTCAGGCTCCACTCCAGTCCTACGGAATCAAAATTCTGGGGAAGGGTTAATCCAACTGTGTTTTAAGAAGCCCTCCAGGTATCTGATGTGTGCTAAAGAACCCCTAGTTTGAAGTGAGACCTACTATTTTTAAAGCCTAGCTTCACAATATAGCAATGATTGCAAGACATCACTACAAGATGGGATGGAATGAGTGTATTGTTTATGATGATAGCATGCATGTGTTTCAAATAAAAAGAAATGAATATTATTTTCTTCATGAACTAAACTTTATATGGTGCTTGAATACATAAATGAAGGAGCTGAAGATCTGTTTCTAAATTGTTTCAGATAAAATTTGAAATAAATATATAACCATTAACATAGGGTCGGCATTGCACTCCTCTGTGCTACACTAATATACACAGTCAGACCTGTGGTCTGTGGCTATTAACAAGCAATTTGAAGACTGACTATACCATACATCTCATTCACTAATTCTTTCATGATATGAAATCATGTCACCAAAAAAAAAAAAAAAAGTGGCCCAAATCAATCATAATTGGAACAAATCATGTCATTGCCCATCTATTTAACTACCACGACTAGAGGCTCTTCTAGCAGTAAAAGGAAATATGCCTTAAATAGAAGAACCATAGTTTCAAGTTTGCTTCTTATGTGAGTTATAAACTACAGGTTAGTTCTCCCATCTGAAACCATTTTAAAACAAGATGACATATTTTGGGATCATGAGACAAGCTATCAAAATCTCTACTGTTCTTCCATTAGGCTTCGATTTGTGTAAACTCAATACTCTTAGACACAAGGGTTTTTTAAAGGCCATTAATAAAAGGCAGTTCTAGTTGTGGAGAATTGATGAACAATCTACTCCCTTGTCACAACTATATAAAAGTTGATTTGGAAGCAATACCTTGACTGCTCCAGGAGCCTACCTGTCTGCAGGTAAAGGTTTGGAATTCCGCGGCTTCTTCACTTGGGCATACAAAGCATCCATCATATGCCCTTCTCTCGGGCTCTGGGGTCTGGTGCTGAGAGCCATGGAACCTTCATAGGAAGAAATTCCCCCGTACATCAACTCATCATCACAGCCAAATGTCCGATGAAAATCTTGGATTTCAGCATAGTCACGCTCCCGAGCCTGTCGCTCCCTAAATTCTCGAGTTTTCGCTTGAATCCTGTAAAATGAGAACAAGTTGGAACAAGAGAAACTATGCCTTTCCTAAAAACTGCATATAGAAACATTCCTCAATATACATTGTAAAATACCTAGTATTTCATGTAGTTCTAAGAAGATAGATAGGATAAACGATGTTATATTCATTCTAGATTGTCAAGGTAATGTCATGGAGGCTCAAAAATTATCATTTCAGATAGCTTTGTTCATATCAGTAAGACATAGTCATGATTTACATCTTAATTTAAATTATCACTTATTAACTAGCTTTTAAAGTTCACTAGGAATAGTTTTAGGCATCCACTTGCGTTTTACTCATGAAATTTTTTGAGGCAAAAAGTTACTTTTTGAAAAGTTACACACACATATACTATATATGTATACATTTACGTGTGGGTGCACCATGTACAGTCTTACTCATTACAAATATACCATACACATTCAACAAACTATGAAGCTTAACCATGCATCCACACCACAATTCTTTATTAATGGCAAAAGAAGATCTCAGTTTAATGATAGTGACTTTGCTTTTATGTGATGTATACAGAACTGGCAAATCCTGAGATAAAGGACAAGAAGGCATGTATCCAATCAAATTTTGAAATAAAACTTGCCTGTGCTATAACTAAGAAACAGACCTTAAATAACCCCTTTTACTGAAGATATGTTTAAATATTTCCTAAGATTTTATTAAGCTACTTGGTACAAAGTCCTCTTCAACCTATTGAAATAATATATGTCCTAAGATGATCTTAGTTAGCTGAAGATAATTCAACTACCCTTGATAGAATTTTGATAACTTCTGATGGAAAAATAATATTTCTATTACATACTTACAAATTTAAATGTTAACTTAAAAGTGAAGTCTTATCTATAAAAAGCAATACTTTCAGCTGTGCTTAATATTTTATTGCAAAGTTATTTACCTTTTTCATACTTGAAGTAGACCTAGCATAAATGATACATAAATGTATTCAAAATACAAAAAAGATTAAAAATCAGTCCAATAATAAAAAAGAAAACTACAGGTCAACATTTCTCATGAATATAGAAACAAAATTCCTTAACAGAATATTAGCAAATAGAATTTGGAAATATATAAAAAGAATTACACACCATGACCAAGTGATGTCTATTGCAGGAATGCAAGGCTGGTTCAATATTGAAAAATCAATCAATGTAATACATCATATTAATAGGCTAAAGAAGAAAAATCACATGTTTATATCAACTGATGCAGAAAATGCATCTGACAAAATTCAACACCCTCACGACAGAAATCCTCAAAAAACTAGTAATAGAGCAGAACTAACTTCCTAACCTTGATAAAAAGCATCTATAAAAAACCTACTGGTAACATAATCGAGAAAGACTGAATGCTTTCCCTTAAGATCAGGAACAAGGTAAGGATGCCTGCTCCCACCACTGTAATTCAACAGGATGCTGGGAATTCTAGACAATGAAACAAACCTAGAAAAGGAAATAAATGGCATACAGGTTGGAAAGGAAGAAATAAAACTGTTCTTATTTGCAGATAACATGATGGTCTTTGTAGAAAGTCCCAAGGAATCTACACAAATCTCCTAGAACTAAAAAGAAAGTTCAGTAAGGTCACAGGATACAACATTAGTATACAAAAATCCATTGTATTTCTATACGCTGGCAATGAACACAGATGCCAAAATTAAAAATACAATGTCAGTTACAATCAATAAAAAATGAAATACTTAGATTATAATGGTTGGTTTATAGATATGCATAAAATACATAGATGTAAACCTAACATAACATGTACAGGACTTATATGCCGGAAACTATACAATGATGATGAAAGAAATCAGGGAAGATCTAAAACCTGGAGAAACAAATGGTATTCACGGATGAAAGACTCGACATAGTAAAGTCAGTTCTCCCCAAGCTGATGTGTAGTTTTAATGGAATTCCTAGAAAAAACTCAACAAGATTCTAGTAAATATAGACAAGATTATTTTTAAATTTATATGAAAAGGCAAAGGATAGAACAGCTAAACAATTGTGAAGAGAACAATAACGTGGGAGGAATCACACTTCCTGATTGCAACACTGGTAATACATCTGTAATAATCAAGATGGTGTGGTTTCTGCCGAGTGATAGACACTTAGATCAATAGAACAGAATAAAGAACCCAGAAATATCCAACAAGTATGGCCAACTGATTTCTCATAATGGTACAAAAGCAATTAAATGAAATAAAACAGCCTTTTCAACAAATAGTGCTGGAGCAATTAGACATCCATAGGCAAAAATGAAAACAAAACACAACAGAACAAAACCCACATTGAATTTAAACTTCATGCCTTATACAAAAATTAACTCAAAATGGATCACAAATTTAAATGTAAAATGTAAAACTATAGAAGAAAACACAGAAGAAAAATTTTAGGACCAAGCAATGGTGAAGAATTCTTATAAATGATACCAAAAGCATGATCCATAAAAGAAAAACCAGATAAACTGGACATCATCAAAATTAAAGCATTTCCTCTGTAAAAATATTAAGAGAATGAAAAGACAAGTACAGACTAGGAGAAAATATTTGCAAACCACATATTTGACAAAGGACTCATGTCCAGAATATATAAAGAACACTCAAAACTCAACAATGAGAAAACAATGCAATTAGAAGGGCAAAAGACATGAAGCAATATTTCTCTGAAAAGAATATACAGATGACAAATAGGTACATGAAAAGATGTTCAACATCAGCAGCCATTAGGGAAATGCAGATTAAGATCAGAAAGAGCTGTCACTACACACCTCTTAGATCAGCTAAAATAAAACAGTGATGCTACCAAATGCTGGCAAGAATGCAGGGAAACTGGATCTCTCACACACTGCTGTTGGAAAGGTAAAATCGTACAGCCATCATGGAAACTAGTCTGGCAGTTTCTTACAAAACTAGACATGTACTTATACCACTCAGCAATTGCATTCCCGGGCATTTATCCCAAAGAAATGAAAACTCAAGTCCATGCAAAAACCTGTACACAATTGTTCCTAAACACTTTATTTCTAATATTCAAAAATTGGAAATAACCGAAATATCTTATGATAGGTGAATGGTTGAAGAAACATCCACAGCACAGACTACTACTCAGTAATAGAAATAAACAGACTACCGTTACACACGGCAACCCGAATCGATCTCCACAGCACAGACTACTACTCAGTAATAGAAATAAACAGACTACCGCCACACACGGCAACCCGAAGCGATCTCAGGGGTATTGTGCTATGTGAAAAAAAAAGTCAATCTCAAAAGGTCACATACTATAAGATTTCATTTATGGAGGAGAGGGGGAAGATGGCAGAAGAGTAAGACGCGGAGATCACCTTCCTCCCCACAGATACACCAGAAATACATCTACACGTGGAACAACTCCTACAGAACACCTACTGAACGCTGGCAGAAGGCCTCAGACCTCCCAAAAGGCAAGGAACTCCCCACGCACCTGGGTAGGGCAAAAGAAAAAAGAATAAACAGAGACGGAAGGATAGGGACGGGTCCTGCACCAGTGGGAGGGAGCTGTGAAGGAGGAAAAGTGTCCACACACCAGGAGCCCCTTCGCGGGCGGAGACTGCGGGTGGCGGAGGGGAAAAGCTTCGGAGCCGCGGAGGAGAGCGGAGCAACAGGGGTGCAGAGGGCAAAGCGGAGAGATTCCCGCACAGAGGATCAGGGCCGACCGGCACTCACCAGCCCGAGAGGCTTGTCTGCTCCCCCGCCGGGGCGGGCGGGGCTGGGAGCTGAGTGAGGCTCGGGCTTCCGTCGGAGCGCAGGGAGAGGACTGGGGTTGGCGGCGTGAACACAGCCTGCAGGGGGTTAGTGCACCACGGCTAGCCAGGAGGGAGGCCGGGGAAAAGTCTGGACCCGCTGAAGAGGCAAGCGACTTTTTCTTCCCTCTTTGTTTCCTGGTGCGCGACGAGAGGGGATTAAGAGCGCTGCTTAAAGGAGCTCCTAGGACGGGCTCAAGCCGCGGCTAACAGCGCGGACCCCAGAGATGGGCATGAGACGCTAGGGCTGCTGCTGCCGCCACCACCAAGAAGCCTGTGTGCAAGCACAGGTCACTCTCCACACCTCCCTTCTGGGGAGCCTGTGCAGCCCGCCACTGCCAGGGTCCCGTGATCCAGGGACAACTTCCCTGGGAGAACGCACGGCGCGCCAACGTCATGCCGGCCTCTGCCGCCGCAGGCCCGCCCCGCACTCCGTGCCCCTCCCTCCCCACGGCCTGAGTGAGCCAGAGACCCTGAATCAGCGGCTCCTTTAACCCCGTCCTGCCTGAGCCTGCCTGAGCGAAGAACAGACGCCCTCCGCCGACCTACACGCAGAGGCGGGGCCAAATCCAAAGCTGAGCCCCAGCAGCTGTGCGAACAAAGAAGAGAAAGGGAAATCTCTCCCAGCAGCCTCAGAAGCAGCGGATTAAAGCTCCACAATCAACTTGATGTACCCTGCACCTGTGGAATACATGAATAGACAACGAATCATCCCAAATTGAGGAGGTGGACTTTCAGAGCAAGATTTATGATTTTCTTCCCTTTTCCTCTTTTTGTGAGTGTGTATGTGTATGCTTCTGTGTGAGATTTTGTCTGTATAGCTTTGCTTTCACCATATGTCCTGGGGTTCTGTCTGTAAGGTTTTTTTACTTAAAAAAAATTTTTTTTCTTAATTATTTTTTATTTTATTCTACCTTTATTTTATTTTATTCTCTTTCTTTCTTCTTTCTACTTTTCCTCCCTTTTATTCTGAGCCATGTGGATGAAAGGCTCTTGGTGCTGCAGCCAGGAGTCAGTGCTGTGCCTCTGAGGTGGGAGAGCCAACTTCAGGACACTGGTCCACAAGAGATCTCCCAGCTCCACGTTATAACAAACGGCGAAAATCTCCCAGAGACTTCCATCTCAGCACCAGCACCCAGCTTCACTCAACGACCAGCAAGCTACAGTGCTGGACACCCTATGCCAAACAACTAGCAGGACAGGAACAGAACCCCACCCATTAGCAGAGAGGCTACCTAAAATCATAATAAGTCCACAGACACCCAAAACACACCAACAGACGTGGACCTGCCCACCAAAAAGATAAGATCCAGACTCATCCACCAGAACACAGGCACTACTTCCCCCCACCAGGAGGCCTACACAACCCACTGAACCAACTTTAGCCACTGGGGACAGACACCAAAAACAACGAGAACTACGAACCTGCAGCCTGCAAAAAGGAGACCCCAAACACAGTAAGATAAGCAAAATGAGAAGACAGAAAAACACACAGCAGATGAAGGAGCAAGATAAAAACCCACCAGACCTAACAAAAGAAGAGAAAATAGGCAGTCTACCTGAAAAAAAATTCAGAATAATGATAGTAAAGATGATCCAAAATCTTGGAATTAGAATAGACAAAATGCAAGAAACATTTTACAAGGACCTAGAAGAACAAAGATGAAACAAACAACGATGAACAACACAATAAATGAAATGAAAAATACTCTAGATGGGATCAATAGCAGAATAACTGAGGCAGAAGAACGGATAAGTGACCCGGAAGATAAAATAGTGGAAATAACTACTGCAGAGCAGAATAAAGAAAAAAGAATGAAAAGAACTGAGGACAGTCTCAGAGACCTCTGGGACAACATTAAACGCACCAACATTCGAATTATAGGGGTTCCAGAAGAGGAAGAGAAAAAGAAAGGGACTGAGAATATATTTGAACAGATTATAGTTGAAAAGTTCCCTAATTTGGGAAAAGAAATAGTTAATCAAGTCCAGGAAGCACAGAGAGTGCCACACAGGATAAATCCAAGGAGAAATATGCCAAGACACATATTAATCAAACTCTCAAAAATTAAATACAAAGAAAACATATTAAAAGCAGCAAGGGAAAAACAACAAATAACACACAAGGGAATCCCCATAAGGTTAACAGCTGATCTTTCAGCAGAAACTCTGCAAGCCAGAAGGGACTGGCAGGACATATTTAAAGTGATGAAGGAGAAAAACCTACAACCAAGATTACTCTACCCAGCAAGGATCTCATTCAGATTTGATGGAGAAATTAAAACCTTTACAGACAAGCAAAAGCTGAGAGTTCACCACCACCAAACCAGCTTTACAATAAATGCTAAAGGAACTTCTCTAGGCAAGAAACACAAGAGAAGGAAAAGACCTACAACAACAAACCCAAAACAATTAAGACAATGGGAATAGGAACATATATATTGATAATTACCTTAAATGTAAATGGATTAAATGCTCCCACCAAAAGACACAGACTGGGTGAATGGATATAAAAACAAGACCCATATATATGCTGTCTACGAGAGACCCACTTCAGACCTAGAGACACATACAGACTGAAAGTAAGGGGATGGAAAAAGATATTCCACGCAAATGGAAATCAAAAGAAAGCTGGAGTAGCAATTCTCATATCAGACAAAATAGACTTTAAAATAAAGACTATTAGAAGAGACAAAGAAGGACACTACATAATGATCAAGGGATCGATCCAAGAAGAAGATATAACAATTGTAAATATTTATGCACCCAACATAGGAGCACCTCAATACAAAAGGCAAATACTAACAGCCATAAAAGGGGAAATCGACAGTAACACATTCATAGTAGGGGACTTTAACACCCCACTTTCACCAATGGACAGATCATCCAAAATGAAAATAAATAAGGAAACACAAACTTTAAATGATACATTAAACAAGATGGACTTAATTGATATTTTTAGGACATTCCATCCAAAAACAACAGAATACACATTTTTCTCAAGTGCTCATGGAACATTCTCCAGGATAGATCATATCTTGGGTCACAAATCAAGCCTTGGTAAATTTAAGAAAACTGAAATTGTATCAATTATCTTTTCTGACCGCAATGCTATGAGACTAGATATCAACTGCAGGAAATGATCTGTAAAACATACAAACACATGGAGGCTAAACAATACACTACTTAATAACGAAGTAATCACTGAAGAAATCAAAGAGGAAATTAAAAAATACCTAGAAACAAATGACAATGGAGATACGACGACCCAAAATCTATGGGATGCAGCAAAAGCAGTTCTAAGAGGGAAGTTTATAGCAATACAATCCTACCTTAAGAAACAGGAAACATCTCGAATAAACAACCTAACCTTGCGCCTAAAGCAATTAGAGAAAGAAGAACAAAAAACCCCCCCAAAGTTAGCAGAAGGAAACAAATCATAAAGATCAGATCAGAAATAAATGAAAAAGAAATGAAGGAAACGATGCAAAGATCAATAAAACTAAAAGCTGGTTCTTTGACAAGATAAACAAAATTGATAAACCATTAGCCAGACTCATCAAGAAAAAAAGGGAGAAGACTCAAATCAATAGAATTAGAAAAGAAAAAGAACAAGTAACAACTGACTCTGCAGAAATACAAAAGATCATGAGACATTACTACAAGCAACTCTATGCCAATAAAATGGACAACCTGGAAGAAATGGACAAATTCTTAGAAATGCACAACCTGCCAAGACTGAATCAGGAAGAAGAAAGTATGAACAGACCAATCACAAGCACTGAAATTGAAACTGTGATTAAAAATCTTCCAACAAACAAAAGCCCAGGACCAGATGGCTTCACAGGCGAATTCTATCGAACATTTAGAGAAGAGCTAACACCTATCCTTCTCAAACTCTTCCAAAATATAGCAGAGGGAGGAACGTATTCTACGAGGCCACCATCACCCTGATATCAAACCAGAGAAGGATGTCACAAAGAAAGAAAACTACAGGCCAATATCACTGATGAACATAGATGCAAAAATCCTCAACAAAATACTAGCAAACAGAGTCCAACAGCACATTAAAAGGATCATACACCATGATCAAGTGGGGTTTATTCCAGGAATGCAAGGATTCTTCAATATACGCAAATCAACCAACGTGATACACCATATTAACAAGTTGAAGGAGAAAAACCATATGATCATCTCAATAGATGCAGAGAAAGCTTTTGACAAAATTCAACACCCATTTATGGTAAAAACCCTGCAGAAAGTAGGCACAGAGGGAACTTTCCTCAACATAATAAAGGCAATATATGACAAACCCACAGCCAACATCGTCCTCAATGGTGAAAAACTGAAAGCATTTCCACTAAGATTAGGAACAAGACAAGGTTGCCCACTCTCACCACTCTTATTCAACATAGTTTTTGAAGTTTTAGCCATAGCAATCAGAGAAGAAAAGGAAATAAAAGGAATCCAAATCGGAAAAGAAGAAGTAAAGCTGTCACTGTTTGCAGATGACATGATACTATACATAGAGAATCCTAAAGATGCTACCAGAAAACTACCAGAGCTAATCAATGAATTTGGTAAGGTAGCAGGATACAAAATTAATGCACAGAAGTCCCTGGCATTCCCATACACTAATGATGAAAAATCTGAAAGTGAAATCTAGAAAATACTCCCATTTACCATTGCAACAAAAAGAATAAACTATCTAGGAATAAACCTACCTAAGGAGACAAAAGACCTGTATGTAGAAAATTATGACACTGATGAAAGAAATTAAAGATGATACAAATAGATGGAGAGATATACCATGTTCTTGGATTGGAAGAATCAACCCTGTGAAAATGACTCTACTACCCAAAGCAATCTACAGATTCAATGCAATCCCTATCAAACTACCACTGGCATTTTTCACAGAACTAGAAGAAAAAATTTCACAATTTGTATGGAAACACAAAAGACCCTGAATAGCCAAAGCAATCTTGAGAACGAAAAACGGAGCTGGAGGAATTAGGCTCCCTGACTTCAGACTATACTACAAAGCTGCAGTAATCAAGAGAGTATGGTACTGGCACAAAAACAGAAATATAGATCAATGGAACAGGATAGAAAGCCCAGAGATAAACCCATGCACATATGGTCACCTTATCTTTGATAAAGGAGACAGGAATGTACGGTGGAGAAAGGACAGCCTCTTCAATAAGTGGTGCTGGGAAAACTGGACAGGGTACATGTAAAAGTATGAGATTAGATCACTCCCTAACACCATACACAAAAATAAACTCAAAATGGATTAAAGACCTAAATGTAAGGCCAGAAACTATCAAACTCTTAGAGGAAATCATAGGCAGAACACTCTATGACATAAATCACAGCAAGGTCCTTTTGGACCCACCTCCTAGAGAAATGGAAATAAAAACAAAAATAAACAAATGGGACCTAATGAAACTTCGAAGCTTTTGCACAGCAAAGGAAACCATAAACAAGACCAAAAGACAACCCTCAGAATGGGAGAAAATATTTGCAAATGAAGCAACTGACAAAGATTAATCTCCAAAATTTACAAGCAGCTCATGCAGCTCAATAAGAAAAAAACAAACAACCCAATCCAAAAATGGGCAGAAGACCTAAATAGACATTTCTCCAAAGAAGATATACAGACTGCCAACAAACACATGAAAGAATGCTCGACCTCATTAATCATTAGAGAAATGCAAATCAAAACTACAATGAAATATCATCTCACACCGGGCAGAGTGGCCATCATCAAAAAATCTAGAAACAATAAATGCTGGAGAGGGTGTAAAGAAAAGGGAACAGTCTTGCACTGCTGGTGGGAATGTGAATTGGTACAGCCACTATGGAGAACAGTATGGAGGTTCCTTAAAAAACTACAAATAGAACTACCATATGACCCAGCAATCCCACTACTGGGCATATACCCTGAGAAAACCAAAATTCAAAGAGTCATGTACCAAAATGTTTATTGCAGCTCTGTTTACAATAGATAGGAGATGGAAACAACTTAGGTGTCCAGCATCGGATGAATGGATAAAGAAGATGTGGCACATATATACAATGGAATATTACTCAGCCATAAAAAGAAATGAAATTGAGTTATTTGTACTGAGGTGGATGGACCTAGAGTCTGTCATACAGAGTGAAATAAGTCAGAAAGAGAAAGACAAATACCATATGCTAAACACATATATATGGAATGTAAGAAAAAAAAATGTCATGAAGAACCTAGGGGTAAGACAGGAATAAAGACACAGACCTACTAGAGAACGGACTTGAGGATATGGGGAGGGGGAAGGGTGAGCTGTGACAAAGGGAGAGAGTGGCATGGACATATATACACTACCAAACGTAAAATCGATAGCTAGTGGGAAGCAGCCACATAGCACAGGGAGATCAGCTCCGTGCTTTGTGACCGCCTGGATGGGTGGGATAGGGAGGGTGGGAGGGAGGAGATATGGGAACATATGTATATGTATAACTGATTCACTTTGTTATAAAGCAGAAACTAACACACCATTTTAAAACAATTATAGTCCAATAAAGTAGTAAAAAAAAAAGATTTCGTTTATGTAACATTATTGAAATGACAAAATTATAGACACGGTGAACAGATTAATGGTGCTAATCTGTAAGCAAGGGGTGAGTGGGACTATAAAAGGAGATACTTGTGATGAAATAATTCTGTTTCTTGATTGCAGTGGTGGTTACATGAATCTACACATGTGATAAGATGACACAGAACTATACACACAGGTGGTATCAATGTCAACTTCCTGGTTTCAATATTGTATTATACTTATGTAAGTTGTAACACCCATAAGAGAAGTAGGAACTCAAATTCTAATGTCAAATTTATCTAAATTTATAGTAGATTTTTTATTGTAGTCTACTTATTCATTTAGGAGCAAATATGACAGTCGAGGATGGCATTATAGAAGCTGATACCATGCAATACTAGATATCCACAATAAAAAAGTTTATAAGTTCAGAGATAATTTTATTCTTTGCACCATACTGTCTTTTTGACTCTATTCAGCCAGAAAAACTTTCAAGAGAGGGAAATGACTTCTTTCTTCAACTCAGTGGGGTATTATTTTGAAGCTCAATTAGGATCAGTTATCTCACAACCCACTTTACTACTATATTTGGTCACCATCAGACAATCCTAATCATTACCTAATCATAGGTAATATTCAGGGTGAGTGGGCATTCACACAAGTCTTGAAGTTTGGGAACCCAAAGAAATTTGAGGGGCTATATTAGAAATAAAGCCAAAACTTCTGAATTTGGAGAACCTGTTGAAACCAAAGGGAGTGATTTGGATTGATTTAAAAATGATTGAACCCTGTGGTTGGTTAAAAGTGAAACTATTCTTGCTTACTGAGGTTGGAAAGTGTGGCACTGTTAAGCCATCAGAAAAAGAGAATAGGAACAGTCTCTTCTCAAGGGAAGCACGAAACCTAGATAATCTCCCCAAACTACTTACACATCAGTTTCAACGTATTATTGATGGGTCCTGTATTTGAATACTCTTTTGTTCCAAATTACACAGAAACTCATGTTGACTGGAGTCAATTTCTGAGAAGTCAATGGCTCAGAAGAAATGCTTAGTGGCATGAGGAACAAATCATAAATGCCAGTTCTCAATTGCTTTCTTTTACCCAAAGCTGCACATTATTACTAATTGTCACTCATCACTACATCCAATAAACATTACAGTCACATCTATAGTACCTTCTAAAAACATTGATTTTTTTTTCCTTAAGCTCCAATAACATAAGAAATTACATTTTTATTGTTTACCTTGTCATTACCAATAAATTTATCCCCAAAGTTATAAAAGTTGTTTGTATCCCTCTTTCCATGCTAGTCGTTCATACTTTTGACGGAAACCTTAGAATAAAACTACAGTATAACTGCGGCCACCGACGGTGGGACTGGCCACAAAGGACTGACAAATCTGGTTATTAGCCTGAACCAATGTGTATTTCAAAGTTCATCGTAGAAATCAATGCTAATGAAGCTTGCTGTGCAAATGGCACTAAAAAGTAGAGTTTTAAAACGAGGAATGCACTGTGGTTTTGGTGCATTTTAGTGACAGTTCAGTCAACAAAAGACACACAATGATTTTATTACATACTTTTACATTTGAATGTCTTGTTTATTATAAAGTGAGAAAAGGGACTTTGCAACACAACCAAAAGTTATATATACATGTTGTATATTTTCATGTTCACGTTTACATTTCATTTTCATATTTTTCTTATTTCAGAAAAAAAAATTTGGCTCAGAGGAGAAAATAGTTTTGTTTAAGGAGAATAGCATAGTTTAAGGAAACTTTAAAAAAAGAGGGTATCTTGCAGTGTAGCCCTTAACAGTTCCAGATGGTCAATGCTATAAAAGGACACCCCCTCCGCCCTTTTACGGTGACCCTGGGGTCACAAATTATCTCTAAGATGTAAGAGTCATCCGTTTTTCTGAACAGTCAGGTTGTTGTTTAGCATTATCCATCTAATTCTTCTCGGGCCAAACCTCACCAATGACAAAAGTAACTGATTAGCCCAAAACTTAGCCAAAGAAATAAATGTCTATTGCTTTAAGCAGTCCAGAAAGTCATTCTGAGCCATAAACAAGAGAACCATTCTGAGGTTTAAATGATGGCAGACAGCTGTTCTGACATTGATGGGCAACATCTTCACGCACTATTTCCCTGTTCTTGGAATGTTAACAAAAATATTAAAACAACCATTAAAACTTTTTAAACTTTTTACTAAGACTTTTTAAAATGTTAGTAAAGAATTCATCATTTCAATTTGGTATGTTCAAACATAAATATTCATATCTTTCTTTTTTGTTAGAAAAATAACAGTCTTTTCCATTATGAAAATGAAATTGCCTTGAACCTGCATAGGAAAGGATACACAAAATAATGTAATATACTAAATAAAGTAATAAGGTTAATTTCTTTCCTGCTGTCACTAAATTCATGCTAACGGTCTCTCTTCAGCTTGACATCAATTAATGATTTTCATTCCAGACTCGTTGCAGTGTTCACTACCCTTTTCTCTAATTAAAATGGATGATGCATGAGGAGGATAAAACACACAAGACTTCTGTTCTTGTAACATTTCTATTCATTAGAATTTTTGTTTTTACAATAAATGGCTTCTAGCACTAATTGCAGTAGAGTAAAATGAAAATAACTTTTTTATGACTATGAAGTATAGTTTTTCTATAGCCAGAAAAGATATAAGGCTTGAGAAGCACGACTGAAGAACAATTTCTCATGATGGAAAAATCAATGGTTACTTAAATTACTCTGCTGTATCCAAAATACTTCCACTTCCAAAGCTATGAAGCCTCAATATATGGAATGTATTGAATCATGCATTTTTTAAAAAGACTCCAAGAAGCAGAAAGTAACCTTTAATGATTTTAATATTAAAAAAACAAAACAAAACACTTTTAACATCTACAGAAGATAGAATATACTAATATTAGTTTAACATAAAAATTAAAATAAACTTCAGATTGCTACATATTAGATAAGGGTTAACTATCTTCAAAAGAGTATTTAAGAGCTTGAAATCAACTCTTTTGGGAAACATTTTACCCCCAACTTATTGCACTACCATCCAGAAGCCTCAGGCTGGGAGTAAATTTCCTGGATCTTTTCCCAACAATATTTCCTCTCTCTAAAAATCAGTATTATAGAAATTCGTCAAATAAAACCCAATTTCATGGCAGAATGAAATTTAAGCTACAAGGCAACTGGAAAAAACAGTTCGATTTAATAGCAGTCTGTGTGCAACTGAATGTTTTATTTGCCCCTCAAAATACTTCAGCAAATGGCAGATGTCAGAAATCTTCAATTTTCAGCTTACCTTGCTGGGCAAATCTACCTGCCACCTACCAAGATGTAAGCTGCCAATGTGGTGTCTATGCTGAGTTCCCCAAAGAAGGCCAATATCCCACTAAATTTGAAAACACAGTTATAATTTTAAGTAGGATTTTAATACTTGTGTAATATTGGGGCAAAAGTTGATTTGAAAAGAAAAGCCTTCCACATTCTGAATGGGGCCTTAAAAAAAATTATTGAGCAGGAGCAACTGTTTTAAAGATAGATTTGCATTCAAGGGAAGAAGGTAAGGTGTTGAAATCCACAGTGGTACCTTATAATAAAGAGGTGGGGGGCGGCGGGGGGCAGTTAAATTTCATCCCTCAAAGCTAAAATGAGATGATAGCAGTTTTATAATATAAAATGGTTAAAAGTTGAAAAAGAGATCAAAGAACAGCATTCACAGAGGCAGTACTAATCACTAATACAACCACAACTTTTCCAGAATCTAAGCAGTTACAAGAATGCGCACCCACCGCGAGCCCTGTACCTGAGCGCGGATGCAGAATTTTTCCATTTTGCTAAATTCATAAGTTCTTGGGAACTAGACCTAGACCCCAAATTACCATCTCTATGAAGTGTTCGTTATTAACTCTAGCCCCCCAACCTCTTCCCTTCCCAAAGCTCTGTGGCCACCAAATTTCACAATTGATTATATGTCTTACGTTGATTTTTTAATATTATGAGGTTTAAATCTTTTCTCCCTCTTAACAAAGGCAAGGAATCCTTGAGAGAGGAACAATTATAATAATAATAAAAGATGTATACCATCATTTTATGTACTTAATATATCGTGAACAACAAAAATTTCTCTTTTACGCTAATAAAACGCTAGAATGATATTTCACTAACCAAAACACACACACATACACTCTCTCTCTCTCTCTCATAGATACTTGCTCATTCACTCACATCATGTTGGAGCTTTCACAAGTGTCAAAGCACCTACAATTATTTCCAACTCAAAGAGAAGCTATAATGCCAAATACATCTAAGACAGGTCTCATCAAAAATAAAACTGCCTCTCCTACTCCAGTTACATACAGACTGTCAATAAAATCTGTTCCAATTTGCCCAAGTATTGGTCTATTTTAGACTTCCACAAAGTTAATAGATTCTTTAAAAATTTGTTCACTTGCACAATAAATTCTTAAAATATGTCTGATGAACTAATCTCATTGATTAGAACTGACTTTTCTGAAGGATTTAAGAGGTCAGAGAAAATATGAAGAACTCTGCTAGATGATAGAAAAATATATTTTTTCTAATAAAAGGTTAAATTTTAAAAGTCAAGCTGTGTTTGAATGACAATATGTGACCTGCATGCAAAAATTATCCAGGATATCTGGGTTCTGATGCCAGAATTTGGGGAATCTGAACACTAAGTTTCAAGCCAAAAGGAGTGAAAATTGCTTATTTTTTCAGATGCACAGGGAATGCACCTATTATTGCTATACAGTTTATTCCTTCTGTAATTTCACTAATTTTTTATTCATGCATTTTAAAGAAACTTTACTACTACATTATGATACATATTGTTTAAATGTTAATTTCTGCAAAAACTAATAAACATATATCATCTTTGAAAAGGATCTTATCAACTAAGAAAGACCACAAAAAAGTTTTTATCAAAATTTCAAGTATTTACTCAAAGCAGATATTGGGAACAGTTGGTAAAACTGAAAAGAGAAATGCCAGTGATTGGAAAACTGGAGGCAAAAATGCCACAAAGCATTCCAAAATGACACACCCAGAACCGGGAGTGCACCACTACGGACAAAGATAGTTCAACGGCCAGGTATTGAAAGCACAAGGCTTTTAAGGTGATTATCACTTTGAATAATGGAACATTTTAAGCCATAAGTCCTTAGGAGATTTATAAATAATCTTCATATTATGGAAGAATTTCATAAGAAATTCATTAACTTTTTCATGTCTCCACTAGAAGCATTCAGTCTCCTTGAAAATATTTCCAACTTACAAGGTAGATATAGATAATAATATCATCATGGGTATACCCTGCTGAGTAACAACAAAACGTAAGCCAGTTAAAGTTATAAATCTCATTTAATAGAATGAATAACATATGAGGTAAATATTATTTGAGAACTGGGGAATTTGGCCAGTTATCACAGCTAAAATTTCATCTTTCAGACCTTATTTCCTTCTTTCTGTCCTTCCTTCCCATCCATCCCGTTCATACAACCTTGGCCTTGTTCCAGAAAACATTTAACATGATTTTCTAAAACTGTATGAAAATGCAAAATAAATCAAAATGAAAATAGCTGTTAACTATTGAAAATAGATGTCAGCTTTTTAAAAGTACATGTGTGGAAATATGTATTTTATAGGAAAAAAATTAGAATGGCATAGACCAGTATGTTAACAGTGGTGTTATTACGGGCAAATTTTTGTTTTCCTGTTTTATGGGTTTTTTTTCAAATTTTCTGTAGAATTGGAATTAGAATAAATTTAGAATTAGACCTTAAAAAGATATATGTTTTAGGGCTTCCCAGGTGGCGCAGTGGTTGAGAGTCCACCTGCTGATGCAGGGGACGGGTTCGTGCCCCGGTCTGGGAAGATCCCACATGCTGCAGAGCGGCTGGGCCCATGAGCCATGGCTGCTGAGCCTGCGCGTCTGGAGCCTGTGCTCCGCAACAGGAGAGGCCACAACAGTGGGAGGGAGGCCTGCCTACAGCAAAAAACAAACAAACGAAAAAAGATATATATATATATATATATTTTTGCTGTATGCGGGCCTCTCACTGCTGTGGCCTCTCTTGTCGCGGAGCACAGGCTCTGGACGCGCAGGCTCAGTGGCCATGGCTCATGGGCCCAGCCGCTCCGCGGCATGTGGGGTCCTCCCAGACTGGGGCATGAACCCATCACCCGTGCATCGGCAGGCAGACTCTCAACCACTGCGCCACCAGGGAAGCCCCAAGATATATGTTTTAAACAGATGAGAAACATGTGGGAAAGAGAGAATTGGAAAAAAAAAAAAAAAAGATGTTTCAGGGATAAGATTCCCAAAACAGAAGCCATAAAGTAGAGGAAGGTCACAGCACTGGCTCAGAACTTGCTCACAGTTTTATGAAACAATCAACTCTGACAATCCCATTTAGAATTGTACCAAAGAGAATAAAGTCTAAATAAAAATAACTCGGAATAAATCTAACTAAGGAAGTATTAGACACTGATGCAAGAAAGTGAAGACAACAAAGACAGATGGAAAAATGTACCATGTCCATGGACTGGAAGAATCAATATTGCTAAAATGACCATACTACCCAAGGCAATCTAGATTCAATCCAATGCCTATCAACTTACCAATGGCATTTTTCACAGAACTAGAACAAATAATTCTAAAATTTGTATGGAAACACAAAAGACCTCAAACAGCCAAAAAAATCTTAAGAAAGAAGAACAAAGCTGGAAGTATCACTCTCTCTGATTTCAAATTATACTACAAAGCTATAGTAATCAAAACAGTATAGTAATGGCACAAAAGCACACACAGATCAATGGAATAGAATGGTGAGTCCAGAAATGAACCCACACTCATATGGGCAGTTAATCTACTAAAAAGGAGGCAAGAATATACAACAAGGAAAAGACAGCTTCTTCAATAAATGGTGTTGGGAAAACTAGACAGCTACATGCAAAAGGATCAAACTGGACTACTCTCTCCATCCATGCACAAAAATAAACTCAAAATGGATTGAAGACTTAAACATAAGACCTGAAACCATAAAACTCCTAGAAGAAGGCATAGGCAGAGCGCTCTTCGATATTGCTCCTAGCAATATTTTTTTGGATATGTCTCCTCAGGCAAGGGAAACAAAAGCAAAGATAAACAAAGGACTATATCAAAGTGAAAAGCTTTTACACAGCAAAGGAAACTATATCAACAAAACAAAGAGGCTGCCTACTGAATAGGAGAAGATATTTGCAAATGATATATCCAATAAGGGGTTAATATTCAAAACAAACAAAGAACTCAACATAAAAAAAAACAAAAAACAAAAAATACCTAAATAATAAATGGGCAGAAAACCTAAATAGACATTTTTCCAAAGAAAACATACAGATGGCCAACAAGTGAATGAAAAATGCTCAACATCTCTAATCATCAGGTAAATGCAAATCAAAACCACAATGAGATATCACCTCACACCTGTCAAAATAGTTATTATCAAACAAATAACAGGTGTTGGAGAAGATGTGGAGAAAAGAGAACCCTTGTACACTGTTGGTGGGAATGTAAGTAGGTGCAGCCACTGTGTAAAACAAAATAGAGGTTTCTTTTTTTTTTTTTTTTTTTTGCGGTACGTGGGCCTCTCACTGTTGTGGGCTCTCCCGTTGTGGAGCACAGGTTCCGGATGCACAGGCTCAGCAGCCATGGCTCACGGGCCCAGCCACTCCGCGGCATGTGGGATCTTACCGGACCGGGGCATGGACCCGTGTCCCCTGCATCAGCAGGTGGACTCTCAACCACTGCGCCACCAGGGAAGCCCTAAAATAGAGGTTTCTTAAAAGACAAAAAAATAGAACTACTGTATGATCCAGCAATTCCACTTCTGGGCATTTATCCCAAGAAAATGAAAACACTAATTCAGAAAGATAAATGCACCTCTCTGTTTAGCGGCATTATTTATAATTGCCAAGATATGGAAGCAAACTAAGTGTCCATCAACAGATGAATGGATAAAGAAGATGTGGTATAACAATGGAATATTACTCAGCCATAAAAAAGAATGAAATCTTGCCATTTGCAACAACATGGATGGACCTAAAGGGTATTATACTAAGTGACAGAGAAAGACAAATACCATAGGGTTTCACTTATATGTGGAATCTATAAAACAAAACAAATGAACAAACGTAACTAAACAGAAACAGTCACAAATACAGAGAACAGTGATTGTCAGAGGAGAGGACGTTGCAGGGAGGAGAGAAATAAGGAGGTGAAATTGTCAGAGGTGAGGGAGATTAAGAGGTACAAACTTTCAGTTACAAAATAAATAAGTCACAGGTATAAAATGTACCGTGTGGGGAATATAGTCAATAATTATGTAATAGAGAGCCCGCACACAGCAACGAAGACCCAACACAGCCAAAAAAAAAAAAAAAAAACAGAATGAGATCAAAGGTATCACTACTCTAGAATTATGGTAAGAATACCACACTTGGTCTTAGAGATGCTGGGTTACAATCCTAAACTGTGGATGATATTTAGCTTTATAGCCTTGATCAAGGCTTCTGATGCTCCTGATACCCCAGATTATTAAAAGTAAAAGAGGCATGGTAGCTCTTGCTATGGCAGCTTGAAATGAAATAGCTGCTACAGAGAAGCTCACTCCAAGCCTGCAAACTCTAATAATACAAGGGTGAGATGATTCTCTCATCCCCCCACGAGTTACAATGAGAAAAATTCTAATTGCTCATAAAATGGTTTTCAAGTGTCTGCTTCAAGTAACTTCTCATTTATTTCACTGGTCTTTGGGTTTCCAACATGAAATGACTCAACAATAGATAATAATCTTTCTGGAAGAGATGGAGTAAAATTTAAGTAAAAACTGTCACACAAAATATGATAGCAAAATAGGAGAAAAAAGAAATAGATGTCAGATTTGATAGGAAAACAACATAGTAAAAAACCAACAGCCTCCTCAATTCTTATTAGAAATCAAAATATTTTAAATGAGATATAAAAACTCAGAGTTTTATTTCCAGATGAGCATTTCTTTACAAGTATTATAATATACTATATACTCATAGATGAATTAGACAGAATTTTACATATTTTTTGTGATTTTAAGTGATCATTCATTGATTTATTGATCATTAGTTGATTTATTCATCTCATATGCCCTACCATCTCCTATACAAAGATCTTAACTAAAACCAATAAAATTCATTTTAATGCCTCAAATAAATATAAGGTTTTTTCTTTCAATCGTTCTTTATGTTGTATTCATCCAACCATCAGTATCTGGATTGACACAGAAAAAAACAAAAATAAAATAAATGCAATTTCTTTATATTAAAAAGAAAAGAAAGAAAGAGTAGAAAGGAACAAAAGAGCCTCCCTCTAATAAGGTTCAACCAAATAACTGAAATCTACCTTTCCTGCTCCTGCTTCATCCGTACTCTCTCCTCTTCTGATGTAAGGGAGTCCTGCATTTTTATTTTACCCGTTTTCTCAATCTTGTCATCTTTTCGATGTTTGCCAAACCTGTTGATAACAAAAAATTCTAACTTGTCAATATATACAAAACGCGTTGTCATTCTTTTGGGATAAAGACCTATGCACTCAATGAAGTGTGAGCATCCTCAAAATGAGGCCCCAATGTCTCCTGCCCAGTATTAATATTTTCAATCAGATTACTTTAATCCTTTTTAATTAGAACTTTCCAGAGAAAACCCTTTTTGGAAATGGCCTCCATACCCATTTTTCTTTAAGCAACACAAAAATAACAACAAAATTCTTGCAGTTCATTCTTATTAAACACACAATCCATAAAGGTATAGAACAGAGTGCCGAGTACATCAGGTGTGGAGGATAAAACTCGGCATCAGAGTGGGGCTTTTTTAGGACTGCAGAATGATAATCCACAATCATCTTTTTTTTTTTTGCGGTACACGGGCCTCTCACTGTTGTGGCCTCTCCCGTTGCGGAACATAGGCTCCGGACGCGCAGGCTCAGCGGCCATGGCTCACGGGCCCAGCCGCTCCGCGGCACGTGGGATCTTCCCGGACCGGGGCACGAACCCGTGTCCCCTGCATCGGCAGGAGGACCCTCAACCACTGCGCCACCAGGGAAGCCCCCACAATCATCTTTTTAATGATCTCTCCATAAACAACTATTCTTTATTTTCACAGTCAGTTTTATTGGCAACATTCCTCATAGTCTAAACACTGACAAACAAGGTCACATTTGCAAGGTTCAAAGTAGAAAGGACAATTTACACTGTGATCGTACTTTGGGCTTATTAAACTGAAAGCTTTAAGGAAGTCTCAACAAATACTGTTCCTAAATCTGATGAAAAGCTATCGCCGAATGTGGCATCTTTGACTTGGAAATCTGTATCTGATCAAAAACAAACATGAGGAACAAACACGCAATTCAAAAACAGTGCACACACATTTCCACATATGGGCCCTGAATTCGAGGCTCTCCAAAAAAACACTAACATTATTCCCTTCGGGCATCCAAAATACCTTAGAAACCTCAGACTTGGTATCCATCCTTTTTCCTGCTCTGTTACTTTTTTCTACTTTTCTCCAGACCATGTTGCCTGGAAGGCATGTGTTCCATCCCCTGAAATATAATATTCATCTGTAGTGATTTGGTCACCAGATGTTTCAAAAAAGAAATCTTTTATAGACAGTTACTCAACTAAGCATTCATAAATATATAAAGTATACCAAGCATTTTCTGAGCACAAAGTAGGAATCTGGCTTATGGTGACAATTAATCATTTTGAGAAAGAGATGAGTAAAAGAGCTGGTCCAAAGCTGATATAAAAGAGAAAAAAGTATCTCAATTACTGGTGTGGTTGGGAGCATATGTCTTCCTTTTGTGATATAAACCTGATGTCAAATACTGGTCTATGCAGGAAGTGTACATGGGAATATCTCATGGGTTCACCAAAGTAACACTACGTTGGAAATAAGTAAGGGAAAGCATTCTCAAGATGTTAAAATAGAAAAATGTTAAAGTCTCACCACCACTATTCCTTCAAAATTATGTGTATTATTAAATGGCATTGAAAACTGCCTGTAAAATTAACTTGCAAATCTACCCTTAAGTTTTAATGTTATTTAGAAATTAGAAGATCATTTCAGTGGTAAAAAAGAGGAAAAAAAAAAAAAGAAAAGAAAAACTCCCTGGGAACTTAAGCCCTGAAAATGATGATGTCTCACAGGGGAGAAACTATGTACTATGCTTTTAAAACTAATAAATTCAAAGCATTAAAAATAAAAACTTTCTCTTTCCGTTGTTTTTGTCAATATATCAATAATGCCTAAGAGTTAAGCATAATAATTGTCTTTATAGAATGAATTAATAAATGAAAGCAAACATAAACAACTGATACGTCCCAGGAGAAGCCAACATTTGACAAAAATTTATTGAGCAGCTAAGGACAGGGCTAGACAAATTCATTCGAGTGTCATCAGCACGTAGATGGTATTTAAAGCCCATGTGAATCCCATCATGAAAATTCTGCAACATTGAGGCACCTGGAAATATAAAATGTATTAAATTCTAACTTCAAGAAAAGCATCAAGTTCAAATCTTAATACATGACATTTATTTTTTTTAATTGGAGTATAATTGCTTTATAATGTTGTGTTAGTTTCTGCTATACAATGAAGTGAATCAGCTATATGTGACATTTTACTTATAATACAGATTCCTAAAGGTATATCATTTAATCATTTAGTTTTTCAGTTCCTAAATATCCTTCAAACAATACAACGTTGCCATATTGACCTATTTTTTGTGTGTTGCTGGTTCACATTCTAGATTACATACATTCAACCCTGTACCATATTTGAGAAACACTACCATGATACAAGATATATCATCTATCTTTACAAAAAGGTACAGTTTAATCTTCCAAGAAGAATCTGCCCTTTGAGTTAATAATGTGGGGAAAAATTGACATGGTTGACTTTCCCATGTTTTAAAGCAGTTTCGATATTTTCAACCCAAAACCTAACACTGAATTTAATCAGCTATTGTTAAAATCTTTTTTTAAATGGTCTTTGTCCTATTTTGTGAAGAAAGTTTCAGTTTTCTATCTCAGTCTACCAACTTGCAGTTTTTTATCTCAAATACACTGCTTAAAAAGATTTTAAAGAAAAGAAAAAAAAAGAAAAAGAAAAGAAAAAAAACAAAAGATTAAAAAGAAAAAAAAAACAAACCTATGAATCCCAACTCATATTTAGGAAGTGAATTTTTTTCTCATTGTATTTGACGCCAAAATATTAGTTTTCTCGGCTGCCTCATAATCACCAGAATATACTATTTTATTATTTGTAAATTTATTATCAAACTGTTATATTTTCCTTTTAAAAACTACAGCTTCAAGATTAATGTATGAAAACCTGAACAAACCATAGATAAAATGTTTATAGGTTAGCATTTGGACATTTCCCTTAACGCCTGCTTTAGTTAATAAATTATGTGATTTCTTTAAGGCATTCTATAAAAGCATAGCACATTACTTGTTAACTGGGGTAAAAATGGACCCCTCAGCTATAACTTTCTGACAGAATGAAATAAAGACTGTAAATGAAAAAAATATACCAACCATTCTAGAGTATAAAAAGAAAAAGGAATTAGCTATATCCTCATCACTCTAATTGCCAATCTATTCTAGTGTTCATCTTAATTTATAGTTGCTTAATTCTTTCTGAAAGGGGGACAGGGGAGGTCATTGAAAAATTTCAGCTACACATGGGCTCACAAAGTCAATTTCACAGCTGAAATCAGTAATCAACCTATGAAGACAATCATTTAATAGCAAGATGCTTAGAAACTTGGAGGACATCAATTACACTTATTTTATTATCTTTTAAATGCCACAGATGAATTTCAAATGGGTCATTTTCCAAGGAACAGCATAGCTGAAAAAACATTGTGCTAATAGTATGTCCAGGAAGCAAACCCATTCCCAGCAAAGAACCAGTTTCATCAGCTGCCTTCTGACCACCCCATACACATGTTCGAAGAGAAATGTCTGCCACCTCTAGAAGGACTTCTTGGTCAAATCTTAGGATGTATTAATACAGTAGAATGGCCTTTCTTTTTTTTTTTTTTTTTTTTTTAAATAGAGACAAAAAGAAAAATAGAGTGCTTGAGAAAAAATTGAAAGGGAAAAATTTCTCTACAGGTACTGCCCCATGGAGACAGAAGGGACAATGAAAAAAGTGCCAATAAGCCACTGAAGACTCCTTTCACAGAAGGATACAGTGGATGAGCCCGTCTTATCAGAGTGAAATTGATTGCAAATTTGCTTAAACATATGGCTTTCTTCATAAAGGATACAGCGATGTTTCCATTCAGCTAATCTCCAAGTAATGTGCCAAATGGGTTCTACCATGACGTGCTACAAATGAGATCACTGCCGTCTGCCAGGTCAGCCATACATATTATTATTATTGCAAAGAGTGATGGGCAAGAGGTGCACTTGAATGCGGGAAGGAAAAAACAAACAAACCAACAGTCACAATGGATTGCAACAAAATTCTGCTGGTTTTATACAGAAAGAGCCATCATGAAAAATTAACTGATAAGAGTTTTGTGCTTTTCAACCATCGTTTTGGTTTTTAGCAAATTAACGTCATTCTCTCTGTGGTATAAATAACAGAACTATTTTTACTATATTTTCCACTGCTACTAAAATTAGAGATCTTTAGGAAAGATTAGGCTGAATGATAACACACAGCATCCTGCTATAAATAAAATAAAAATAAAATTGGTTTTGTAATGAAAGGGCTTTTCCTAATATCATATTTGAAAACACAATAGAGGAAAAAAGAAAGTCTAAAAAATCTGCTGCCATATTTAAAAATAGATGAACAGACTATCTAGAATCAATTATCTTGTAAGTTTTGAGAAATAATTTTTAAAATAAGATTTTCTTCCAAAATAACTCACTGAAATGTCACCTAGAAGTCTGGTATTTCTCACTGCTAATTACAGAGGTCTTCATGTCTAAGGAGGGCTTTGCTATAAGACTTGTACTACTATTTACCCTAAGAAACGTATAGGTTAAGTGATACTGCTTGGCTGGGGAGAGAAGTGAAAATGGCACAAATCCAAATTCAGTGTCAGCTACCAGAAGTCTTGCGTCCTCCCCCCACACCCAACAACTCCCACACTGGTATGGTCAACACAGTCTTCTAACTCCATCCCCTGCCCTATGTTTTCCCCTAATTTCTACATATGTGCACCATCACGTGATTTAATCATCCCTTTCTCCAGGAACTCGCTGTCTCTTTCTGGAACCTTCCAGTTTCTGGTGGACACATGTGTTGGTACAGCCATTGTGCTACCCTGTCTTTGACCACTGCCTGCTATACTAATGGGCCAGGGCCCTAAAGATCCTTGAGAGATGCCAGCTGCCCAGTGGGCCGAGTTCAAGAACCTGTAGAGCAAAACCGAAGACCATGTCCTGTGCCATTCCTGCATCCCCATCAGCAACCTGTATGCCTCAGGACACACGTTCACTCAAACCAAAGCAAAATCACCAGCTTTTAACCTCATTCCTCTGTAGTCCTTTGAGTGATACTTTTCCTAAATGGTTTTGGATCCAAGTTTCTCTACAAACTCTTTATCAGTTAAATCTTGTATAATCTTACCCTACATTCCTAGTGCCAGCGGTGACTCCCCTTAATTCATCACCCCGGTGATGAACTTAGGAACTGATTTTTGCCTTAAAGCCCTAAAAGGTAGCTGCTCTACATTTTAGCTGAAGAAAATAAACATCTAGCCACATGTCTCTGCAGGTTGTTCTAGTGCACTCCTGTCCAAGTGCACTGAGGCTCCACATGCACAGATGTCTGAAGATGGAAGCCTAGAGATGAGTCACCTTATCCAATGTCTTCACTTGACAGACAAGGAAATTGAGGCCCAAGAGGTCTGCACGCAGAGCTGTGCAAAGTCACCTTGCGAGTCAGGAACAGAGCTCAGTTCACCTCAGTGAGTTTAAGAGACCTTGATGGGGGCTTCCCAGGTGGCGCAGTGGGTGAGAATCTGCCTGCCAGTGCAGGGGACACGGGTTCGAGCCCTGGTCCGGGAAGATCCCACATGCCGCAGAGCAATGAAGCCTGTGCGCCACAACTACTGAGTCTGTGCTCTAGAGCCCGTGAGCCACAACTACTGAGCCCACGTGCCACAAATATTGAAGCCCGCGCCTAGAGCCCGTGCTCCACAACAAGAGAACCCACCACAATGAGAAGCCTGCACACCGCAACGAAGAGTAGCCGCTGTTTGTGGCAACAAAGACCCAATGCAGCCAAAAATAAATAAATAAATTTACTAAAAAGAAAAAAAAAAAAGAGACCTTGGTGGGTCTGAACTTCGACACTCCTAGAGAAAATGAAATTCCCAGACCTATGAAGTTCACTCCTAAGTGAGACATAGAACTGAGCACCTGTTGAAGGCTCTTTTGCTCACTTAACAACACTTAACTAGAATTTATTGAATTCTTCTTTATGTATACTTGATCTCATTGATTCCAATAACCGGCATATGAGGTACGTGTTCTTCAGGGGAAACCTCAGGAAGCACAGGGCGATTTAGTGATTTAACAGGTCATCTAGCAAGTAAGCAGCAAAACCGGAATTCTGGCCCAAGACTCTTCTTATTACCACACCCAGCCACCTCTAAATCGGCCAGTCACGCTATGCTTTTATACTGAGAGCATCTGGTTAAAACACCCTGGGTGAAATCAATGAGATAAATCTTGTATTGCTGTGCAGCAAGGAGGTCCAAGGGACACTGTTGCTGCATGAACTTTTCTGTGAAGGCCAGGAGTTCAGACGCAAGGTCAAGAACGGATTCTAATCATTGGAAAGGATCACACAAACTGCCACGTACTCGTTTTCAGGACGTTGCCAGTATTTCTAAGTGCAGCGACGCTCCAGAAGTCAACGCTGTCTGCGTAACGTATGCAAATCACGCCAGGCGACAGCAGAAGCGTGTCAAACCGCCCAAACCCAGTCAGAGGGTAAGACAGCAAGTCCCTGCGTGCATTTCTCTTGTACGATGATGAGCTCGTGGTTTCTGGCCCTACCTTTTGTGTGTGTGTGTGCGCCTCGGCCTCCATTTGATAAATGAGGGGAAAGGGGTCTTTTCTAATGTGTCCTTCCCATACAGGATCTTCCATATTTCAGTGACATTTAAAGAAATTGCTACCATGATTGTGTACCGATTTGCTCAGCAGTGGCTTGTGGCAATGCTGGATCAATCAGGCAAAAGAGGGCTGATTAGGAAAGGCAGAAGGCTCCCATTTAGGCAAAAAACATCTTGGTAATCAACCATGATGAGAAGCAGCCTCGGAAAGGGTGCATGACAACTTGATAGTGCTTTTGTCAAATGGGATGCAGTTTTAAGTCAGCACAGTGTAGCAGGGGTTCTCTTTAAAAGGAAATCTGCAGACTTGAGAATCATTATTTGATTGTGTACGGTTTTCATCAGTGCTAGTCTGATTAGATTTAATAAACTAAATTTGTGTTGCTTGGCATCCAGGAAAAAAATAAGTGACTTTTTTTTTTAATAAAGAAAATATAGCTTCTCCTTAACCAAGCTAGAACAGCCTTCAGACACGTGATGTTCCCTTAATGGACAACATATCCTTCTCAGGACCCCCATTAAATGCCCTTAGAAGTGCATTCTTCCCCTGCGTCGTGGCCTGTGTTATCGAATCAAGGATGCCCAGATATGCCTAGTAACCCGACACTGCAGGAGTCCAGGACGGATACGGACAAGGAAATAGTAAAGCAATTAAGAAACTGAACCCAGCACATTATCAATTTTGACTTTATGAGAATCATCATAAACTCCAAAGATCTTAAAAACCAAACCAAACACACACACACACACACACACACACACACACACACACCAAAAAGCACGGGATCCAGATATAAAGGCTTAAGGAAAAAAAAATAACAAGCAAGCACAGTAATCCTTCAAAACACAAGATGAACACATAAATAACTCTGAAATAATATTTATAATCTATACTTAGAGCCATTCAAGTCAAATGACAGAAGATGGGTGAAAGTATATGTTAATTATATTAAAGCTTCCCTGACATCAGCTAGTCCATGGACCACACTACATACTTTCTGTAGTAAATAAATTCCTCTTTGTAAAAAGGGGTCAATCAGCAATGACTGTTCCATACAGGATTTTTATAAGGCTTGATATACCTCATTTTTTTTCAAAACATACCCACACAGGTAATCAAACTACGCTAACTCAGAACACCAAACACGCAAAGGCAAATAATATGCTAAGTAATTGTTTTTGTTTCCCCCCAGCTACTACATTGACTTTATAATAAATAATATATGTATTATTACATATAAGATTAAAATGTATATACACACACACACACACACACACACAATTAAATATAGTAAAAACAAGACACAAGTCTGATTTTTCTAAATGCTTAATTTGGCATTGAAATCAGCCACGTCCACTTTAAACGATTTTGAGAGAGTCTGTCCCACAACTACTTCTCTGGATCCTTTCTTTACCACTATACTCCTAATTCTTGCACTGTTCATTTTAATGCATTATTGTTTCATAATACAATACTACAAATTGCAAATTACATTTGGCTCAAGGAGTGATTATGAAAAATACTATCACTGCTGCCTTTGCTAGAATAACTCTGATAATAATGAGAGATTGATTGAGCTCTAAGCAGCCTGAGTGATGAGAAGGGTCAATTGGAACATTTGTATTAAGCTTCTTTTGTTAAACCCAATACTTTGCCACGTTAGAGGCAAATAATCACACCCTATATCTGGTTACCATGGTTTTCCTTTTCCTAAAGCATCAGAACAATTTAATACGTGGTACTGCCCCAAAGGCAGTTCCTATAAGAAATGTTAATGAGACCTAAGTCAAAAAACACATCTATGTAAAAGGGCACTTGAAAGAAGAAAAAGTAAAAGATAGAATGATACTCTACAAAATACCTTTTTTTTTTCTATTAGGACAAAGTCAGGAGTATTTAGTAACAAAGATAATTCTAATAATTTCTGTTACCATCTGCCTATCTGATGCTCAAACTGGCATCCAGGTTATAAATGCTGAGAAAGTAACGCAAACACACGCACAGCTTAAGGGTATCTTTTTTGACTCAGAAATACTCACCCTCAGTTAAATATGTATTGTGCTTCAAAGTCTATGTTTTGACTATTGATACGAGATACCTAATTACAGGTACAGCTAAAACACCCTCCAGTATATTCTTATCCTTATGTTTACAGAGCAAATGAAAGTGGTAAAGACAGATAGATAATGTGGTCATTGGCGTTTGGGGGAGGGGAGGAAGGAAACAACTCCGGGAAACTATGAAAGATTAAAACTTCCCCAAAGATCTCATTATCTGTAAAGTTAAGGTGTCAGTCAGCATTTTTTTCTGTCGATGATAGGAAACAATTTCTGATGATTCACATTTCTGAGAATACTCTCTGCAGAGTAAATTAGGAGTTAGAGCTTTTCATTTTTTATCTTTCAGTTGATTTGCATATTCAGATTTAAAATTAAGGAGCTGACCCTTTCTTTTAAGGCCCAACAGGGCTGTGCAGGCAAATTACCAAGTGCTGGAGGCCACACCTAATTCTTAGACCAAGAAAAACGAGCAATCCCGCCCCGGGTCTGCGGCTCCTCACCTCAGCGCCCACACCCACCGTCTACCTGACTCACATCACCCTCTTAAAGAACAAATCACCTAAGTTCGCAGACTTGGTTAAAATCGGTGTTCTTACAGTGCACCTGGGTCCTGGCAAGTCTAATACATACAGAAGGTGACCGTGTGACACCAAAATCTGGCAATGGCTCTTTTCTTTATTCTTCTGTGCTGGGGCTTCACGCCACCAGGACGCACAGCACTGAGTATTGTTTATGACTCAGAACCCAGCTGGTAACTGCGATCCACAGTCTTGGGATGGGTTCAGGGATCGAATGACAGGGGCTCAGGAGGAAGAGACAGGTTTAGGGTCTCCCCTCCAATCAGCACGCCCCTCCTGGGAAGGGGACATGAAATCTGACAGATGGCCAACCACCACATTTTCCCTTATTTGTCTAAAGAGTTCAACAAGCATTCCAATACAGAACTTGTAGATCTGTGCACTGGCCTGGAATTCCTCTCATCCCAACTCACTTCCACCTCCTAAGAACTGTCACGTCTGCTCTGCCTGTTGTGTGGTCTGAGGCTCCATGACTCTCTGGCAAACACAAGGCGTAAGTGGGGCTCTGTCAGAACACGCATGTTTGTCCAACAAACCCTCCTGGAACCGGAGCCAACACTACTCACAGTCGGTTTAAATCCCCACATCTCCCCAGTTACAGCAGCTGTTACAGGATATCATTATGTTGCTTTTCCTGGGCTGAAGTTCGACCTGTCTGGTCTAAACTAGTATAATCATGGTATATTAGTAAACCTCATTTCACTGAGGGCAATACACACACACACACACACACACACACACACACACATACACGTATACACACATATTTCTGGAGAGAAATAAACTATACATCTCTTTTTTAGCAAAGGCACTCAGAATATTTATCTAGGAACTAACACAGGAATAATTAATCTAAGGGGAGAAAAGCCCATGAGGAAAGAACTTAAACAACAGGAGCTGACAGATATGCAGCCCCTTAAAATTTCAAAAAGCTTTTTTAATACACAGTCTTTCATTTCGTTCTTCAAACGAAATGTGAAGCAAGTGGAGATCAGGAAACTGAGGCTGATGGGTTAAATGCCAGAGATGGTAGAGCTGGGCTGGGAAAAGAAGGCTTCAAACGCTAAACCCCAAGTTCTTTCCACTACAGAATACGCTTCTCCCTCTTAGACTGACCTTAACCCCTTCGAATGCCCCCTTAGGTTCTTCATGTTCATTTATATGTTAAAAGTAAAGCAAAATCTTTATTGCACTGAAATCACGTTCAAAATAAACTGTAAGAAAGGTCACCACGTAAGCTTCTTAAATGGCGTAACATCAACTAGACTGTAAAACACTCGAAAGTGGTCGATGTAATTTTAACTCTTAAGCAGGGGTCCTCCACACAGAATGATGGCTGAGACGTATTGCCGATAGATGGACCAGAGACAATCGGACACAAAACACCAAAGCATCCAGGGAAACTTATCTGAAGGTCAACAACTCAATTGCATCTTGGACGGCAGTTGAGCTTGGGCAGGGTTCCTTGACCTTGGCATTGTCAAGATTTCAGGCCAGATAATCCTATGTGTGTGGGGTGAGGGGGTCCTTGTGCATCGTAGGTTGTTAAGTAGCATCTCTGGCCTCCAGCCACCACATGCCAGCACACCCCCTCCCCATTTGTGACAACCATATAAGTCACCAGACATGGCCAAAGTCCCCTGTGGGGCAAATTCCTGGGGTTTGAGAACTACTGGGCTAGGGTTTAAGACAAACAACTAAGTTCAGTGTGATAGCCTTATTATTTACAAAGAAGAAGAGGAGTCAAAGGATAGTAGAAGGTGATTGGTCTTAACCAATCATTTATTTCAGGACTACTTCCTCCACACTAACGAAGGAAAGCTCCTTCTACAGAGAGGGTTAAGGTTGAATGCTGATGATCATCTAAGTCCCAGAAGACAAGATCTAGCTGGAATATTGGGGGAATATATCCATACAAATCAGTGGGTTTAAAAGGCACCAAATTCGTACAATCAACATTAGAACACTGACTGAGAACTTCTACTCCAAAATCAGGAAGACATGGGTTGGACTTCCCTAGTGGCGCAGTGGTTATGAAGCCGCCTGCCAATGCAGGGGACATGGGTTCGAGCCCTGGTCCGGGAAGATCCCACATGCCGCGGAGCAACTAAGCCCGTGCGCCACAACTACTGAGCCTGCGCTCTAGAGCCCGCAAGTCACAACTACTGAAGCCCGCGCGTCTAGAGCCCATGCTCCACAACAAAGAGTAGCCCCCACTCACCGCAACTAGAGGAAGCCTGCGCACAGCAATGAAGACCCAGTGCAGCCAAATAAATAAATAAATAAATTTTTAAAAGAAAAAAAAAGACATGGGTTACCTGATGTGTGGCAATTGGCACTATTAAATAATAATAAAAATACTAACTATAAAAAGTAGTAGTAGCAAAGATTAAATACAATGTTTTTAAATAGGTAATGCACTGCTGGCAGAAATCATTACTCAGTAAATAACAGAAACAATTTTCTAACAAAAATATCTCTATATTCAGCCCCTCCTCCCGTGTTTCCAGCTAGCTCCTCTAGGCTCCCTACATTGGGTAGATCATGACCACTTCAAGTGGTAGATATAAGCAGGTATTCCAGGATTTGTGGTCTACTCCCCGTCTTTTGGGGTAAGCCAAAATGATCTGGCCGGTGGTGGGGCTTGGCTGGCACGGCAGCGTGACGGTGGCCAGCAACGCAGTGCTACGGAGCAGCTGCAATTTCAGAGGCCAGAGGCCACCGGGCTTCAGAAAGCGTGAGATGAAGAGGCAGCTCCCAGGGGCAGGCGCTCCAGGGCAGACTCTGTGAGTTGCCTACCCATATCCATTCTCCTCCCCCTCCATCGAAGCGGAGCCCCGATTTGGTCGGGAGAGGAAACACGCCTAGTTGAGATAAAACTGTTTTCCCCAGCTCCTCTGAAAACGGGAACAGAAGATGGTAGTTAAGAGCATAACATTGGTGCTAGATTCCTGGGTTAAAATCCCAGCTTTGCCTCTTACTAGCTATGTGACTCACTACCCTTGGACAGCTCACTAAACCTCCTGGATGAAATGCGACCACCCGCACGGATTTATTTTGAGAATTAAATGGACGATACATTCCCGGTGTTGGCACATACCAGCACTCCATACATATTAACTATTTCATTATCATCGTGAGCCTCCGTCTCTGGGTCATCGAGGTGGATGGCGGCACTTCCGGGAAGACCCTTACAAAGGGGGCTCCCTCCACTAGCAGCTGCCTCTTCCCCTTCCTGCTTCTTGCTGCTTAGGATTCCGACAAGATGCTCAGAGTTGTCACCAGGAATGACAGTGAGGACACAAATGCACGTTAAGACACTCGTGTTCACAGCAGCATCCTTCACAACAGCCAAAAGGCAGATGCAAACTAAGTGTCTGTGGATGGATGAGTGGATGAACAACGTGTGGTGGATACATACGATGGAATATGACTCAGCCTTAAAAAGGAAGGAGATACTAACACATGTTACAACATGTTTAAAACTTGAGGACATTATGCTAAGTGAAATTAGCCAGTCGAAAAAAGATAAATACTGCGTGATTCCACTTATGTGAAATACCTTGAGTAGCCAAACTCAGAAAGACAGAAAGTTAGAATGGTGGTTGCTAGGGGCGAGGGATGGAGAACGGGAAGTTACTGTTTAAAGGGGATAGAGTTTCCATCTTACAAGATGAAAGGAGTGCTGGGGAAGGACTGTGGTGATGGTTACATAGCAATGTGAAAATGGTTTAGATGGAGCCAAGACATGGAAGCAACGTAAATGTTCAAGGACGGAAGAATGGATAAAGATGTGGTATATAATATATATGTGTGTGTGTGTGTGCGCGCGCACACACACACACACACACAATGGAATGTTACTCAGCCATAAAAAAGAATGAAATACTGACATTTGCAGCAACATGGATGGACCTATAGATCATCATACTAAGTGAAGTAAGTCAGACAAAGACAAATACCATATGAGATCATTTTTATGTGGAATCTAAAAAAATGATACAGTGCTTCCCTGGTGGAGCAGTGGTTAAGAATCCGCCTGCCAATGCAGGGAACATGGGTTCAAGCCCTGGTCCGGGAAGATCTCACATGCCACGGAGCAACTAAGCCCGTGGGCCACAACTACCGAGCCTGCGCTCTAGAGTCTGTGTGCCGCAACTACTGAGCCCGCGTGCCATGACTACTGAAGCCTGCGTGCCTAGAGCCCGTGCTCTGCAAGAAGAGAAGCCACCGCAATGAGAAGCCCATGCACCACAACGAAGGTAGCCCCCGCTCGCCACAACTAGAGAAAGCCCGCACACAGCAACGAAGACCCAACACAGCAAAAAATAAATAAATTAATTAAGAAAAAAAAAGAAAAAAACAAAAAAAAACAAAAAATAAAATAAAAAATGATACAAATGAACTCATTTACAAAACAGAAATAGACTCACAGACACAGAAAACAAAGTTGTGGTTACCAAAGGGGATGAGGAGGGGCAAGACATATTAGGAAGTTGGGATGAACATATACCCACTCCTATATATAAAACAGGTAATCACCAAGGACCTACTGTATAGCACAGGGAACTATGCTCAGTATATTATAATAACCTATAACGGAAAAAATCTGAAAAAGAATATATACATATATATCAGAATCACTTTGCTGTACACTTGAAACTACCACACCATTGTAAATTAACTATACCTCAATGTAAAAAGTTTTTTTTTTTCAAACGGATAAGATGGTAAATGTTATATGTACTTTACCACAATTAAAAAAATAAAGCAATACATATTAAGGATGGCTGAGTAAAAAGGAGGTAGTGACACTGCTTACGCTCTGGCGCCACCATACATGGCTTGGATGGTCAATCTTCAGACCTCTTTTAAATTAGAGAAAAATAAGCCGTGTCTTCCTCTATCCACAGTTATTGTGCTACAACCAAAACCATTTCTCACAGATAAAAGCACGGAGATAAGAAGGCAAGAAGGAGTGTTTCCTTTCAGGTGTTCAGATTCCCAAATAAAGGAAAGGAGACTATATTCTTTGCAACATTTTTGGAAAGGATCCCATCTTCACATCAATACCTCAACTGGTTCAGTCCTACAGTTCCCAGCAACTAACTTTCTCCTCAAGATGTCACCCTCACAGTCAGTCCGCGGTGGCCAAGGGACAGCAGGATGGGGCCAACAGCCTTCCAAGAGGGAGAGAGCGGAACTAAATGAGAACCAAAAAACCCACCAACAGGGGCCTCCTCCATTCAGGACAATACCGCCATTCGGGCTGACAAAGCCTTCTCAGTAGAAAACAAGAAGCAAACCACACTCCCTGAGTCAGAAGTGATTTCATTTCCGCTCATTGTTGTTGATGCTATGTGGGCATTTCTCCAGTGGGGGAGCAGAGACACCTTCACACACTTTTTATTATTCGGCCGTTAATGGTGTTTCTCTAATTAGACAGCTGCAGCTCAGCTGCACGTATTCAGGACAGTGGAAGAAACTTCTAGAAGAAAATATCCTGTTCTATTGCTGACCAGAGTATCTGGAAACAGTATGAAAACCCTGCTTTAGTGAATTATATAACTCTCATCTCACAAGAAAAATAATGTTCAAAGGAGTTTTGCCAGACTAGACGGGGGTCTACTCTAAGAGAAAAAGCGTAAAACTTTGACAGTAAAGATAATAAGACCCATATGGATAAAACTATATTTAAATATGGGACCTTTCAAGAAAAGAGTTCCATAGGAAAAATGTTATGTAAGTTTTTTTCTATTTGTTCATTGAAGTTGAGAAGACAGATCTAAAATCTTCGTAATAACCTTCTAAAACTTTGTACTGGTTTCTAACTATGACCAAACAATAGCTAACTAGTTACATTTTCTGCTTTTAAAAAATTACTTAGTTTACAATACCTTATTACTGAAAATATAAAAGAAGTCAAAATTGTGTCACAGCAGGGAATACATATAATTCTACACTTTCCTGGGAAATATATTTCCAGAAAGAAATCTAGTTGCAATGCTTTTGAATGCAGCAATGGCTATAAAGTACAGAAAACACAGAACGATTCATGATAGCAAAAATGCATACAAAAATAATAAAAAGGTTTTTAAAAATGATGTATATAAGCAGAGCACAGCCAGGAACCCTTCAGGAAAGGGCAATAAACCAAAATCACGGCCATGCTCAATATACCAATTGAACAGTATCTAAACCCATTAAGAGCTTGAACATAGCCAAAACTTCACATCCCCTTGGATGGAACATAAAACATGAGCAGTGTTGCCTTGAAAAACAAAGATATCTGCAAATCACAGTTTATTAAAAAAAAAAATTTCTTTTTTTTTTTTTTGAAGCCATGGGAACGGAAGCACTCATGAATCTTGGGAAAATACGTCCTGGGAAAGCAGAGTCTGAAAATGAGGACTCCTGAGTATGTATCATAATGGTTAAAATGTCACAATATTTAAAAAAAAAAATCTTTCACACAAGGTAATTTTAAAGCTGGTTCTTTGATGAAGCAAGCAATTTATCTGACCTCAGGATTTTTCTTGTTTGGAGAGAAAAGTGGAGGAGGGTCCTATTGTCACGTAGCATCTGAGTCACCAGGGTCCACCCGCTCGGGTCACGTGCACAGCAACCCGACAACTGCCAACAGGAGGGAACAGGACAGAGATGGGAGACGATAAATTCTCCCACCTCGAAGGAAAGAGCGAGCCCACAGTCAACAAAACCATTTCATCATTTTATTCATCTTTCTTCCAAGTTATATTTTGGTAATAACTTACTTAAAAAAAATTAATTCCTCGAATCCTAATTTCTACAAACCTTTGTGAAAATTGGCAGTTGGGATTAACATGCCACTTAAAACATCATTTCTATTGCTCAAAAACAGGGAAATCTGGCACAGGTCTCTGTGCTTGTGTAGAGAGTGTTGGGGAAAAAAAAAAAGAGCTTTGCTTCCTGAAACAGGAGTTGATATATAATATCCTTAACTTGGAACAAGAATTAGAGTCAGGAGATTGCCAGTACTGGCATCACAAAGAGACACTAAAGTACAGCACGAAACAACGGTCACCATTCAACACGGGTCCAGGGACACCTCCTGACGTCAGCAGCTCCCATGGAGCCGAGGCCATGAGCACTTGTGACTCCTTGGTGGGAGCACATCCTTCTAACGAGTAAGAAATGCACTCGTAGTCTGTTGTATTTTTAGATTCCACATCTACGTGATATCACACAGTATCTGTCTTTCTCAGTCTGATTTATTTCACTTAGCAAAATAACGCCCTCCGAGTCCATCCACGTTGCTGCGAATGGCAAAATTTCATTCTTTAAAGAAGCAGACTCACAGACATAGAGAACAAACTATTGGTTACCAGTAGGGAGAGGGAAGCGGGGAGAGGCAATTAGGGACAGGGGAGTAAGAGGTATAAACTATTGGGTGTAAGATAGGATACAAGGATATACTGTCCTACACAGGGAGTATAGCGAATAGTTTATATTGAGTAAAAACTATAAATGGAGGAGAACCTTTAAAAATTGTGAATCACTATGCTGACATCCTGTAACATATAATACCATACAGTAACTATACTTTAATAATAAAATAATTTTGTAAAAAGAAACGTACTCCTGCCCTGGCTTTGACAACCACACTTTTCTGGTTTTCCTCCTCTCTCTGCAGCGGCCTCTCCTCGATCACCAGCATCTCCTCCTGCCAACTGATCCCCATGCTGAGGCCCCGGGCATCTGAAGGGTCCTCAGAGCTCTGGCCTCTGCCCCTGCACACAATTCCCGGGCAGCCCCTCCACTGATGCTGCCCCGGGTTCAGAGTCACCTTCTCTGTCTTCAGCTCCCAAATCTCCACTTCGCCAGGCCTCCCCCTCCTCTGCCTCTGTCGCCTCCACTTTTACCTGCAGATAAGTAAACCCCAGGTTCAACATGTCGCTCTCCTCCTCCAAGTATACAAATACGATCCTCTTCCGGGGTTTTCCTGTCTGCACGTGACAATCCACCCAGCCGACCAGGCCAGAACGTGGAATTATTTCTTACTGTTCTTTCTCTCGTTTTTTATATCTAACCAAACAATCAAGTCGCCTACCTTCCTCCTGAGAAATGTATATTGTATCTCTGTCCCCTCGGCCACCACCATTTCTGGCCATGATTTTTACAACAGAGACCTAACAGAGCTCCTGTGTTCTCTCTGGTTCAGCCCTTTTAATTTTTAAAATTAAAAATTATAATTTTCTAAAAATATGTAAATTTTATCAAGTCATTCTCTCGAAAGGCTTCCCAGCGTCCTCAGGATAAGGTCCTAACTGAGTCAGGAGTCCTTCACGATGAGCCACGCTGCTTCTCAAATGCCTCCAGGCTCCTCCCCACACACCTTTGCAAACCTAGAGGATTTCTACCACCTAAACAGCATCTTTCAAAGAGGGTGTTGCAACCCATTAAAGATGTAAAACTGATTTGGTGGGACTCAACATTTTTCTCGAAAATGGAATTACCGAACAATAATAGTGACTACAACAGCTAGCATTTACATAGCGCATTCTTTGGGCCAGGACGGGTTCTAAAGTGCTTTGTACATATCAGCTCACTTGAGCTTCCAAGCAACCCTGGGGAGCAGCTACCATTATGATCCGCACTCTACCACTGAGAAAAGTAAAGCACAAAGGTGTTCACGCAGTTGCCCTAAACCCAAGGCTGCCAAGGGTACGGCTGGGAGTTGGCCCCGAGCCGTCTAACGTCAGAGTCCAGGCTCTCAAGCTCTATACTCTGATGCCTCTCGGCATTAGAGCCCATCACAAGGAGGAAGGGCAGGGATCAGACTGCACGATGTTTACTGGAGTTGTTGGCGCGTATGTGTTTCTTACTGAGGATCACATCAAAGGAGTCTGAATCCCTCTGATGAAAACTCCTCCTCTCCTCCAAAAGCGCCTTCAGATACATAAGTCACAACATCTGTAGGACCTCGGTTTTGAGGTCATCTTCTGGAGGGAGGCTGAGTCTGCCTCCCGGGCTGGGCCCACCGGCTCTCTGAGCCCCCCTCAACCCCTACAGGCCCCCTCCTGAGGCCCAGGGCCCCCTCGGGCTCCCTTTACACCCGGGCTCCCTTTACACCCGTCACACAATCCCCCGCACCTGGCATCGAGCCTAGCCTGCCTGGAGCAGGCCTCCAGCAAGTATTCGTGGAATGTGTGGATTAAAGCTTTTACCTCACAGTTACCGAAGAATCACACATGCTCCATAAACAGACTTGAAAAGAATCCACCCCCTCATGGTTGGAAACAATTCTTTCCAGGTGAGGAGTGAAACACTCAGAATTCATTTCACTGCCCAGGTGACTCTTGTGTGAGAGGCGTGGCTGCACAAACCTACCGCACTCGCTTCCGAGTCACCTGACAGCACAGCTGACGGGGTGACAGAGAGGGCACTGGATACGGTGGGAGGAAGAGGCAGTTCCCTTAAGAGGCAGCGGGAAGGAATATAAAAAAAAAATGTCTATCTGTGTATAACCGAGTCACTCTGCTGTACAGCAGAGACCGGCACAGCACTGTAAATCAACTGTCCTTCAATAAACAACAAGAAAGAAGTCATCGGGACCAGAGGCCCACGCCACACCCCCCACCAGGTAAGGGCCTTTCCTGCCCGAAGCACCATCTAGGGAACGCGCTGCCCTTCACAAGACTTCTTTGGCCCCAGATCTCCACTCTCACCCGCCAGTTTGCAAAGAAGCCGTGAAAGTTCATCTTTAATAGAATTACTTATCAAATATGATGGCCCATCAGGAGGTTTACTGCTCATTTATACTTACCTGAATGTGGAGACACATCACACCAAGTTTATTTCAGGGGAATCGCCTGTCCCGGGTGTGCCTAGGACAGCTTGGGTGCGCAGTAGAGAGTGTTCTACACAAGTGGTTATCAGTGCTTTGCCATTGCCAAGCGGCCGCAGCTAGGCTCCAGAGACACACCAAAGGAAAAGCGCCCTCTTCTTAGAGTACCTGCCTGAAACTGTTCCAGAATCAACCTATACTGAGATAAAGGAGATGCTCTCATTTTTCTCAATTAAAAATGTTTCTGGGGCTTCCCTGGTGGCGCAGTGGTTGACAGTCCGCCTGCCGATGCAGGGGACACGGGTTCGTGCCCCGGTCCGGGAAGATCCCACATGCCGCGGAGCGGCTGGGCCCGTGAGTCATGGCCACTGAGCCTGCGCGTCTGGAGCCTGTGCTCTGCAACGGGAGAGGCCGCAACAGTGAGAGGCCCGCGTACCGCAAAAAAAAAAAAAAAAAAAGGAAAAAAAAATTTTTGGCATTATATTTTAAAAGGAGATAAAATTAAAAAGGAAAGAAAAGAAACCTGAAATTCTAGGAATTCAAAAGTACCCTTGAGATGCTCTCCTGACGGCTAAAGTCAGTTATAGAAGCAGGAATTAGATAAATTATTTCCCTGCAAGCAGCAGTGGGAATCTGGCAATGCCAGGGATGAGGATCCCAGATGGACACAGTAGTGGAGGAACCGAGGCAGGAGGCACGGAGCCGGGAGAGCCTCCCAGGGGAGGCCCCAGGGCTGAGCACATCCAAGGGCCAGGCAGGTGCTGATGTGGGCGGCAGGGATGGGGCGTGGGTGAGACAGAGGGGGCAGAAGAAACACCGGAGGCTCAGAAGAGGAAGTCGACGCTGAGAGCATACTCCCAGGAAAGGACGAACAGCCTCACAATTATTTTAATAGAAAAAAATAAACGAGACAGCAGTGATGGATCCATCGCGAAGGTGTGTAGAAAGGGAAGGGAAATGAGGTGTGAAAACAGCAAGGAGGTCAGAGCCTTCACAGGACTAGGGGGCCATCCTGAGAGCAGAGCAGGAGGAAAGCCTTTTCAAAATCATCGTCGCTAGCGTTCCAGTTTGAGGGTCAGCTGTGGACAAGGGGATGTGGCAACTGGTAATTCTTAATTAACAGTAAAATTCCTGAGTCCTTAAGAATTATTTTGGAGAGAGAGGACCACAGACAGAATAAGCTTCAGAAATCAAATAGGAACAAAAGCCAGGTTCCAAAGGTACTAAGTTCCACGCTTCCTGGCTAGCAGCAGGGGTCTACATGTTCAGAGCACGCAGCAGCAGTGGCCACTTCACATGACGACCTTCACAGCCGTCGCAGCTCCCACATGGGGTTGGCGCAGCAGAACCCACAGGAAAAGGTTGAGGAGGCCGGGTGGCCCAGCAGAGGGGTGGAAACCTGCCCCTAAAGGGGGACAGGCCTTCGAACTCAGTGGCCCCGTCCTCACCCACTGGGTGGCCTCTGTAACTAGTTCACCTCTCCCAACCCGTGGGTTTAGTTTCTTCATCCACAAAATGGGGCTAAAAAGAGCACTTACCTGACAAGGTGATTCTGAGGATTTAAAGGAGCACTGAGAATAGTGCTCTGGGCAGCCTGTCCACCGCCCCCAGGGCTCAGTGACCGCACGCCACCCAAAGGATGCTCTTCCCTTTAAAGTTGTACCGACCAGCCCATCACCCCCAAAATCAGAAAGGAGAGCCAAGAAGTGGTCTCGGATGGACAGCCCTCTAAATTAACTGGAAGAGCTGAGATGGAGAGAGCGTAGGACAGAAAGTGGGGATATTTTCCAGTTAGTTTCAGTTCAGTTCAAAGTCTCTGTTCCTTTGTGTGGACAGAGAATGTAAAGTTGTTCCTTTAGTTTCTTTGTTTAAGGACTGGAATTGTAACATAAACCAAAAGATCGTGAGAAACAGAGATGCTGTTTTCAATACAGGTGAAAGATAAGTTATAAACATTACAGACATTGTGGAAGGAGAAACGAAGGAGGTGAGATGTCCTCATCTTGGTCAAGCCACACCTTACACTGGTCAGGACCATTCCAGGCCCTGTGGGGCTGGGAGGGAAAAGGGGAAAGCTCCAGAGCGCCACCTAGGGGTGAGGCAGTCTGTAAACTAAACCTGGTGGGAGTGGCCCCCAGAAGCGGGAGGTCAGCCACCATGTAATTCTCTCTGAGGCAGGTGTTCAGAGAATTGTGGAGAGTAAAACCAAGGTTCTGACTTCTTTTAGGGACAGGATCTTATGCCATCGCCCAGAGCCTGACATTTGAGGCTTAGGAAGACATCCATAGGGTAATATTAACACTTACTCCTTGTTTGAACCTATAACCCCTCAACCATACTGCCTCCAGACTGAAGGCTGGGGCCTGCCCGACAGGACGACTTAACTTGGAAACTGTATCATCTTTTTTGCAAGTCTGATGGAATAGAAAATCCTTAAATCATTTATGACTACTAAGAGCAGAGAAAACAGTCACTTCCACAACAAACCAAAGAACATGATGTGCTCTAGGAGCATGAAATGACTTGCTCCCTGGGGATCATCCCCTCAGCCACAGGCCAACTCGGGAGGTGATTTCATCTCCCAAAGGCGGAAACAAGCAGCCCTGCCCTGGTTCGGTCACTACTCGTAACATGCAAAACCACTCCAGGTAAAATTCCTCACGTGCACTGCCACCACCTACTCTAGCAATTTTATGGATTTTCTTTATCTGTTCACACAACAAACACATTATCTTAGTCTGGGTTTCATCAGAAGCCAATCCTGAGACAAGGGTTCAGGGCCGTGGTCTGACGGAAGCTGAAGAAACTCTGGTCGGGAAGTGGCGATGGGACCCAGGGAAGGAAAGGCAGCCCAGCAGGACGGTTCCCAAGCCTGTTTCCACTGTGGGCAGGGAGGGTGATGCCGTGGGCAAACTCTGGGAGCTGGAGGAGGGACAGCCTCTCCACCAGTAACATGCACAGGGCTCCCCAGGGCTGATAAGCATAGATTCTGATGTCAGTAGATGTGGGGTGGGGCCTGCGATGCTGCATTTCTGCCAGGCTCCCAGGGCCTGCCATGCACTCTCAGGGCTAAGGGCACAGACTTCCACCTCAGCGTTCTAACCCTAAGGCCGTGAGGCCTGGAACGCGTTCACACGGGCTTCCTCGGGTCATCGCTGACGCTGCTCTGAGCAGGCCTTGTTGCAGGCACTGCCAGCAGTTCTGCACTGCGGAGCTGGGGGATCCGGGCTAGCAGGCATCTGGTACATTCCCTGGGCACTGACGATGCACCAGGCAGTCTGCACAGGATGCAGCAGGGAAAAACGGGTTAACAGTCCCTGACACTGTCGACATTTTATTAAACCAGGTAAGTGGGATGGATCATATGTTAGGGGGCGGTGAGTGCAAAGGAGAAAAAGAATGCCAAGAAGTGGGGCAGGAAGTGTCCCGTGGGAGAGAGAACAGTTTGCGGTGCTGGACAAGCCTCCTGAAAGCTGACACTTGAGTGAAGATGTTAAATGTCCAAGAGGGAACCCGTCCGTGACCGTCTGAGAAAAGATTATTTTGGTAGAGGGATGGGTGAGGTCCAAGGCTGGAGAGGGCCTGGCAGTTCAGGGAAGAGAGGCCGGGGTAGTCGGGGTGAAGTCAGCAGAGCAAAGAGGAGAAAAAGTGAGGTCCGAGGGACTGGGGGGAGGGGTGGATCCTGTAGCATCCAATGGGAGACTCAGGATTTCCTCTTTCACTCTGAGAGACCTGGAAGCCAACTGGGGGTTGAGAGGAGGGACGTGCCGTGACTCTAGCTTCGAAGTTCAGAATCTAGAGAAGAGAAGCAAGCGCAGGAGCAGGGAGTGTAGCTGGGAGACTACTGCCCCCATCCAGGAGGGGACGGGGATGCCGCAAAGCATGAGGATTACAGCGGTGTGTCAAGAACAGATCAAACGGGCCTTTGCTTTTGTACGTAACGGATTAAACGCGGGGTATAAGGAAAAATAGGAATCAAGGACTACTGCCAGCTTTTGGATCCAACCAACTGAAAGAACAGAGCTGCCATTACGTGACGAGAGAGGAAGACGGAGAGGAACAATCCGGAGAAATGCCTGAGCCGTTCACGTTAGGTTTCAGGCGCCTGGGAAGAGGTAGCCTCAGCTGATCTAGAGTTCAAAGAAGCTGCCCGAGCGGGGGATGTGAATTTGGGAGTCATGCGCCAGCAGACTGTCTTTAGAGCCCCAAGGCTCTGTTTCCTAAGAATGCAAACGTTCTGTGTTGCAGAATAGAGGAAAACAGACGGAGACTGAGGCCCGAGCTTGGAGCACTCCAATATCTGGAGGACGGGGCAGGTCCAGAAGTGGCAAAGGAGACAGTGACGGGGTGGGCAGGGAGAAAGGCGACCCCGGCAGGGTGATCTCGGAGAGGAACAGGAATCCACACACCGAAGGGTCCCGTGGACCGAGGAGAGGGTGCGAATACAGCAGGAAGACGCAGCAGGAGAGGCCACTGGTGGCCGGATGAAAACAGGCTTTAGGGAGCCAAGGGGGACGAAGGCTTCATTGAAGGGAGTTTAAGAGAGAACAGGAAAATGGAGGCAGCAGATAGAGATTGATCCCAGGGCTTGCTAAAGGAGAAAGGAGGAAATGGGAAAATGAGGGAGTACTTGGAAGGGGAGGTAGGGTAAGACAGACTTTTCTCTAAGGTGGAGGGTAGGACAGAGTAGATGATCCAGGATGGAAGGGCCAGCATCAGGGTGCAGGAGAGAGAAGAAAGAATTGCTGCAGCGACGCCCCGGCCTAAGTAAGAAAGGATCAGACAGCTCTGGGGGACTGGCCTGAGCTTAAGGCATGGGTGGCTCATCCGTCCTAAAAAGAAAAAAAAATGTAAGCAGAAAGGTTAACAGGAGACCATAGGTTATTTCACTATGATAGGAAATCTAACCCAGTTTTACTCTCTTGTTTCTAAACTGGCCATTATTAAACATAGGTCAGAAGAAACCCATCCAACACTCACTTATGTAAGAGGTCACGACCCCAGGGAATTCTTTAAAAGACGGCTGGAAAGGATCAAACAGTTACTTTTATATAATACTTTGTGGCTTGACAAAAATCCATTTAGGAATAACATGTACTTGATCCACGATATTTAATGTAAAAGATATAGAGAGTCTCTAATGGTAACAAAAAACATTCAGAAAGAATATTTCCAGTCTATGCTGTGGTAAATGTCATTAGCCAAGCCTGTCTTCTAGTGCAGTTTTCAACAGTGTGGTATTTATTTACACTGCTAGTAGGAGTGAACAGTCACCAGCCTTCAATTTTCACATCAACTGCAGAAAAAAGATGCCATCTTCTACACAGTCTGGTATTGAAATTGACTTAGCATCTCAGAACTGTCAAAAATTTCTTTTACGTAAAGGCTTGCTTTACAGAGACTATAAAGTAGGTGTCATCCTTGACACTTGCATTCTGTATTCAGGCCGCGGGTCTCTGGAAAAGCAGCGTTAAAGAACATCAGAAAAGGTCTTAGAAAGGCCCGGCTGTCACGCTGGGCGCCCCTCGGCTCCCTCTGCAGTCAGTTTCCACGCCGGAGATGTCAGAGGCTCTCTGCTTCAGCTAGAAGAGTCCTCGCCAAGGATGCCATCAGCCGCCCCAGGGTTCATCTTTGCTAAGAGGTCAGTCTGGCACTTACTTGCCTCTGTTCAAAACGGGAACCTGTTTCCTTTCAAATTAAAAGAAGCATATACTAAGTAACGGATTTACAGACTCAGAACTTATTCCAAGGAAACCTCCCAGTAGGTGTACTTATATAAAGGACCGGTTCTCTGTCCAGGTGACAAACAAGATAATAATAATATGCAAAACCGTCCTCTTCCAGCTCCTTCTTTCCCGTGACAAAGTACTGCTCTTGTGTTTCATTAAGCAGGCCTAATTTTTCTCCACATTTATTTTAACTGCGTCCCCTGAATCACCAGCAGGCTGCACTGGATGTCATTCAATTCTGCCAACAAGAAACCGGTCACATTAATCCACAGGGCAGTTGGGCCCGAGGCAAAAACCCACACGTCCTGCTATTTCTGATGTGAGCAAGTTGACACTGTTCTGTGTGCTTCCTTCCGGCAGCACGGGGGGGTTTGCTCAGCCGGGGAGGGGGCGAGGGTTGGGCTGCCAAGTACTACCAGGTCAGAGCGGAGGTGAATTCTTCTCACAGGCTCCCATCCCAGTACCGTACGTAATACCGCTTATGACATGGCTTTCCTCTTCATCATCACATTTCTCTTTGAGAGGGATGCAATTCTACCATTCTCAGGAGATAGAGCTAACTCTACAGTTTCTCTGAAATCCCAGGGGGCCATGAAGCATGAGGGGTTTGTGGATGAAGGCTTTGCTCTAAAGGAAGGACGGTCTGAGATCCACCTGCACGAGCTTTCACACCTGTGATGACAACACCTGGCAGCTCTTGCCAGGAACGTTTTTATAAAAGAGTGTGCACTCTCACTCCCTGGGGTCCCAGCAACCTCAGGATCATTATTTGCCAACGTCTCTCTACTTTTTCACCCTGGAAGAACCTGCTGGTTCAGCCATCCCTGAGCAAAGATATCTATTTTCTCAGCCCCCCACCCCATTTTTTTGTCTAAACTGTGTAACCCATCAAGGGAAGAACCTTTGCCAAAAAGTCCTTTTCACACTGGCCCATTGGTCCATGGATGGATGGGTGAGTATCCCAACCCACACACCTCATCGCCCGCAGACTGTTCCCCCACCTGCCTGTGTCCCCAGCTGCCATGTCGCACGACAAAACCAACCCGGTACATCGCGCACTCTCAAAGCACCCATCCTCACTCCCGATGGGTGTGGGCGGGTGAGTTCTGAATACACCAGCAGTGAGAACTCTGGTTTTCCACTATGAAAACGGGCCAAGAAAAGAGAGGAAAAAACACTTCTCTGCCTTGTCAAGCAGTAAACCCCCAAGCTTGACATCAAGAAAAGAAAGTCCCAAAGCGATTATCGTGGGTGTTACGAAACCATCAAAACTGCTGATGTCGTAAACAAAATCTGTCAACAGCCACTAAGAATTCATTAAAAGTAAATTTATTGTTTGTTTTAAAAAAAAAAACAAAAACAAAAAACAGAACTGTGCAATATGTGCTTCTCAAGACATTTGGACTCTCGTTTGTTGCTCATCTCTTCTCGGGCTTCAGTTTGGCCAGGCTAAACGAGAAACACGGTACAGACACACGGTTAGTGAGCACAGGTAAGGGAGGCAACCGAGACGCGTGCTTCTTATTCTCTCAAAAGCCTACAAGGTGCGAGCCAAACTATGACATCGAGTTTTAAAATCTGATCGTGTTCGCTGCATTCTGAAGACGATTATATTCTAAAAAGGGAAAGACAGCCGTATATCTGACTTCAACCAAACAAGCTTTCAAACTAAATGATCCTTTTCCTCGTACAGAACTGAATAAAACCATGCTGTAGGGACCCAGGGAATCATTTTCAATGTAACTGGAGGATTCAGTTTTAATGGTAACAGTGCAACATGGCTTTTGCTTTAGTGGTCCAGGGGGCGGCAGGCCCTCGGCCATCATGTGTCACAGCACCACACAAAGCACCTGAGGCGTGAGTGGGGTCACGTCCAGGAACCTTCCGTTTCAGAGGGCAGGCAATTCCATGACATTCAAAAGAAAACGATTCTAATTTTTCAGGCAAAGTAACATCGAATTACACTTATTCAAGGGCTGATAAAAGGGGAATACATAATTTTAAATGCTTACTGTCTGAGAATATTGTCCTAAATAAGGGAGTTTATTATCTTATTGATTATTTCATTTTGGAGATGGAAACTCACACACAACCACGCTGCTTAACAATGCTATTGCCTTCCTTTAAAAACGGATGCATTTCAAACATTAAACAACAGATCTCTCTCCTTCTACGGCACGGACTCAGTTCCCTCTTTGGTGACAATTTCATACAATTGCAGAATTCTCAGAAATATTTTATAGTATTAAATTTGAATAGCCATGCATCCGAGAATCAGACATACACAAAGGCTCCACATTTCAGACCCTCACGCTGCCCTGCACTTTTCACACAGAACGATCACATCAACAAAGTCAAGTTTACCTTTTTAGTAGAGAAACTCAGCCTTCTCAGATCCAAAGCCATTTTAAATCAAGGCAATGGGAGCGCCTTAGGGGCAAAAGAAGATGTAGTACGTACAAGGAGAAATTCATACAAACACGGGACACTTTACATTTGTCATTTGATTCCTTGTAGATTTAAATTTGTGATTTAAAAACTTGCATTAAGGCAGCTTTTGCACTTCATATACTCCATAATTTACAAACAGAAGAGTGACTCGTGTGACTCCCAACATTCTTTCCTAGAGCTGTTTATCAATAATTAAACTTTTTGTGACTACCATTCAATGCACGAAGTAGAAAACCATGTCGTCTGTATAGAACGACGAATAAAAATACCGACTCAGGGTGCCGTGGTTTCCTCTGGTACAGTTTTTGAGATATGGTACATCTATGTGGCCCTCATCAAATGTAAACAAAATCACAGACAACTTACAGGCGTGGGAATAGAGTGTGTGTGTTTTGGGGTCAAGGGGAGAGAGACGGTGGGCAGCAGAGCCTGCGAGCCTGTTTTTTGAAGGAAACCATATTATTATTCCCTCAAAAGACTAAAGGGGAAAAGCTCACATGCCTCAAAAGCTAGACTCCCAACATCTAATGCCCCTTACCCTTACCTTCTTCTTTCTGTTATAACTGAACCAGAAAACAGAAACAAATCATAGCAACACCCCCCAACACACACACACACACACACACACACACATATACACACACACACACCCCTGCTTTGTACTTCGGGCCTACGTTGGGCAGCTATACTTGAATCTTCTTACAAAGTGCTCTAAGAAATTATATGCACATACACGTTTTGATTAAGGTATTTTAAAGCAACACTGCTAAGGGAATCACATCCTATTCTCCTCAAAAGAACAAAGAGGAAGGAAGAGACTAATTTTTAAATCTTACCATATTCCCCTCTGTTAATTTAAAAAAAAAAAAAGGGAACATAAAAGAATCAACCTGCAAGTCTATTAGTCTCAAATAATTAGATCCAGTAGGTATGGAAGGTGGTAAAAAAGGTTTTGAAAAGTCTAACAATGCTTTAAGAGTCTTCTCAAATACTAAGGACATTTCATAATGCTGTGAAGGAGTTAGAGGCAATAGACAACCAAACAAAAAGCTTCTGTTAGTCTAATAAAGGATTCTCGACTTCTTTTCAAGGAGGAATACTCGCAAGCTTCAACCATTTCCCAAAGGGAAACCAGAGAGAAGATGGCCACATTCAAGGCAAGTAGACAAGATACTGCAACCTGTTAGGATATCTCTGCATTCTCCATGTGGTGGTATGTGGCTCTCCTGGAAGAAAAAGCCCCGTTTTGTGGAATTCATACACTTCCTGGGGTATAAGTACCCCCAACACGGCTGATTTTAAGCTACCAGCGTGTGGTATCAGCGCCGTGCCAATACAGTGAGCGCAAATAACCTCAAAAGCAGAGATCATAATGAAATGTAATAAAATAATTAGGAAGTGATGAGTTTTTAATTACCTTTGATTTTTATAGAACTTATCTAATTTTTAACAATGGCTGTGTTTAACAATCAACTGGCAAAATTTCTAAAAACTGAACAATTGACCCTCATGAGCCAACACGGGCTGACTCCAGCAAATTGGTCCCAGAAAAGTGTGGACACCCATGATTTTCTCAGTAGCCATTCCTAAACACTGGGAGACTGCGAGCTCAGTTTTTAGAAAATACCTTCAGCCCCTGCACTTAAACACAGAAGTTGATTTTTAAGAATACTCAGGCCTTTGAAGTTACAAATGGGTCAACTTCTTTATCACAAAGCTGGCTTTCACTACGTGTTAGAGGTATAATCTGTAGAATTTGATCTAGAGAAAACATCGTACAGTGTTTTACAGAACTTTTAGTAAAATCGGGCCTGGGTTGGGTTGCATTCAGGGTCCCTTTGAAACAATATATATTTCCCCATGGTCCCCACACTCACCACTCCTCTGGCCCCAAAAAGAAAACTCTAACATAAAGCCTCTCTTACTCTGGAGTCCCAAGCTACAGAAAAAATAATGTATAATTAAAATAATGTATAATTTCTAAAATAACTATAAACAACCTAGAAGTTTGCTTACTTTTTTATTCAATAAGAACAGAGCACTGAACCCATCAGATAAATGTTGGCCGATGAAGGAAACCTACAAGCCATTAGCCTTCAGGAAGACTTCACTGGCGGGGGAGGGGGGGCACCTGGAAGTGAGACTGGGCTCCAGGCGGGATGTGTATATCCTAGGGGAGGTTTCCTCTGACTTCATATTCTCTGATTTAAAGAAAACAGGGGTGCAAATTCCCTCAATGTTAATTGATAGACAACAGCTTTATTTCTGTGCATTATGTAGGTGCCTGATTACCAGCTGTCAGTTTGCATATATAGAGTGAGAAGCCCTCTGCCTAACACAGAAACTGAAATAAAGTGGCAGTTAGCTCAATTCCATCCGTAAGTGTTCCTGGACACGGAATATAATGATGAAAGATGATCTGACTGCAAATGCATTCAGGAGGAGCGGTATATAAACAAGAAAAACTCTGGTGTGAAAGGATGCAAATCCCAGTGTTCTGAAGCACTGAATATGGAAATGCGACCGTATTTAAGTTAAAGCTGATACTGCCAATGGGCCGGGCTCTGTGTGATCTGTGTCTGTAGTTTACTTATTCCATGCACTTGACTTAGCCAGACATCCACAGGACACATCTGGTATGTGTGTAGCCTGCAGGCTGGGCCTGAGTCCTCGCTTCACGGCCTTGACTTATCTATAACTCCCTGAGTTACTGAGGTCAACCTCAGGACCATAAATCAGGAAATTCTATGAAAATAAAAACTCCTGTTCACATTTTGCAATTAATAAAAAGCTAAAAGGAAGGGATTCATAATGCAGGATAACTACTTTTTGAAGAGTCAAGGGGCTATGCCATCTGTTTTCAATTTTAAACCATCATCTTGATATGTTTAGGGGTTTAATTTATGGAACAATCAAGCAATCTTTATATTTAACATTAAATACCTGAATATTATAAATCACCTCCAATGAACGTTTATGGGAGAGTTTCAGAGCAACTTCTGAACGACTTGTCACTTTTATTGTGCAGCCACGATTTGTAAAAAAATGATATGCTAAGTAATCCTAGAGTATAATTTAGGGGCACAAAAACAACTGTCAGGAAACAGCCAGAGACTGCATTTAATGAAATCTTTACCGACTGAAGTAATAAGTATTACATTAATCAACACAGCTTAATTGAAGCTCTATTTGTAACATTTTTTTTTATTAGACTTGTTATTAATGAACCTTTATATGCTACCACTAACTTGGGCTCCATGTTCAACTTCAACAATGAACAATTGTTCACACGCACAAAAGAACAAACACGGCTGTGAGGGCCCTTTGTCTCTGGCCCTCCTTCCTCTCCACAGTTATTTACATGGTTGGCAAGATAGCATCTTTCAGGCTCTTTAAAAGGGTCTGAGATAGTTCAAGTGCAATCCTTAAGAAAGTAAAAACACAGCAGCGAAGCCTGGGAATAGAGAAGAATCTCCACTGACCTCAAAGACAAGGTCGTCAAAGCTGTGCTTGCACTGGGCTGGCACTCACACGGGGGCCGGCTGGCCCTGGCTGGCAGCACCTACCTGAACATGTCTCCCAGGCCCCTCAGCTTCCCCTTCTTGGCTTTCATCTTCTCCTTCTCCTTGTCTCTGTCCTTCTTCTTCTCTTTCCCCATTTTCTCCTTCCTCCGATCGGTCTTCTCGCCTCTCTCTTGGTTTCCATTCATCTGTCTCTCCAGAGAGTGGGAAGGCTGGTCGCTGGCTGTGGAGACAGACTCTCTCCCTGATCTTGAACTTTCTTCCGTGTCTTCTTCCACTTGGAAGGAAACAAACACACAGAAAAGATAAGGAACACAGGGAACCAAAGGGACAAAAATAAGGAGGCTGAAGCCGTGTGAGGGTTTTCTTTCCCACATTTCCAACTAGGCCTGCCAGGATGTTTACTTCTGAGTAGAATTAGAATGAACGCGTGAACGAGAATGAACGTGTGGTGTGGATGATTACTATGCACGTGTGTACTCCTGCGTGAAGATGATGGGCCAACGGTAAGAGAGTAACGGTAACAGTAATAGTAACAGTAACCGTAATCTGCTCCTGGGCCGGATGGATTCTCTCGCGTTGACATAGAGCCTGTACTGCTGGGGGGATAAGCAAGCCCTCATCACACAGCCAAGCCCAAGGGTCCTGTGCACCACACTGGCGAAATGAAGACGAGCAGCCCCTCGCCAAGAGCTCCCTTTCCTCTTGGGTGAGGATGACGTAGCTCCGCCCCAGCCGCTGACGACTTTGTTCAATTGCACCACTCCCTCGTAAGCACACCAGTGTCAGCACAGGACTCCTTTCCTCAGCCTCCCAAATACGTATGACCCTTTGTGATTTCTGCGTAGAGGAAACTGGATCCTCACAGCCTAACTTTTCCTTATATTGTCATTCAAAGGCCAACGTCATAAGCCAACACTCCTGAATGTTCTAATCCAAAATAATTTTGCATGGCGGTCGACACAATGGCAGGTGAACAGAGGCGGATGGAGACACGAAGGCATAAATCCATAGCCTCACACTCCTTTGAACTTTGCAGATAAAAGCTCTGCTTAGTGATAATGACGTTCCATCCTTTGAAGCAACACTTAGTAAGCATGTGGTCCAAGGGCATAGCCCCAACCTTTTGCATTTGAAAGAATGACAAGTAACTAGAGTAGGTTTCTACCTACAAAAGAACTTTAGGAATTTCTATATTAAGAAGCAATAGATACACACATCAACAGCCATTCTCATAAACCTTTTTCCAGATTAGCTGCCTCAGCTGTTCTTACAAATATATCGATAATAAGAATTATTGGGATTCCAGATTACCCCTTGAAATCTGAGGTCATTTTCCCCTGCATCAACAAATAAAGTATGAATCAGTGTTTTTCCGCTTCTTCTAACAGAGAAATATATAAGACAGTTAGAAATCTTTCACAAAGAACTGACCTCTAGATCAAATTAATATATCTTCAAATGAAATTCAGTCTTGCCTCTCCACCAGCACTTGAGTTAGCAACACACAAAATCAAGAGTATAATAAGACCAGTTAAAACAATACTAGTATCAATTTATTTACAAAAAAGAAACAGACTCACAGACTTGGAAAACAAACTTATGGTTACCAAGGGGGAAAGACAGGGGGAGGGATAAATCAGGCATTTGGGATTAACATACACATACTACTATATATAAAACAGATAATCAGGGGTTCCCTGGTGGCGCAGTGGTTAAGAATTTGCCTGCCAATGCAAGGGACACAGGTTTGAGCCCTGGCCCGGGAAGATCCCACACGCGTGGAGCAATGAAGCCCGTGCACCACAACTACTGAGCCTGAGCTCTAGAGCCCGCAAGACACAACTGCTGAGCCCACGTGCCACAACTACTGAAGCCCGCGTGCCTAGAGCCCGTGCTCCACACAGGAGAAGCCAGCGCAATGAGAAGCCCGCGCACCGCAACCAAGAGTAGCCCCCATTTGCCGCAACTAGAGAAAGGCCGTGTGCAGCAACGAAGACCCAACACAGCCAAAAATAAATAAATAAATAAATTTATAAAATAAAATAAAATAAAAATAAAAGATAATCAACAGGGAACAAGGAACTCTGCTCAATACTCTGTAATAGCCTATATGGAAAAGAATCTAAAAAAGAATGGATATAATGTATATGTATAACTGAATCAACTTGCCATACACCTGAAACTAACACAACATTGTACATCAACTATACTCTAATGTAAAATAAAAATTAAATTAAAAAAACAATCTTAGTATCTTTATTCTGCTATTAAACCCTCACAGATCATAGAAGATGCTATCAAACGATGGCACAACCATAACCAAGTAATTCAGTTTTTTACAAAGTGCCAATTATTTAACATAATAACAGAAAAAGTGTAGAATTCTTTTGTTTTCACATTTGATTAAAAATACAAGCCAACATATTTCCCATCCCAGCAGGTCATGCCCTGGGTACAGCCAAAGAGTAAAAACACCACTGTGTCTAAATCCGGAAGGTACTTTGGAGGTCATTTAGACCAACCTCTTCCATTTCTTGCTGAGGAAACAGAGAGATCTGGGGCCAGCACACCGCCAGCGTGGGGCTCGCTCTACTATTTTATTCTGGTACAATTGTACCTCAGCCAGACCTTCATGCATTTCTTTGATCAACTCTGTGATTGCTCAATTCCACGCTTCATACAGCATGGATGTTGGTCATCTATCATCCGGTCACTCCACGGTCTGCCCAGAAGATCATTCCAGCAGCCAGCATTGCATCTCAAGAAACCCACTGTCAATCCTGTAGTCATTCAGCTCCGTGACTTGTAGCTGCTACTGAGGAAATCACTCCAGAAGCTCAATCAAATGTGCACAGGGACTCGAGGACCGGCTCCCAAGCACAGAGATGAGCAGAAAGGCTGGCCTCCCTCTGCACTGGGGTATCTAACTGGAAGCCACTCTCCTCTTGCAAGAGACAAGGCAGCTTTTTAAAAAGTTGCTTCTTTCCCTCTCCGTCAGTTCATATGGAAAAGGAATTGTGCGGGTGTGTTACAGAAAGCCAATTACAGCTTTCAGATGGGCATTGCTAGTGAAAATCCATAGCGTTACAAATAAATGCTGAGTTAAGGCTGTCATTTTTGTGTGGTGCACAGAGAGCAGGGAAAGACTCCTGGCCCGGGGGGCTTGCTGTGTAGCCTTTTCAAGGGGCGTTCCCCAAGAAAATGTAAATAGAGCTTATGCAGGGTTGGAGCATCTTGTCTGAAAACACCCTTGAACTTGGCTGTGCTCTAACTGATGGTAAACCATGGCTTCCACATTATGGGAAATGGGTGTGGCCTCAACTTTGAGGTAATGGACCAAATCAGGATAAAACAGTTCTCAAAAGTTCCCGGGGAACTACAAAACCTAGGTGTGTCTATCGGTACGCTCGTTCAAGTTAGATAAACGGATGCTGGTGAGTATTCTAAAAGTCTCGCAGACAAAACTCCTTTTACCTATCCGTCCACAGTGCTTTGTACAAACTTTTATTATTGCACTTCTCATATGATACGATCACAGGTCCGTTTCCCATTCCCTAAACTTCTAAAATGAGGACTGCTAAGCAGACGGCGGCTGCCCGTAAATGGCTGTTTTAACTGGAAGACTACCCGTGAGGCTGACTCGTGACTTTATCCCAACCAGACAAACTTTTATCCAACCTCTGCACATCTCCATCCTCTAGCTTCAGAACAATGTCTACGCTCCTCTAATGAAGCCTGACAACACATGCCACACCCCGGTAACAGTAACCCCAGGTAGGCCACTGTGCTTGGTTAAGCTCTCGTCAGTTTCTGGTAGAATTTTACGCTATTATTGTCTGGGCTCTACGTATTATCCAGTGGCTTGCCTGGCCCCCTACAATGTCTGAGACTATAAACAAAAAAAAAAAAACGAGCTCAATACATGTAAAAGACTTCGTCTTCCACAGGGACCATTGTCATAAATCATGAATGGAAAGATCAGTAGTGATTCTGCTAGTTTTCTGCCTAATAGTTTTGGGAGAGGCACATGGGGCGTATGTCTGCTCTTGGCTCCGTCACAGGATAAAGGCAGCGCGTTCACAACGAACTATATGCTGAAGTCACATTTGTTGCCAATTCCTTTGATATTCACAATCATTACCTGGTGTATGTAAAACAACTTATTTTCTAAACTGGGTGAAACAGAGAAAATAAGTACTAAGTCATTTATTAACTTCAGGTTTTGTAACCTCATTGTATAAAATCAAAACTCCTCGCTCTGTTTCCTGCCCCGAGCAAGTGGACTGTTTTACAATTGTACTTGCACATTTGAGAATTCTTTATGCTTATTCTGAACATTCTGATTTAGATAATACACTATCACAGAAACTCTTCTGGGGGTGTACTCATGTAACTAACCCCTTTGAATGCCAACTAATTAAAAATATTTAGCAATATGTGCCTTCATATGCATAAACAGAAGATGTTCTTTTAGAGTATTACATTGTGTACGCTTCAAACGCTAAAATTATTTGATAGAGAAAAATAAGAATCTCACTTTACCCCATCCCTATGCAGAATTACTGTGGTTTTTAAAAGCTTAAGTAAATTGGTGACACGTGCTTAATTTTTTTAAAAAAATGTATGTATTCAAGGTCACTGATAGTCAGATTTTGTTTTCAGTTTTAAAACCAGTCTTTGTACATTTAATACTAGCTTTATAATAAGGTACATAAAATATTTTTATTCTCTTAAACTACAAAAGATATTCAGATAAACAATTTTTCAAGTAAGAAAAGTACTGGTAATATATCATCCGTAAACGGCTTGATTGATGGCGTTCATACAATAAATTACGATGCACGGACTAATCATAAACCTACATTTAGGTAATTGACTATTTTAAATGCTATATAAATTTTACATTTTTTCTCCTTAATTTTGCTCTTTGCAGATTGTTTGCTTTCCTTCTGCAGATAGTCTGCACAAAGGAAGATGATTACCTCCTTCCAAACAAATGGAAATTTCTATTTTTGACTAACATTTCTGCTCTGTGCACTGCATTATCAGCTACTTTCCCGTGTGATTACCTATAAAAACAGATACTTTCAAGTTTCTCTTTTTAAAGACGGTATAACGTGAAGCTGCTTATTTTTCTTTCAGGCAGCACATTCTATAATTAAGACATACCTAATTACCATGTTTTCAACAGATGCAAATACAGCTCAATTAAAATGCTAGTCCGTGCGACAAATTCAGCTACTCAGTTCTGCAAGATATCACGTTAGGACTGGGTCACCGAGAAGTCTGGAAAAGACTGAGCACATACGTGGTAACGATTATGGAGAAAATGACCTTAGGCGTCAACTGAACCTCAAAGTTCTGCAGCTTCTGCCATAAATAAACACTTCGATCTCATCATCACACACATTTCATTGTCAACAGTTGACTCTAAGCCACAGGGTCTTTTTTTTCCATTGAGAAGCAATACTACTGTTGGGACTGTAATGATCTCCATTGCTTGCTTATCCCAAATCCACTTCTCCGTTTCTTCTTCCTAATGAACTCCGATTGTGTTCAGGAATGCAACCCAGCTTCAAGGGGTGAATTCATTACTAAATTTATACCAACCTATGGCCCCCTGCCTCTGTTGATTTATTAGTCCAATGTTATTAGTCCAAGAATGGCCCCATCACCCCGAATGGACATATTCCATGCGTGGGGAGACGGCTCACTCCCTTCAGTTGGACGTGATCAGGAAAGCACGAGGCCTCTGAGCCCTGCGGTCACCCTCGGGTTAAGCTGACTTGTGGCCAGTGTGGCAGAAGGGTCAGAAGGATGGCGGGGCTTTGATAACACCGTTAGGCTGTGGAATCAATAATCCTGGAAGCTACCCAACTCTAGAACCAGTTATGTAGGACAGTGTATTTCCTCATGGCTTGAGCTGGTCTGAGCTGGGTTTTCTACTAAATGCAGCGGAAAGCATCCTAATAGGTACATTATATAAATCAAACTTTAGAGCAGCTGTGGAATAACCACAGTACTATTTATCACAAGTGTAAGATTTAGCGGTTAATGTCACTCTAGGCAGCTTTGACAATTTTACTAGAATTATTTATTCGGACTTGTTACTAGTGTTAAATGAATTGGTACAAACATCCAGAGAAACACAAAACAGAGAAATACAAAATGAAAACGACAGCATTACTTCTTATTTGCCAGTGAGCAAGTACTCTTCTCTGAGGGCATAGCTCAAAGAAGTGTCATTAAATATTTGTTGAGTGGACTGAACAAAGAGCCCATCATATGAAAACCATCCTTTACTGTTCCCTGTTTCGAAAGAACTACTCTAGGAATTAGAAAGATCTAATAATAGAAGCACATATTCTTGAGTAATTTCCAATTTACTTTGGAAGACAAAGGATTAAACGTAATAACTGGACACAGGATTACGCAGTCTTCAGAATCTATCTGCTTAAAATTTAAAATGAGTGAGTTAAAAAGTGAGACATTAGTAATTGGAAAATTTCACTAGACTTAGCAAATTCACTGACCACTACCAATTTCTATTGACTAATGTTAGGTAAGATACAATGCACTAAAAATAAATGAGGACTGAACTCCCAGGCACTGCAAATCCTGCATAGGATGTGAGAACATTTTATTATAAATAAAATAAATAGATATACATATATATTTTTATATATGTATACACATATTATTTTTGTTTCTTAGTTTAGTTGAACATTTGACTTTGGAGAAGGAAGAAAAGATGTAAGAAATGAACAGCTAGTGACACAGATGGTACTGAGTAATAGGACCTGCTTTCCTGGACCCTGACTTTTAACATTAGAACGATGAGCTTTTGGCAATGGAAAAACTTAGCTTTTTCCGAACATTTAAAAAAAAAACACATACACACACAAAGCTGGCAAGAAGAATGAAGAAGCTTTTATACTAAAATGTGGTGTGGGAGTAACAACTGATATTATGAAGAACAGAGAACGTGACGGTGAAAGGAGAAAAAGCCATGAAGGAAGTGGGTGACGTTTATCAGCAGGCTTAGAGAAGGGTTTTCAGCAACTGCAGGAACGTTCAAATAGATGATTCCTAAAACCCACTCTTCTAAAAGTAGATTTATTTCATTAAAAAAAAAAAAAAGCCAACCTCTTAGTTTACATTGGGGTAAGGAGTTGAGAGACAAAAACAATAAAACCACACTTCCAAAGAGTTTAAGACTTATTATCAAAAACCATTCTTTACTTCTACTTCACAGTCTAAAGTTTTCTTTAATGCATCCCTCCAAACAAGCAGGTAAAATGTTCCTGAAGATCTTGGTAGAATGCCACCTCCACCATCCCCCCTGCCCAGGAGAATGCCGCAGAACAAATACAATGAGGATCACACCCTCCATTTTCCGAACGCTTGCAAATTTGCTTTCAGTGTATAATTGATTTTCACATACAAATGATGGTCCATAATAGACACTGTTTCCTGTGCACAGGGGACAATGTATAAAGAAGCTGAATGCTTTCCTTTCAACAGACCCAATGGACTGGCTACACAATGAAAATGGTAGCACTCATAACCCTGCTGTTGGAATTGCCACTAAGAATTTAATTTTTATCAAGGACTGAATTGGTGTCAAATGTATATTTTAACAATATACAAAAAAATTACGGTGTCAAGGAAAGAGTGTCCAGGCCACTGCTCTGACTCTTTTAAGTGAAAAAACAAAAATAAATAACAACATAAAAATGTGCAAATGTGATGAAACAGTGAATGGAGAGCAGTGCTCTGTTTTGCTATTTACTGAGAAATCAAAACAATTGTCCCCTAAAAGCCAGTGTTCTCAACTCCCATGCCCTACAATCCAAACTGCGAGATCCACAAAATTTCTTAATGTTAAAAAAATATTTTATATTAAAAAGTCTCAGATACATCTATATACAGATTTTTCTTGAGTTACGATGGGGTTACGGCCTGTTACACCCAACATAAACTGAAAATACCGTAAGTCAAAAATACACTGAATACATCTAACCTGCCGAACATCATAGCTTAGCTTCGCCTACCTTAAATGTGCTCAGAACACTGACATTAGCCTAGTCATCTAACACAGAGCCTAGGTTATAATAAAGTGTTGAATGTCTCATGTAATTTAGTGAATACAGTGCTGAAAGTGGAAATCAGAACAGTTGTCAGCTTATCGGTTGTTTCCACTTGTGATCACGTGGCTGACTGGGAGCTGCGGCTGCTGCCAGTGCCCAGCATCTCCACAGAGGATCTGCATATCACCTGCCCAGGAAAAGATCCAAGTTCAAAGTTAGATGTACGGTTTCCACTGAATGCACATCACTTTCGAACCGTCATAAAGTCCAAAAATCCTAAGCGGAACCACTGTAAATCGGGGAGCGTCCATACCCAGTTGGGGCTTTTGAAAATCAAAGGAAAACTAGATTGCTTGGGAACAAGTGTCTTGAAGAAGGAAGATGATAGTCCAATGTACACAAGAGGGTAGGGGACAGTCAGGGCAGTGAGAAGATAAGCCTCACAGACAGTGCATGGTCTGGGAGAGAATGCACACGGGAGCTTGAAGGACTGTGAAGACGGTGTGATCCCAGAGCTTACTCAGCCAATGTAGAGACAGTCGGACCAGTTAGGAGATCCTAATAGTAACTTCAGATATTAAAAAATGAGGATTGGGGCTAGATTGGACAGAAGGAGAGAATTTAGGAGATTTCATGGGGGAAAAAATAAGAAACCTCGGTAATGGAGTGATTACACAGTGAGATGATGATTCTAAGTTTCTGGGCCTGGAGGTACTAATGAGAAAAATCACGTCATCATCATCCATCTTTACATGTGAGATGCTAAGCATGTAAACGCAGTCCCTCCCTTTCCTCTGGCTTTGCCAAGCATCGTGACTCACCTGGAGTCTTGCATTATGATCATAGAACCAGTCTTGCCACCAACACTGCTACTTACCATCCCATCCCCAATAAGCCATCCCATACAGCCCTAACTAGCATATTCCTTTACTTGAAATTCTTCAAATGCTCTTTAAGGTCCTTAGTACGAACAAAAATGATTTAAACGAGGCTGTCTGTGATCTGTTCTCTGACTACGTCTTAAACCTCACTCCTCACCATGCCCTCACCCGCAGTGCATACGTGAACCTTAACAGGATGATGGCGGTCCAGAGGTGGTCCCGGCTCCCTATGTTTCCTACGCACCCACTGAAGACCACTCAAGCAATATTACTCACCTAAAACAATACCTCTTCTGGGAAGCCTTCTCCCACCCCACTCAACTTCCACATGGGCTGAGTGGGTCCCCCACGGTTTGGTGCCATGGTAACCTGTGCACTACAATGGCCCTTAACCATTAACCACACTGCTTCTCAAGTGTCAGTTTATCCACTGGGTTGAACCACCCACAGCCCCTCAGGAACTTAGAGCTTAAATATCAGATTTTAGGTACTACAACTCATTCATACTCTATAGTAGTTTCAGTGTAATGGCTTATCCCACTCAGAAATTTGTTTAATATTCTAGAAAACTCACAGGACTACAAACCAGAAGGCATGCATTCTATGATTTTGTTCCTAAGTACGATCTTGGTCATCTGTTTACATACTTTTTTCTTATTAAAAAAATGCTTAAAATGAGGATTCTGTAATTCAAACACTTCAGATGTGACTTTTCATCATACTTTTAGCTTAACTTACTTTTCACTTAGAAAAAGAAATGTAAGGAATAGATAGCTTCAGCTACTTCACATGCTTACACCTCTACTGCATTCAGAAATTTCCTAAAATCAAAGCTCCTTTTCTTAAACTGCAAGTGATACTTAAGTATACAAATTGGCATAAGAGGATAAGACAGGTTATTCTTATTCCCAGCCCTTCAGAACAAATATTTTTTATAGATCAACATCCAATTAGCCATTAAGATAGATTAATCAAATGGGAAATCTTTTACAAAGTACTTCGACTTTGAAACCCCTATACTGAATTCTTCCACTACAGATTAACAGTAATCTAATGGGGTGTCTTAAGATAACAACCTAGTTTGCATTTTTTTTGCTCAAAATGTAATGACAAAAGGTGGCTAGAAATGTGGAGGATGCTGAGAGTAGAGAGTCTGAGATATTCATGCAATATCCTATTTGAAGCTAATAAAATAAACAAAAATTCTCCTGGAAGCTTTCAGATTAGCTGATTTACTGACATAAATTCAGTGTCTTCTAATCTCACACTGCTAACCTAAGTTATGTAAATTTTAGAGCAGTGCTTTTTTTCTGATCTGTTAAGAGTACTATAAGAAAGAAGGCAAGCTACTCAAAAGCAATCTGGCTCTATGTTTTCACAGTTCTCACATTTAAAATTGTAAACTGGATAGATCTTAACATTGAGAAGTACAATTAATAGGATAGTCTTCGGTTTTGTTGTGTTTCACCTCCTTGACCTGGACAAAAAGCTGTTACTGAATTGATAGGAAGGCTGACAATTTGGCAACTTTTAATAGAGAAAAAAAAATGGGACTCTATATTTTCAAAAATAAAACAAAGCAATGTTATATAGCATCCATGTTCTCGGTTCCAACAGAAACTGATTTATTATGGGGGATGGAGGAGCTCCTTGCTGGGAGCCAGGCGGGGAGTGTGATTTGCATAGAAGAGGGAGCAGATTGTAGATGCCCTGACCTGTCAAACACAGGTAGGACCTCGGAGATAATGGGTCCCAGAATACAAAGCTCCATCTTGATCCAGACAGACACACACAATGTGGAGAGGCCAGATGGATTAAATGAGAGACAAAAACACTGGCTTCTGCCATCTCCACAGGAAGCACGTAAGTGTTACAGAAGATGACAGATACCAGATACCACATGGATCCCGCACCAGTCTCCTGGCCCCCATTGTTGTGTGCATGCCACAATTTCGATGCTGCTGAGAAGAGGCAAGCCTGTTCCGAGCCGTAAAAGAGAGTCACCCGGGAGGACCTCGAGCCGACTGACAACAGCATTCAACCAGGCCTCTGCCTAAGCGCCTTTCCTGTAAAGTGGGAAAGGGCTGCACAGGACAGAAACAGGCAGCTGGGTGGTACAGGTAATGCCGCCCCCATGTTTCTAGGGTGCGCAGACTGCATCCTCACAGGACAGCCATCTAACAAAGACTGTCTGCCCAGACAGGGTCCTCTTACAGAGCACCGCTCAACAGTGACTCGGCATCTTTAATTTAACGGCGGCCGTAACTGAGTGCCCGGAGTTCCACCTCCGTAAAAGAAAGGCCCTTGTACAAGGCCCTTTCTTGTACGGAGTGTCCCACAGAGCACGAGGACGGCAGGGCCTAGACATGTGGCCAGAGACAGCTCCCATATGGCAAGGATGCCGGGCGAGGCCGCACAGGTGAGGGAGGCACAGGCAAGGATGCCCAAGGGAGAAGCACAAGCAGAGGATGAAGAGCATAAGCAGAAACGCAAATGCACACAGTGGAAGAGAGTGTGTGGATCACACCGTGAGAATCCACAGCCTGACTCGGAAAAGGATGGTGTTTAGGGAAGTAGAGGAGGAGCTAGGCAAGCAGGGCTTCCTTCTCACACCTGTACCTAGTCATACGTAAAGGTGACAGTCTCATGACCACCAGCAGTAACACCAGCCTTGAGAGATTTTTTTTTTTTTTTAAAGAAAAACAAACAGTTTGCTGAGGCACTGGAGGTCTCAGACATGCAGGTCCAGCGTGGGACACAAGCAGGAGGAGTGAAATGTCACTGCTGCCCCGAGCGCCACAGCCTGAGGCTTGCTGTGTCTGGGTGTGTGTCTCTCACAAACAGTGGGGCTAGTCAAGCAGGAGTCCATTTACTGATGTCACAAACAGTCACTGACTCCAATGCTTTGCCGAGCTCTGAGCCTGGTTACGCAGGAATAAGACACGGTGGTGTCTTTCTTCGTGGACTTTACAGACAATGAGAGAAGCAGGCAGGCAGGACGGAGGTCAGTAAGTGAAGGGGGAAACAGAGTCATGGAAAGTTAAAACTGGAAAGGACCTCAGAAATGGAACCATCTAAACCAGAGCTTTTCAAACTTTTTCTGGAAAACTGCGAACTTCCTTTTTTTTAAACTTAAAATTGACAAAGAACTACAATGTATGAAAAGTGATTTTAAAAACCCAGGACTAGGGCCTCCCCAGTGGCGCAGTGGTTGGGAGTCCGCCTGCCGATGCAGGGGACACGGGTTCGTGCCCCGGTCCGGGAAGATCCCACTTGCCGCGGAGCGGCTGGGCCCGTGAGCCATGGCCGCTGAGCCTGCGTGTCCGGAGCTTGTGCTCTGCAACGGGAGAGGCCACAACAGTGAGAGGCCCGCGTACCACAAAAACAAAACAAAACGAAACAAAACAAACCCAGGACTGGGAATTCCCTGGTGGTCCAGTGGTTAGGACTTGGCACTTTCACTGCAGGGGGCTCGGGTTTGATCCCTGGGTAAGATCCCACGAGCCGCACGGCACCCCCGTCAAAAAATACAAGTAAATCAATAAATAACACATGATTGTTGAGGCGGCAGCGGGGTGCGGGGGGGCTGGTGACTTTGACAGAGCCCACCCACTCAGGTGCCCATGTGCTTCCCAACTCCCTGAGACCACCGAGGCTCCACTCTTCACTGGCCGCCGCCACACACAATCTGAGCATCAATGACCTGGGCGTCCAAAGCTTCCGTTTTACAAGTGAGGGAATTAAAGCTCAAGGATGTTGAGCAACTTGACCCAAATCCCAAATGGGTGAGAAGAACGTGGATGGGATGTAAGTCATCTGGACCCCAGGCTCACGTCACCCTACTCACACAGTTTTGACAACCTGCACTGCAAACATTTGAAATGTAGAAGAGTTGCCTTTCTCTGGCCATATCCAAAGTTCACCAGACTGGTCTGGAAAAATACATCCTAAAGTCAGGACTTTGGGAAAACCCAGCACTTTGGGGTCGCAGGTGCACGTTGTCACAGTGTCTCTCTCAGCTCTTGTCCAGAACTTTCCCTGCCCTTCACAAATCGTAGTTTGTCTATTTACTTGGTTTTGTCTTGATGATAGTTGAATACAAAAGTTTTCAAATAAAATACTTAAATCTGTTCTTTCCAATTAAAAAAGGAAACTAAGTTTATAGAGGGACAAATTTAGATGTTCACACCAGTGGAAAGCTCTGTAGGCCACAGAATTAAGAACATGCCTGGTACCGATAGCTATTCCATCCCCTGTTGCATATTTCACATAAGTGATATATGTGAGAAAATTGCATTTATGAGGGAATTTAAATAACATTTTAACCAGAACAAGAAAAAAGCTCAGCAGCATAATCTGTGCTTACAAAAACAAATATGGAGGTGCCAAAGCACTGTATCTCTTATTAAATATGCACCCAGGACAGAGGCAAGATCTCTAAGTGATACAGGGTCCCCACCCTAGAAAGGCAGCACAAGTAATACTGGTAAGGCTGGCAAGGAACCACTGATACTCCAGGAAAAACCCAAGAGGGTCGAAAGCTCATATGACTCAGGATCTTGGAGACCAGGACTGGCAGCAAAACGAGGAAATATGTTCTTCCTCTGGGAGCAATGAGCTGCATATATTTGAAATCACTGGCTGCATGGAGTGAACAACTGTCCAGATTTAGACTGAGAAATCTGGGGGGAGAAAGCAGTGATCCTCTCCTACGCTTTGCTTTGTGTGTTACATTATGGCAGAAATATTCATCTTCCGAAACACATTATATCTGATAGGCAAAGATTATATAATTTTGCTTTAAATCTCCTCAGAATGTGATTTTCATTTCAAACTCTCCTTCCCCAGCACAGTCTTCCTTAGGTACGTGTGATCAAAGTGGTTCACCCAAAAGTTAAATTGTAACTGTTTACAATCCACCTAAATGATCTCTGCTTTAACCTTGGGCAGTGGTGTCTCCAGCTTTTCTTCTCTTTTTTTTCCCCCCTTTAGCTTTTCTGACAATGGTTAGATGGGTAGAGTCACTTTGAAGTTAGAAAACTAAAATGTGGTTTAGTAGATACGAACAATATAAGTTAATCAACAATTTTTTCTATTAGGACTCTAGTCCTTTCTAAGGAAATACACTACTGAGTTTCTTCCTTATGTTTAAATTGAATGGCTATTTTTATACCATAAATATTTAACTACAGTGACAACTCCCTGAAGCATACGTTTGTACGTATTTATAAATGTTACTTTTTTCTCAATATACTATGGAAAACACATTGCTCATTCATGGTAACCTTTGACTTTCAATAATCTTGGTTTAAAATATTTGGCAATTTGGAAATACACATACACAAATATGTCTTGCTAGCTCAGTTCAAGGAAAGCAAGAGTAATTCATAAAAACAAAACAAAAATATGTTATCAAAATCACAGATGGTTACATGTACTCATTTGAGATATATTAAAGACATACTATACAGCAGTGGTTTTCAAATATTTTGGTCTCAGGATACCTTTATACTCCTAAAATTTATTAAGGACTCAAAATTTTATGTGGGTTATGTCTATAAATATTTATTAAACTAAAACTGAGAAAGTTAAAAAATACAAATTACTTTATAAAAAATTATAGATTTCATGTTAACAGAAATTATGGTTTTTACAAAAAAAACCACTGTATTTTCCAAAAACAATTATTGAGAACAATGGCAAATCTCTTTAATATCTAGCTGAAAAGATTCTTCTATCTTCTCTGCATTCAGTCTATTGCAATATCACATGACATGTTGCCTCTAGAAAACCCAAGGGTACACTTGTGAGAGAATAAGAGTAAAAAAGGTAAACAACATCTTCTTATTATTATGAAAATAATTTAGATCTCTTAGATCCCTTTGAAGGGATGCCGGGAACCCCTAGGGTTCCCTGGAGCACACTTTAAGAACTGCTGCTCTATAGAGATGCCTGGCATGGCCACTCTTTCAGACATTGTAAACTTACATGTCTCCATGCCTTCATCGTCATCATCTGCCACAGGTTTATCATAGGACTTGTCAATGGCAGCTCTGAAGCTTTCATTGCATCCCCTTCCTCGGATTATCCGCGGCCGCGGGCGGTGGAAAGGAATGTCCCCATTCAAAGTCACCTCAGCGACTGCTGTCTGCAGACTCTCTAAAGAGCTTGACTTCTTCAGACCCAAGGAAGGCCCCACATCTCTGCTGGGAGAACCTTGGAGGTTTGCAAAAACAAAATCTTAGTTAGAATGAGTGGAGAAAATTACATGTCTGAATATCTACAGATTGTGGAAAATATCAGACACGTAAATTATTTGCTCAACGTCAACTTCTGGAATGTGGGTGGCAAGATATAAAAAGTAAAGTAACAGTAACTAATTTTAACATTTCCCAAATGTATATTAAAGTAGGTCTATTTTCTCTATTCTCATTAGGAAACACTCTGTGTTATTAGTTTCCATTTTTAGCTTAACAGATGAAATCTCTGTCAAATCATTTGCTCCAAGTTATGTCAATAATATAAAAGAGGCAGAATAACCCAGGAGCTCATTTGAAAAGCAGAATGATGAGAAGGCTAAGGGAAGCAACCAAGAGTAAGCTTCAAAATGTAGCTGAAATCATTGTTTGGCAGTTTAAAGTTATTTGCAAGATGGAAGTGAAACTTTCACCTCAATGAGTTTCATCAAGCCTTTTCCTCATCATGGTGCAAGTTCGGACAACTCAGCGAGTAAGAAAAGCACAGGAGACCACGTGTCACCCATAGAAACAGGGCACCCTGGCACCAGGTAGAAACCTAATTCTGGAAAATGGTAGTTCTCTTGGAAAAGCAACACAAAATGTGAATAGAAACAAACTATATAAGGGAGAGAGAGAGAGAGAGAGAGAGAGAGAAGTAAGGGAGAGAGGACTCAAGAGCTGGATGTGAGCTGGATGTGGATGTGAGGACTCAAGAGCTGGCCTGCAAAGAGAAACAGGTGATGAACAGAAGGAACAAGACATCACAATTACCAAGAAAATTTCATAGGATGGCAGGGGAGAATTCAGAGGATTAAAAATGCGACTCTGGGGACTTCCCTAGTCGTCCGGTTGTTAAGACTCTGCGCTCCCAGTGCAGGGGGCCTGGGTTCAATCCCCGGTCAGGGAACTAAGATCCCACATGCCGCAACTAAAAAAAGATCCTGCATGCCACAACGAAGATCCCTGTGCTGCAACTAAGACCCAGTGCAGCCAAATAAATAAATAAATATGGCTCTGTGACTTGAGGATCTAGGGCAGGAAGTCCCAAGATGGTAACCAAGCTTTAGAATGCAATCAAAATGGATTTCTTTAACCAGGTATGACAACCTCATCCATCACTGCCTGACCTGGCACTCAGAGGTAGATGAATTTAGCGTCTAGATGGCTGAAATGCCAGCCACCCCCAGCTGGGCAATCCAGGTTACAGAACTAGTTCTTCACTTATACTGCTAAAAAGACAGGTGCAAAAAAAAAAAAAAAAAAAAAAAAAAGGGGAGGGAAGGAGAGGCTGGATAGTTTCTCTCCATGTGGGGCCATCAGCCCATATGTGGATCAATAATTAAGGAGTAGCCTTGATATGTTATCACTTAGAAGACAAATAGTTCTGACATGGGCTTTCCATTGCTCAGAGTATAAAACAGAATAAAAATTAAATTGGGAGAGTCAAAACAAGAATTATCTTTTTAAGATTCATTTACATGACACCTTTCACATGATTTTCACAATAGGGTAGTTTTAAGTTAGAATAAGTATGTTAAAATGTAACGTAGGCAGAAAGGCAGACAGATGACTCTAAAAAAGAAAAAATATTCTATAAATCATTGTGCTTGGGAGAAAAATATGATTTATTTAACTTTTTCCATGCAGGTTTGTATATATTTGATTATTTATTTTATGACAAAAATTCACAAGAAATATTTCTTTCTAGGATGATCAATCTTACTTTTTCTCTTGATAGCCCCATAACTTTTGACAAGTTCATGTTTTAAATACCCATAAAAGTCATGTCACAGGAAGGAAAATGAATTTTGTTCCGAAGAATGAAAGAAAAAGTAAGAAATCAAAGAGAATGGGAAAAGATGATTCCTGGGTAGGGACATTTACGTTCACATTTTCTAGAATTAGCACTAGGAAGATCTTTTTCTGAATAAATCATGCCTATCAATTTTCATAACTTACTAGTTTCATTCAGGTCCTATAAACTTTTATAAGGCAAATATTCAGTACCTTCTTGGCTTCATAAAGGACATGTTTATGTACGGATGCATGTATGTATCTATATGTATCTATGCATATATCTCCAATGAAGATTTGATACTTCCAGTAAAGATTATCATAAAAACATAATTTATGGGCTTCCCTGGTGGCTCAGTGGTTAAGAATCCGCCTGCCAATGCAGAGGACACGGGTTCGATCCCTGGTCCGGGTAGATCCCACATGCCGCAGAGTAACTAAGCCCATGTGCCACAGCTCTTGAGCCTGTGCTCTAGAGCCCGTGAGCCACAGCTACTGAGCCTGTGTGCCACGATTACTGAAGCCCGAGTGCCTAGAGCCTGTGCTTCACAACAAGAGAAGCCACTGCAATGAGAAGACTGCACACCACAACAAAGAGCAGCCCCCGCTCGCCACAACTAGAGAAAGCCCACATGCAGCAATGAAGGCCCAACGCAGCCAAAACAAAACAAAACAAAACAAAACATAATTTATGTATGAAAAGTTAGCTGAGATTTGACTTAAGATACTCAGAGCACTAAACGCTTTAATAATTTCAGATATGGCATGAGTATTTATTCAAATAAATGTATATATTACATGTATATAAATATTGATATATGTATAGATAAATGTATATATGTATTTATTAAGAAACAAAACACAAGCAAATCAGGGATAAAAAAATGATGGAATTGTAACTAAATAAGCAATAGATATTTTGTAAGCATAATTGGGAGCTTACCTATCTACTCTTTTCTCTAAATTCTTAACACTGTAGTATAACATTCTGGCAAAATGTTGATAATTATTTATGGTGGGTATTGGGTATATGGTAGGTTAATAAACTACAGTCTTTACATATGGTTGAAAATTTTCATAACATCTATAATTTGTGCATCTATAACAGCAATCAGCAAACTGTGGGCCAAATCTGGAAAATCTGACTGGAACACAGCCATGTCCATTCATTTGCATAGCCTCCATGGCTTGCCTTCACACTACATCAGAATTAAGTAATTGCTCCAGAGACTGTTTGGTCTACAAGATCTACCATATTTACTCCCTGGCTCTTTACAGAAAGAGCTTGCTGACTCTTGATCTATAACATGGATTTCATTCATGCAAGTGGTATGTTTGTCAAAGAAACTTTAACAGAGATTTTGTTAAGTAATAAATTAATAAGATTCCTAAACGAGGATCACTCAGATTCCTAACATCATAAACTTATCATTTAGCAGCAATAAAAACTGAAAATATCTCTCACTATATAAAGTAGGGGCAAGAGAGTAGTTTTATTTACACACAAAAAAATCAATGTCTCTAAATTTTAAATTATTTTAAATAATTTTTAAATAATTTTAAATAATTTTTAAATTACTTTAAATGTAAAATAATAATTTAAAAATAGTATTTTGAAGCTCCTTATATAAATCTTTCAGGTCATTAGGACACTTTGCTTATTTTTTATACTCAAGGATTAAACTATTAGAAACACAATTCTCTTATTCCTGTTCCTCCTTTTCTTGCAGAAAGTAAATTTACCCCCCAAATATCATAGAAGATTCCTAAATCCAGGAATAAAGGGGGAAATCATGATCATACTATTTTCCTAAGGTCTATTTTTCTACTCTTACCTACTAATACCTCTCTCACCAAAAAAAAGGAGAGGATGTCTTTTGCAAGGGCAAAGGGAAATGGAATTCAATTTTCATTATGAAAGGCTTACAGCTAGACAGATGATCTACACTAAAATGCCACGGTGACTCTACCAAAAACCTTTGGACTAAACTGTAAAATCATGATAATCTTAGCAATTCAAGTGAAGTGAAGAAAGAAAAATAACTGAAAATCTCTTCACTGTCTAATACTGGAGGATGGGAAGGATTCAGTGTAGATATTTTATTCATTGTAGATTTAAAAGCAATAGACCAGAAAGTACTTTGATGTCTATGTAATAATTTTTTGTCCCAAGTTTTTCCAATTTAATTCGGTAAGATAGATCACATATAGTATTTTATAAATGCTTTTTATCTAGGATCTAACTAACATTCTAAGGCACTATGAAAGCAGATGATTCAATTAGATGATAAAAATCTGCCTTCTCACCATGAAAGTTATTTAATGTTTTCAGCTGAAATCTGGATATTATTTTTTAATCATAATAAATTGTTCTTTTCCTGTTAGTGAGTTGGTTAAATTAACTATTTTCCTTACTTTACCTAATTGGCATATTATATAAAGTCATGTTCTTTAATCTGAGCAGCTCAATTTGTTTTTTATAAACATTAACTTGAACAGGGGTTACTTCTTGAAAAGTACTGAATACCATTAACTCCAAAAACGAATTACTAATTTACATATGTAAACTATCAAATAATGTTTTTCTTTAGCCCTGCTTCAGAATTCCAATGAAATGCTTTGTTTTGATAAAAGAAATAACTACTTAATAAGGGCTGAGGCTATTGTTAATTGCCCTGCACTACAGTTAATCCAATGATTTATTGGATGTAGTTTTTACAATCTATCTTTACAGAATGTGAAAACTCCAACCACGTCCACAATTATCTTTACATATGTACGTGGGATACACATTTTTCAAGAAGCCTAAAACTAATTACTACTGCAGGTTAAAAAGGTGAATTGAAGCCAATTAGTGCTAAGTGGTGTAACTAAATCATACTGGAGCTCGAGTAATTAAAACTCTATTCCAAACTTATAATAATAAATCAAAACGCTCAATTGTACAAAGCACATGACTTTAATTACACATAAAGACTTTCCTCTGATCATTGTCATAAAATAACATGTAAAATCTACTATCATGTAAAACCCAGTTCAAAATAATCCATTGTTTCTACGGAATGATTTAGGCAGCATCTTAGAAGCAAGCCCTAAATAGTTAAGAAGAAAAAGAAAAACAAAAACAAGGGCTTCCCTCATGGCGCAGTGGTTAAGAATCCGCCTGCCAATGCAGGGGACACGGGTTCAAGCCCTGGTCCGGGAAGATCCCACATGCCGTGGAGCAACTAAGCCCATGTGCCACAACTACTGAGCCTGCGCTCTAGAGCCCACAAGCCACAACTACTGAGCCCGCGAGCCACAACTACTGAAGCTCACGCACCACAACTACTGAGCCTGCGCTCTAGAGCCCGCGAGCCACAACTTCTGAAGCCCATGTGCCTAGAGCTTGTGCTCCTCAACAAGAGAAGCCACCACAATGAAAAGCCCGTGCACCGCAACCAAGAGTATCCCCCACTCGCTGCAACTAGAGAAAGCCCGCACGCAGCAATGAAAACCCAAAACTGCCAAAAAATAAATTAATTAAAACAAAAAACAAAAACAAAACCTTCAAGCAGGTTCACAAAGATAAGGACGCAATATATAGTCTAATTCAATGTTAGGTAACTACAAACTAATGCTTGCATCAGAAAAAGATCTAAGCTTTTCTGAGTGACTAATGAGAGCAATACTAGACACTGTCCTTCAGTGAAAATATTTATATTTGTGCCATTATCCGTCAAATGAAAATCACCACTTTGAGAATCATGTTTTGGATGTTAACCTAAGCATCAGATACATGACTCTGAAACAAAGAATCCACCCTAAGAGATCACGTTTTCAGGATTTTGACTTTTTTTTATAAATTGTGACAAAACATTACTACACAAATATAATTAAGAAGATGTAGGTTGTTTTAGTGTCTCTGAAGCACTAAATTATATTTCCATTTAGTATGTACTACAGTGATAAATTTCTTCTCACAGAAAATTTTCCTTTTCTTGTACCATTTGATTTCCTACTATGAAAACATCCGTGCCAGCCTGGAATATTTATGTTTACGTGCTATGTGATTGGCAGCTCTACAATTATGATAAGCTCCTTGGACCACAGTTTCTATGGCAACAGTCTAAGTGTCCATTCTTACCTGCTTTCTGGTCATCCACTGTATTGAGTTTAGTCTCGTCAGCTACTGTTAAAAGGTAAATGTATAATGGTTAGCCCAGTTAGTCCCACAGCCCAACATGCTTCAACCATTCCCAGATCTTTTCAGTTAGGTGATAATTCTTAGGTAATATTTCATGCAAAATATATGAAATATCAAGCAAACATTCATAATCAAAAAAAAAAGGGGAAAAAAGCAGTGTCTCCATGCAATGCCAGTCATCTCATTTCACAGACACGTGTGTTATTGATATGTTAGCATATCACAATTAGCGAGGCAAGGAATCGCCCGATTTTTCTTTTCTGCATGGGATAAATGAATGTTTTTAGTCTCGAAGTACAAACAGCCACCAGAGAACAGCATAAATACGTTCTAGTTGATTAACGAAGGTTTTTCTAATCATTCAATTGGTGTATGGATATAATTAATTAATTTGTTTGTTTGTTTTGGTTTTTGGTGGATTTGGATTTAAAAAGAGACACTACCTGATTGGTGCTTGATTGAACAACTAGGATTATTTTCCTCCTCTCATTTGCTTCCAAATACTTTCTACAATAAATATGCTCTCAAATTATGACTCCACTTAAAGGCCTTAATTATCAACACATAAAGAGTTTCTATCAAATAAACCTTAAAGGACAGCAATGGAAGGAAAATATGAGGAAGTAACCAAACTCTAGACATGGATTGAGATAATGGTTTCTCTCCAAAACTGCTTCTTCTGGTTCGAGCGTCCCCACAACCAACCAAGTCATATTCCAATGAAATTGGTTTTCAGCAGCCAAAGTGTTAAAACATTTCATTTTTTTCAAGTAAAGATACATGAATAGAGCATGATAGGCACATGTGTTTGTTTCTTTTCTCATCAGAAAACATATATATTAACATATTGCACATGATGTAAACATGCCACTTAGAAGTACGGTTATCTCAAACTTGGAGAAAAACTAATTTTTGCCAAATTGCCTCATTTCGCATTTATTTTCTCTATGGCTCACAGTAAACAGACATGTGTTTGGGACCATTGATTTTCATCTGAAAGCATCTAAAGCGAATTTAGATAGAGGTTCATGGAGATCGTACTCACTACCTAAATCCATGCTTTTCGATTTTCGCGTTTTAACGAAATCCAATTGACTGGCATCTGAAAATTGCTTTGTGCGTTTTTCTGACATACTCTGACGTCCAAATCCCTCTCGTTGAAAAGCAAGAACTGGATCGACGTCTGGACTCAAAGAGCTGGTGTGAAGAGAAAGAGAAACATAAAAACATTTACTGAAAATAAGAGACGTGACGCTCAGGAAAGTTCATCTACACCTGTGTGTATGAATGTGTGTATATGGATATTCCTCAGAAATATTTAAACTAAATAGCACAAATATAGTCCATCAAAAGAACTGTGGTTGTGTAGGAGGTGACAGGAAAATACGACATTAATTTACATTTAGAGCAATTCCTTCTCCATGTGAGGAAGACTGAATCTTTGAGAAAAACTTTCATATATTAATACAAATACTGGCAGCAAATTAGTGACTATATGAATTGCAACTGAATAGAAGTTTTGAGAAGGGTATGTTCTGCAGACTTGTGGTTGACAAGGGGGAGGGGAATGGGGGAGGGATGGATTGGGAGTTTGGGATTAGCAGATGCAAACTATTATATACAAAATGGATAAACAACAAGGTCCTACTGTATCGCACAGGGAACTCTATTCAATACCCTGTGATAAACCATAATGGAAACGAATATGAAAAAGAATGTATATAGGCATAACTGAATCACTTTGCTGTACAGCAGAAATTAACACAACATTGTAAATCAACTATACTTCAGTAAAATGAATTTTGTTAAAAAAAGGATATGTTCTGGTCATCTTATATATCCTTTATCTTGTGTTTCAGAAAAAAAACCAAAACACCTTTATGGCATGTAGTTTTATGAGGATGTAGCTTCTCTGCAATACTTAAATCAACTGAGAAGAAATCAACTCAACAAATCACGATTAGAACCTACTCTGATGAAAGTGTGGTGCCGGGTACCAAAGTCAAAGTAATAAATAAGAAAAGATCTCTATTCCCTAAGAAGAATACCAAACCAGGAGCACACAGAAGACTCTGTGGATGCTCGGATGGGAGACTGACTGGTATTCCAGGGAGTCAGGAAAAGCATGACTAAGTCTGGATGGCATTTGGTTTGTGTGACACCAACACAGTGGCTCCCGCAGAGACGATGAAACACAGGGCAGATCAGTGGTAACAGGATACAGTATCAAGTGTCTTCACAATGGAAGTGGCAGGGGAATCGGTCCTATTTGTAAAATCCCACTAACACTTTCAGAAGCACCACCAGGTGTTGTGAGCCCAGCCCCACAATGACGTGGTTCTTCTCTGTGCTGAGCACGGTGAGTAAACAGAGAGCTCTCCTGTATCAGTGTGGAGCCACCTTGCCTATGTGGCCACAGGTAGGAGAACATCCCTCCGCAGCTCACTGGACATGCTAGAATGTGGTGGTCTCTCCACTACGTCCGCTTCCACTATACACGCCCTCCTTAGGCTTCTGCTGGAAACCAGCTTCTCTAACCCTGTATTGGTCCTATGGGAATGACCATGCATATTGATAAAAGGGTAGTGATCTGGTTTGGATACATATCAGAAATTTAGCTGCAATTCACTGTGCATGAAATGACAGATGGCATTAGGGAAAGGCTAAACCAAAAACTGCGACAAGGAAGACATGAAGGCAGTGCTTCGCCATCAGGTGATGTGGCCTGAACGCTTTGAGTCCCTGTGTCTTCATTGGCTCCATGAAGAAAAGAGTGGCCCCAACCCCTGGCCAGGCCACTGAGAGAATTCAAGGACACAAGGGGAAAGCCCTCAGTAAACTGCAGACCACCATGCAAAATAAATTATTATTAGCCAACAAAGACTTGCTATCTCAAATTTTCAAAGTTATGAAAATTATAACGGAAACAGGGTATTTAAAAACCAAGCGCCAACCGAAACCTCAAAAAGGAAATGAACGATCCTTCTCCATCTTTTCCACCAAGTACAGAGCAGGGCCCGGGGAGGAGGCAACGTAGGTGCCTGGGACTCAGAATTCAAGGGAGCTCTGATCTCAGGGTCCTGTGAGTTCAGGGGCCACACCTGAGAGTGAGAAGCTCCTTACGTTTGCTCCCCTGGGCACCTAGCTTGCTTAACCGTTGTTCTGGCCCAGGGACTGGGAGCTCAGCCCAAAGCAAAAACGATTTTTTTATGTAAAACACTATGTTATATCCTAATCAGTGTTATTTTGTTTGCATCCTACACTAAATCTTTTCATTTTTAACATATCATATCTCATCTGTAAAGCCCAGAATAAATCTGACGTTCCAGGAAGCAGCAGGGTCATGTGCACCTTGAAGGCTTAGGTGTCCCTTCTCGTACTACTCTGCTTAGACCCTATGTATGTATGTATGTATATACATGTGTGTGCAGAGCTCCAGCATATATTATGTATATAAGTGTAGACTGCTTTTACATATTTCTTAAATATATATGTGTGTGTATATTATGCTTATATAGTAGTGTCCACGTACTACTATGCTTATAATTTCCAGGGCACATACACCCCAATTCGAAAACACAGTCCTAGAAGTGAAAAATTAAAACCTATATGGTGAGAACAATCTTGGAACAATAAACACTAAATATGATATTTGAACTAAGAGTAATTCTTTCTGTTTGTGTGTTCATTATGGCCGCGCCACGCGGCATGCGGGATCTTAGTTCCCCGACCAGGGATCGCACCCGCGTCCCCTGCAGTGGAAGCTCGGAGTCTGAACCACGGGACCGCCGGGGAAGTCCAAGAGTAATTCTTTTAGATACTGAAAGTTGATCTCTCCGACTATCCTGCACATGCTCGTCAACCCTCTTCTGTATCGTGTGAATTACACGAAAACCTGAATTCCAAACTAGGTATCAAATGTGTGAACAGAGTGAATCTGCAATACATTTTTAATAAAAATTATTGGGTAAAGGTTTTTCAAAGAAGTACAAATTTTTGTTCCTGAAAGCCACATATTGGCGTATTTTTTAAACTAATTTTATATCCTCCGAAATCATGTTGTCACTAAGATGAGAATTTGCTGTTTTACCTTCTTCACCTTAAAAACGTTGTTATGTTCCCTAAATCAGTTCATGGATTGAAAACAAGTATATTCTATCAGTTAAGAAATGCAAACTTTAGCCATTTGACATATTCAGCCTTCCACAATCGTGCAGCGAACTGTACACATACACAACTGAAAACGGCAAATGAGTTTTTGAGTGAATAAGCATCTTAAAATAACTAAATATTCTTAAACCATAACATAATTAATTCTTCCCATTAAACTAATTTCAGACACAAGAAACAATACGCTAGCATACTTAGCAAGTTAGTCTGCAGGACTGACAGCTGATTCTTTAAAGAATGTAACCATACCCTGACCCCCCCCCAAAAGTTATTAAAATTCCAGTTATTAATCCTGCCTTATTGCCCTTTTGTTTTCATAACATTTTCATCAAGGATTAGGGAGATATTGTCAGGCTGGAAAAGCTTACATTTTCTGCTGTGATTCAGAACAGCTGCCATTCTTGTTTGGATAACCCTTCATTCATATTCTTTTCCAGCCCCTGCACATTCCCCACAGCAAAATCATACAAGTCCTCACTGTTTTATGAATCCCCTTAGGGAAATTAATGCCACACTCCAGCCCTGCTCGTTGTTTATTGACTTTCACCAATACAGCATTTCTTAAGGCCTCAAACATCTATTCCTATGGCTGCCTTCAAAATTCCTCATCACGGTGGAGACTCAAAAGGTTTTTGTCCCTTCGATGAATACTGCAAATATCTAATCCTTACTTTCTCTGTCATTGCTTTCACTTTCAGAAAGAGATATAAACTGCAGCGGTAAATGCTACAGCGTCTGATTCAGGTGGGTTTTTACTTTGTATGGTAGTTCCCCCTCTACGTTGAACCAAAAAACTCGTTCAAAGGTAAGCTGTTATCACGCGGGCTGGAGTGTAGCTCAATGCCACAACACTGAAATATCATTTTGCTGATGGATTCTTAAAAGACCCCAGAGAAAGGGCAAGAAGAAGATTCTGGTATAATGCTTCACGTGGTTGTGTTCATTATCACTACAGCCTTCCAAGGTCATCCCTAGGAGGGACCTTCCTTTCGCTTATTGATGTATATAATTACTAGGCAAATGAGGACACTCATCCACATTTATCTGCCACACGCTGGTTCAATAATATCAAATGCTTTCTTATATTTTTAGAGATACAGGAGAAAAAATAGCATTAGACTGCCCCTGAAGTCATAATGTTAGAAGTAAGTACAAAGACTAGTAGAGTTATAGCGCTCTAAAAAGAAAATCTGAAAAAGCTTCTTCCCACTCCCAGAACGTAACAACTACTAATTTGGCCAAAGTCGTCGAATTGTTACAAACTCTCAGTCACCGGAGGGATTTGCTTAGAATTTATTTATGGAATAGGAAAACAATTCGTCAAATTAACACAGATCTAAAATAAATGTTTCACTTGTGAAACTTAACTTCAATGAGTAGGGTTTGGGGGTGAGTGGTAGTTTTCTCGTTGGTTTGGCTAAACTCTTAACGATAGCCCTGGAAAGGCTAACACAGTTGGGCAGGTTTATGAGGCTGGGGGGAATCTTTTGTTTGAGGAGTGACAACTACGAGTATTAAATCATTATTATTAAATCAGAACACCGCTATAAAAGACACTGATTCACTGTGCTCGGTGACAGACCGTTTAACCCTAAAATCAAGTGTGACTGCAATTAACCGATGTTTCCCAACAGTGCTCTTACCACTCTGCTGACTCACTGATGCCGGCCTTGGCCCACGCGCCAGTGTCCGTTGTCACAAATCCTACATCATCGTGGGAGCTGGAAGATGACTGGTCAGAGAGATGTGGGGGGAGTACTGGCAGCCTGTCATCCTCGATAATGACAGTGTCATCTTGGGGCATATTCACCGTGGGGGACAGCTGGTATTTACCTGTCCAGTGGAAAAAAACAAAGAGAAATTCTAGACATCCATCTAAGGGTTATGTATATGAATGTTAACACTTTGCTACATTAGAAAAAGTCTAAATTTCCAAAATCTGCTCAACCTGGTAGAAAAACAGAATTAAGTAAACTTATTTTTCATAAATGAATGTCAAAGGGAGACCTCCGGTCTATTCCCTCCTCTTGACACGACAGCTATGGTGCTCTGGGTGCGGTATTCAGTGTCTCTGGTATTAAGTTTCCTAAGGCCAGAGATGATCTCCAGAATGATTTCTAATGTGAAAATGCCACGTAGACTTGAAGTCGTTTATAGTCCTTTGAAAAATTTTACCAGGAAATTTGGAGGGAAGCCCTGCAGACTTACATCAATCATTCACTCATTCACTAGCTGGGCACCTACCACCATCTCTGCCTCTCAATGGCTCACACCTCAGAGAAGGAGACAGATAAAGTAGTAATTGATTGGTGCTCTGAGTGATGTACCAGAAGTGCCCTGGCACTCACTAGTGCTGGCAATCGCCTGGGTAGCTGAAGGAAGAGGATGCTGGGAGTCTTAAAAAAAAGTCAACATCCGAGATGGGTTTTGAATGATTAATACGATCTCTTCTACTGTAAGAAATGACGACATTGATTTTAGACATCAGCAACAACATCATTAAATGCATGATGGAGGAAAGTGCACAGTGCACTCAGGTGACACTTCAAAGATGAGTGCATGCAGAACCGGGGCCTTGTGGAGAGATGGCAGGAGTGATGTTAAAGAGGAAAGATTAGGATCTCACTGCCCACAGGTTTTTCAGGCCAAGACAGGGGAGCTTGTAAATTTTGATTTATTCAATTAGGATACAGTGTTCTCGGTAAGAAAAGACCCAGAACTGTCCACATTGATCAGTTTCTTTCAGTAAAATCTGCTCAGGTTCTGGGATCGGCATGATAGGCGTTTATCTTTCCTGGGATAAAATTATAATTCAGGGGCCTGAATCCTTAAAGATAAAGCTGAGGTCCAAATGTTGCCATCTTCCTCCCCAAAACACCTATAGTTCTTCTGGCTTCCTCCTCAAACCTTGGGCCATATTTCCTCTGAGCAAGAACTCATGGGCGAAGCTTCGGTTCACATGGATATCTTGTGAAAGGCTGTCCTCAGAGAAACATGCATCACGGTGTGGTGTCGCCCTACTGGCCTGTCTCTCCCAACACAGCAAGGAGAACGGACAGTTTCCCTGTCACCTTACAGGAGGATGGAAACACTGTCATCTCAAGTCCAATGTCCACAGCTGTTAAGTCAGCTCTCCTGGTTCCTATGCAAATAAGAAGGATTGTTGCACTTTCCCAATCCTACCACCGTTTCAAACAGGGTGCCCTTGTCCTTTACGAGTAATTGCTTTTAAAAATAGCACAATAGCAATGTGAAGACAGTTCATGAACATTTTCACATCTGTCTTAAGATCTAATTTTTAAACATTCACAAGAATGTGTAAACGATAATTTTCGTTTTAACACCATTTTGGAAACTGGGAGATGGCATATATAGACTTGAAGCATCTTTTAAAATATATATTATTCTAGACATTTCAACAAAGGAGCAAACACTAAGTTGATCTTTTCAGGACAACCCACAAAAGCAAACTTGCTAGAAATTTCAAATGCAATCATTACTTAGCATCAACTACCCTATTACAGAAATAATATATGTTCACTGAAACCTCTACTCAGCAAATTATCATGAAAAATACTCTATTTTGATTTGAAATGCATCCATTTTGACAAACTGTGAAAACTAGCAACTGTTTATAAACGCTCATGATAAAAATGTAAATCAAGTTTAATATTTCATTGCTTCCCTTTCCTGAATTCAAATCACTCCTTTATGCCTACTTGAGTTTTAGGATACTAGTACAGAAAGACAGAAATCTGTTCAATAAAATATCATTCATAAATAAGATCGGACATTCCAGTACTATTACCTAAAGAAACATTTCCTTCCCAAAACATACTTTTTTCCCCAAAAAGTGTACAGAATGACAAATCCAAGTTCTCCCTGGTAGCTCACCACTGACAAGGCACATGTCACAGCATTAAATGTCATGTCCTCACAGAGGCACAATTTATTGGAAGAAACTATATTGGTATAATATAGCACATTCGTTTCTAAACACAAAACCAAAACTGTTCATGCAATATATTCTGAGAGACGGTCTAGCAAGCAGTATGGAACACAGAATGGTTCTTCATGTGACAGTCCTTTTTTATGTTGTTTTGAGTAGAAATATTGTTCCTTAGGTGATCTAAAAATTCATACCTAAAGAAACTGCGGGAAATGTCCCTATTAACCGTAAGACAAGGATTCAGCTTTTTTTCTTTCCCCTATGATTCTGGAGGCTAATATTTCAAAAGACTTGAGAATATATGTTTTCCATCAATTTTCCACTTCTTAACATACTTGCGACGAACAGTGTTTTGGGATGCAGCTCCAAGAATATATTGGGGGTAATGAACTAAGCTATCAAACTACATATTCTACCAAACTCCCCTTAGAATAACTCTCAATTATGTTTGCAGGTACTTGGCATAACCTAAATGTGAACCCTTCGAAGGGTGACTTCAGAAACCTTTGATCCGGTTTTTGATGAATAAACTCTCCTTTCCTCAACTAGTTAACCAACAAACTAAGATTTAGACTGTAGCCGAGTGAAACAATGAGATGCAGAATGACTGTTTGCTAAACATTTATTCATTGGTACATTTACATAGAAGGCAACACTACGTGAAATGAGAAACCTTTTGCCAGAGATCTGACTCACAATAAAAACAACCTTAATATTCCATTTTTCTACGTTGACTTTCTAACAAGATCAAAGTATTCTGAACAGAATTATTTTTTAAACTCACCAAAATGTATCAATATAAAAACTACTGAGATTACATTAAAAAATGGAGACCACAGATTTCAGTTGTGCTTTAAACGGAAAAATTCTTCAGATAAAAAAGTCGGAAAACATTTAAGGTTCCATGCTCCCAAATGTCAGCCTGTGATGTGTCCTATGAAGTGAACACGCTGGTGACATGAGCTACACCTATTACCTCTGTGGTTATTAGCAGTACCAGTTAAGACAGTCCAGCCATTTGTGAAATATTTTTAAGGCTTTTAAAAGGAAGAAATCCTATGCAGCCTTGCTACAGATTCTTGTTGATAAATATCCAAAATCACTCCTTGCAAATCCATGGTAGTGGAAAGTCAGCCGATACGGACGACACTTGGAGAACTCTTGCCGTTGGCTGCCACTCTGGCTGACCCCACCAAGAGCTAAGGAGATCGATCAGGTTCCAGTAATGGGGGACTCGTGACTCAGAAAAATATGCATCGTAATTCTGGTTCAGAAACACGGAAGTCTGGGGCTTCAGACCTGTCACTTAGCTTCTTCGGGCCAGAATTCCCCTGAACAGACGTTTAGTAGGTTGGAGTACACGATCTGTAAGGTTGTTGCAAAAATAACTTCTTTGATTTTTAAATCACACTGGTTGCCAGAATGGAAGATTCTGTTAAGACTGTCTGAAGCCAGTTGCTTGAAAATGTGGGTACTTAAAAATGGGTGTCAATAAAGGATGAATGTCACTAACACTTATTGTGTGATCCCAGTATTCCTCAGAGATGGCTATTTTTAGAAAGAGGAAAGAGCCAAGAACAAAATAAAACAAAAATCGTCATGGGATCTTGGGACTTAGTTCTTTTATCTGTTAAGTGGGAAAGTGTAGCTGATGACACCTGACATGCTTCCAACTCTAAAATCTCTTCCTTTTTTGGTCTAGTTTTTGGAAGCTTCTCTCCTGGGTTAGGTTCCCATAGAAATGAGTCAGAAAGCCTCAAAGCTCCTTTTGGGTCTAGAGTCCCACAGGAGGAATATGCTACATGAAAATTCACCCTATCCACATAAAATTAATCACTTCTTAATGCAGTCAGCTGGAATTTCAATACAAAGCTCTATCTGAATCATAGCAGATCACGGAGCAGACACCACCACCTCCACTGGTGTCTACACAGGAGATATCCTAAAGGTAGAGAAGACGACTGCTAGCCAGACAAGATCTGAAAATTTTCCATGCACCCAGATACTGTGCCCAGCAGTAAATACTGTTGCTATTGGTTTAGGTTAACTGAAAGTCAAAGCTTTAATTTCTTATATTTGGTACCTGGCTTTGGTATCTTGTTGCAAGGTACTATCTCTGCAAGATTTCTAACTTTAAGTGGAAAGTGATGTTACGAACACTGTCTGTTTCTTAGGGCCCATGATGCTGAAATAGGGACTGACAAAGACTGAGGAATTCTCGAATTTGTAAAACTCAAGATAAATCAAATTGAGCATATACATTTCTCAGAGTAAAACTATATGGGATCCCTAGTTTCCCACACAACATGTAAAAAACTATCTTAAGAAAATATCCAAATCATTCACGTCAATTTGGCCTACCAACGAAGAGTAAGGAGTCTGTCACTGCCCCCCACCCCAGCCCAAAAGGCCACGCACAGTACGTCACAAAGCACAGAGCTGGACGATTCCTGCCCCAGCAGAAGCATCTGGAATTTTCAAGTCCATTACATCTCTAGCAGAGGGAAGGGAAAAAAATGCCAACTCTAGTGCAAACTAGAGGACTAACGAGGCCACAGCTAATAAAATCAGGGCAATTGACTGAAGAAAAAGAAAGAATCCTCAACCCATATATACAGCATTTCCAAAGGTCACTAGGTGAATTGGGGGGGGTTTTGTTTTTTAGTTTTAGTTTTTCGCCTTCCTCTGAAGCATCAGGGATTGGAGTCAGGACGCAGGTTACAGGAACTGGTGGACCAATGGTCTGATTCAGTATGGCAAGTCCTATGTTCCTATAATAAAGGGGAAATTACAGCGAATCACTTTGTATGCACGCAGATCCAGGGAACACATACACTCTCGCTCAAGGGGTCTTGAATTTTCATCAATAAAAAAGTATTTAACTGGTCTCCCTGGTGGCGCAGTGGTTGAGAGTCCGCCTGCCGATGCAGGGGATGCGGGTTCGTGCCCCGGTCCGGGAAGATCCCACGTGCCGCGGAGCGGCTGGGCCCGTGAGCCATGGCCGCTGAGCCTGCGCTCCGCAATGGGAGAGGCCACAACAGTGAGAGGCCCACGTACCGCAAAAAAAAGAGAAGTATTTAACGAAGATAAAGTGTCACAGCAAAACCAGGAAAGTAGGGAAAACCCCACCGCGGTGAGGAGAGTGATCATTAATAAGCAAAGGTTAATCTGACAAACTATATGCAATGCCTGTCACCTGACAGGTGTGCAATATCTTCCGTGTCCTTCCCCAGCTTGCACTATGTCAAGCAGGCCAAAAGAAAACTGTTGGCAAAATTAAACCAGAGAGCTGGCGCGTCTTCATTCTACACGTCACAAACTAAGAAATGAGGAATTTAGCGATTTTTCCAAACAAGAAAGCTAGAAGGATTAGAGGAAGAACAACAGAAAATTCTACCAGTCATGTTCACGTGTTTTTCCTATCGTGCCTGCTAGAAAGTTCTTTGACGGCAGACTGATTCTCACTTGTCTTTGTATCTACAGCAAAAGTATATACACAATGTCTTGCCAACAGCAGGCTTTCCATAAACATCCACTGATGAAGGAAACAAATTCCTGTTCCAGCGAAGCTTCCTAATGGAGACGTGGATTGTATTAGATCCCCATTAAGTGTGCTCAAAATGGAGTTAAATTTAGGTTGTACTTCATATTAGAGGCTTGCGAAACACACCAGCAATGAGTGTTTTATGTCACGTGCTATTTTAATCAAAACAGCTTCTTATGTGTTAAATTTGACAACTCTCACAAGCGAATCCCAAGATGAGCAACTCAGTAAATCAAACCACTCTGGTGGCAAAGCAAGTCTTTATTAACGGGATCTGTTAGCAGAGAGCTGAACGGCTGCAGAGCAAGTGCTAATCACCTCCTTCCTCACTGGGGGCCACGCAGACAGTATGGTGCTGAATGCAGACAAAGGATGTGAAAAACTAGTTTCAGGATTTTCAAATGAAGGCTTTGAAAAAGTCAAGATGCAATTGAAAAAGGGTAACACCTTATTAAGTACAGGCCACAAAATGTGAATATTCACATACATGCATACACGTATTTTTCCCCTCCCTCCAAACAGTGCTATTGTAAACATGTAACTTTTGAATCCTTCTTGCCATAAGCCACTAAATGTTGATTTAAAAACAAAACCACAGCTTCACTTATCGTCTCAAACATGCTAAGAATATCTTGATCATTGGAAAACACTTCTGTGTGATCCCCTTCTTTTTTCTCTTTCCCACGTTACAGGATCCAAAACTCACTTAACAAAATCAATGTATTGACTTCCTCTCTTCACATTAACACTTCCTGAATGATTATAATGAAGCTGCTCCTCTTCCCCTTGAAATCATGGGCCTCCTTTACATTAATGTTACATTAATAACCTCTCTGTGAACCAGTAAAAGCATAAAAACAAGACGTGATCAACAGGGTTTTACCTGACTCACCCATTATCCTGCTGAGCGCAGCATTTCTCGTGGGCGATTCATCAAGCCCCTCAAGCCCGCTGTAGAGGGAGTGGGAAATCCTTCGTTCTCTATCATCCAACACCGTTTCAATGGGCAGCTCAGGTCCAGAGGGGCTCCCAGGTGACTTCAGCTGCAGAGAGCGGGGTGGGGGGGCGAGGTAAAGTCAGAACTGGAGGCCCATGACCAGCATGGGGGAATTAGACCCAACTTGCCCAGGGTCTGCATCGAACTGGGTACCAAACGAACTAGAACTTTTCACCCTGTACCAAAATAGTTTGCGATGACAGCTTTGCCTAATGACCAACTTTCTGTGCCACTTTACACTGTGCCTCCCATGAAGCTGTCAGATTTCAACCACTGGAGGAAAAATATGTAGATTAAAGGCTTTTTAATCACACTCACCTTGTTGCTTATTTTTTTTCAGCTTGACAGTACCTGTTGAAGTCAATCTGAGTTATGGTTTAACTCAGAAATCTTTATGCGATGTTGCCCTGCGCTAGACATGCTTTATCATTATCAGAATGGAAGCTGGAATTTAAGTCTACTTTTCACACTTAGAGTGCATAAATACACCTAACAGCACACCTTGGTGTGTGTGGGGGGAGAATGACCACCCGCTCTCTAAGACCTAAAGACCACTTGTCAGTTCGGGTGTCTTCAACAATACACCGAGCCTCAGTTTCTTCTGCTGAAATTAGAAACAATCATCCTATTCTCTCATTGTGTTCTTAAGTATGAGATAGTAACTGAGAGAAAATAAACTACACAGGATATTGACAAAACAGAAGTAAAAAACCCAGTATTCTAATAAGGCAGGCAAAGGTAGCTATTTTGCAAATATACAGAATCTGCTAGATAAGCAAAGAATATAGGTGGATTCCTATCACCAAGAATTAAAATGGTATGTGGCGTTGTTTAAGACAGCTGTGCCTTATAAAGTCATACACTTCATAAACATAATATGAGTGAGAACTCTATACTAGTAAAGCCATGAAACAAGGAGGAACAAAGCACACAAATCCTCCCAGTGTGGGCTCTGAGGTTAACCCCACCAACTAAAATCTTATGATGCTTTGGAGCTGGCCGGCAGCCAGAGACAGGGAGGGCTGGGGGGTGGGGTGGAGGGGCCCGTGTGGAGGCAGGGAGCAGAGCACAGCAAAGTGGAGAGAGGACTGCACATTCCAAACAGAGGAAACCACAACTGTGGCTCCTTCACCTGAACAAATTATTATTTCTGTTAGAAGCTATCATCTGTTTAATATAAATGAGATATTTAATGAAGTTCCGAATTGTAGACTTATCTCGCCCAGTTTGATAAGCACCGGGGAGATTTAATGCACTGAAGGGTCAACACAATTACAATTGGAGGCACGTCAAACTGCGGGAGAATAATAAACTTGCAGCGCTAGTGAATTAGACTCAATAAGGTTTAAATTGTGAAATGAGGATTTATTAGTTTTTTTTTTTTTTTTAAATTGCAGCTTACAACTGACAGCTTTACTGAAAAGTAAATTAAATATTCCAGGTCTTAGATGTAAAAAAATACAAGAACATTTTCTGAAAGAACATTATTCCTAAATTCCAAGGTACTTTGGAGAAGTAAAAACAAACACAACAAATACCCAATCCCTTTAAAAACAGGCATGTGTGAATTTTTTTAATGAGCACATACATTAGAGACCTGCTATACAAGTCTCAACACACAAGACCTGCATCCTACACAATAATTTATTTAATCATAAGACAGACAACACAACCTCGAGTTTGCTTAACAAATACATTTAATTGAAGCATATAACTGCAATTTTCTAGATGATAAAATCTTTATAAAGCACCTTTATGAGAAATCCCTAAATATCCCAAGAGGCTATTTTAGAATTTTATAAAGTCAAATAACAATTCTATTTTAAAAATAGCACATGCAGGCTTTCCAGAGAAAAACAATAAGATGCCTGTTCATTAGGAACCTTGTACTTGAACACTTTCATGGGAAAGCTTCTGTACCTCCCCACCTCCCTAACCATGTCTAATTTGCATCTCAAAAGACAGATTTAAATGAAGACATCAATGGCCAAATACATAAATATTTAACAGAAGACACAATGCCTTTTAATTTCTTAAAAAAAAACTGATTGGAGTACAGAGTTTTGTTTTAAATCTTTTGATGATTTTTTTTTGTTACAAGCAACTGAGTTTAAGAAAGAGGAATGCATCGCATCATCAGAGTGGGAGCTTAGCCACTCCAAGGAGGGCAGTCCTGGAAGACTGGCCTGGCCTTCCTGCAGTATGGGCTGCTCCCAGGCCCTTCTGATCATCTCCACATATAAAAACCTTATCAAATTAAGCTTAATTCAAAGAAGACACCAAAATAAAAGAACTGCAATTTTCACTTTGTCGTTTTAACTGCAAAAAATGTTCTTCCATCCAACAGAACTCAGTCCCGAGTAGGGACAAATGTGTGGGACGCCCTCAACTCCATCCCTAAGAAAATAGGAAAGCCTTTACATCCATTAAAGAAAACTAGGTTGCAGCAAGATAACTCATACTGGGGATCAGCATAAAGTGATCCAGTCTCTTCCCAGAGTAACGTGGAGATATATGTCACAGGCCGAAGAATATCCTATATTCTGTGACCAGGCCATCGATTTCACTTTGTGGTCACTATCCTCACAAAATAATAAGTTAGGTGAATCATAAAGATTCATGCTGATCAATATTTATCAGAACTTCATTTACAAAGACACAAAAATTGGGAATTACCCCATATCTATAAACAATGTAATGTAGTATGCTCTTAAAAAGATATTCAAAGGATCATATATTGCTTTTACAATCAGAAAATAATAAGTGCTATTCAATAACAAAGAACTGGATATTGTCCAGTGAATATGCTTCATATTATACATTTGGCCTACTCTTCCTAGGAAAAGGTAAAATATTGGTTTCTTTTAAAAAACTAATACAATATCTGTGGGGCTTAATAAAATTTCAAGTTGTTATAAGTGTGCAATAGTGGGTCAAATCATGTCTTTCACATAAAGAAAACGTATCCCACCATCTCAACTAGAAACGGTGAAAAGCTCGCATAGATATGGCCCTAGTCCCCTCCAGCAAACCTAAACCTGGGTCCCAGTTAGTAAGTGGCATGATCTTATTATCCGATATTTCAGTCTTTATAAGCTTATTCTATTCTATCCCCAATTCCTGGCACAGAGCAGGCACTGGGTGAATAATTGGATGAATAAATCCATTTCTGAGTGAATGACTCAGAGTTTCCTTAAATCGGTTTAGAGATCTCATACGTATAGGCCATGTGGAAGCGGGCCTTTAAAGCTAAGGGCACAGCACAAGGCTGAAAGTAAAAGAAAGTTGATCGAGGTTACAATCACACATTGCAGAAAGGACTAACATCCGAAGGACACGTTAACACAGGACAATGAATAGTAAGACAGGGTCTAGCTTTCTTTGGAGAAGAGTGGCTGGAGTTTCAGGGTTCAGTTCCAGGTTCTGCTTTCATGCAGAACCACAGCTAATGTCCTCCAGGTTCCCATGTGGCTGATAGCACTGACCAGAGGATGAAGTAAGCCTGGATGTGACAGACCCAGAACGCGATGGCCTGCCTGACGCTGGGACTCATAGGTTTACTGTCCACCTCTTCCCAACACAGCCAGAGTATCAACTGCTTGAACCCCACACTCACAGGCAATCAGACCCTCTCATGTGCATAAGAGGGATGGACACCTTGCTTCTAAATTACTCTGCCACTACCTTGGCCTTGCAGCCATTAAGCACCTCATTTGGCTTCTCTGTATTTATTTCTTCATATATAAAATAAAGAGAATCATAAACGATACCTTAGGTCCCTTCCTATTCTAATGTAGCTTTCTAAGAGAATTAAACATAGAGAGAGAATTCACTTTAAAGTAGTCCTTGGTCAGTTCAGTAAGTTTTGCCAAATTGATAAACCCATGTAATGTACACCCCTCTCTGGATAAAGGGCATTGCCGTCACCTCATTAAATTCCTTCCTATTATTTCCCGCTCAATCCCAACCCGCCCAAAAGCAACCAATGATATTTTCATCCTAGAATAGTTTTTCCAGTTCTAGATTTTCATATAAATTAAATAATATTAATAATAATATAACATTAATAATAAATAATATAAAAATTAATAATCCCAATTGGTAATCAGTTTGTCCATTGCTATAAAAATTCCTGCTGGGATGATTAATGAGAGTTTATTAAATCAATAGGCCAATTTGAGAGAACTGATACTTCAGTGATACTGAGTCTGCTAATCATATATCACTCCACTAATTTAGGTCTATTTTATTTTTCAGTGACGTTTTATAGAATTACGAGTACAGAGATTACCTGTGTTGTTAAACTTATCCCTAAGTATTTTATGATTTTTGATATTTCGGTACATGATATTGATTTTTATTTTACTGTCAAATTGTCTATTCCTAGTACATACAAATAAAATGGATTTTGTACATTGGCCTACTGTCCTATGATCTTGCTAAATTCACTTACTTGTTCTAAAGTAATTGCCTTGTAGATTCCTTAGGGTTTTTTACGTAGAAATCATGTTATCTGGAAATAAAAAGTCTTATTTCTTCTTCTTAAAAAAAAAAAGTAGTCCTTGGTGACTAAATTCCTCAGCATGGGGGCTAAGAGAAAACTTACCTGGTCTTACTCTCTATTGGTACCAAGGCAGGCTTTATATGAAATCATGTCTAACAAAGATATAATGAAGTGACTGCAGACTAGGTTAAATTGCAGTAATTCCTACAAATACTAATTTCCTTGGAACATTTAGAATTATCATAATTCTCCTACACAAGTGACTTTCAATACCCATTTCCCAAAGTTCTCCTTCAAAGTCCTCAACAAATTTGTCCTTTGCAATGATACCAATGTTTCTGCCTCTTGCTTTATGTATTCTTTCCAATGGAAGAGATGCCAAAAAAGTTCATCCATCCTTCAGGAGCACAAAACAAAGGAAAGCCATTTCTTTTCTCTCTCTTTTTTAAAGAAATAATTACTGCTTATGGAATGTTTTTAAATAAGTAAGAGCATTAGAGCTAAGGAAGGTGAAGGAAATCCAGAATCACTGCTAAAATATTAATTCTGTTACCTTGCCTTGTTAGAACTTCAGTGTCTAACAGTAACTAAGTTAATTTTTTTCTTCTAAAAAGGCTCGACTCTCTGGGATTATTTCCCTCATCATTCAGTCCATGTTTAGGTGTCAGCCTTGGGTTGGACCCCAGTGATGGAGAGATGAACAAGGTCCCAGCCATCTCAGAATTTGCAGTTCCCACCAAAGAAAACCAGAGAGGAACCATGATGGTGTGACAGCTGCTGCCTGAAGGTGAGTACCCAGGGCTACGGAAAGGCTTTGGAGAGAGGATACTGAAATCTAAAGGCTGACTTTGCTAGAACAAGGAGCAGAACTGACTCACGTGGAAAATCCAGAGGTGAAAGGCAGCATCAGACATCTGAGAAATTTCAGGTCGTGTAAGGGACAGGCTGGTGGACACAGGGGCTGGTTTGTGCACGTCCTAGTGGCCACGTGATGGAGACTGGCACCCATCCTGGAAAGGAAGGAAAGCTCCCGAAGAGATTTCGGCCGGAAGTGACACGATCAGTTTGTTTTGTGGGAAGATGTGCCTTACTGCCGTGTAGACAAAATGGGTTGAGAGAGAAGTCCTTCAGGGAGCTGCAGCAGAGAGCCCGGTGAGAGGATGGGGTAAGGGCAGGGGGATGGAGAGGAGTGAGGGAGGAGAGAGATTCCAGAGGAGGAGGCAACAGAGACAGGAAAGGCATTTGAGAGGTCAGAGACGCCCCAGATTGCCAGCTTCTACAAGTAAAGAAACAGTGGAGCTATCTCGGGGGGAAGGAGGACAAGGTAGATGAAGAACTGAGGGAGGAATGGGTTTTGGTGGAAAAAGCATAGGTGCCTGAGAGACATACCAGTGGACATCTCCATGGGTGGCTGGACAGAGGGATCTGGAACTAGAGTAGAGTCCTGAGCTGAAAACAGGACCATGGGATTCATCATAAGGAAAGTGGTACCTGAAGACCAAGGAATTAAGGTCTCCCAGGGAGCATGTGAGGAAGAAGACACAGCCCAGAGAACGCCTTGAGGAATACTAACCAAAAAAGGAACAGGCAGAAGGGAGCAAGCTTAAAGGAGACAGAGGGCCAGAGAGAAGCAGGAGAAAAACGGAGAGAGCTGGCAGGAAAGGATTCAAGAACGAGGCAGTGTTCACAGACTCCTGAGAAGTCAAGTGGAAGGGACTGAGAAGCATCTTCTAGAACATGTCTCAAATGTGCTGTATGGGGACAAAGACCAGGGAAGTGCAAGGGAAGATGGTATTTCGTGCCGAGAGCTGCCAATTTCGAAGAAAACATACTAAGATAACAGACAGCACTTCCCACATATAGAAGAGGGCAAGGGAAGAGGTGACAAAGCACAAAAGATGTTCTTCTGCGAATTTTCATCTTCTCTAGCTTGAAAATAAGTATGCAAACCCTTGATTTAAAGATGAGTTAGTAAAATATAATTCTGTGATATTGTCAAAGGCTGGACCACACGGCTGACAGATGGACCCAGGAGGAGAGAACTCATTATTCTGGCCTGAGGTTCATCCGTGACAAGACACCCTATGCTTATATCAATATTTACGGTAATATAACTTACACGTACCCTTCCAGTAATTCAGGGAGATGTTTCTGTAAAGGTAATATATAAGTACAACGGCAGCAAAGTCATGTCTTAAGACTTATGGGAAGCTGAAATGAGCTCTTCTGTCTTCACAGAATCCTTCAGTTAAACCCTGTCAGTACAAAAGGCACCCTATGCTTATATCAATATTTACGGTAACATAACTTACACGTACCCTTCCAGTAATTCAGGGAGATGTTTCTGCAAAGGTAATATATAAGTACAACGGCAGCAAAGTCATGTCTTAAGACTTATGGGAAGCTGAAATGAGCTTTTCTGTCTTCACAGAATCCTTCAGTTAAACCCTGTCAGTACAAAAGGCTTTTCGCTGGTATTACAAAGACAGCACAGCACTCGTGATAAGATTTTTTTTGACATAATTGCTTTATAAGCTTACTCTATCCTAAGAAATAGTAATAACCAGCAATGTATGAAAATGATACCGTAAAGAATATTGAATATTAAAGTCTATTACTGCCTCTGTTCCCTTACTTAAATCATTTTCATTCACATAAATTCATATGCAGAAGTGAATGAGACAGAGATATTGCAGTGGGATTCCAATTCCGTGTGTTTTATAGGGCAACAGGGGATCAAATCAGTGCTTTTATCAAAACGTTTCCAGGTTGGTATAGGTTTGTTTGGGGAACCACCTGAGCCAGACAAAAACACGTCTGGATTCAGGATGCTGCCCTTCAGTCCGTTTCTTACATTTTAAGTCCCCCTATAACATTTCAATGTTTCTCTCTAAAGGAAAACTTTGAGAAATTTTAGTTTGTTTTTAAAGAGACTAAGAATATGATCTATGGTCCAGGAGAACGTCCAGAGAGGGAACTCCATCTGTCTGTATTCACCACCTTATCCCCAGGATCTAACTTATTTTCTGAATGTAGTAGATGCTCAGTGAACATCTGTCACACGAATACAGTCTTAGGGTATATGAAATTATTCCACTTTTGAAAAAGACCTAATAAAGAACACTGTGTCTTGGGAACTTACTGTGGAGAATTTTTCACATAGGTCTTTGGAGGACTTACATTAAAAACATCAGTTGGGCTTCCCTGGTGGCGCAGTGGTTGAGAATCCGCCTGCCAATGCAGGGGACACGGGTTCGAGCCCTGGTCTGGGAAGATCCCACATACCGCGGAGCAGCTAAGCCCGTGTGCCACAACTACTGAGCCTGTGCGTCTGGAGCCTGTGCTCCGCAACGGGAGAGGCTGCGACAATGAGAGGCCCGCAAACCGCGATGAAGAGTGGCCCCCGCTCGCCGCAACTAGAGAAAGCCCTCGCACAGAAACGAAGACCCAACACAGCCAAATAAATAAATAAATAAATAAAATTTATAAAAAAACAAAAAACATCAGTTAATGATTTGGAAACCAATAAGAATTATCATTCAAGAAAGCCAATCCCATAGCCTACCCTGAGGGATTAGCATTTATATTTATAATAAGAAAGTAAATGTTTTACTTCCCACAGTTTTCCACTCTGAGGTTTTTAGTTAAGGTGACACTGTTCTCTTGTTGTTGTGGAAACTAATTTGTTAATTAGCATTAAGCCACTCTCCATTTGGAAAAATAAAAACAAGTGTAAAAATAAGTCTACGGTCAGTAAACTTTCAAAAATTGGTCACCTCTCCACCGACTACCCACTGAGCGCAAGGGTATGTGGCAAAATCCTATTGTATTAAAGGATCGGATAAGCCATCATTGGTGGCTTGCTTTATATATTAAACACAGATTTTAAAATTAAGAAAAACACCTAAGCAGTTTGGATATACTTTCCAGTTTGTACCATTTGCTAATCATTTTCTCTTAGTTGATTTAAAAATGTGAGGAGTTGAGCATCAATAAAAACAAAAACGACAAACGTTATACTTTCAGCAAGCAGGTCGCACCTGTTTCCTAGAGGTGGCACATACGTTATAAAAATTCTTTGAAAACACTCTTTTTCAGGTTCTAATATTAATTAACAAATCTGTATGTAATTCCCTTTACATTCTCAAATGCCCCGCTATGCAAGTCTACTTGGTATGTTTTTACTATTTGGGAAGACAGATGATCACACCCTTTGGGAGAGGGAACCTTCCCACCCATTGCCTAATTGCAGACGGCAGCACATGTGCAGAACCCACTGTGGCTTTATGCAGGAGATACCACTGAAAAGGCAGCCCCTCCGGAGGAAAATACTCACCCTACAGTGAAGGAGAAAGGGGGCCGGGGGTAGGAAGGGGGGCTTACACTCTGACAATGTCACAAGAGAAACAGACCCTCCCCTGGGAGGGGCTTTACAAGAGGCACCCGTTTTAGATGAGCAAGGGAACGAGCAATCACTTCAATGTTTCTCCCTCCTGGTTCAACACCGCTGAACAGAAGCGAAAGTGCGGGCTCTGAGCAGGAAGGCGTGGCCCTGTTTCTTGAACCCAGCTAAAGGTGCCTTCGAGATCCCAGTGTTATCTGTTGAAGTGGCAATAGAAATATTACTGCACACTTAGGGATATTTTGATCACAGAATTAAGAAAACAAATCACAATCCACTGACGGTACAATAAACTCTAGCCAGCAAAGATAATTGAGTCTTTCAAGGTAAAGCCCCTGGACCTGCTGTTCTTGGCCCAATGTTAGGGAAGAACTTGGTCCTACGACCATTTCAGATGCCTCTTGTCTTTCTCATTCTTTACCTCGGTGCCTTTGGTTATTCTCCTCGCCACAATAAGCTGGATCATTCCTCGCTTGTTCCCTTCGGTGGACATGGACCTCCGGAGGGTTTCCATGGCATCCTGGTTTGTCTTGCCCAACAGGGATTCTCCATTCACTGCTATCAGTTGATCGTTCACCCGAAGCCTCCCATCCTGGGAAGGAGGCAGGTTAAAAATAAGTGCCATTAAATAGCCTGTGATAAAAGAAGCTGCTTTTCCCTTTCGTTAAATAAATAAATAAAAACAGAGCAAAAAGAAAAGGGCTTTAATACTAATGGATTATGCCCAACTGAACACCAGCAGAATAATGTGTAAGCGGCCCTTGCAGCCTGTGTCTACTTCAATCATTGATACATTTGTAAATCAAGTCATTATCATAATCTGTTTACCAAAATAGCATACTAATTCATAGGACACAAAGTGATTATTTTCCTGCTTCCAGAGACACCCAGAGAGGTTATTCACAACATGCAAAAGCTCCAGGCTATTAGGCAATTGCAGAGAAGTGCACCCTTCACAGAGAGCCAGGAAATTTTCCCTAGACTGGGAAACAGGAGAAGTGACCCATGGGAGGGGATGGGAGGGGAGGGGAAGAGAGTGACCTTTCCGGTAGGTTAGCTCTGCGCCAGAACCTGAGCTAAGTCTTTGCAGAGATAACCTCCATTTCACCCTAATGACCATGGGCTGTGAATTCTGTGAGACCCAAAACGGGGAGTCGAAGATATGAATTCCTCTCGGTGAGAGATCACTGAGATTGCACTAGTTGTTTGATCATGGATGGGGTATTAGGAAGAAAACAGAAAACATTTAAGTGTTACAGGGTATCAGAATACGCTACCCCAAAACACGCCACTTTGGCATGGGGATTATTTTAGCAGAAGGCAACTGAGAAATGGCAGACACAGGAAGGGGGACCTGTCCTCCCTGCGTCTGGCTGAATGTGGGCATAAGGTTCTCCTTGTGAAGGTGCCCCCTCTCTTCTCCAAAACCTGGAAGGGGAGAATGACCCTCACCACCAGAGACAGAGGTGCACTGAGATGAGCCTACAAAATAAGCCTTTTCTACCATCGGTTTCCTTCATTCATTTACCATCCCACCATTTACCACACCTGGAAGTCCGAACCCTCTTTCTTTGTCTAATCCCTACTCCACAATTTATCAGCATTTGCTAAAATGGTATATAAGCTTCCAAGTCTAACTGCTTCTTTAGGTTTTCACTTTTCCTGTGGAGCCCCCATCCATCAGATTTGTAAACATTTTCTCCTGTTAACCTGTCTTTTATCAGTTTAATTCACAGGTCACAGGAACAGGATCTAAGAGGGTAGAGGAAAGAATTCGCCCTTACTGCTTCCATGTTTCCAAAATAAGAATAGGGTTGTAATTAAACATTTTTGTGGATGAGCATAAGCTTGATAATGTTGACATCTGCTTACTTTAGATGCTGCTCCTCCATTAATAATGGACTTGACGAAGATTCCTAAATCGGCGTGGTTCTCCTTTGACCGGTTACCTTTGACACTGACGCCAAGACCAGCAGATCCTGAATCATTCAGCGGAACTTCAAACGTCAAAAATTCCCTGGTGCCATCAGGTGTGAGAACAGTATCCTCATCTTCTGCTTTCTAACAGGAAACAAAATTGCGCATCATATTCCAATGTTTCTTTCTGTTATTTTTAAGGACTGCTAATGAGCAGTTCTTTAATCATAACAGGCACAGTATCTCCACCAAAGTTCCACAACAAGATCCATGATAACAGCGCATCTGCATCCCCTCCAGATGATTCCTGGAACCAGCTGCTAATATTTTTATGCGGTACTTGTTTCAATATTGAAACAAGCCTAAACCAGATTCTGAGAAATATAGGGAAAAAAATGTAGCAGGACTAAAGTCATGCAGACTCAGAGTTTTGGTTTGTTTTTTTGTTTTTTGTGGGTTTTTAAAAAATCTCTTTATATATTCTAAACCACAGGAGAAAAACAGTAACAGCAGGAAATAAAAATAAATAAATATAACTCATTTGTCCCTTTGTTTTTCACTAGAATTTTCAATGTTATTAATAGTTTAATGTTCACTAAGGGTGCATCATTTTATTCACAAACAGTAACAAATCCTGACGATACAAAGTCAGCACAAAAAACGGTATTCATTTTCAGAGAGTCACTAGAGAGTTTTAACCTTCGACATCTGTGAGATGAAGTAGAGATAAACAACATTAGAGAAGTTTTTTTCCACAGTACTGTACGATACATCTACAGCTGGGGATATTATTCAAGCAATATTGTTTAATTAAAGAGTTGTACATGCCGGCTTTGACTTCGTAATTGTAGCCATCGAGTGCATAAGGAGACTGTTGCAGAACCCGACGCATTTGAGATACACGAACTTTTGCTCAGCTCCCCTAAAACAGCAGGGAGGAAATGAATGCTTCAAGTATAACCTGATGAAAGGCAGTGAGATGACATATAAAATGTCGGACACCGGAAGAGGAAGCCATCTGCCTTCTGTCATCCTCTTTAGGGACCCCAGCTCTACACTGGCCATCTCCAAATAGATGAGGCCAGAGTTCTTTATCAAATTCAGCATTTCATTTTATGTCGCATAACAGACATGTGGCACAAGCTCTTTGAATCACAACTAAATGACTCATCTAGTCCTACAACTTTTCCTCCTTCTCTTTTTGTAATTTTGGAATATTTCTCCAGCATCCACCTATTCATTCAAGCTAGCAATATTAAATTACACTTGAAGAATGGTTCAACATCTAATGGTTCAACATCTAACGGTACATAATTAGGCTGGAATATAACGCATCCTTTAAAGATTGCACTTTTAAAGAATGTTCAATTACACACATGAAAGCCTATTGCAGAGCAATGGAAATGTAGGTAGACTTCAGTTTTTTTCTTTGTCTCTCAACACATTTTTAAAATTTTTCTAATAATTATCTAATTAACATAATAATGATAAAATAATTTTAAATATTATTTTTAATAATAATTTGGAGATTTAACATGCAATCTCAGATATCTCAATTAGATGAAATAATTTTTGGAAGTACAGAGTGTATCAGTAAGAGATTTTTTTTAAAGATTATCATAATACAAAAGATATGTTATTTTTAAATCTCCAAATCCATAATAACATGATTTTTTAAAGTTCCTAATTTACTAATATTCATTGTTAACATTCTTTGTGCCATCTCAAAAGATAGCCTCATAGTTATCAGGACAAGGTGTGTTTAAAAAAAAAATCATTAATATGTTAAAAACAGGAAAACTATATATATAATAAAGAATATTACAGAAAGAACAACTTGAAAAGATACAAAGGGATAGTATGTTAACTATACAAAGTAAATACATTTCAGTATCAAAATAAAGTCTATACCTGCCCATTATAAAAGCCTTTTTACACTTAAAATATTCCTAGAGAATAATTACAGGTCAAATAAAATCAATGGATTTGGGAGAAATAAACATTAGATACTCACATCAAACATTAACATCATATTTACTATGCATCACATTTACTATGACATATTTACTATTGACATCATATTTACTATACTATCTTTATATACTTGTTTTGCTCTTAAAATTTTATTTTCATCCATACGGTTCAAAACGATTCAAGAGTAGTAAATAAAGACCTTGTGTGAACGAATACAGCTACTTCAATATAAAATCTGTTTCTGATGTTTGAAATACAAAATAGTACCAAAACACACTACAGCCCCTCCTACTTTAAATTCAGAAGTAACTGAAAGATAAAATTCACTCTGTGAATCAGAATCAGTATTTATATTCCTGGGAAAGTTGCACTTGAAAAGACACGGAAACCAAAGATAGTCCTTAACTGGGCACATTTAGATCTGATCATTCAGTACGTTTATTTGCCTCAAATCTGGAAGGTTCTCAATTGTCACTTACTGATTTATATCGTTTGGCTTTTTAACGTTTACTGATTTTGACATTTCCATAACGTTTCACAAAGGCTTAAAATTCTCATTTTTCTTCTACTTGAAAAATCAAGATAAGGAGCTGACTGAATATATGAAGAGAAATTTTAATCAAGTTCGAGTCACTTCCTGACGTGCCCTGCTCTGAACCTGTCTTAAAGGAGACTGTATTCTGCATGGGAAAGTTTCATTTCTTATGAAAACTGCAGATGGGAATAATATTCTTTTTCAGCTTTCTTATCAAGTCTTAAGTCATTATTATCATTAAAAACATTTAAGTGAAAGATTGTACTTTTCCTTTGATATTGCATTATCAATCTATTTGGCTCTTGACATAAGACTGAAATTAATTCCAACTTTGAGAACTTAATTCTCTGGCAGCAAAATGTTTAAAAAAATTTGCTCTTTAAAAACCATTTTTAAGGCTACTTTATAGAGAATTTTCCCAAAATCTTACTAGTATGGGGATCTCTTCATTCTGATATAAAGGAGAAGCTAATTTTCTATCACCTTCGATTCTTACTCCATCCAGATTCTGTACTCTCTCAACCGTTTCTTGAGTCAAGTTCTTTCTAAGGAAACATGATGAATATTTTGTTTCCCTTTAACTTGCTCCTCAAGCCATTTGGACATGAATGTCACTCAAGTGCACATTATGTCCCTCATGTACAGACATGTATGTACCCCAAGTGATTTTCTATCAGTGCAACCTGTCATGTTTTCCCTTGGCCATTACTCCATTGGCATTTTTGCCTTCTAATATCCAGAAAAACAGGGCATTTTTGCTAAGCATATTAGAAGCAGGGAACCTACTGCATGGGCAGTATGAAAGCTGTTTACTTTCCCGCTATCCTCAGAACAGCAGAAAAGATACACACATATCTGCAGCGAGACAGAAAAACAGCCACAAATGATCAGCACTAAAGCCCAGTTTTCCCTCCTCTCCAAACAAGCCCCAACTGCTAAGAGGAGACAGCTGGCCCATAGGCCACTCTAAGTCTCGGTTAATCTGCAAAATGGGTAACAAGGAAGTAAGAGCTGATTATATTACACGGCCAAAACATAATCGTTGGGCAGAGATTAGTGCTGGGATGGGGATGACGGGCTAGGAAGGAAAACCTTATGATGGATCATAAAAAAGCAATTATGCCATCATATTCTCACACTTAACACCTGTTTTCATAAAAGTTAAAGAGAAAATACACTTATTCTATATCTAGAGATTAAATAATATACAGGTAGAGCAGACAATTGATAACAACCATTTACGGTTTTAATCAAGAGGAGGATTTTTTTAAATAGAGAAGTTATCGTGTTTATTTTTTTGCATAAAGGACTAACCCTCCAGTTTCTTTAAGCTATATATTTTCATTTATCCCATATGTGAGATGAATGTTTATGCATGATATTTATGTTGATATTTTAATTATTCTTATTAGCAAAGTTAAAATGTCACATCTGGCTTTATTGTGCTCTTTTCTGATTTAAACAATAGACGTAAAATAAATAACAAGAATTTTAAAATGTTTCGCTTGATGCTACAAATTTTGAGGAAAAAAACCCCAGGTTTTGTACAGTTGTTAATCTGTAATGTGAAGCCAGAAAAATCCTTAATCAAAGAAATGTCACACAAACCCAAATTGAGGGACATTCTCAAAGTAATTTGCTCTTCAAAAATGAAAAGAAGGGCTTCCCTGGTGGCGCAGAGGTTGAGAGTCCGTCTGCCGATGCAGGGGACACGGGTTCGTGCCCCGGTTCGGGAAGATCCCACATGCCGCGGAGCGGCTGGGCCCGTGAGCCATGGCCACTGAGCCTGCGCGTCCGGAGCCTGTGCTCCGCAATGGGAGAGGCCACAGCAGTGAGGGGCCTGCATACCACAAAAAAAAAAAAGAAAATGAAAAGCAAAGGTAAACTGAAGAAATGTTCCAGATTAAAGACGACTAACGAGGCATGACAACTAGATGCCAGGTGTGATCCAAAGGATTTGTTTCTTATGTATTCGTTCATTCGTTCACATCTGCACACCATGAAGGACACTAACTGAGACAACGGGTAATACAACACTGTTAAGTCAATGTTAATTTCATGGCTTTGGTAACTAAACATGATTACATAAGAAAATGTCCTTGCTCTTATTAAAGATAAAACTACCATATGATCTAGTACACACACTAAAGATTTACAGATAAAGGGGAGTTACATCTACAATTTATCTCAATTCTGAAAAAACTTATATAGTAGGAAGGAAAGGAGGAAAAATTACAGGGAGGGGAAAGGGAGGAATGGAAGAAAATTACATATCAAATGTGGCAAAATATTAACAATTGGGGAATGTGGGAGAAGGGTATACTGGAGTTCCTTAGGCTATTCTTAAAACTTTTCTGACAGCATGATGTTTTAGAATAAAAATTGCATGTAGTAATTAACCCAGAATAGTTTTGCTATATCTAAAACAGCTCTTATTTTAAAAACAGACATTACTACCAACATAATCTTTAAAATAACTTGAGTTCAATAACAAAAAAAAACATAGAATAAATTTTAAAGATATTAATTTTTACCACTATACAACAAAAGGAGGACAATAAAGAATAACTAAGATATGTTCCCCAAAGGAAAATACACCAAACATTAGGAAATCCTTAACTTATTATAGAAGTAGGGAATTTCAAATGAATCCCCTAAAAACTGATAAGAGATTCACTATACAAAATCATTACTATTCTTGTAAGATCATAAAAATATTATTCTATCCCAATCTTGGAATAAGATTGTTTTAAACTAAGTTTGAGTCATTTGGATTGAAAAGTATTTCATTGAATCATGACTTTAAAACAGGTTTGAATATTTAAAGCACTAGAAACAGAACACATTTTATAAAATTCTTTGTGATAATAGCAACATTAGATGCTCAAAACCAAACTATTAAGGTCAGCATATGATTAGCGTTTGACAGTATAAATCTTCAACAAAAACTCAAATTAGAGAATTTTGTACTCTTTCATCTGTGTTACCTAGGATATTGAAATTAATTTACATTATAGGCCTAAAGAAATGTCTGATGATCAGTTTATCCCAAATAACTTATACAAAGTTTTGGATGAAGATGTAACAACCCGTAATTCAGTCCCCCACTTGGGGCTCCCTATTTGCTTTGTCTGATTTGACTATTTTTCCCAGCTTTGTTGAGGTATATTTGACATATAACACTGCAAATTTAGGGTGCACAGAGTGTTGATCTGGTACATTTATATGTTGCAAAATGATTACCATCACAGCTTAGCTAATACACCTCCATCACACCACAAAAGTACCCTTTCTTTTCTGTGGCAAGAACATTTAAGATCTACTCTCCTAACAACTTTTGAGTACATGACACAGTATTATTAACTATAATCACCATGCTCTACATTAGATCCCCAGAACTTACTCATCTTATAACTAGAAGTTTATACTCTTTGACCAACATCTAATACATTTATTTATTTTATTTTTGGCTGCGTTGGGTCTTCATTGCTGCGCGCAGGCTTTCTCTAGTTGTGGTGAGCAGGGGCTACCCTTCGTTGTGGTGCACAGGTTTCTCATTGCAGTGGCTTCTCTTGTTGCAGAGCACAGGCTCTAGGCACGTGGGCTCAATAGTTGCGGCTCGTGGGCTCCAGAGCACAGGCTCGGTAGTTGTGGCGCACAGGCTTAGTTGCTCCGTGGCATGTGGGATCTTCCCGGACCAGGGCTCGAACCCATGTCCCCTGCATTGGCAGGCGGATTCTTAACCACTGCGCCACGAGGGAAATCTCAACATCTCCTTTTTTCCCTCACTCTCCTGGTCCTCGCTACCACCATTCTTGTCTCTGTTTCTATGAGTTTGGCTTTTTTAGATTCCACATATAAGTGATATACAATATATATATATATAACATGTATGTGTGTGTGTACACACACACACATATATATGTATACACACACACACACATACACACACATACATCGTTATCCATTCATCCACTGGTGGACATTTAGGTTGTTTCCACATCTTGGCTATTGTAAAAAGTGCTGCTGCAATGAACACAGGAGTGCAGATATCTCTTCAAGATCCAGATTTCTTTTCCTCTGAATGAATACCCAGAAGTGGCATTGCTAGATCATATGGTAGTTTTATCTTTACTTTGTTGAGATAACTCCACACTGTTTTCCACAGTGGCTGCACCAACTTACATTCCCACGAATAGCGCACAAGGGTTCCCTTTTCTCCACATCCTCTCAACTTGTTATCTCCTGTCCTTCTGATGATCATTCTAATAGATGTGAGGTGGTATCTCATTGTGGTTTTGATTTACATTTCCCTGTGGATTAGTGATGTTGAGCACCTTTTAACGTACCTGTTGTCCATCAGTATGTCCTCTTTGGAAAAATGTCTATTCAGTTCTTCTGCCCATTTTCTAATCAGACTGTTTATCTTTTTGCTATTGAGTTGTGAGTTCTTTATATGTTTTGGATATTAATCCATTATCAGATATATGATTTGTAAATATGTTCTACTATTCCAGAGGTTGTCTTTTCATTTCATTGGTTTCCTTTGCTGCGCAGAAGTCTTTATATTTGATGTAGTCTAATTTGTTTATTTTTACTTTTGGTGTCAAGTCCAAAAATTCATCACCAAGACCAATGTCAATGTGCTTACCCCATATATTTTCTTCTAGGAGTTTTATGGTTTGGGGTCTTACATTCAAATCTTTAATCCATTTTGAGTTGGTTTTTGTACACAGTGTACAATAGAAGACCAGCTTCATTCTTTTTCATGTGACAGTCCAGTGTTCCCATCACCATTTATTGAAGAGACTACCCTTTCCCTATTGCATATTCTTGGCTTCTCTGTCATAAATCAATCAACCATATATGTGTGGGTTTATTTCTGGGGTCTCTATTCTGTTTTATATGTCTGTTTTTATGCCAGTATCAAACTGTTTTGATTACTATAGCTTTGTAATATAGACAAATCAGGAATTGTGATGCCTCCAAGTTTTGTTCTTTCTTAAGATTGTTTTGGCTATTAGAGATCCAATAGATTCAATATGGTTTCAGTGAATTTTAGGGATGTTTTTTCCTATTTCTGTGAAAAATGCCATCAGCATTTTGACAGGGATTGCACTGAATCTGTAGATGGCTTTGGGTAATATGGACATTTTAACAATATTAATTCTTCCAATCTGTGAGTATGGAATATATTTCCATTTATTTTTGTCTTTTTCAATTTCTTTCATCAGTGTCTTACAACATTCAGTGTGCAGGTCTTTTATCTCCTTGGTTAAATTTATTCCTAAGTATTTTATTCTTCTTGGTCCTACCGTAAATGGGACTGTTTTCTTAATTCCTTCAACTGTTTTCTTAATTTACAGTGGGGTCAACATGGTAGGCTTTACTTGATATACCACAACCATTAGTTTAATAAGTCTATGACCATGCTTATTGACTAGCTCATTAAATTTCCAAATCAAGATTATAACCTGTCTGAAGTTAGCTTATCAAGATGCTCCCTGATCTTCAGGGAGGGTCCCCAAATCTCCTCAATGTATCCTTGCAGTTTCTACAGGGAGATCTCACTAACTCTTAGAATGAATGCTGAATTCTTGACATTTAAGCATGTTTTATGTCTTATCCGTATGGTCTAGTATCATCTCTGAACACTATTATTTTCTAAAGCCCTACTTCTATCCAGTAGTCTGAATATGTTTTATGTACAATTATATTCTTACATGGATCTTACCAAAGAGTTCTTGGGGGCCTTCCTAAGCAGGTCTGCATAGCTCTTTGAAGCCCAAAGAAGAAACTGGCACTTTGGTAAGTCCAGGCCTGATAGCCTGTAGGTAAATTCACTACTTCATTGTGATGGTTACTTTTGTGTCCACTTGGAAAGTGTTTTTGGATGAGATTACCATTTACATTTGTGAACTCTGAATAAAACAGATTGCCCTCCACAATGTGACTGGGTCTCATCCAATCAGAAAACAGAACAGAAAGACAGGTCTTCCTGAGCAAGGGGGAATCCTCCGGCAGACTGAGTCTGGACTTCATCGGCACCATGGACTCTGCTAGGTCTTTGCCTGCTAGCCCACACCGCAGATTTGGACTTTCCAGCCTTCATAATCACACAAACCAATTCCTTAAAATAAACCTCTGTCTCTATATCTACGCATCCCATTGGTCCTGTTTCTTTGGAGAACCCTGACTAATACACGCATGTATTGTCTTGTCCAACCTGGACATCCACAGGAATAAACTATCAAGTGAATGAACTTTTCAAAGGCAAAGGAGTTTGTTCAGGACATGGAATAAGTGAGCTTGAGCCTCTGCTAAATAATTCAGCTTTCTGTCCAATTTTGAATGGACAGATAACCTAAAACTCAGTAGGGTTTCTAGTTGCCCGCTCTCACTAATTAATACAATATTTAGAAGATGTACAAGAAACCTGCTTCTCAGATATTTGAAAGGTCTACCAACTATTGGTACAGCCCTACTCATCTACCTAAATGACCTTTTTAAAAATTTCTCGGACTTAATCAGTTCTGGGAGTCATTGTGATAATCAACTAACAAACAAACTAATTGAGCTTGAGGACATTCCATTCTCAAAGTGCTTACAATCACAGAAAGTTTAAGTAGTATCAGAGAATTTTGCGACTTGAATAAATTTAATGATTTGCCATCAAAAGACAGAGAGAAGCAGAGATCCTGGAATTCAAGTTTTTAATTATAATTTTAACATGAAGCCTCTAACAGCCCAAAATGGTATCACCTAGCAGGAGCAGAAAGAGAGGCCCAGATGTGAGAGAGAAAAGAAAGAACAAGAAACCGAAAAGAAAACATTTAGACAAAAACAAAAACAAACAAAAAAACTGTACTTTCTTTAACTTAGCTTGGAAAACTCTTATCAGAAAAAAATTCCCGTTTGTAATTGCAAGTCAGACACACATACACATATATCATCTCTTTTGTTAAGGTGACTGAATTGTCATTTGCTCTGGCATGCTATCAAGAACACAGAAAGCTTGTGGGTGAGGAGTGAAGCAGAACAAACCTAGACCTTCTCAACGGAATACCACATTTAAAGCCAAAGCTGCTTCTTCCCGTTAGCGACTGCAAACTTCAGAGCTAATCCTCACAAGGACTGACTAAATGTTTTGAAAGAACACACCTATCTTTACTGCTTATATCATCATTTTCCATCTCAGATCATCTTAGGCATAAACAGATGTAGTTTATGTGTGAAGTCATTGGCTTTTCCAAAAAGTTCTATGATATTAAGATTCCAAACACCAAAGAGTGGTTCTTCACCCAAGGATCACGTTGCAACTCTTTCATGGTGTGGTTATTGCTCTGAAAGGTTTTTAATATATATAAACAAATCTATCAATCTACTCTCTTAGGACATTTGGCTTTGTCATGCTGGGACGAGCATTTACTTTCCAAAGTTAATAGAGAAACTTTTCACATATTTTCTCAATATTTTTTGCTATGTTTTTAGGTTTAATTTCATAATTAACTGGGATTTATTTTGGTGTATGGTGAGAAAAAGGAATCTAACTTTTTAAAGTGAATGGCCAATTGTTCTAAACACTAAACAAACCACTCTTTACCGCTATTTTGAAATGTCTCCTCTAACAAACATACACACACACGTAAACACTGGGACTGCTTACATCATCAATGTGTTTCAATGATCTACTTGTCTGTTCCTATAACAATATCATGCTATTTAAGTATTCTCGCTTTAAAGTACCTTTTGCTATCATTATTGTCTTTTAAAATAAATCATTCTTGTGCCCCACTTGACTCTTCAGAATCAACTTGTCCAATTTCTCCTCACCTCTCAACATACCCGCCATCACACCACACACACACACACACACAAATAAATACTATTGTGATTCTGATTAACTATCACAGACCTATTGATTTAATGGGTAAAAAATGAAGGCTGTGAATTTCCTACAACCTGTACTTACGAGTGTGTAATGTTCTCAAGGTTGTTTACTGATTTTCCTCTGAGGTCTGATTATTCATCCATTTTTGTAATGACGGAATATTTGAAAATAACATTTTGTTTGTTTATTAGGTTCAGAGTTGTCTGGTTATGAATGTGTCAAGAAAAATTAAATTATGTAATGCTATTATTAGTGTTAATTATTTTACTCAATTTCTTCATATTCCTACTGTATCTGTCTATCTAACATGCCAAATTCTGGAAAAATATGTATTAGCATCACCCACCATGGGTATGGTTTTGCTAAATTTTCATTTTACTCACAAAGGTTTGGGAATGACATGTGTTTGTGCTGTGCTGTTTAATCTATAAAAGATCCTGACTGTTGGAATTTCTACTGGATGATATCAGGTGTCAATATAAAACACCCTCTCTTTTTTCCCCATGCAATGCACCCACACAAAAAAGAAGATAAGTTCAGAGACTGATATGGCAATCCTTCCTTTCATTATGTTAGTACCACCTGTTAGTACTCAACTTGTTCCTTTATTTTCAGCCTGTATTAGGATTTATCTTTTAAACACCTATTTTTTGCTTTTTAATCTAAGCTGTGAAAGCTTACTTCGGTTGGGAGAATTAGCCCCTTAAAATACACTATAATAACTGATAATAAATAACTTATTAAATTTAAGTTATTATGACAATATATTTAGTCTAATTGCTGATATTTTATTTTTCGTGTTTATGATACATTTTTATTGTACTTTTAGCCCTCCCTATTTTTTCTATGCCTGAATTGTTCTCTTTTTTCATTTTTCATTTTTGTAGCCTCTTATAGCACTTCACAACTCATGAAGTCTATATATATATATAGATAGATAGATAGATAGATAGATAGTTCAACTACTAAGTTCACCAATTTTACTCCCTCTTAATATACAGGTCTTTAATGTCTCCTTTTTATCCCTGTCTGATTAAAAATAATCACAAAATATTCTTCATTTGGGGTAGTAGCAATAAGTCACTCACCAATTTTGCTCCCTCTTAATATGCAGGTGAATAGGAAAGTCTTTAATGTCTCTTTTTTATCCCTGTCTGATCAAAAATAATCACAAAATATTCTCCATTTGGGGTAGTAGCGATAAGTCACTTAAGGTAAGACCACTTTGGGATTTAATAAATCTTTGTATATTAGGATCTATTATGAGCCAAGAAAAGAGAGGACACATAACTTCATAATTAATTAGTAAGAAGTTAGTTCAATTTATCTTTCCAACATCTCTGCATCCTGCAAAAGACAAAGCTCTTACCGTTTCTTTTGGAATCTGCATCTGGCTTGGCTCTGCATTCTAGAAGAATTGAAGAAAAACATAAATACAGACTGACCAAAGCCATCTTCAACACACAGGGACACAAAGCTTTACTCTCAAGGAAAAATTGTTTGTTCTTAAAATCTACAAAATATATAGAGGGTGATTATAGTAATGGCTGATATATTACTCTGTCTTGCAAACTTTCACTGATGTGGTTATATTATCTTATGTGTGTGGGCGGGGTTGTTTAAAATTAAAAATTGTTCTAGATGTAAATTTTTACTTGCTCATTCACGGTATATCATGAATTTATTATTTGGAGGCAAACAAATCTCACGAAACTGCTTTTCTATTCCTGGCACTGTTTCTAATTTTGTTTTCTAATTTTCCCAACTAAGTCTAAATTATAAGGTATATTGTAATTTGATAGCTAGACCAGAGAATAACAGTCTGAACCACGAGCATCATACTTTACAATATTACACAGGTTATAAATGTGATTTTTTTTTCATGTATTATAGAGTTGTTTTAATTAACAGATACAAGGTTGACTTATAAAAAAAAAAAAGGGCACCTATTGATAAAAGTATTTTGTTTTAGACACAGAATTTAAACACAGACACCCCAAACAGAGGAAAAGAGCTCTGTTAATTGGATTGAAAGATCATTTTCAATGCACTCCTTTAAGTTTTCAGAATTTTCTTTCTTTTAAACCTTGAATAGCAGCTGCAACGTGAATAAACTGACGGCCTACTGGCTCACTCCTTAATGAAAAGCTCACAAGCAATAAATTAAATAACCAAGAGAAAAAAAAAAAAAAGGAGGCAGCAGAAGGGGAAAACAGAAGCCTGGAAGATCAAAATTGGACCAGAAGAACTTGAATAACCTTAAGCTGGTCTGTGCTGGCACTAACTCGGGAACGGCTGTAAGAGCAGTGTTTAAGCTTTGGCAACCTAATAATGCCAACTATCACCCAGGCTCAGATACACTGAGGAAGAACTAAAGCTTTATCGCATCTAAAGCTTCGTGTTTTTTTAAAATTTTTTTTTTAACTGCTCATTTACAATTTAATAGAGACAACTCCAGATTTAGGATCAGGTGGCATTTAAAGCACAGAATTGGATAACAGTGGGGGGAAAATGGAAAACCAAATTTAAATTGAGAAATAATGCATTAAACATTTCTAAACAGAAATAAAGAAGTTTTCATCATTTCTCAAAATCTACTTAAAACACAAGTGTTCAGTTTTCAGCCCTATCACAATCTGAAATTTCCATGAAATCATAGTAAATTGTCAGCGTGTGTGTAACCAAGAGATGGGGTATTCCCAAGACTAAAATCTGTTTTATAATAAAAGGAAATTTTTATTAACCATGACACATCCATACTTGAAGGATTAGCCTAAGAGAATTAGGGCAATCGGACAAATTTGGGAACTGCGTCCCTAAAACGTACTGCGTCCCTAAAACCACTCTAGTATATACGGATTCATTATTGTTTAGATAAAGCTAAAAGCTATCTGAAAGACAGGTCAAATGTCCTAAAATGACCCAACTAGAATCTGTTTTGAAATATTTAAAATACCACTTGTACTTGAAGTAAAACAAGTTTCCTACCACACCAAAACAAAAGATAAAGGTGATTCCTCCAATTATATTATTTCTACACATAAATGAAACCTACCACTTTTTGCAGAAAAACATTAAGAACTGTGTCAATTTAATATACAGATTTCGTTCACACAAATACTATGTAAATACCCCTATCTAATATTTAGATGCACTGACATATGTATAAAAAGTGAAATAAATAGTTTGCAAACAAATGCCTTTTCATTTCATTTATGTCATTCTAAATAATGTCTATGTTGGGAATTAATGGCCCTGGGGCTTATTGCAACTCGGGTCTTTTTACTTTCAATAAGAGTATTTAATTAAGGTCCTCTTTTTCGTACAACAGTAAGCAAGCATCTTTATTTGGCTTAGCTACACGTACCATGAAAACTTGAAATATGAAAATTTGTCATATGTAGTGGAGAAGATGGCAAGCTTTCAACAACAGCCTCTGAAGTGACAGTTATGGAATAATCGACATCTCTGTATTCAATCAGTCCCTCTAAAAGCGTTCAGTAATAAACATTTGCTGTCCTAGAAAATATCCCTGCAATCTGATTTTCAAATACTCTTGCACTCAACATTGTGGATATCTGTTTCCAAAACAGAAGAAATATGAGGAAGGAATGCTTGTATTATGCTAAGGCTGAAAGATATATAAAATATAGACACTGCTTGGAAAATCTCTTAATAAACACTGGCCAGCAGGTCGCTAGCCCAGATCCCTGCCTCATGTGCATCAGAAACCTTTCATCTGCTCTGAATTTACACACCAGTTCCCTTGGGTGGAAGGCATCTTCTTGGCGAAAGACCAGAAGGCTCACGGTCCCTTCCATCTTGGTGCTTCTCAACAGCGAAACAACTTCCTCCTGGGATTTGCCTGCTAGATCAACTCCATTTACCTAAAACAGACAAAAAGTTTTCAGCTGTGATACTGGGCAAACAGATAACAAGAGACGACACACACATTCTAGAACTGATCATGTCTGCCGTGGAACATGGTTCACTGCGTGGTACATTCTGCCCTGATCTGATAACCAGCAGGCTGCTGGGGCTAATAAAGAAATGCAGACCAGTTACCTAGAGGTGAGGCAGGAAGCAGTCAACCCTTCAGGTCTTATCAATAAACCAAAAGCACAGCCACTAGTGCATTAACAAGTAACCAGAGATACAAATATATCTACAACGCCAAGTTAACACAAAACTTCCTGGCTTTGAACTGGGATATCTTGATGCCCTTGTGCATCACAGATTTCCTTACACCAAAATAAAAAGATGCCACCCTTGCAGAAGATAGTAAAAACACACTAAAAATATTTTGGTAAAAACATTTTAGCTTTCACTGAAATTTTACAGAAAATTAGGATGATAACTTTTTAATCCCTAAAAAGCAAACACTGAAGAAGAATCTCTACTAAATAATATTTTTGGAGGGCTTGCAGTATTTCACTTCAAGATTTTTCAATGTTTTAAGAAAAAAAAATTTACCAGGGGGGAAAAACAAAAGAGAGAGATTTGAAAATACCACTTCCTGGGGAATCTCATCATTTTTTGTAGAAAGTAGAATATGACCAGCAAGCACTACGTATTTAACAGGAATGAGAGTGGAAATCTCTTTTTCAAAGTATTCTATATTACTCTCTTTAGACAGAAATAGCATTTGTCTAAGGCAATTAAATATATCATTTAAATTGTAATATCAAAATTCCTGTAGTTTTAATGTTCTGGAACCTTTCCCCCACTGAAAACCTTCTTATATAGCTCAATGCATTACTATCAAGGGATTGTAGGAAATAGGTCAGTAATAATAGGTTCAAAGAAAGCAGAACTTTTCCAGATAATTTTTAAAAATTAGTCACTTGATACTTGATTTAAATATAGGCTTGCAAATATCCAGATACTCAGAAAACCTTTTTGCTCACAGAACTGCTGATATTGTAGAAATACAACCAAGGATACTAGAGAGGTAGGTTTAAAATACGCCTGAGAGCTACAGAAGATAAAGCCTAATCCTGAAGAGATACAGATCGCAGACCCTTCCATTCCTCAAAAGAAAAGCAAAAGCCTCTGTGATGTGTCACAAGTAAAGTAATTACATGATGAAAGGGAGACACAAAAATAAAGCGGATTACCTTTAGCAAGGAAGAAGGGCAGGGGCCCTGCAGGGAGAGAGGGCTAGGGAGGGGACAGGCTTTTTTATGATTTAGAGGCAAAAATAAGCTGATACACTTCCTAAATGAAACAAGCTACAATTACAAACGGGGACTAACAGTACCCCACTTACAGCCCGAGGACAAGAGGCCCTTTCTGGAAACAATACCCTAAACACAATTTGTACTTAAACCTTCCCTTTTACTGGGCCTCTATCGCTCTCCCTTTAAAACATGGTGTCATGCAAACAAGACAAAGAGGAAAGAGGAAGATTGAAGGAATCTAGGCCCAAAATGTAGACACAGGAAAAAATCTGGAAGCTATTCCTTTGCTCCGTTACTTTTCAGTTAAGAAAAAAGGATAATGTCATAAAAATTTACTTTAACATTAGTGCTTGGTTCTTTTTCTTAATTTAAGTATAGTTGATTTACAATGTTGTATAAATTTCTGCTGTACAGCCAAATGATTCAGTCATACATACACATACATTCTTTGTTTAAATATTCTTTTCCATTATGGTTTACCATGGGATACTGAATATAGTTCTCTGTGCTGTACAGGAGGACCTTGTTGTTTATCCATTCAATATATTTAACACTAGTACTTAAATGCTAGTTAATAATTATGAAACACAGTGCCTGCCGCTAAAAATACAGACTATGTTTTCTAAAGAAAACACTAGAAAAACCACTAACAAAGTATCCTCTTTCTCCATCTTTCCCCCCTTTATTTCTACATGCACAACATTCACACAAACTTCATACATAAGAAATTATGTATCTTTATGTATGTCAAAGATAGCTTCAAAGACCAATGAACCAAATGAAACCCATGAGGTACAGAAAGGAAATTTTGAAAGACTATTTCTTTTTTTTCCTGACATTTGATTTTTATGTCTCAATTCATTCTCCACGCTGACATTTCCAAACTTCCTTGTTCTTCTCATCAAGACACACTGTTTTCATTTACTTCATTTGTCTCTGCTCTGATTCCAGAGGAGATAACATTTCTATACTGCCAGACATAAATTTAAAGTCATCCAGAAATATAACCTAACAGACACTGTACTTACATAATGACAAATGTTATGTTATCTCATAAACCAAATGTCCAAGTAACTAAAAATTTATGAGTAAACTAAATGAAAAGACATTTCGCATCAAATAACACGGAGAAATGTAAAAGTGAAGCGGAAATACAATGTTTTAGGATGCATACTTCTGCTAAATTATATAATTTAATTTCATATTTTATGAAAATGTTCAAACGACTCTGACCCTTGAAAATGGAACTTTTCAAGAATCATGGAACATCTGAAGCCACTCACCTCTATGAGTCTATCTCCCGCCTTCAGTCGGCCATCTTGGATGGCAGCCCCTCGTGGGAGGATGTTTTTCACATAAATTGGAGCTGAGCCGCCTATTGTCACATCCCGGGAAGTGATGCTGAATCCCAAACCTTCTGTACCTGAATATATAACAGAAAAAAAAAAGAGGTAAACAAAATGAGATATCTTGAATTTCACAAGTATATCATACATGAAGGATCTGTTATTATTCTCTACCTCAACTTGACATTTTGTAACTTTCACACGGACCTACCCATTTAATACTTTAAAAGTTGTAAGATTTTTCAACACAGACTAAATGATGGAAGGTTTAAATGGTATATATATCAAAATTCATTAGTCTAAGAAAAAACGGGAACCTAGTCAGACAGATGAAAATAATATACAAATATGCCTGTTGAATGTTTTTAAATTTGTCTAAATATTTGATTATGAAAATAAAGAATTTCTCTATGCAAAAAACCCCCCAGAAAACCTGTTAAAACTCATAGTATCTCAAGTATCAAGTACGACTGTGCAATAACGGTATCCGGATTTGAAGGGTAAGCAGTGAAGACAAGGAAGAGAACAAGTCCAGGGAGATGGAAAAGAAACAATGAAATGAGAAATGTTTCTAGACACAGATAAAAGAACCTCCCCAAACTGACAGGATGAACCATATTATCTTCGCCTAGTTCTCTTCTAGTTCACCTAAATCCTACCGTTTATATTTCTCAAAAAAAAAAAAAAAAAAAAAGGCAAATGACCCATCTGAGCTCATAGCTACCAAATCTGGGGATCAACATATGATGTTTAAAGGTACTGAGTACTGAGTACTGAGTGTACTGAGGCGTTTACACTTGACTGTGCTAGTGTATAATTTCAATTCCAGGCTCTTTGGCAGCTTTCTCGACAGGCACCCTTACAAGCTCAATACAGTGAAAAGGGTTATGTCACTGAAACCAACATGCAGTGAGCCAGAAAGAGCCAAGAAAAAATGTGAAGATAATGATAAATTTCTAATGAATCAACAGAATTTTTATAAGGCTTCCAATAATGATTCATTGCTACCAGAGCTTTTAAAAACTATATTAGGTTCCATTCCAGTTAAAATGATCTGAGGACAAATACTTGCTCAATAAAGGAAGAATAAAGAGATATGTGAAGGTGAAAAATCTACAGAACTCATTAATTTGATGCAGCACTCGCTAAAAAACTGTAAGTCAGGGTATGAATCTCTAAGTGAACAAATATGGGCAAATAAACATGAATAAAAATGTGGGTTAAAGAAGAAACAAAGTAGAAATGATGAAAACACAGTACATGTAACAAAAACCTACTGTAAATATTCTCAAATTCAAACAAAACATTCATTTACTTCAAGTCTGAAATCACTTTAATGTGCCTGGGCTGTTAATTTCTTAAGTCTTCTGTGAAGACTTGAACGGCATATTGTCTATATGAAATTCTCCTAATTATTCTGCTGGGACTTTTCCATATGTTTCTGTGCTTTCGTGAAACTCTAATGACTTGCAATAACATTTATTAAGGAAGAATTCTAAATTATTCTCCTTTCGCAATATTAATTTCTATGAACTACAAAGACTGATTGTTTTATGAAACAAAACACTATTAAAATATCAGCAATAACCCCTAAATCTGTACGCCAAAAGTTCAGGCAATGACCTTTCAAAGAAAGATAAATAGATATCAATTTTCATTTAGCAAAGCCAAGAAAACATTTTGCACTGACTGAAATAGATCACTGACCTTCTCCTCTGACTTTATTAAAAAGCTAATTTCTACCAAAGAGCAGGGTATTTGAGAAGGCCAAAATGACAATAAATATTAAGAAATCATAATTACGGAAGCAGGTACATAGGGGCTCTTCTATTTCGACATGTTATGTGACATAGTTCCAAAATTATGCCAAAGAATCATTATGACAAAGGCTTTCTTAGTCCTTAGCTTTGACCTCAGTTTATGAAGAGCTTCTGTCATTCAAATCGTGTCAGTTCACTTTGAATTGAATTTAAAGTTTAACACTGACAAACCCTACATTTTTGATGTACTTCATTAAAAAACGTTAAATGTAACCATAATAACTGGTAAAAACATTGCCTGTTAACTACAATGAAAACTTGTTCAACCTCATACAATCATTAAAACATCTCTATTTAGTACTAATCACAGACAATGAGAAGTCTTTGTCACTTTTATTTATAGTGAACATTATTTTTTTATATTTGTAAGTACTGGCAGAATGCACAGGCAGTTTCCACCTTTTGCCATACATTCTCATAGTTAATAAATTAAAATCAGGCCAGATCTATGACGCTCTGTATCAGTTATATAACTCAAGGTCAGAAAAATGTTTAAAAGAAAACTATTATTTCTATTTTTATGTTGATTGAGCATAATCTTTCTAAATTAACTTCTGTAACATGTAATCATATATTTTTAAATGCTACCAAAATAAAACTATTGATTTCTGTATTCAAAAGAGTGATTCTTTTAATGGCAAATAAAATTTCACTTCATTTAAAAAGTTCGTATTATATCATAAGGAGTTAACATATAGTAATTGTATGGAAAACTGTAATTAAACAATGAATATGCCTATATCAGAGTAAAAAGGCAAAGATACTTATGAACTAAAATCTTTATGACAATGGAAAATAGTCTTCCTTTTTGAAAGATCCCAAGCAGAATTTTATGTTTTATACAACTCTCTTTGTGTTTCTTGATATCCTTTTGCTTAAAAACCACGTCCTTTCATTTGAGTGTAGAAAAAGGAAGAAAGAGAATCTGATATTCCTCTCACTTATGCATTAACAGGGCTAAAAGGGGTTTAAGCTGATGTGATTCTGTATCTGTAAGGGCTTTCAAAAGTGGAGTGAGGTTGTCAATTCCTGATCGGTCAACCAAGCATTTGGAGCTTAAAAAGCCAGTAACCAGAAAGAAGGCATTTGTGGTTCACATAAAGTTCAATGAAAGAGTATGATTTAGAAAGGAAATAGGAATCTCAGAGTTTACAGAGTTGTAAACTCTACCCCGAATGGAAAGAAGAACGGTCTCAATGTCAGGACACGGAAAAGGTTCCAGTAAGAATCTGCTGCTGGTGGCCACATGACTTGAGGAAATCGCTCAGCCTCTCTGGTTCATTTCCAACTAACTGTAGGAGTTGGTTGAGCTCATAAAAGGAGAAATATTCTTTATAATGACACCAGTTTGAAGGACATGATTTAAAAATATATAAAAATGCTCAGCTAAAAGAGATGATTAATAGCAAAAGTATATCTCAGTGCCTGGAGGGGACGGTGACTGGGAATGAGAAAGCCAAACCTAGGAGCCTGATCTGAGTCATCAGGGAGGCCAGCACAGAACTGAACGCCTCCTGTACACAAGGATGCACTGTCTGAGGGCGGGGGATCCTTAAATAAACACACTGATGTAAGGCACAGGTAGTAAAGTACTAGCAAGGCCCATTCCGATTCCCCTTGTCACCTTGAGGAAGGGAAGAATGCGATATTCTGGAAGAGCAGGAGACAAGGGGCCAGTGGCCTTGCTTCTCAGCATTCACCGGGAACCACCAACAGCTTCAAAGGAGTCAATCCCTTCCCACTACCAAAGGACGGGCTGAACTGGAGGAAGGACTTCTAACGTCCTCTAGGGGGGCTGTATGTGGACATCAAGTGGGGCACTCAAAACAGTCAGAGCCTCCCTGTTGCTTTGGGTTTGATGGTAACATCCTGAAACCCATTTCCTTCGTTGCCAAAAATTTTACGGCAGTCGTAGCTGCTACTTTTTTCATAGAAACATAACGTTTAAGGCCTATCCTCTGATCTTCTACGTGTTAATTTTTATACAGCAAAGTGAATCTGAAGAGCATAAAGAAATACACAACTGTAAATGCTTTTTTAAAAAGATGTATCAGTTCTTAATAATGAGGTAAGACTCAGGACGCTTTGGGTTAGTTGGTTGATTTTGAAACTAAATTCTGTGAAAAACAGGAAGACAGGTCATACCTTTCTTAAGCTGGATGTTAAGCTTCTTGCCTACTTTTTTGGTGTTGTAACTACTGCTGGGACTGAACACGTGGTGTACGGCTGGGCCTGGAGCGGCGGGCGGCTTTCCCGAGGGCTGTGCGCTCTGAGGTAGGAGTCGGGGGTGAGAGTCCGCGTGCTCGGGCAGGGGGTTCGGCCGGGGCGCCCTCGACAGAGCCTGCAGCCCTGCGCTGTTCACACTCCTGTGATCCACATGCTGGCTGTCGGGGCTGAAGCGGCTCGAATAGTAATTGTTCCTCTCGCTTTGGGACAGTTGTTCGTACTGCTCTTTATTGGCTGCGGGAACCACATGGAACCAAATGATGGAGGTCCGCATGGCTTGGCGAAACATATGTTGTGCTCTGGGTTTGAGAGAGAATGGAAACTTAGCAAATGAAGACTGGCAGACTCGAAGATGTTACGAGCTTAGTTAAGTATACTCATTAAGCAACAAGGACGGACAGACTTGGTTGAAACTGAAAACAAAATTCTCATAACCCACTTATCAATCGGGTTTGCAAGCTCTGATAGCAGCAGGGCTGTGTCTCCAAATATAAATTTCTCATTCTCTAGATAAAAGTGACCAAGTTATGTACAACTACAGGCACAATACCAGTATTTTGGTATGCCCTCCACAGAAGACCCTCCGCTGTAAATCATTCAGTCATACTGCAGTTTTAAGCACAACAGGTATTATCATTTCAATATTAAGAGAAATTAAATATAACCTCCTCTCTACAACATTATCCAATACGACTTTTAAAAGTCATAAAGTATTTCCTTACAAGGAGACCAGTCGAGTTTTTAAAGAAATATATTTATAAGTACACTTAGAAAACTTTAGAAAGTGACTATCCATTATTTATCAGAAAAATTAATCCAAGTTTGCGCATGCAAACATCTCAGAATGCCAATGCAGCTTCAATAACTCAAAATGTTAAGAGCTGTTGGCCACTGTGCTATTCCAAGACCAGCCCAAGAAGCTACTCCATCTTACCTGGATCCCTAGTCAGGTCTTTAACCAAGTCCTTATGATTTCTGCTCATTTTTGCCTTGTTTTATAGGAACTGGACAATTTTTATCTTTTTAATGGAGTAAGGGCTTGAGTCAGGATAAGGAAAATCTGAGTGGACACTGCAGGTCCAAGGAGCTTTGTCTTCCTATTTGTCACATTATATGTGACAAAGTTGGACATGTGAGTTAAAAGTATAATAAAAACCAGCAACCTGATGGATTTTCCAAAAGGCGAGGAAGTGGCCAAACCGTAAAGCCTAAATCGGGCCCATAATATTTTAAGAAGTGCTGCGTCAGTCAGAGGGCATTTGGAAACATAGTCTAATGACGGTGATTACCTGGAGTTTGATGAAATTTTTAAAAGCTAGATAATGGCAGAAAATACTCCTCTCCAGCATGAAGGCAGAGACCACAGACATATGGTCTGAGGTACCCCAATCGCCCGCACTCTGTCACGCCTGATGCAGGGAAAGTGCAGCAATGAGGCAGCACACACTTACTGTTCAAATCTTCTATTTCGAAGGTCGCCATCATTAATCCTGACAATGCAATCATTCTCATGAAAAAGGTTTTCTTGTTCAGCTTTACCACCTTTCTCCAATCGTTTTACTAATAACCCCAGGGTTCTGGAACATTAAGAATGCAAATCATTACACATGTAATATTTCCACCGTGCACAATGCCCTACTGCTTTAATGGCGGGATTATACTTACAAAGACTGCCTAATAAAGGGGTGCCTTAAATTGCTATTCAGACATTTAAAAATAACGCCAACACAGAAATCACAACACTATAAATGGTGTGTAGAAAGGGATCCTTTCAATAAATATAGGCAATCGTTTCTGGCGTGTCAGTGTTATGCTTCTGCAACAAATCGTACCCTTCTCTCTATGCTTAAAAATGCTCCCGGCAGAGCTGGCCCCATGGCTCCTGGCCGTGGCAGTGGGCAGCATGGACGAGCATGGGCTGCGAGCAGCTCTGGCAGATTTCTGTTTTAAGCTAGCTGGTACAGTGCTGATGGCAGCCCCACCTTTCCATGAAAGGAAAGGTAACAAGGAGAGGCTAACCTGTACATGAGACGGAAAATTGGGGAAGATTCCAAAAACAGAAGAGTTTCCATTCTTGGCATCTGAATTTGGTAATGCCTCACGTTCTGAATTTCAAAACTTCTTAGGTCTCCCAAAAGTAAGTAAGTTGTTGCCATTATTCCCATCAGAAGAAAACAGAAAGCCGGCGACAGGTTCCAATAATGCCCGTCACCATTCACCCCTCCATGTGGACTCAAATTTCAAGTCGAAAGAAAAGCCCAAATGAACTTTTAGAGACCAAGATGGAGAAAAAAAAAAAAAAAATTATCACAAATGTACTTGGTCTAGAGCACTAACTCCTTGATGGACAGGATGGACATTCTTTATACCCTGGGACAAATAACAAACACTATATATGAACACAGCTTGATAAGAAATAGGAATCTCCACTTAGTTCTGATGCTCTGACTTAATTGACGGTTAGCATATAATCTGTATCATGATCATGTTAAAATTTTTATGAACTTATTTTTGGCTTGTCCCAAGCTTGCATTTTCTTTCATAATCCTAATATTTAGAGACACACAAAAAAAATGCCCATACAGAAACTAGCATTTAGGGGACTTCCCTGGCGGTCCAGCGGTTAAGACTCTGTGCTTCCAATGCAGAAGGTTCGGGTTCAACCCCTGGTCAGGGAACTAAGATCCCACACGCCGCACAATGCGGCCAAAAAAAAAAAGAAGCCAGCATTTAGAATCCTGAATAAATTAAAGTTGAAGATACCATCATTTCCAATCGCCTGTCTGTATTTTCCAATGGAGTACAATTTGCAGTACCCTGTATATGCTTTCCAGTAGGAAGATACTCCAATAGATAGCGTCCTTCTTCTTTTAAACCTTTGCAGTAATCGTTGTTGTTGATCTCGCTCCCCTGCTACTGTTACTTGTACACGCACCTTATCTCTACTGTTGCACTGTGAGCTCCTGGAAGGTGGGGAAGGTGGGACTCAGCAATACGTGCTCCAGCACTCAGCTCATAGTAAGGTCTTGACAAATGACAACTGAATGAATGGGTGCTTGAGTTTAGCTGAAGCAAACAAGCCTCCTATTTCTAATAAGCTTTTTGCAAAATAGAATAAGTGAAATAAAATCCAGATTCGGATCCTTTTTTTCATGACTGTGTCACTTATACCAAATATAGGACTGAGCTGAAATGAATTGAATTAAAGCAAAGGTCCTTTTTTTTTGCTTGTTATTTTGCAGTTTAACCTTCTTTCTTTCATAAACATTTACTGAGTCACTGCTTAACTTCATTCTAATCTTTATTATTAAATATAATAAACAGGCATGGTGTCTTACTATGGTTAAGCATACCTACCTACAAGAGTAAGAGGAGCTAACATTTAAATTGCCTTTTGTCATGTTACTATTTGGGGATTAGCATCTACTAGTGTAAGAGTCTAAGAAGCTTGGCGACTAAAGAAAAAAATATGATGTAGGTTATTTTCAGTTACTTGCCACCGTATATTGGAACCACTGATAAATAAATATAAAAATTCTCTCAGCCCAAAGACAAGAAAAAGTACACTGACACAGCAGCATGAGCAACTTAACTGTCTGAGCTCCTACTTGACAGGAAGCAATCTCTTAATGTGCCACACCAATAATTAAGTGACCACTAAAATGTCACCAAGCCCACAATCTATCTCCCCAAGCTTCCCTACTGTTCGTTTGTCTCTATGGGCGACTGAACAAAGTGTTCTATCAAAAGCATCCTATCATTAAGATATACCTATGACTCTGTTGAATGGGACAAAATAATTAGAGAAATCAAATTAAATCACAGTTGTTGGTAATAGTGGAACCAGAAGAAGACATTGGGCCACTTCGCCATCCAAGCAGCCATGTGAGAGCACAGGGGAAGGCAAAGATGACTTGGCCACCCATGGGCAGTCTTAACAGAGCCACAGCTTGGTACCACACCTGTTGCTAAAAGCTGCCTCTGCAGACCAACAGGGCTTCTTTCAAGTTGATGTATTCAGCCCCTGAGTAAAAATATGCCCTACCAAGAGTCACTCCAGTTAATTAATTAGTTTTTAATTGGTGAGATCGTGAGTGATTTCTCAATATGGTTACAACATTTCTGTGATCTAAAGTGACTGAAAATTATTATGCCTTTATGTATTCTGAAATGTTTTGTGTATTCCAAAATAGTCCACAGAATATTCTTAGAGAAATAGAGAGAGACAGACTATGTTTAATGGAAATTACTTAGCAGGTAACTAGTATCAGTCATTTGTTCAAATTTATACATTTGTCTCCAACAGAACCTTTCAGTATCTATGACAATTTAAATAATATAACTTGGAAATCTGTAATTTAATTCTACAGAAGTGGCATTAATATTTTTCAGATGAATAGGTCTATAGATTTATATTCATCTAGGTAATCATTTTCCTTTTCTTAAATCTACTTTTTTTCCCATGGGAATCATTCTACAATAATAATCCACAGTAAAAAGGCCTGACATGCTTCATTCACTGAATGACTTGTCTTTCTATACAAGCCCTCATATATGGCCAAATGCATGAGTAATCCTAACATACAGTAAAAATGTTACAAATCATAAACAAATACGCTATTGCATTTACATGAAATATTGCAGACATTTATTAAATGAGGTTTTAGAATCCAACGTTGTAAAAGTAGTTGCAAAAACCTCAGAATCCCCTTTCTCAGCACTAGAGGCTCGGGAGCTGATGGGGGTGGGCTGGGGGGGATGGGTAGAGGAGCAGAAGGGGAAGAATTTCACCCTGACTGACACAGCAAGTGATCAGGGAATCAACGGAACAGGCTGAATTAAGGAGAACTTAGTAGCCTGCTGATTTCTAAGTACTTGACCACACTATTAGAATCACCCTCTCCAAAAGAATGGATTAATTTAAAAGGAAAATGGTACAATCTGCAAAATTATCTCATTTGCTTCACTAGCTGAAAGTGATTACAAAAGGAATGGGGATGAACTATCAAAAAAACTTTACAGGAAAATTGAACTGATAACATAACAGCCAGACTGAGAATGAAGAGGGCCCTCTGAAGGGAAATCAACGGGAAGTAATAACAGAGACTTTCATCTTCCTGAAAAACGTGTGTGTGCCAGCAGTTACATCTCCACACCCGCCACCGCCCCGGGAAAGGCGACTCGGATAGCACAATTAGAAACAAGTTTTAGGGATCTATACTGCAAATTCAACCAGCAACTAGAATTCCTTCTAAAGGAATAAAGAAATGAGTACCGATGGTGTTGTGGTTCCCATAACACTCTTATTAGAGAAAATAATTGAAGGTCGTAAAGGTCAGAGCATTTTGGCACGTCGCTCTACCGGAGTGGACGATGGATTTTCTTCTTGGCAGTTAGTACCAGAATTCCTTACTAGGGCAACCACTTTCCATCAGAAGAAGAAGCCACTTTGCAAAAAATAGGAGAGGGGAGCAGGAGAAGAGGAGTTGGGGGAGGGGTGGAAGCTCTGCTTATGGGGAACAGTCCAGGGACAGAAGCACCAGCCTGGCTGTGCTGGCTGCCACAGGAGAACGAGCAGGTGTATTATTAACATAGCAGGGAGGGCGGCTCTGTGAAGCCATGGCTACAGGGCTCAGGGGTACAGGGGACAGACCTCTTCACCTCCTGCATGAATCTAATGTGAACCCGACTTGGCAAGATGCTTTCTGAACGAGGGGATTTCTTCTGGTAAATCGTAAATGTCCCCAGATCTACTCCTCTCCCCTGGTCCTTCTACCTTTTCAAAAATTTAGGGAAAAAAATACTATGTCCACTATGAACAAATCCCACTTCTGAATCATTTTCCTAAAAGAAAAAATAAGTAAATGCACACGTTTCTTTGAAGTCTTTCATCATGGCTTTTGTACCATGTTCCTTAACCCCCAAAGAGGGCAAAGAAGAAGAATACAGCCCCAGAGAGCAAGCCATTGAAAGGCGGCATCTCTGTACATGATTTTGGATGCATAATTAGGAATTTAACTGCTTAGATTATATTAAGGATTGCACCACTACATTTTTACAAGGTTCATTAGCCTAATTATACACTTAATTAAAACAAACTCAGTCACACATGTTAACATTTTCAATTCTAAGTATAAATTACAGCCAATGATAAAACTGAAAATAAGTAACAAATGTTTTATTGACATCTAAATTGGCTGAGCAAGTCTGAGTTTTGCTTTGATAATGTAAACTCCCACAACTGCCACCCAGCTGTATGGAAATGATCATAATTCATCTTAATAAAATCTGACAGAGTATAAACACCACAAATACAGTGAAGGCAGAGAAGGCATGCGCAGAATGGGCTCGCATCAGCAAGACCCTCTCACCTCACTGAGTACTAAACCGGGGGCTGGCAATGACCTATATTCTATCCCTCAGAACCACAGCCAGAATGGCAAATTAATATAACATCTTGATTTTTTTTTTTTAATCTTTAGTGGATGAGATAAAGTAGACCCAAAAATGGTAAAGTAAAAGTAGAGAACTCCCTTAGATTAGGGCAGAAATGATAGGCATCGTACTACTACATTTAAAGAAGCAAGATTTATCTAAATGTAAAATACAACTTTCCTCTCTATAACAACTGCATTTAGCATGTCCCTTTATTAGAACAAAGCAAGTCTGCAACTGAGAATGCACAACCTAAGACTTACAGACGAAAGGCTACAGATTCAGTAAAGTTAAATTGTGTTTCTTGGAAAATACTTAAATTAAAATCAAGTACACAGAGTTCAAGTGCATTTTTATTCTTTTAAAAATGAACAGTCAACTTTAAAACTCTACAGTGAACTGAAATACAGTATACAAGCCTTGGATAAATCTCTTCTTAACACCTGAGTCGTTTCCATGAAATTCAAACTGGCTGTAATTCTTTATTAACAGATACACCCAACTAACTAACTGTGTACTGGGATTCTCAAATTTATGATATAAGAGTAAAGTCTCATCTCACATCCATGATAGAAGAGATCGTTTTCTACTGTTACAAAGACTCATCAGCACTTGCCTACACAACCAGAACTCCCAGCATTTGGAGGAAATTTTAATGGCACATCACAGGAACATAAGTGGAAGGTGAAATAGCATTCTTCTTAGCTGCCACTGCCAAGTACCTCACTAAAAGTATTTGACATGTATTTTATAAGTACATGTATTTTCATATTTTAACCAAAGTCACAGGAGTGTCCCAGCCCTCAGACGCGAAGACCGAGGCTAAGTGAAGCTAACTTGCCCAGACCACACTTCCTAAAAAGACAGAGCCAGATTCTGTCCCAGGCATCTCTGGCCTCAAAACATGGGTGATTCCTAACAACCCCTCTGCCAATAACATGAAGACTCAGCATGTGGTCCAGGCTGTCACTGACTGCCGCAAAGAGGGAAGACAGCACAGCTCACTGGAAATTCTGGAAAAAGATGAACTGTCTGTTTTTGATGTTATAGAGCAAAAGATAATAAAATAAAGGTTAGATGAGCTAAGAGTTATAACTAACATTATTTATAACCCATGTAAATATTAATCAGAGTAGACAAGTTCACAGATTTTCACTGAATAATTAAGTAGAGGAGTATGCTTTTTCTTAAGACCTTCCAAAGATGTTTGCTAACTACTCTTGTATACAGAATAGTTAAAAACTTTATAAACACTTCAGTTTTTATTTGAGAGGAAAATTGTTCAATATGTGCATCTACAATACAGAAAACAAACATTTATACTTCACTCCTTTTCTATATTAATCTGATCACAGGAATATACATTTTCCAACAGGGTCACTTTTATTTCAACTCCAAAACCTAAACATTTAAAATATTCCTCTGGGGATGTGACTTTTTTTAGCTTTACGTGGCAGAATTTATGGATAGTAATACAAGTAAGAAAATAAGTCCAGGAAAAAAGTCATGAAAAGAAACAATATGGCAATCGAAAGGTTTGGTATTGACCCTTCACCTGATACTCTATCAAACTGAAGATAAATGGCTGAAAAAAATCATTTGGGATACAACTCAAAATTAATCAGACAAATCAAACGATGGCACATCTGTAAAAAGAAAGTTGAGAGCAATTAATAAGTAAGGCAGTTGGCAGCAGGAGGCAGCAGCAGAAAGCTTAAAACACGCAGACCCACACACATACACACTCCTTCTTACCAAGGACTGTCTTCCTAATTAAAAGACTTTAGATTTTTCCTCAGGTCTCATGGTTGACAATCAGATATTGGGAAGAAGTAATCTGTGGGTGCCTATTACTAACTGGAGGATGTTAAATGCGGTTGATTTTTTTCTATTTCCCTTCCTCCTGGGAATTTGTTGGAATTAGTAGGGTGCAATGATGGGAAATAATATATGAGGCTTTCTCATCAACCAAGTAGGTGGAAATAAAATTCTGGACTCTGGCCCCCAAAACAATATGAATAGGAAACATAGAAGAAGGAATTTTAGATATGAAAAATAATAGAATGTAAACTCCATGATGGCAGGCATTTTTTATTTGTCTGCTTCTCTAGAGCAGGGCTGGCAAATTACCGGCCATGAGCCAAACTCTGACCTGCCACGTGTTTTTGCAAATGAAGCTTTTCTGGAATACAGCCAGGCTTGTTGGGTTATCCATGTCTATGGCTGCTTTCACGCTACAATGACAGAATTGAATACTTGCAGCAGAAACTTGGTGGCCCACAGTGCCCAAAATATTAACTATCTGACCCTTTACAGAGAGTTTGCCTAGAACCAAGAGTGGTGCCTAGGAGACACCAGATCTTTAAAAACAAACAGACAACAACAACAACAAAACACTTGCTTAATAAAATAAACAAACATACAATTACTATTTGCATAAGAAAAAGCACAGCGAAAGAAAATTCCAAGGGCCACAGGGCTAAGAATAAAGAATGTACATAAATGGGAAAAGGCCCATTACAGAAAAGGCTCGGAGAAGCAGGCTGCACTTTTTTAAGAATAATATGCTTTAGCCATACGTGTTCCCAGAGGGGAAAAGACTAAGAATATTCACTGTAAGTTAGACTGGGAGTCCAAGTAGAGGAATAATAGTTATTTTTTGAAATAACACAATGATTATTTCTCGAAAACCTTCAACAATTTCTCTGTTATTTACTGAATGAAGTCTCAGAGGCCATTCACAAAGTGCTTTCTAACCATCTCTCCAGTGTTATCTTCCAATACACTCGGTTTCAAATCATTGACTCATTATTTCTCAGCAAATCACACAAATTTGTATGGAGCATCTTCCCTTCATATGTTCTCTTCCTAGAAAGACTATCTTTCCGGAATATCACTAGCATAAGTCCTATATTTCCTTTAAAGAACAGATCAAGTTCTACTGCTTCATAACATCCAATAGTCAGTAGCCCTCCTTCCTCTAAACCCTACGGCACATGTGCACTGAGTTCTTTAGACACATAGTATAGATCTTTTTATATACATATTTCTCAATTAGACCTTACATCCCTTAAAACTAAATACAAAACCTTATTTCATAAGCCCAGCCCCTATTTCAGAATATACTTTTATATTTTGCTTTCTAAATACTTAACATTATAACATAATCGTATTCCTAAGTAATTAGAAAGGCTCAGGAAAACTCATTAACATCAAGGCAGGATACATTCTTATTGTTCTGTTTCTAATACAGCAATGCAGAGCTAATAGGGATCATCACAGTAAGCTTCAGTGAGCAATACCGTTGGGCTAGGTCCTAGAAATATAAAAAAATATAACATGAAACATGGTTTTTCTGCCAAAGGAAATGACAATTACTTGGCATAGCTTTCCTGAAAACAGTAGCACTTGTAATTTAAATAAGGAGGTTATGTTTGACATTTAAATCAGGAGGAAATGAAATTACATGTGTGAAGTGAAAATCAATTTCAAGGTAACAAAACTGTGAATAAAGAGTTCTGGGTGGGGATCAGTTAACTTTATATTTTTGAATAAAATACAAGATGATGACTAGAGAAAAACAGAGCATCAAGGGGAGACAGCACAGGGACTTCCCTAGCAGTCCAGTGGTTAAGACTTCGCCTTCCAATGCAGGGGGTGTGGGTTCGATCCCTGGTCGGGGAGCTAAGATCCCACATACCTCACAGCCAAAAACTAAAAAAGAAAAAAAGAAAAAAAGCCAGAAGCAATATTGTAACATATTTAATAGAGACTTTAAAAATGGTCCATATCAAAAAAAAATCTTAAATAAAAAGGGGGGAGGGGGGAGACAGCACAGTCTCTCCCATGCATTTATTTTGTCTCTGTTTCTACCATCCAAGACAGTGGCTGGGGGAACGGCAGCCACAAGCCAACGGTCACTAATGTCCCCAATCGGGGAACAACATTCAACCTACTCTAGAAAATAGCCTTTTTAAATTGGTCCAGCAGGATTTTTATACAAAAAACTTCATTATACCTCAGGCCATAATAATACCTAAGTAGCTTTAAAAATTTCTCTAACATTGACTTCACACTCTTCCAATTTTCCTGAATTATATTTGATACTCGAGATGTTCAGCATTGAGTTTCTTCTCTTTATGATGTTTAATTCCCATTCTGCACTGTTCCCTGAGACTTTCTGACTTAGAAATTGAAATCAGAAAGCAATACTGACATGCATGTGTCACTTTTAGGAAAATAAGTATTCAGTAAGTGTTATTCAATTAGTTACATCTCCCAAACTGAGAGGGCCCAAGTATGATAGGAATTTTGTACAAAGAAAGTTATTCTTGGAAATTTCAACTTACATCCCACGAATATGTATGTATTCTTGTATTCCCACTGGATAATATGTGCAATTTCTTCACGAGTCCTGATTAATTTCTTCCTTTCTGCTATACTGCATTGCTTAATTTGCCCTTGCAGCCACCATTGAGCGGATGTAGCTCCCTTTATAAGCTGTCATCACAATTAAAATCATCTTCTACAAGAAGCCAACTTCAGTTACCTAATTCAGACAATCCCTCCTCTATCAGCTCACAGAACACCTATGATACAGGGATGTCGGCATTTATCACAATTATAATAGTGTGAGTTCCTGGCTATCACTCCATCTTGACTGCAAACCCCTGGAGAGAGACTGTGTCCTGCTCATCCTTGTCTCCCAGCACCTAACACAGGAACCATCACACGGTAAATGCTTGGGGAGGTTTCTGACTGACTGAGAAGAACCACGTGTCAGCATTTCTGAGAACACGTGAGATAGGTGTCTCTGGCTCCTGAAGACTGGCGTCTATGGTTGTTCAGCAGTCCTCCTGCTGTTCTTTGCATTGTCAGCCTCTCTCTGAAGAACCATGACCGCCAAGGTGATGAGGAAGCTCAAAGATGCATCACAGGTGTTGGCGGGAAAGAATTCTGTTCTGTTTCCCAGTATGAAAACTAGTAATGCCAGAAAAGGATTTATAAAGAATCTCATTTTCTTAATCTCTTTGTCCCTTGTATAGGGAAGCTGTACAGGAGATTCCTCATTAAGCTGCCACATCAATAGGGATTAAAAATGACTCAGCTATAAAACACCTTCTAGTTCTGTACAGGAATCCTTGTCTCCTTGAATGTGTTCTGTATATCGAAACGAAACGCCATGGTAACCAGTAACTGTGGTCGATTTTGTGAAATGCCTTCCACTGAATTAATCTGCAGTAGATTTCTTTTTCTATCTTATACTTCTTTTGCTTAAGGCTTTTTAACCTATTTCATCCTAATATCCTTTCCCACTGACGTAGGAAGTGTGTAATAAATGACAGAAAGTAACATGTTTGTAATTGAAATACTGGTTTAAAGCTGGTACATACACGATTAAATCTCATTTGTGACGAGTTATATTCCACAAACAGTTAAAGGCACACTAATACCGGGAGGCTATCATCCATGCATTCTACCCTCTTCTCATATCTTTCTACTAATGAAATAAATGGAAAAAGGTTTAACTTCTGAGATCACTTAAAATTATAATTTTTAAAGGAGATAAAGGCAAGGGCCATTTTGAAAACAACTAAGCTTATTTAACTGAAAGTCCTTTGAAGACATTTCAGTGACATTTCTCCAGAGTTTTAAAAAAAAGAAGGAAGAACGTGAAAGCAGTCATAACTCTGTGAATGTAACACCCCCCCATCCCCAATTCAAGGTGAATTTCACATCTTGTTAGATACAACGCTCACATTCAAGCCTCGTACTCCAGCAGAGTTCTATGTAAATCACAGTGTCAGCTTCCAGACCTTCCATAAAGCGTGTGCTTTACCAAAGACATGAAATCTGGACTCGATACTGTCAGGAACATATACCGGGAAGGCAGTACAATTGTTCAAATACTTATTTTGAACGATTAAGTAGATAACTCAATCACATGCTTGTAACTGATGTTTCCTCCATCTCTCACAATATACTGGACGCTTGGAATTCCTTGACAAGGGTTGAAACTATGTTCCTGTTCTTGGTCACTGGCCTAAGGTGACTTTCCAGCTCCCCCTTTTCTTCTCCCAGTGTAAAAGAAGTTAAAAAATCGATAAAATGATAACAATAAAAGAAAGAAGTTCAAACTAAGAAGCCAAATAGTTCATAAATATGTTTCATTTGGGTAATAATTAGATGGGTAAATAAGAGGGGATGGAAGTAAACTTCAAAGGCTAATGCCCGCCCCCTCCATGCGGAAGGAGGCAGCATTTCACTTGTGGATGATGGAGGCTCATCAAACATTTGATTAGTTGCAAATTCAGTTCATAGTATTTGAAAACATATACAAGCAAACATACACTAATTCTTTCACAAAAAGAAAGCAGCAGGATAAAAGAAACTCATATAACATTTGACGTTTTTAAGGATATGTGTTCTATGAAGTAATGAAGTCATACTAACAAATAGTACAAAATTTTGATATTTGAGTGGGCAGATTGAAGAGAAGGAGACACAAGTCACACAGTAGAAAATAAATCTATAGTTTGTCTAACTTAAAAAAATTTCAAACATAATCATAAAAATCATATAAAATTTAAGAACTAAATAAACATAAAAGCAAATTTTAAATGAATCATTTTCTATGTTATCTAGATAATTTTTATTGGATACATTTTTTCCAGAAAATTGCTTTAAGCTCTCCCTTACCTTTGCACATTCAGCTGGAGTTCTGGCTCTAAAGGCTATCATCAATTTGCATGGATGTGATGAACGATAAAATTATTAGGATAATTTAAATGCCCGATTTCTTCATCAGCCTAAGTGCTTTCTGTGATTATAATGCAGTGGCCCCCAAATGAAAAGCCTTCTATTAAGCATATGCTAAGTCAACATCACTCTATATCTGAGCATAAATGAAGATAAAACACTCCACATTATGATTCAATTAAAAACCTGCAAGATACGTTACCTGCCGCCTCGAGCACTGAAAGGCACTACATGGATTCCCAGAGGCCCTCCATCGTTGGGGACTTGTACGAGCTTTACCATATCACTGTGAGACAATATGATGAATGAGGGAGCATGAACATGGACCATCACAAACCGAAACTCAAACCAAACCAAACACAAAACCGCAACGACACAGACGCACAATAAACAACAAAGGAGGACAAAACGAAAAATCCCACCAGGCACACACACATATACATACACGTTCTGGAATAGAAGCATGGCGATGAGGGCACATTCAACTCTACATACCTGCACACTAGTCTGATGGCATGGGGTGGGGAGGGGGGAGCAATCATCAGAGATAGCTACATTAAAAATGACACAGCACCGCTGCTCTCGGACCACACTCTTCTGTGTAGTCCAAGTATACCTTTTGTGATCAAATCTCTAGACTTCTACTGGAACTTTCCCATCCTAATATCTATTCAAGGACTACGAAGATTAATGGGATAAAGATGTGTCAGCTGCACAGCACTTTATAATTTACAAAGTGCTCCTACACATGTCACATCATTGATCCCCTCCCGCAAAAGTCCAATAAGGTCAAAGCTTTGCCCCGGGAGGTGGCAATCCAGATGGGATACAGCCACCCTTACTTCCCAACTCAGAGCTCCACGGAAGGTCGCCATCCTACTTGCTGTAAGCTCACTGCATATGCAGGCAATGCAACCCCACGGGATACCCGTAAAAAATCAAATGATTGTCCCAAGGGTGTTTGTAATTGAACTCTAAAGTCTTTAAGCTATTTATATGAAGTAACATGAAGTTACTTCTACCACATAACTACAGTACTTTCATATTAATATCAAAAGCCTGAGTTTAATGCAATTGGTATAATCTGGAGAATGTAAATTTTCTACGCCATTTCAATGAGATTCCACTTTCTTTGTAGGTACATCTGTGGGTGTGAGTACTGCACAGAAACCTAAGCAGTCCTGATCTAACAATCAATATTTGGAAATACTATTTCAATTACATATCTAGTTTTAAGCAATCTGGACAACCATAAGTGATTACCAATGGACTTGACCAAGATCACGATATAGTTTTTACGCAATGGAAAATGCCAATGCTACGACTGTATTTCTATGTGTATAGATTCAATCACATACACTAATTAGGAAAAAATTGAAATTTTGTCATATTGCCAACATATTTACTAAAGTAATACTATTTAAATGGATATTTAATTTTTTTCTATTTTCTTAGAATTTCCTAAAATACTATTTGAGATACTGTTCATACCATTTGAACACGTATTTAATGACTGGTTTGTCAACTAAGATGGTTTGCCAACTAGTATGGTAACTTTAATACATTTATTTTACTTTATATTCTTTCTCAAAAGAACTATCACAGTGCAAGTGTTTCTTAAGTGTGTAAATACTTAGAGAATGCTGGTTGCTGAATATCCAAACATAATCTGATTCGAAGCCTGTTTAATCTCACTGAGAAAGTTCTTATAGCCCTTCCTTGGAAGACCAAGAAAAGACAAAATTAAGAGTTTAATTATTAATATCTGGACCCCAACTTTTACCCAAAATCAAAGAAAAAATTTAGAATGACTGCCCTCCCTGCTCTAAGGTAACTTAGAAGAAGTCTTGAGAACATCTTCCATTCAAACTTGTCATTATTTAAGATAGTTGTAAAGTTGTGACAATATATGGAAGTTTTTCTTCGACCTTTCACACTTTAAATCATGTTCAAGATCCCTAACCTGTAATTTTTTATCAAATATCTTGAGAGATTCTATTTCTTCAAATCAAAAAAATATACACTAAAATGAGTAATGCTTACATGATTCAACTAGTTTTTCAAGTAAATTATGTCCACAATTTCTTTTTTAATTTAGCAAAGTTGAAGAACAAACAAATGACCAAAATACTGACATACAAAAGCAATCTGAAAACAGTTACAGTGCTGTGAACATAACAGACTTTTTTCAATCAAATACTATTTTATATTATAATTTAATAGTATTTGCCAAGGCATGAAACTCAGAGCAGGTACATGGGAATTTTCATGCTATAGTTCTTACATTAGATCATTAACTCAACAGATGAAAGATGCTCTTTGGAAAACAAACCAATGCAAGGCATGTTTTAACTAAGCACAAACATGACGCATGCCATATGCTTTCGGAATATTTGCTGCTATCAGTGAAGCTACATGGATATTACAGGGTTAGTTGAAAATGTCAGTAACTTACTCCAGAGAAAAGCTGGGTACGTTCTCCACACCAGTGTCGGCGTGCCCCACGGGCTCAACACGGCTGCTGTCTTCCTCTGTGCCATCCTCATCCTAGAGAGGGCGCAACACAAAGAGAAGCAGACTCTGAGTCAGGTTCATTCTTATGCAGTGAATGAAAGGGAACTGAATAAAACTGGAGTCTAAGAGGCATTGTGATAATGTTAACAATATCTCTCCTCTAGCAAGGATGACCTTTAATGATAAGATGGGTTTGTACATGTGAAAAGCTGCATTTTAAAGCAACAGTCTCCTGAGTTAGTACATCTTAGGGGGTGAACAAGATGCCACTGCAATAAGGAAAGAAAACATTAGAACTTATATTAACCCTCTTATCATTTTTATTTCACTTTTCGGTGTATGTTTTAGGAAGTAATTATATATTACTACAATGTTATAATAAACTAATAAATAAATGTACATTACACTGGGGATGCATGGTTAACATTTATACTAATCCAAACAGTTGAGATCATTATAAACCTTAACAACTAGCAAAATCTTCAGTCCTATTGTCAGTTCCCCAGTTCCTATTAACACACCTTGTCAAAAGGAACATCAAGTAAGCACAATCCTAGACTTAGATACTTCACCCTGTGAAATCTCACATAAAGTTACCCTAAGCCAATCGACTGATCATTTAGAGGTAAAGGCATTAAGATCCTAGCCATGAGGGATTCCCTGGTGGCGCAGTGGTTGAGAGTCCGCCTGCCGATGCAGGGGACACGGGTTCGTGCCCAGGTCCAGGAGGATCCCACATGCTGTGGAGTGGCTGGGCCCGTGAGCCATGGCCTCTGAGCCTGTGCGTCCGGAGCCTGTGCTCCGCAATGGGAGAGGCCACAACAGTGAGAGGCCTGCATACCACAAAAAAAACAAAAAAAGATCTTAGCCATGAAGAACCACTTGTGTTTACTTCTGTTACAAAGGACCCAGCGCCGGGAAAGGCACAAAGAGTAAGATAACCAACCCCAGTAACCACCATTGTAGTCTTCCTTTTAGAAAGGCAACAGTTTGTAAAAATTATACTCCAACATGCTGCAGAAATTGGGTAAACATGCTGGTGCTTCAAAAGGTGCATGTGGAATACATGTGATGGTTCATAAAAGTAAATGAAATGTCACCCAAGAATATGCCTTACTTTATCATCTTGGCCACTGTCTTTTCACTAAGCAGTTCACTAACAGTGACGTTGGCTTTGCAGGATCATTTGAATAAGGATAAACATGCCTGATGATATCAATGGTCCTATTATCCAAATTAGAATATTCAGAAAAGACTCCGAATCTCCAAACACAGTGGCTAGGAGGCTCGTGAGGGTTTCGCCTTGGATCCACAATGTGCATAATTTATGTACACGTACAATTTGTTAGGTTCACCTTTTCTACTGTATAAATTTGATAACAGTGAGTTTATATGTGAACTTCACTAAACCACCTAATGAGAGTCCACCATTAGAGAAAAACTGTATATGTTTAACCATGTATTTAACAGACTCATAGTAGAAATATATACACCATCAACAGAGACATCAATCAACAACATGATAAGCAAAGGTTATAGGTTCAAGACACAGCATCAAACAATATTTCAAATTATTGAAGCAATATGAAGGCAAGGCAGGGCAGCTGGTAATGCCCAACTGACATTTCCTCTGAGAATCTACCAAAATAAGAAGCTGAATGCACCGAGTGTCTCTCTGCGTTTAGATAGGCTCCGTGCATCCTCAATCGCAAGGCACTGCATGAAGTCAAGCTGCTTGAAGATTGATGACCCTGTGTTCTGCGAGGTTCTAAAATGTAGTTCTTAGTCACCTACTCTTTTAAGCACCAGCACATAATACATGTCAAAGGTGAACCAGCATCTTGAACCTGCCTAAGAACCACACTTCATGTAAACAAGAACTCCCCAAATTATGCTTTTCCATTGGGAGTGGGGGTAGGGAGGAGAGAAGTGTGATTGTATTTATATAAATCAGGTGGAAAACATACAAACAGTCTTATGGGTTAAAGACATTTTGTTTCAGGATTCATTAGTGATGTAAACACCGCTGAAACACCACCATGACGTATAACCAACAGAAACAGCAATGTGGCACTGTGAAATGGCCACATAAATGAAACACCCCAAACTACAGTGATGAAACAGTAACTGATAATTGACACATTCATTGTTCCCACAGGGGCCATTATCAGGTCCCCAAGAGCATGCAGAATATTATTTCACGTAGCTGCATATGGTGTTCAGTTATTTTGCAAAATTCACCACCCTGAGGCTGGGCTGCAATTGCTGTGGGAACCACAGTGTCTGGATGTGTGCAGATCAGCTCCTATATTGCTTTATTTTGTTGTTCTGTACTTTTTAAAGCTGCAGCTGAACACAGTCACTTTTAGTAGGAGTTATACACTGAATTCCACCATAACCATAATAAATGAAGCTCAGTTACTATGTACGTCAAATCAAGATGGAAGGTCTAGAGTATCAATTTAAGCTACATAGTGTTAAAAAATATTTCAGGTGAGTCAATGTACTTTTTGTCCTTTACCTTCTCTCCATTTTACAGCAGAGTGTAGTGGTTAAGAGTTCAGATTAGAAAATTAAACAAACGGAGATGTGAACACTAAGTGCGCCATCCGCCAATTTTATATCCTTAGGAAAGTTATACACCCCTTTTGCATCTCTATCCCTTCTTCTGTAAGCTAGGAACAATAGAAGCATCTTCTTTGTAGGACTACTGAGAGGAGTAAGTAAGATAATCCACGTCACAATCATAACATAATACCTGACACATGGTAATAGACAATAAATGTTAGCTGTTACTGAAAAGAGAAATAAACAATAAATATATGACATATAAAACATACCTTAGTAATTGTTTTAGGGTAATGTTACACAGCTATAAAATATTTTGAGAATATATATTTGTCCATACATACCTTGTGCCTTGCAGTAAAATTTAATATTAAACATATTAGCTACTCAGTTAATTACAAACTGTACCACCTGCATCTTATAAAGTTGCATAAAACCCGACATTTGTTGCACTTCGTTGTACACAACGTGCTTTCATCATAAAAGGCCTCCGGAATGAGAAAACATATTAAAAAATATAAACAACGAATGCTGTATACAATCCAGTAAATGGTGGGAAGAAGAAAACACCATGGGTTGTTAGTTGAGGAAATTTTCAAAGATAAAATAGATGTGAAGAACCGTGAAGGGTCTATGATTTCACCCTACTTGAAAGCTCGTAGTGAGCCTGCCATAGCTTCATGGATGTCACAGAGGACACGAGACTCCCGGGTCGGAGACAAAGGACAGTTCATTACAGCAACAGCGTTAGCCAGATCCTCATCCTTTTATGCACTGATTCCTAAGCTAAAATTCTCAGGGGCCCACACAGAAGAAACATAAGCCCAGGGAACTCGAACCTTTCACATAGGCAGTGAGCATGTCTGCCCACTGCTTTGGAGAGAGACACTATGCCTATCTTCCAAGGCTTCTTTCAACACATTGCTGAAAGAAGAGTCCGGAACAAAGGCCTTTATTCTCAAGATGTACAAAAATGCAAGAGAACCATGGAGAATTATCTCCCAACAACAGAGTTTAATCTGAGCATTGCCAAGTGGTAACATTTATATGATCACTAGCATACTAAAACTGGGAATACGATTAACAAATGCTCTACGATAACAATGTCTCTTGAATGGTAACATTAAATTGTACTAGATAAAAGAGTCATACCTTCTATATCAAGGAAAAACTAATTTTTCAATGTGGAACAATATGCCCAGCCAAACAAAAAAAGCAAGTGTGAAAATTCAAAAAACCTCTCAGACGTGCGAAGTCTTTACTTCCCATGGACCCTTCCACATAAAGCTATTTTGGGATGTGCTCCAGCAAAATCCAGAAAATTCAACAAAACAATGGACAAAACCCAAGGAAAGTCCCAGAATATGGTGACAGTCCAGAGAAGCAGAAACAAGTTCAGATTAGAGCGGCAGGATGGAGAGGTCTGGGAAGTCAATCTCCATGGGAAACATTTTGACAGACCTGATAGAGAACGGGGGGAGGGGAATTAAAGATATGTATAGAGAAAACAAAACAAATTTTTTTTAAAGTCAAAGCAATTAGCTCCAAGCACAACAAAGGGAAATGTGTAGGAAAGGACATGCAATCCGAGTACCTACCTGCTTGTGCAGGTGACAATGTGACAATGGCTACTGATTTCACTTGGACTTTTCATGTAACAATACTGAGAGGATGGGGATGGGGAAAGTGAAAGTGGCATAAAAGGAAAAAACCCATCTTCCATAAATGGCAAGTCCACAGATGTCAATAACTGGTAACCAGGAAAGAGCAACATAAATATTTTATTCAGAAACATGGAAGTAAATAGCAGAACCAACGTCTGCATAAATTGGGAGCTGCTGCCTCTGGGGAGAGGGGCTGGGGGAACACAGGGGAGGAGAACACAGAGACTGCTAGTTTTCTCATGAAACGCCTTCCAGCATGATACATGTAATTTTATTCTGACTACATACTTGAAATACCCACCAAGAGAGGCTCTTAGATCCACCTCAACATCCAGACTCTCAAGACCCCCAAATGCCACCTGGCATCAGATTTACTGCAAAGGATAAAAGGCAGGAAACCCAACTTGCCAGCAAGGCAGTGGCCCGCTTTTGTCCTTGGCAGGAGCCATCCTTGAAGATGTCCAGGGTCTCTTCCTGTGTGTCCCCCAGATGACAGCTCAGGTGCGGGGGGAAGAGACTCACATGGGCTGGATGCAAAGCGCTACCCTGGCTTGGGAGCCTCCTGTCTCAGAGAAGCCAGTATGTCTCATGACACCGCCACAGGGACAGCTGTTTGTCAGCTAGTTACAGTTTTTCGAGTCTAGATGCAAATTACCAATCAAAATAATTTAATTACCATACAAAGGTAGTTTACGGAAACTAACAGGTTTCCAGAAAAAGGGAGCCAGAAAAAACCCACCAAAGTTTACATTCTCATGCAGAGGGGGAAAAGATTTTGTTAACCTTTTATCTACTGTAAAATATTGATCTAAGCAATTTTTTTTAAGATGGAGGAGACAAGTAGTCAAAGAAGAGAAAAAGGTGAGAGAAAAATGAATATTTGATAAGCTTGCGTGAGAAGAGTGAGTTTTAGATCAGGTTAGAAACTTGTATTAGACAAATGGTGATAAAAGCTTCATGTGAACCCATTTGTTCTCTGCTTCTCATAAAAATTAATAATCTTACTCTCTTCCATAATATTAACAATATAAAGACACACCTTCAATTGAAAAAGTCCTTGAAGGACCGATGGATGATATATTCTGAAATCACAAGCACTCACACAAACTATGTCTTTAAGAAAACCAAATTTGGCTAAACCTCTAATCACCTTATTAATTTCAAAAATTATCTAGTTGTATTTTTTCCTAATGAGCACTATATATCTTCTCTACAGTCACAGATTTCTTTTTAATGATATCCAAATACTAAAGTGGATGCCATTGCAAGATAGTACAGGATCTGTAATTAGAACACTTAAAATCTGAATCCTGCCTCCATCACGCATATAAAGTATTAAGAGGACAAGCTTTGTAACTGGTTTGTTTACCAAACAAGGAAAGCAAAAGCACACTGTCTGCCTTATGGAACGTAATAAGACTTCACCCAGAAAGCAATCACCTGCATGTCAACATTCAAACTCTTGGGTTCCAAGGATCTAAACAGTTTGAATGGTTACTACTTTAAAGAAAAGCCTACAATTTTAAGGAATAATTTAATCATTTTAAAATGTTTTTTAAAAACTTAGGTTATACTTGTGTACGCAAATTTCCTGCATACCTGACTTTGATTTTTATGTTTAGGAAGCAAGACAAGAAACGAAAGTTCCGATGATACCCTGGGAAACAAATTTACAATATTCTTCCTCAAGTGTGGTTATTATTATTTTTTAGAGTAAAATAATTTGACTGGTTCAGTTATATTGCTACACTAATGCTCAACAAAATGATCTCTGTCACCTTTTTAGAATTTTAGAATTGCAAAATTTTCTGAATTTAATGTGAGACATTAACTATTAGTGAATCATAGCACCCCAGAGAAAATATTTATTTGAATGTTGACAGCATGAATTAAACCACTTTTGGGGGGGATCACATATGGTGGAAAACAAATTCCAAGGGGAATCTGTTTCCAAGTCCTCTAAGTATCACAAATTGGATTCCAGAAGGCTCTTGTGTTAAGGTTTCCACTACTTGATTAATTGGCCAAATCGCCAGGGAAAAATAATTTTCCATCATATGTGGAAAACAACTGAAAACATTTGCGGGGGGAGGGGAATTTCACAACTGAAAATGATAAATCTAGAGCAAACTTCTAAAGAAATAAAATCAGGAAATGTGTAATATAATTTTACTTAAAGATCATTATATTCTACTAGAGTAAAAAACATTTATATAAAAACAAGAATTCAAATACTCTTAAGAACAGATGAGATAATAAACAAGACTTTTTAGAATAAAAATATCTTCTTGTATTATATTATAGAGGGAAATTAATAGCTGTTATACCTTTAGAGACAGTGCAGTTCATTATAATATACACTTGCTCCACAGAACCCAGAGCTCAACACCAAATAATTTTGGATTAAAGGAAGAAGTATTCAGTACCTGTGATATTGAATGCTATATGTGAGCTGCATGCTCTCAACCGGATACCTAACATTCTCATCTCAAGCTAATACTGATCAAATGGAATGGCAAACATAGTCCTGAACACAGTCCATGAAATTTTCATTTACCACAGAAATGAAACATTTCCTGTCTTGAAACATACACAACATGACTCCACACAACCCAAGGCAAGAGAAGAGTCTTTGAGAAGAACAGATGGCGCTGATTTATGAAGCTATCTAACCACAGAGAACAGCAAATAGTATGTATCTTTGCACCTGTTACATGCACAGTGGAATCTTGAAATTTAGTTCCAAAATGTAAGCCCGCTTCTCATAGATTATTAGAGTTTTATCCCAAAGACGTGACCACTATCACCATTTCAACAATACGGAGGCCATTCGTTTTGCAGGAAGTACCTCTACACTGCTCAGTTTCCCTACCACACACCAATGGCCAAATGTACCCATTAGGTACACTGATTTTAATCATGACATGATTTTAATCAGCCTAATCATTCTGGTTCAGGTGTGGCTTCCTTATGAGACTAATACCCATTGGTTTTCTTTTGAACATTACTGAAAAAAATACGCTGACATATGGATTGTTGAAATGTACTGATTTTGTCATCTGACCAATCTTGCCTAACAATAACGTTTTAAACCTTACTGAGGTGATATTTTAAAATGCTTTACCTTTGGGGTGAAATAAGTAATACATGGGTAAGTAAACAATACTTGTTCAGACTTATTTTTAAAAACCACTTATAAATATTTTCCTTCAACAACTCGATTTCTCCTTGGCTTAAAAATGATTTCAGAATTAACCACTGATTTGTTAATGGAGAAACTAAAGTAATTAAACTTTTATTTAGATCGTTAAGAAAAAATCTAAACAAATATTTCTTGCTACAGATAAGTACAAATCACTTCTTAAAAAGGCAAGACACAACTTTTAAACTTCACAAATTTTAATTAACAATAAAATGATAATTGCTAGTATATACCGAGGACTTCTGATGTGCCAATTACTAAAGAACCCACTTCCTTAGTCCTCAATACAACCTCAATTTAATCCTTAACAACACAACCCTTAAACATATTCCAAAAAAACAAAGCATATGGGATTTTTTTTAATGAATTTTGTGCAAATCTTTTTTCCAAATATAAGTGAGCCATGTAACCATGTGACAAGCTTCCAGCTCTCTGAGCACAACATAGCTTGGATAACAGAGCCGTGTTGTTGACACTCAAAGCATTCTTTTTTTTTAAATTTATTTATTTATTTATTTATTCTTTTAATTTTGGCTGTGTTGCGTCCTCATTGCTGCGCGCGGGGGCTACTCTTCATTGTGGTGCGCAGGCTTCTCATTGCAGTGGCTTCTCTTGTTGCCGAGCACAGGCTCTAGAGCGCAGGCTCAGTAGTTGTGGTGCACGGGCTCTAAAGCGCAGGCTCAGAAGTCGTGGCACGCGGGCTTAGTTGTTCCTCGGCACGTGGTATCTTCCCAGACCAGGGCTCGAACCCGTGTCTCCTGTGTTGGCAGGTGGATTCTTAACCACTGCACCACCAGCGAAGCCTTGCAAAGCATTCTTTAATAAAGTTTACGAATGCTCTACATGAGATTATATATAGAAATGTACTGGATCCACCCAGTACGCGCACGGGTGTAATGAACAACCAACCTGGGTATGAGGCCTGCCTCTGCCATGTATTACTCATCCCACTGAGCCCCACTTTCTTAATCCAAATAAAGGAAATACGACTTCCCTAGCTCATAAACTTGCTGGGATTGACTCATGGCTACCACTACATGCAAAGTACCTTACATATTAAAACAAAATTTTTAGGAAAAAGAAAAAGAACCAATTTTACTAAACATCTATAACACACCACAAACTACATATACAATCTTTCACTTAATCCTCACAACAAGGTAGGACTTCTTATTATGAAGAAATTAGGCCTAGAAAAGATTTCAGATTTCTCTGCAGCAGTAGCCCTGGGATTTTGAAAACAGCACCATGGCCTGTGGTTCTTCAGTTTCACCATGTTTTTTCACTCTGTTTCACTCAGGGAAGAGTAACCCAGAACTATTCAGTACTGATGTGACCCTAGCTCACTAAGTTAGTCAGGGCTAGGGCCTGTGAGAAATGAAAATAAAATAAAATTTATGTTGTAAAAAATATTAAACTCTGAACATATAATAAATGAACTTTCATAGAGTGAGAATTACTATTAAAATATTTTTGTGTGTGAATTTTCATTTTAGGAGAAACATAAATAATGAACATCAGGAAATCTTACCAGCTGTTACATCTGGGTAACAGTGATTTTTACTGTGTCTCTATAACATTAAGTATTTTTACAATGAGCATAAAATCTTCTAGAAATAAAGAAAGGTTACTTTTATTTTTTAATAAAACGCTACAAAACTTTCATAAAGTACTTCTTATCACATAATATCGCTGCTTTATAATTTCTCTTAAAAGTGACTTTTCAAAGAATCAAGGATCTAGAAAGAAAACAGAACATTACAGGGAAGTAAAAAGATGGAACTGGTCATTGATATTGATGTATATCATACTGAATCAGTCCTAGAAATCAAGCAGAGAGATTTTTTTTAAAAATCAACGATTTGGTGTAGTGTCTGAATGGCAGAAGAAGAGCAAAAGACTGGTAAGATGCCATATCAAAAAATCAGAAGAAATTTAAATTAAAAATTAAAGAAAGAATAAAGAGTGAAGAAGAGTCACAGCTAGGCAAGTTCACCATTGGGCTCTGTGGCCCACAAAAACCTCACATGGCTTCCAACGGGGACCAAGATGTATATATTTTACCATTTTTCCTTGATGATAAATACATACTTTACCATTATTAATTTTGAAGGGCTTATTAAAAAACATTCTGTAGTCCCCAAAGTTCTACACCTCATTATTTTAAATTGTTAATAAGCAAGTAAAGAGCAACACATGGGTCCTATAACAAAATCCATTCTAAACACCTATTAGAGTTTGCACTGGTTTATTATTTTCCAATGCAATCTCATAACTTCACAAATGAAATGCAGTCATCAACTTACTTGAAACCAGTAAATGGCTTCAATAAGTTAAGGAGCTTTCAAAACAAAAATAAAAATCTCGTTTTCACTAAATTTTCTAGTTAAGTTCAATGAAGCAAAAGCTAGTTGGTAGATTTTCTGGGGATCAAGAGATTGTATTCTCTCAAACAAAACAAAACCTATTATATTTTGACACAAGGTACATGGCAATGATGATTAGACTGAATGCTCAATTTAAAATCATGGTTCAGGGCTTCCCTGGTGGCACAGTGGGTGAGAGTCCGTCTGCCGATGCAGGGGACACGGGTTCGTGCCCCCGTCCGGGAAGATCCCACATGCTGCGGAGCGGCTGGGCCCATGAGCCATGCATGGCTGCTGAGCCTGCGCGTCCGGAGCCTGTGCTCCGCAACGGGAGAGGCCACAGCAGTGAGAGGTCCGCGTACCGCAAAAAATAAATAAATAAATAAATAAAATAAAATAAAATAAAATAAAATAAAATCATGGTTCAAAAGTTTATAATAAAAGTAGAGGTTAACATTAATAAAGCTAATTAGCTATGTATTGGTGCATTGCCCTTAATGCCTGGGATCTGATACAAATGCTAAACAAAAATTAAGACATTAAACAAATACACTAATTTAAACCAATAAACATGTGTTATGTTTGGTATGGCACTTTAGCCTGGTGGTTAAAAACAGAATCTCCACGCAGAATGATTTTGACAAATTATGTAACTTCTCTGCCTTAGTTAACTCGTTTATAAACTGGGAAGAATAATACTATCTACTGAGTTTCTATGAGGATCAAATGAGTTAATTAACATAAAATGCTTGGAACACTGCCTACTACATAAGTAAAATATGTAGTTCATTTATCTACTCATCTCACTCATCTATTTATCAGAAGCCTATTTTTTTCTATGAATTTCAACAAAATCTTTATAAACTAGTGATAGTAATCCTTTAGATGTCATATAGCTATTACCAATTATGGTTTGTTTTCACTTTATGTAAAATGGAGATGGTAATACAAGAGATCATTACTTTATAAAAGCATTTGCCCATTTCACTGCTTTCTTCCTGGGTTTAATAAGGACCCAGATGTCACCTCCTGCCACCTCTCCTTTCACTCACGTCCCAGAAGATAACAACTATCTGTTCTAATGTGTAACTTTCAGAAATTTTTCAACCAAAAACAGTCTTGGAGAAAAGGACTGTTTAGGAAGGGTGATCGTTCAGAGTATCCCTTTCAACACACTTACTTATTACTAAAATTTCTTGAGTCAGAGAAATGAATTAAATGCTGGGAAGTCATTTCATTAGGTTTAATAACCATATCATTTGCTTTTGATTACACAATTTGATCCAATTATGTCAGTTCTTTTGGTTCCTCAGGTTGTCCCCTTGGGATATAATTAAATCTGGAATTTGTGATTTGCAAATGGACTAAAAAAACTTGAGCTCATTTTATGTGAAAGACTGTCTTATCAGTATTTACCTGAAAGAGATGCTTTCAGAGTAAGAGACTCATTACAATATTTAGTATAAAATGATTGCAGCAGTGATATACGAGACAAATAGAAATAGAAAATATAACAGATACTGGTTACTTTCAGTTACAAAAGTAAAAGTTCTGAAATACTTATTTAGGTCATTCATGGGGATAGAAACTGTTTGATTCTTGAAATATTTACTCCTGAATGTTCAAATAAAAGAGGATCAAGTTGTCTGCTTACCTGTTCTCCAGATAATAGGTTGAATTGGACTGATCCTCTCTTAGAAAGTTTTATCGGGCAAGTACTACAATTCGGTAGAAGATCGACTTTGTAACTAATAACAAACTGAAATAGATTTTAAGATATTAGACAGTCCCTGTATTTTTTAAAAGCTCAACAGCTATCTTTAGCATCACGACTCAGAGCATGGGCTTATTTCGGGGGTGAACAACTTGTAGTATCTTCAGATAAAAGACAGGGAAGCACATTCAGAAGTCTTTCACACTTTTCCTGTAAAGTCAGCTCAGCCTTTGTGATTCAGATTAGCTTTTCAAGGGCCAGAGCTACCTTTCTTCCTTTATTTGAGAAATCTTGAATACCAAATACTATTTCCTATTCAAAACCCTGAATCTGTCATTAGACAATTTCTTAAAATAAGTCTCACAGCCCTTTCATCTGGATTCTTCTCTCTCTGTGAGCCTTAGTTGCTGGATTCCTGGATGTGTGTCTGCGGGTGGCTTTTCTCCCTTGGGCATTAAATGTGAAACCCATCTTCTGTCTCTATTCTCTATCATTTCGAAAATCACCTCCACATATGAGAATTCTTTGTAAAATGGAACTGCAGGGAGTTTTTGTGCCTATATATACTCTTGGGGGTAGCAGTCAGATATTAATAAAATTCCAACTTCTTAAAAGAATCATTAAACAGACACTATTACTAGTGAGTTGAGTCAAACATGTGATGAGGTCAAAGAGACCTGCAGTTACAGACCTCACTTCTGACAGTCTCAAGAGATACCATCAAGATACAAATGTATTTTAAAAATAGAAACACATATATTGTTCCTGCGTTCAGCTAAGGAGCAGGGGTCAAGACTTAACACTCTGTGACCCCAAAGAACACTCGGGCCCTGCCTTGCTTCTCTGATAGGACTAGCAAGGTTGAAAGGGTCAGTTTGACATCACATCCTCAGGTCAGTCCTGGGGTTTCCATCAGAGCAATGTCACTAAGAAAGCACTTGGGAGATGGACCTGAACAATCCTAAGCCCAGCTCTTCTGGGGGCTCCAGTGGGGAAGGTGGGGACAGACTCTGACACTCAACTTGTTTGGCGTAAAGAGAAGTCTCATCAGGTTAGAGACAAAACCCAATGCAATGATGGGCTGTCAAAGCAGAGACTTGGACGGATAACCAATCATTTCTAGGAAGTGGCGTGAAGATGTGATATATGCAGGAGTGTGCTGATAACTGTCTAAGAGCTGGCTCTCCAAAGAAAAAAAATGTTTTTAAGGGGAAAAAAGATCTGATTTGTAATGTTCGCCAACACCTGTGGCAGACTGTAAACTACCAAGATGATGTCACTTAACAGAGTTGGGAAGACATATGACCATCAGGCAGAAGCAGGCTATAATTACTCAGGTGCTACTGGGGAAGATTAGAAAGAAAGGAAAGAATTCTTAGAAGATTAATTAAAAATATAAATAATATAAAGTACCAACATTCTGTCTGACACTTATTCATACTTTGCCAGATTATTGCTCAGTTTTATTTTATATCCTAGTAAGGCCATTCATGTAACAGATGTTTAACTATTCTTTGAACCAGCTAACAAATGAATTACAGATCTCCTATGATGGGGTTTGTCCCAATAAACTCATAGTAAGTCAAAAATATCATAAGCCCGGGCTTCCCTGGTGGCACAGTGGTTGAGAGTCCGCCTGCCGATGCAGGAGATGCGGGTTCGTGCCCCGGTCCGGGAAGATCCCACGTGCCGCGGAGCGGCTGGGCCCGTGAGCCATGGCCGCTGAGCCTGCGCGTCCGGAGCCTGTGCTCCGCAACAGGAGAGGCCACAACAGTGAGAGTCCTGCGTACCGCAAAAAAAAAATCATAAGCCCAAAATGTATCTAATGGTCCTAACCTACATCACAGCCTAGCCGAGCCTGCCTTAAATGTGCTCAGAACACTTACATTAGCCTACAGTTGGGAAAAATTGTCTAACACAATGCCTGTTTTATAATAAAGTACTGCATATCTCATGCAATTTATTGAACACTGTACCAGAAGAGAAGAACAGAATGGTTGTCAGTGTTCTGGATGTACACCCTCCAGATCACGTGCCGACTGGAAACTGCGACTCACTGCCACGGCCCAGCAACACGAGAGAGGAGAGAGCGGATGCAAACATCCATGACTAGATCCAAATTCAAAATTCGAAGTAAGGTTTCTGATGAATGTGTACTGAACCATCCTAAGTTGGGAACCATGTGTACCATCAAGCAATGACTTTCTAACAATGACCACCACCACTCTGACAGCAAAGGACAATTTTTACCTAAATTGGAACTTGTATTTCCTAAAAGGCCAGTTATAAAGGGACTAGACACCGCAGTGCATCTGGCACCTCTATGGCACCTAAGTGAGACTAGAGAAAGGGGTCCCCTTGGAGAATCTGGCATGGGGTGCAAATCACAGGCTGTATGTCACCCCAATTCTCCCCTTCTGCAAAACAACTAAAAGCAGTGGCCTTGAGCATAACGTTGCTTTTCAGCGTTTAATAATTATACCTGTTAAGTGCATACATTTTGAACAAGGCACTTTATTTTATCTTATATTTTAGTAAAACACTGAAAATAACTTTATATAATTACCTCAGAGGATAAAGATGGGTAGGAAGAGGAAAAATATTTATTGACAGTGGTGATAATACTAGACATCCTCACGAATGAGCCAGGCCCTATATCCATGCTGTTCCTGTTCTACAAATAGAGAACTGCAGCTCCGAGTGGTTAAGGAACCCATCCTTTGTCACACAGCTATCAGTCCACATCTAAATCTACCAGACTCAAAGGCAAGCTCCTGGAGGGCAGGGCAGCTGACCTGGAAAGGGAGCAAACACACAATTCTCAGCACCACAAGCTGAAATGCAAAGAGAGCCTAGAGGCAGGGAAAGAGGAGAGCACCCACAATCACCTCCCCTTGTCTTTCAGCAGTCAGCTACTGCTGAGCCAGGTCTGGAGACGGCCTGCAGAGCTGAGGAGGTCTCCTGAGCACACCAAGCAGTCACCGAACAGTCACCAGGCATCTTTACAAACTCACAACAGCTAACTCGGTTCCTGACTCCAGGGCCCTAAACATAGGCTCAGCTATCCTGGACAGCTCGGGATTGCCAAGGTAACAACCTAATTGCAACATGAAAATGAAAACATGGCCCAACCCTGACACATACCAACATCCACATCCATTGCTGGAGTCAGAATGTGGACAGGGAGGCAATAAACAAACAGGGGCTGCAGAGGAAACGGCACCTGAGTTTCTGGCCAAATATTTCTTAAATCAAGATCTTGAGACTGTGAAACACTTTTACTTCCTGAGCTGCAACGGTAAGAATGAACTGACTTTGCTGTTTTAAAGAAAATGCGAAGAATTTGGATTACACGCAACTTCCTTTTCCTCAAATTTTTGGGAAAAATGTCCAACCTACAGAAAATTGAATAGATACACTCAATAGACCCTTCACCTAAATTCACTAATTGCTAACATCTGTCTTCTCTCTCGCATATGTTTTATTTTTGAACCATTGAGCTTACGTTGCCACAGATATTCTTAAAGGTGACTTGAGGATAAAAACAGAAAATGGAGTACAATTGGTTAGGTTTAACTTCTTTTTAAATTTATTTATTTTTATTTTTGGCTGCGTTGGGTCTTCGTTGCTGTGTGCGGGCTTTCTCTGGTTGCGGCGAGCAGGGGCTACTCTTCCTTGTGGTGCGCGGGCTTCTCATTGCGGTGGCTTCTCTCGTTGCAGAGCACGGGCTCTAGGCGTGCAGGCTGCAGTGGTTGCAGCACGCGGGCTCAGTAGTTGTGGCTCGTGGGCTCTAGAGCACAGGCTCAGTAGTTGTGGCACACGGGCTTAGTTGCTCCGAGGCATGTGGGATCTTCCCGGACCGGGGATCAAACCCGTGTCCCCTGCATTGGCAGATGGATTCTTAACCACCACGCCACCAGGGAAGCCCTAGGTTTAATTTTAATTTGGAGAAATTTTTGTAAAAAAATGATGAGTATGCATCTTAATTGTTTTCAATTACCAAATGCATTTATTTCTGTTACGCGTTGCTGATACTTTACACTGCCCCCACCCCAAAAAAAAAGGAAAAAAGGAGAGAGACAAATTAAGATTAAATTATGAAAGATTAGAAATTTAGGCAAGGATTTCACAGGTGCTTTCCCATATGATACAAATTAAAATACCCTTGGTTTAACAGATTACAGAGTGATTTTACAAAAGTTTCCACAGAGGGAAAAGACCCATGACCAACCTAGAAAGGATAAGATTTGGTTTCAGAGTATGTGGTAGGAAAGTAGCAAGGCAAGTCTAAAATCATATTTTAAAGAATAACTTTTGCTTATTAAAAGCGTACTTATAAAGGTTTTTCATAAGTCTATAAAAATAAATCCATTTCATAACTGTATATTTTCAAAGATTTAGATGTACTAATTCAAAAAAAAATTATTCTACGTGCTAGATGAATGGATGATAATTTTTGAGATTTAAAAAGTAAATTTTTAGGTGTTTATCATGAAACTCTTCAAGGCAGTTAAGTACCATGGTTGGCGATTATACATTCTTTATTTTGGACATTATCCACATTCCTGATGGAAATTAGGAGTAACTTATTCTACCAGACTTAATCTTTTGTCTCATAAATGACAGCAAATAAATTCATGGTCTGTTTAAACATCCATGATTACAGTTCTTCAGAAAATTAACTTAATCTGTTTAGAAATCTTTAATTTACTAGTGCTTACTGAGTGACTACCTTCAAATCACAGCAGGAGACATGAGGACATTTATCTTATCATGCGCCGTTTTCAGAGGCGATTCCAATCTTGTCCTCTGAGAATGCATTAAACTTTTAAATAAAAGGTGCTATGCGGGCTTCCCTGGTGGCGCAGTGGCTGAGAGTCCGCCTGCCGATGCAGGGGACATGGGTTCGTGCCCTGGTCCGGGGGGATCCCACATGCCGCGGAACGGCTGGGCCCGTAAGCCATGGCCACTGAGCCTGCGCGTCTGGAGCCTGTGCTCCGCAGCAGTGAGAGGCCCACGTACCGCAAAAACAAAACAAAAGGTGCTATGCATTTATAAAAATGAATATAAAAAATAATAGGGTAATTTTTAAATATTAATTTAAATTTTATCATCAAGTAAATGTTAAAGAAGATGTTGGGTGTTGAGGGAAGAATGGGAGACAAGTAATACAAAGAAATGCTATTTGGGGACTTCCCTGGTGGCACAGTGGTTAAGAATCCACCTGTCAATGCAGGGGACACGGGTTCGAGTCCTGGTCCAGGAAGATCCCACATGCCGCGGAGCAACTAAGCCCGTGCACCACAACTACTGAACCTGTGCTCTAGAGCCTGCAAGCCACAACTACTGAGCCTGCGTGCCGCAACTACTGAGGCCCGCGCACCTAGAGCCCGTGCTCCGCAACGAGAAGCCACCTCAATGAGATGCCCGCACACCACAATGAAGAGTAGCTCCCGCTTGCCACAACTAGAGAAAGCCAGTGGACAGCAACGAAGACCCAACGCAGCCATAAATAAATAAATGAATGAATGAATGATTAAAAAAAAAAGAAAGAAATTCTCTTTGAAGCAAGGGAAACCAACCCACCTCAGCATTGGAGTGTATGTGTCTCTTTAGCAATTTTTTTTAATGTTATGAGGAGTGTTTCCCCATCATCACATCATCTCATAAAAGATTAAACTGGTGCTAATGTACACAGAATAAAACACGGAAGCCCCATGCTATCTCCACAAGTCCCCCCTTTAAAATGAATCACAGTTGTAATTTGGAAAATATCCCTCCAATTCCCTCTCTATAACAGTATATACGTGAGATGCCCATATATGCAGGTGTAATTTTTATATGAAATGAAACATATTATATATACCCTGTGAAACTTGTTTTTTTCACTTAACAACAAACTTGTTTTTTTCACTTAACAACTTAACAAAATCTTTCAATATTTATACAGATATTTTTACCTGAATTCTTTTAATAGCTGCAGAGTATCCCTTAGTACAATATAGAATAATTGACATAGTTACTCCTTCATTAATGGACAAGAGTAGCTTGTTTCTATATTTTTTACTACTCTAACAATTAACATACTTATCCATGAGCCAACATTTCTCTGTAGGTAATATTCTCACTAGTACAATTTTGCAATCAGAGAGAGATATTGCCAAATTCACTCTCAGAAAGGCTTCATCAAGTACATTCCGTTCTATAGCACGCAAGTGTGCCTATAGGGCCACATCCTTGCAGCCAATGGATTGCTAAAATTATTCGGCCAAATTTTTTTGCTGAACTATAACCAAAAAATCAATATTTTAATTTGCTTTTCGATGATTCCCAGTGAGGGTGAGCATCTATTAATAAGAAGACAATTACTCTCATTTTCTTTGAAAATGAGTCAAAAATATTTCAGTAAAAAGGGCTTCATTAAGCCAGTATACCGAAGTGAAGAGGAATTTTTATTCCTACTTGTTTTATTAAATGATATACTCTGATTAACAGCATTCAAACTTTTAACAACCAGTTCATGTGTGGGAGACAGATGGCCAAAACAAGGGTGTATGATCATTAAGAGAATGGAGTAAGTGACCAAATGGCTCATGACCAAGATGCCAGAACTCAGCAGGCCTCAACTATATGTTTACATCTGCACACATGCTCCTGTTATTTCTTACTTATTATACAGCATCGCGGCCATTTACGTGACTAAGGACAGGAATCGTCCCTTTGACCAGGAGATGCTCATTGCCCAGCTCAGTTTGTTACACATTTTACATGTACAATTATTCTTGCAGAATTGAACTGAGACACATCATAGGTGTACATTCTCAGAGAGGAGATACAGACCACAATTGGTCACTTCAACTGTGTATTTATAGCATTTATGAAGCATTAAGTCCCCCAGTTTGGCCTGTTGTCTCAAATGATGACATTCAAACATATATACATGTTGACATGAATTTAGTTACTCTTCAATCTGTAATTTTAAAATGTAAAACACAATTTATCTTTTCAAAATGATTCCAGGGAAAAATTTTAAATGAACTAGTATATGCTAGTTCTTGATATTTTTGATTTCTCTGAATCATATACAGCTGAAAACTTGGTATCCATTTTTTAAGTTGAGATATGATTGACATATAACATTATATTAGTTTCAGGTGTACAACATAATGATTTGATATTTGTATATATTGCAAAATGGTCACCACAAGTCTAGTTAAAGTCCATCACCACACAGTTACAGATTTTTTTTCTTGTGGTAAGAACTTTAATCTCTTAGCAACTTTCAAATATATAATACAGTATTGTTAACTGTAGTTACCATGCTGTACGTTATATCCCTAGCGCTTATTTATTTTATAACTGGAAGTTTGTACCTTTTGACCACCTTCACCCATTTTGCCCACCCCCATGCATCTGCACCTAGCAACTACCAATCTGTTCTCTGTATCTACGAATTTGGTTTTTTGTTTTTGTTTTTAGATTCCACATATAAGTGAGATCATGTGGTATTTGTCTTTCTCTGTTTGACTGATTTCACTTAGCATAATGCCCTCAAGGTCCATCCTTGGACCTTGGACCTCCAAGGTCCATCCTTGGTCCATCCATGTTTCACAAATGGCAATATTTCCTTATTTCTATGGCTGAATAATATTCCATTGTGTGTGTGTTATGTGCATACCACATCTTCTTTATCCATTCAACGATCCATGGACACTTAGGTTGTTTCCATACCTTGCCTACTGTAAATAATGTTGCAATGAACATGGGGATGCATTTTTTTTCAAGTTAGTGATTTTGTTTCCATGGTTTTTTAATTCAGTTAATGAGCATATGAATCACCACCCCTTGGGATAGACGCAGGGTGCAGTCTAATAAAGAACCTGAAAAAAGCCATGGATGCTTTCCCTAGGAACAAGCTCATTAAAAAAAGGGGGGGGGGTATCTTCCTTATGAATTCAGAAAGTTCTCGTGCATCTAGCCACTTATTTATTTATTCAATGACTGAATGCCTATGATGTGCCAGGCGCTGTCCAAGGCACTGGGGACACAGGAGTGAACAAAACAGGCAATATTCCCGCCCTCCTGAAACATATTTTAACAGGCAGGAATGGAAAATTCACAATAAAGGTGATAAATAAGCAAATTACATGTAGGTAAGAAAGTGCTAGTAAAAACACAGTACGGCCAGGGGCACTGGGAATGAAAAAGGCAGGGAAAGTGGGCGGTTCGGCAGGGGTAGCAACCCCTTACAGTCCTAAACAGGGGTTCGGAAAGTCTCAGCGAGAAGGTGAGATCTGAGCACAGGTTTGAAAGACGGGGGAGAGTTAAGCAAGGGGAAGTCTGGGGAAAGCGCATTCCAGGCAGAGGAGCAGAGAAAAGACCCTAAGAAAGCTTGTGCAGTCAAGGAACAGACCTCACAGGCTTCCCAAAACACACCCCAGGTCAACAGCTCCACCCCTGTGAATCTCAGTTTAAGGGGAAGTTATCTTTGTCTGTGCAGTTATCATTAACTAGATAATAGAATGAATGGATTTTAGAGCCAGGAAGACATTGACTTGAATGCAAAGTGTTGTACTCCCGTGTGACCTTTAGCAAGTTGTATGACTCTTAAGGCTCACGTTTCTCATCCAGGAAATGGGGATAATAATGCTAAACATTACCTCATAGGTTCTGTATAAGGACAATGCATATTAAGAGCTTAGCACTGGGGGTTATTGCATTGTGATTATGGTCAACAATACTGTATTACAAACTCCAAAGATGCTAAGAAACTATATCTTAATTGTTCTCACCACAAAAAAAGAGAAGATAGCTATGTGATGTGGATAGAGGTGTAAGATAATTCTACAGTGGTAACCATACTGCAAAACATAAATGTATCGAATAAAAGTTTTGTACACCTTAAACTTATGCAATGTTATACATCAATTTTATCTCAGTAAAAAATAAATAAAATAAACAAGCTCTTAGTTTAAAAAAATTTAGCATACTAAAAGTCAAGAAATAGTATATCTTGTAATTATTAACCAAAAATTAATTACCCTAACTAAATACAACACAGAGATGCACATATACAACCACACACACACACACACACACACACACACACACACACACTTGAGGTTAAAAAAAAAAGTCAGCGTATGTTTTTGTTATTATTAAAGTTGTTTTGATGAGAACTGGAGTATCAAGACATTAGATTATATAACAATCACCCATGTTTTCCAGACCACCTTAAAATCCCAATAATTTTTTTTTAATTCACAGAATCATTATTACAATTCAAATATTAACAACCTGGCAAATTTTAAGTCACATGAGAAATTGAAAAGAAACCATGAAACCCTGGCCCAATTTTTATCTTCTTATTCGTAGGAAGTCCCTAAGCAATATTATTCTAGCAAAAAGTATCTCACTACTGACTGAAGATTAACTCTTAAATTCCCCTCTATTCTGAAGCTCAGACATATTTCTGTACTTGCAAGTGGTATATACCATAAGGTACAATTAGTTATACGTTAACATCTTACCTAATAGTAGAAAAACAATAGAAGAAAGAAGCTGAAGTTTGATGATAAATAGTTCCATCATCTCATTATGTGGAGCAACTCATATTCATTATGTAGAGCAACACATGCAGAGGGTAAAAAATATAATCACCAGACATATCATATTTTCTGCTAAACAAAAAATTCCTTAGAATGAACAGAGATTTTAATAGAATTCCTTGGGATAAGAATCAAGCCTAATGTTATTTAATATATTCATAGTAATCTGTTGGAAGAAACAGAAAACAAGATATATTCCAGTAACACAAAACCATTCAGGTCAGTAGAAACCAGAAGGGTCTTTTAAAAGGCTCCAGGAGGAACTAATCAAATATGAAGCCTGATGAAATCTGGCTTATTAACGCAAGGTAATCAAGGTTCTCTTTAACATTAAATTTTGACTGAACAGCCCTACCCCAATGAGCAATGACTTCTTCACATCAGCAGGCAACTAAGAACAACCCCTCCCATCATTTAAAAAACAAAACACCTTCGTCGTCTTCTCTTAGTTTTTCATGTTTTATACCTCCCATTTATCCCTCAACCCCCTAGAAATCTGGTGCCTGGCCCTTCGTTCTACTGAAATTGCTGTGAGCCATTCTTCATATCTCAACCATAGAAAATCACATCCTGATCACTACCAAGACCAATTGATTCTACCGCCTAGTACCTATCAAATTTATGCTTTTCATCTCTGCTGCAACAGCATGGATTTAGGACATTCTTTCTTATCCTTCTAATGGGGGTTTCTCTTCTCAAATCCATTTTCAGTGTACTTTAACGGGTAAAGAAACTTGCTGTTTGAACCAATGTGACAGATTTGACCCCTTTTCTCCATCACCAATGTTGTATTTGCATAATATATATTTGGATACTTCCACACAATCTGGACCCAATTTAACTTCTAATATCTATCCTGTCCACACATGAACACTAAACTCCCATCACACCAGACTTCTCACCAACAAAACCTCCCCTACGCTCACCTTTCTGTAACCTGGCTTTACCGGGGTACCACTGTCATCTTTCAAGACCCAAAGTGAATACCATCTATTTATCCAAAGCAGTCCTAGTGTTTTGGGGTAGAGCACCTGAATATCCATCCACCTGTCACATGCACTGAAATGTCCACGTGATGCCTTTCACCCACCTCTTACTCACCAGAAGCACACAGGATCACAGTGCTCTGTCGCCCCAAGAGACTATAAGGCATCTGAGAGCAGGGACAGAATTATTTTGACTAAATACTACACGTTTGTTTCACATACAAAAAAAACCCTACATTTTTTGACAGTAGAATAGACTGTTGAATGTAATTTGCTTATTATTCTATCCAACAAGGCCTTATATTGAAAGATAAGAAGCAAGTTGAGTTCCTAATGATAGAACATGACTACTGAAAATTTAAAGCAATCACTAGGACAGGGTGTGTGGCAAAGAATAGCAATAACTTTTATATTAGGTTTTGACTAACATATGATGTAATTAAAGTAACATTTATTGACTATTGAGCTATATTATTTTATTGAAGAGTCAAATCAAAGTGATCACGGTCACACAGCTAAGGGCAACAGAAATCTAAGTTTTTCTGGTTAGGAGCATAATTTGTAAACCACTGTGATAAGGTCATTAAAGCTTCTAAACTTTATTAGTAAGAAAGAGGTAATTCCTCCAACAGTCCAGATAAGGAAAGGGGGGTTCAGAGCAGTCAGACTAATAAATCCCTCAAGGCAGGAATCAAATCTGAGCCTCTGATTGGGAGCACATGACACAGCGTCCTCATAGGGGGCTCCACACAGACAGAACACCAGAACACCAGAACACCTTTGGCTCAAAAGCAAGAAAATAACCCCTGACATCATGGGATAAAAAAAAAAATTTCCTCAAAATTTTACCAGACTCTTTGTTTTCCAGACAGACTTTTGGAATATTGGTTTTCCTTAAGTGACCATTTCCATCCAGGTTCTGCCCCTCCAGGAAGCTAGAGGTTAAGCAGTTTATGCAAGATTCCCATTAAGAAGCATGAACTAGGACTCAATTTTGGTCTCCTCGCTGTTCAAACCACTCCATTCTCAAGCAGGGCAGTACCTTAAAGCGAGCGTCCAAAACACATGTGACCAGAGACTGGATTAAGTAATTAACGACACAACACTGATTCAAAAGGTGGGGGGGGGGGGCATTGGAGGAATAGAAGAAATGCAAGGAATATTTATTTAATAGAAGGAATATTTATTTAAAAGGAATGCACAGAAGTCCAACAGAGCGTAGGATATGCATGAGGTCATGGTAGGAGATGAAGTCTGAAGACGTTAACTTGGATTTTGGGTTGCAGAGTATACAGAACACCAAGCTAATGAAGTTAATTTTAAATCACTGCAGGAGGGAGTTATTTTATGCCTTTAAACATGGAGGTGATGCAATACAAACAGTGGTTTGAAAGATTAAGCAAATAGGAATGTGCAGCATTGACTTAAAGAAGGGACAGATGGTAGAGGGAGACACACGTTACATCAGTCCAGTTGAAAGGAGTATGGCTGAAGTGAGAACAGGTGCTAGAAGGTAGAAAGAACACGGTTATATGCAAGACTAAAGGTATAATATGTAGTACCTGGCAACAGATAAAACAAGAAGCAGTAGAAAGACACAACGTAAGTTTGAAACCTGGGAGACCCATGGCAAAATGACAAGAAACAAGAAAGTCACTGACAATTATAGAATTTTCTAGCTCTGGGAAACATCTGAAAATTAACTACAGACAATTTCACAGGGGGTGAGGTCATTCTGGCATACAGAGGCTGTGATGGATTGCACAGATGGATGGAGAGTCAGGTCCAGAGCAAGGGGTTTCAACTCGCACTGCCCTTTACACTAGGGACCACTTCCCTCTGCTTGGGAGAAAGTGTAAAAAGAGCTCAAAGACATCTAGACAGAAGTAGTCAACTAGTATTTGTGGGCAACACGAAGCTGGAAAGACGGGAAGAGAAACTGAAAGGTCACGCCAAGGAAGAGCACGTAAAATCCCATTTAGAAAAATGGCCTGCATGCACGCACACGGGAAGAGCAGAAGAAAGACATTTCTGCAAATAAAACAATGACTGAGCTTAGAGACAGAATGTCAGAGAAGCCAAGAGAAAGATTCTCCAGGGATGCAGCAGGTTCTAAATGCTGGTCCAGTCACTTACAGAAGGGAAATGCACACGCACCTTAAAGAAGGCATTTTCACCATCAATAAAAGTCCTTCGCATATTTTACGATTTCCAATATATTTAAAGAAATAAGACATGGGATTTATCTTTTTATAAAAATCCACAAATAATAAAAGTTAGTTAAATCACACAAAATTTACAAGCAGCTCAGAAGGTATATCGAATCACTGCCTAAGTCATGTGCAATATTAGACAACTAAATTAGCAGAAAGTTTAACACATAACTCAGTGGAAAAATCTTTTTAAAATAAGAAACATTATTTTTATTTGAATTGAGACCTGTTTTTCTTGGCCAATCCACAAAAATATGTTTCTCTTTCTATGAGTTCAGGACATTAATGCCAAACTCTCAGCCAAAGGTTTATGAAAGTATTACTGAATCGGATATGTTTATGATTAAAATACAAAGTTCTCAGGAAAATCAGTCCCTCTGGGGACTTAAAATAGGAGTAAGTCCAAAAGCCTAGATTTCTGCTGATATAATGTAACTTTCCTTGCCCTCCCCTCAAAATTTTCCCAATTTAATCTAGAAGAGATTCTTGAAAAGTTAAACATTCACTGTAAGGAAAGATATACTCTCTATGGAATAATACATTTTTTATCAAAATGTTGGCTATAAAAATGTGTTAAGAGAAGAACCGTTTAGATACACAAATTGTAAGTATGTAGCCCTTTACAATTACAAAAGCATTCAGTGAAAGTAAGGTGTGCTTAGATGCAAAGGCTGCAAAAGAGATTTAATGCCACCAGAAGTTTAGGCATGCCTCCCTCACAAACAGAAACCCTGAGCAACAAATACGGGCTGCGCTCTCATTAAAAGAGAAAGATCCGTAATTAAAATGAAACGTGGTAAGTGCCATGATGGAAAGAAAGGGAATAAAAGCTCCTGGGTGTACCTTCCCTTGGTTTGGGCAGGAGTAGGCGGATAGGATAATGGGCCACGGAAGGCAGGTGTCAGGACGTCTCCAGAGTGGAGACTTCCAAGTTCTGACCAGGGGGAGAGGACTTAGGAAGAGGCAAGGGGAGAGTTGATGAGCGTGTTCAAAAGGCCAGCGATGTAAGCGCAAGATGAATCTGGAGACCAAACAAGTTCAGGGGAGCTGGCAGCGCTGGGGGTGCAGGGGAGAAGCGCTGGGATGTCCATAAAGGGGTGGCAGGAAGATCCACCCACAATAGAAACAGTAGCATCAAAACTAATACTATGGTGTGTTTCCTCCGTGTTACTCTGTGAAGGAGTAACAAGAACCCCCTCCCCACCCCACCCCACCCCACCCCCATTGTGCACGCCAAGGCTTCCTCTTCCTCCCAGGAAGACAGGGATTGAGTGACCTGTTCTCCCTAAGAGGAAAGGAAGCCCAGTCTCAGCTCACAAGCTGCAAACTGTGTCAACAGCCTTATGCTCTGGAGAGTGGGGAAAGGGAATGATTTCAAAGGCATATCTCATCAGCTGAACAGATTTCACAGAACCTCATGTTGTAACGTGACATGACAGAGTGCATGGGGTCTCCTGGGCATTGCTGGTGGGAGTGTAACTTGGTCCAGCATCTACTGAGGTCAGTCTGGAAACATCCATCAAACTTATACATGTATATACTCTCGTACACACCCACAAATATACAATTCATTTTTAGGTTTCTATCCAAGAGATACTCAATGCCAAGTGGCTGAAGGACAAAGGTTATTCACTGGGCTGTTGTTTGCAAGAACAAAACACAGTAAACAGGGCTTCCCTGGTGGTGCAGTGGTTGAGAGGCTGCCTGCTGATGCAGGGGACATGGGTTTGTGCCCAGGTCCAGGAAGATCCCACATGCTGCGGAGCGGCTAGGCCCGTGAGCCATGGCTGCTGAGCCTACACGTCCAGAGCCTGTGCTCCGCAACGGGAGGGGCTGCAACAGTGAGAGACCCGCGTACTGCAAAAAAATAAATTAATTAAAAAAAATAAAACAGTAAATAATCGACATGCTCATCAGCAGACAATGTCCCATCTGTAAAAAGGAAAATTAGTAAACAGTTTCAAAAATAGACCCTTTTTATGCTTCCATATACAAAGATCACCCAGCCATTTTCAGCAGAAAAATCAAAGCCCAGAAGATGATAGGTAGTATTTAAGTAACAATGTGAAAAGAGAATACAGTTTCATATTTGCTCATGCAAGAATGGTATTCTTTGAAAGGGTCCACAGGAATCTGGTAACAGTGGTTGCATAAGGGGAGGTGAGCTGGAGGGAAGTATTGTGTAATATCCATGTATAATGTTTGATTTGGGAGCTATGAATATATTACCTTTGCAAAAATCAAGTAAATAGGGCTTCCCTGGTGGCACAGTGGTTGAGAGTCCGCCTGCCGACGCAGGGAACACGGGTTCGTGCCCCGGTCCGGGAGGATCCCACATGCCACGGAGCGGCTGGGCCCATGGGCCATGGCCGCTGAGCCTGCACATCCAGAGCCTGTGCTCCGCAATGGGAGAGGCCGCAACAGTGAGAGGCCCACGTACCACAAAAAAAAATAAAAATAAATCAAGTAAATAACATATTCTAAAATTTTTTTAATTAAAAATAATCACAATGCAATCCCTATCAAACTACCAATAGCATTTTTCACAGAACTAGAACAAAAAATTTCACAATTTATATGGAAACACAAAAGACCCCGAAGAGCCAAAGCAATCTTGAGAAAGAAAACCGGAGCTGGAGGAATCAGGCTCACTGACTTCAGACTATACTACAAAGCTACAGTAATCAAGACAGTATGGTACTGGCACAAAACAGAAATGTAGATTAGTGGAACAGGATAGAAAGCCCAGAGATAAACCCACGCACATATGGTCACCTTATGTTTGATTAAGGAGGCAAGAATATACAATAGAGAAAAGACAGCCTCTTCAATAAGTGGTGCTGGGAAAACTGGACAGCTACATGTAAAAGAATGAAATTAGAACACTCCCTAACACCATACACAAAAATAAACTCAAAATGGATTAAAGACCTAAATGTAAGGCCAGACACTCTAAAACTCTTAGAGGAGAACACAGGCAGAACACTCTATGACATAAATCACAGCAAGATCCTTTTTGACCCACCTCGTAGAGAAATGGAAATAAAAACAAAAATAAACAAATGGGACCTAATGAAACTTAAAAGCTTTTGCACAGCAAAGGAAACTACAAACAAGACGAAAAGACAACCCTCAGAATGGTAGAAAATATTTGCAAATGAAGCAATGAACAAAGGATTAATCTCTAAAATTTACAAGCAGCTCATGCAGCTCAATATCAAAAAAACAAACAACCCAATCCAAAAATGGGCAGAAGGCCTAAACAGACACTTCTCCAAAGAAGATATACAGATTGCCAACAAACACATGAAAGGAGGCTCAACATCACTAATCATTAGAGAAACGCAAATCAAAACTACCATGAGATATCACCTCACACTAGTCAGAATGGCCATCATCAAAAAATCTACAAACAATAAATGCTGGAGACGGTGTGGAGAAGAGGGAACCCTCTTGCACTGTTGGTGGGAATGTAAATTGATACAGCCACTGTGGAGAACAGTATGGAGGCTCCTTAAAAAACTAAAAATAGAACTGCCATATGACCCAGCAATCCCACTACTGGGCATATACCCTGAGAAAACCATAATTCAAAGAGTCATGTACCACAATGTTTATTGCAGCTCTATTTACAATAGCCAGGACATGGAAGCAACCTAAGTGCCCATCAACAGATGAATGGATAAAGAAGATGTGGCACATATATACAATGGAATATTACTCAGCCACAAAAAGAAATGAAATTGAGTTATTTGTAGTGAGGTGGATGGACCTAGAGTCTGTCATACAGAGTAAAGTCAGTCAGAAAGAGTAAAACAAATACCGTATGCTAACACATATATATGGAATCTAAAAAAAAAAAAAAATGGTTCTGAAGAACCTAGGGGCAGAACAGCAATAAAGACTCAGACGTAGAGAATGGACTTGAGGACATGGGGAGGGGGAAGGGTAAGCTGGGACGAAGTGAGAGAGAGGCATGGACATATATACACTACCAAATGTAAAACGGATAGCTAGTGGGAAGCAGCCGCATAGCACAGGGAGATCAGCTCGGTGCTTTGTGACCACCTAGAGGGGTGGGATAAGGGAGGGTGGGAGGGAGATGCAAGAGGGAGGAGAGATGGGGATATATGTATATGTGTAGCTTATTCACTTCATTATAAAGCAGAAACTATCACACCATTGTAAAGCAATTATACTCCAATGAAGATGTTTAAAAATTAATTAATTAAAAAAGAAATCATGCTATCAAATTAATCCCCATATAGTCCAACGAGTATACTATCTTCCAAGGTAGCAGGGAAGACCCCATAATTCTAATCATTCGTCTCATTAGATGTTCAATGAGCCCAGAGGATGATAAGGAATAAATAGGGACACCTAATGAGCGTTAATTTTTAAAATAAATTCTCTACAACCTATGTGAGGTTATCTTTCTATAGGAATCAATTCCTATCACTAAAAAACTTTTCGTGCAATTCCATAAGACACAAAGGATATCACTCCTCTCTTTGAAAATAATTTCTAAAACTCAATTTTATATGAAATATACATGTATAAGAAGAGAAACTTTACTCAGAGAATTGAAGAAAACCATATCAAAAAGCTATCTACTAGATCTAAAATGGCAATGGTAGATCAGAATTTATAACATCCATATTTTATATACTGAACATGTAAATACCAAACTCCACTGTTCCTAGAATAAGAAAATTAGTCTCTTAAAGAAAACGTTTTCGCCAGGCTGGGGTCCCAGAGTAATAGTATAATTCATATTCATTCTAATGACAATAAAAACCTCAGCACTCTCTGCAAAAAAAAATTTTAAATAGTAAGAAAACAGCTCTGAAACAAACAAAATATATATTCAGGAGAGAATATATTACTTTCAACTCACTTGCTTATAAAATATTAAATATAATCAAATGGTTTGTTCAAATATTGTTTTTCGGGCTTCCCTGGTGGCGCAGTGGTTGAGAGTCCGCCTGCCGATGCAGGGGACACGAGTTTGTGCCCCGGTCCGGGAATATCCCACATGCTGCAGAGTGGCTGGGCCCGTGAGCCATGGCCGCTGAGCCTGAGCGTCCGGAGCCTGTGCTCCGCAACGGGAGAGGCCACAACAATGAGAGGTCCGCGTACCACAAAAAGAAAAATAAAATTGTTTTTCCAATTAAATGGAAAATTAATCTGTCAATTTAGTTATAAACAGAGAAATTTAATATTTTCTGATCATCAAATATTTTAATTATTCAAGTAATTAAAATTTTTAGAGCTAATAGAATCGATGACTATGTTGGACCTTGAGCAACATTTTAGGCCGCCTTTTTTTCCTCATGTCCCCCTAATGCCTCACTTAAGTAAGTCCCAGCAACTCTTACCCTCTAATACCATGACCTTTTAGACAAAGCCTTAAAAGCCTCCGGGGGCTTTCCCAGGGCAACTGTGACCAACTGTCATACAGCAAAAATTATAAGGATGCAGAGACACTGTTAGTAACAGACTGAGGGTGCTCACTTTTTAACACCTGAATCCATGCTCAGTTACAAGATATTCTCAGGGGAAGATCAGAAGTTGAATAAGTGGATGAGGAACACCGTGCTCTCTACCAGGTCAAGGTTTTTGAAGTAAAACTTGCAACACAAGCCAGGATGCAGCCAAACATCGATGACTCAGAAGTATGACCGTGTTTCTAAGATTTACTCACGTACATGACTTAATATTTAACAGGTTTTCTTCGCTTTACCTATAATCTGCCATTTTTAGCTTATAACTAATAAAAATCACAATATCATATCATATGGCATAAAAATGGCCAATCTAGTCCACCCAACAAAGAATCCAACTGTAATACATGGTATCAGAAAAAGTAAAAATTATTATGGACTTTTTCCTTTCAATTTATCACAACACTTATTCACTCAAAAACACATGGTGGTGGGGGGCTTCCCTGGTGGCGCAGTGGTTGGGAGTCCGCCTGCCGATGCAGGGGACGCAGGTACGTCCGGTCTGGGAAGATCCCACATGCCGCAGAGCGGCTGGGCCCGTGAGCCATGGCCACTGAGCCTGCGCGTCCGGAGCCTGTGCTCCGCAACAGGAGAGGCCACAGCAGTGAGAGGGCTGCGTACCGCAAAAAAAAAAAAAAAAAAAAAAAAACACGGGGGATGAGTCGGAGCTACAAAGAGTAACCAAGACAACACCAGTGCCATTTTAGCTCATGGAAACAGACATAAACAAAGATAAATTCAAATTCATAAATGTTATAAACAGAAGGCTGATGAAAGAAGAGACAATAATGTAAGGGCAGCAGGAATGTCCCCCTCCTGCAAGCATGAGGATTAGGGAGTGTCCCCTGAGGGGCGGGGGCAGGATGCTTGGGGTTGGATACATGAAAGATAAGAAGGAACCAAATCTGTGAACTGGGAGGGACAGTCAGCCAGGCAGAGGCGAAAGGGAGACAAGGGTGTGTGGGGCAGGGAGAGTGTTAACGGAGCATCTGTCTGCTGAGTGGAAAGATCTAGTGCAGAGACACACACACACATTCAGGACTGTGTAGAGAGGAATTAAATAAGAAGGCAAAGTCCTAAGACTGAGAAAGGATGGCAGACAGAACAGAGGTGAAGACTGCTGGCCTTAGGGCAGCTTCTTCCAGGAATGAGGACAGGCAGCACAAGCCCAGGAAGGTTTGTAAATGTAGTGATGGGAACAGGAGGATACAAGAATGAATTCAGGGAAATAAGGGATTACCGCAGGCAGGAAGAAACACTGCACTTCTCAAAGGGTTTAACTTGATTCTGATTAATATCCACATTGCCATTTTATCTCACAGTTTGGGAATTATGGTATTTATTTAAAAGAGAGAGAGAGAGAAAAAAAACATTGCTCCATCTTCTAATCTTGTGAAGTTTGATTTACTAAAAATAAAAAGATTTCAAGTAATATGTTCTTCTTGCAAAGGAGTATATATTTCTACAAATACATAAAGTGAAACCTAAAAGCCCAAACAAACCCCCCTGCCTTGCAATACCATCAGGTGTATGTTGTGGAAATTACATGCTTATTTTTCAGTATTTTCTTCTTTAAAAAGAAAGCTGATCAACAACCTCCTTTCAGCCAGAAGAGCAGAGAAAAGAAAGAGAGAAAGGAAGGAAGGGAGGGACGGAGGGAGGAAGAACTGAAGGAAAAAAAATGTCTCATAGGGCTTCCCTGGTGGCGCAGTGGTTGAGAATCCGCCTGCCAATGCAGGGGACACGGGTTTGAGCCCTGGTCTGGGAGGATCCCACATGCCGCGGAGCAACTAGGCCCGTGAGCCACAACTACTGAGCCTGCGCATCTGGAGCCTGTGCTCCGCAACAAGAGAGACCACGATAGTGAGAGGCCTGCGCACCGCGATGAAGAGTAGCCCCCGCTTGCCGCAACTAGAGAAAGCCCTCACACAGAAACGAAGACTCATGGGGCTTCCCTGGTGGCGCAGTGGTTGGGAGTCCGCCTGCCGATGCAGGGGATGCGGGTTTGTGCCCCAGTCCGGGAGGATCCCACATGCCGCGAAGCGGCTGCGCCTGTGAGCCATGGCCGCTGAGCCTGCGCGTCCGGAGCCTGTGCCCCGCAACGGGAGAGGCCACAACACCGAGAGGCCTACGTACCGCAAAAGAAAAAAAAGAAACGAAGACCCAACACAGCCAAAAATAAATATAATTTTAAAAGAATGTCTCATAGATACACAGACCCAATGAAAATACTACAGGGCACATATACCCAGGCCTCAGTGGGGGAAAAAAGAACATAAAACCATTGGGCAAAATGTTTTAGTGCTTAAAAACGGCCATTTTTTCAGGACCATTCCAGAATCCTGTTGAAGGTAGCTGGAAAAAGCTTGTATAAGACTGATTTTGAAAAAGTATACCTACCTAGATCATAACATTCCAAAATTTTAAATGGCTTAGAGGGATTCAATTGCTACAGGCAGGCTGCAGGAAACGGGTAGTGAAAACAACATACTGTAAGCCAAAGATGTTAATGCAATTTCTTAACCAGGATTTTTAAAGGATAGCAGTTCCCCTGCTCACTGAACGTAGAAATAAAGAACAAATTTTCAAAAGCAAATGACATACAGATGGGTGGGGATAAAGAGAGACGAGAAAGCCTGTATTTTTTTCATGGTCATATTTAATCGCACAGCTCACAACAAAATCTTGAAGACTGCCTGCAATGAATTTATGAAAAGGCACCTGAGGGTTGTAGCTAAAAAAGAAAATGCACCTTTATCCACAGCGCAAGCTCGAAACATCTAGTTCTAGCAGCTGTATTCACAGGGAAGAAAATCATCAGCTACGAACAGACTCCCGTGAAGGTTAATCCACACACCACCAAAGATTTTTCACTTGGTAGAATTTCTGAAGCACTTCCCTGCTGCTTGCAGGCTTTGAGCTCCATAGGCAAAAGAAGCAATAAAAATGGCCAGTCATAAAGGAACAGGAGAATTGACTAGTACCCCTTAAACTGCACCCCTCACTCTAAGAGCCCATGGGCAGCCCTGTGTCTCCCGAGCTCCATTCACTTCACAAAGGAACCCAGAAGCTTAGGAAGTGGCCAAGCAGAAACCCTAGTAAGACACTCAGCATTCTTAAATGGCATCCTTAGATCTAATCGTAGCAAAGCCACGCGTGCTTGCCAAAACCAAAAGGGAATATAAAAAATGGACACAGACACAGAGATGAACACTAATATCACTGTTATGTCAGATTATGTCCTTCAGAAAAGAACCAGAGATGATTTTAAATGATTAACTTTTATTTTAGTTCTGGTAAGATGCCATGGAAGCAAGAATCCAATTCTGGAAGGATGATGAGGGCATTAGAAATACACCAGGGATGAAAAGGAACCAGCACAGCACAAATACTCCCAATACGCCAGGAGAAAAACAGCCAGCGACTGTTGTGACACAGGGAGAGTTACCGAAGCTATTCTTACCCAAAATAAAGACAGGAGAGCAGCACCCAGCAAGTGCCCACGATGCACCAAAACCTGGATCTGCATTCTGAAATGTGTTACTCACTCAATCTTCACGCGTGAAGCCAACAGTGCGTATTATTTCCCCCATTTTGTCTACAGTGAAAATGAAGGTTGCAGATTTTACGCAACCGAGAAAAGGTCACGCCAGTGAGTTACGTGCCACTGAATTTACATAAGGGTAAAATGCTTGTCGCTCCCACGAGAAAACACCGTCCAAAGGGGCCCTGCACGTGGCTGGCAAGGCTCCCTGGGAAACTCGTGTTTCCTTCTCGGAAGAATGTCCACCAGCCCCCTGTGCTGCAGTCCTGTTCTTATATTTGATGCTATGAGTCCACTGTTCTTTGATAATACAAGTAGAAAATGTGTAGGGTTTCTGAAAAATAGTATGTGTCACATACAAAGATGACACTATCATTTAAACCTCGACTAATGTCAAGACATGTATTATAATGGCAGACATCCCATTATCAAAGCGCAAGATAATCTGCTCTTGGCATATCCAGGAGACATGACACCTCTCTTCAAAGGTTGTTTTGGTTTTATTTTTGGTATTATTGTGAACATGACATGTTTCTGCTATAAAGAAACTCTCCGGCATTTTTATAATGAAAACTAAACTTATTTTTTTTTTTTTTTTTTTTTTGCCGTACGCGGGCCTCTCACCGCTGCGGCCTCTCCCGCTGCGGAACACAGGCTCCGGACGCGCAGGCCCAGCGGCCATGGCCCACGGGCCCAGCCGCTCCGCGGCACGCGGGATCGCCCCAGACCGGGGCACGAACCCGCGTCCCCTGCATCGGCAGGCAGACTCCCAACCACTGCGCCACCAGGGAAGCCCTAAACTTAGTTTTTAAAGCGATCGATGTTTTTAGCTTCTACATTTGCTGCTGCTAGAGGTGAACACAATTCTATTAGCTTTGGCACAAGTTCTGCGAAACTTTGCCAACTAGGAAATAATATTAATAAATCCCCTGCCTTTTAATAGAAAACTGTAGAACTTTAGAAATTGGGAGGCAGGGGCCTTTGATTATTTTTAACCAGATTATCAAGTCTTTTGGTTACTCAGTGTCTTTGTGCTAAAGAATAAAAAAACCAACCACATCCCAGTTACTATTTAGCAGGACCAGAGCCTAACCTCCTGTCCCATTAGTGCAGCAGAGACCAGGAAGCCCGGCCAGTTCCCATGTCAGAATTTCCAGAGCTCTTCCTTGTTCTAAGGGGTTGACCCTGCAGTCATTTCACTGACCGGTTTGCAGCTGTTGTAATCAGATTTCTGAAGAAGCCACCTCCTCATTTTGTCATTAAGAAAGTATGATCAGTTCATATTCTGGAAAACCAGTTATATGTCATCTGGATGGTTCTAAGTGTCAATGAGATGAGATTTTTTTTTTTCCCCCATTTAGAAAAGGTTTTTAAGCACTTGGGGAAAGATGAGGATCTTGCCTGTGCAGGTGGATGGAAGAAAAACCAACCACGGAGAGAGGTGTGGGCCCACAGCATGACCCCTGACCCCGTCATTCATCATGCCAGGGTGAAATGGGCAAAACCTAGGAACACGAGGACTTACTGACTGACTTACTCACTTTTCTAAACTATCCCCATATAAAATCTGGATAAGCTTAAAAACGTTGCTTCACTACGCTGTTTACTCACATCCAAAACAGACTCTAATTTTTAAAATTTACTTCTGCTCTAGCTCCTCAAAACTTTGGCTTTAATCAAATTACAATGAAATGTAAAAATGAAACACTTTCATAGTAACTTAACTTTTCCATGATTGTGACTATACCCACTGTGTAGCACATGAATAGCAATCATAATACATAAATATTTTCAAAAGTTTTAAAAGGATCAGGATAAGCAGACAGTGTTGGACTCTTCTCTTTTGAGAACAGGACCAATGATAAGCATTCATTCCCTGGCATTATTTTATTACACAGGTTTTCTATTTAACCATCAGCTATTTTCTAATTATAATCTCTAGGAGTCAACAAATACAAGCTGATGTAAAAACAGACCTATCCCTGGATTAGCCACATTCATTTCAGAAGGAATAAGTGATGAAAATTCAGAAATGTTCTGTCTGCGTGAAAAAGCCTGGAGCAAAAGCATCGTGGCTAGAGACAGTGACAAAAGTGCACAAAAGAAGAAGGGAAAAGGCAGTTCAGTGCTTCTAAAATTCATGGCCTCACAGGCTCCAAAGGGGAGGGGACGGCCCATTCAATGTCAAACCTAAACCTCGTGATCACCACACATTTAAGGTCTTTCCCTGAGTCTGCCTCCCTCAGTATAATCTGCCTATTAGATGCAGTTTTTGCTTGATGGAAAGAACCTTAAAGCATGGACTTTTCTCTAAAGGTCAGGGCAGTCATCCCCTGTAACAGAGCGTAAGTGGTGGCTGGAATGTGCCTTCCACCTCCTAGGGTTTTCTGTTAATTGGCTTCAGGCCTGTTCACCCAGACAAGGTAGTGAAAATGGCAGGCTCCCAATTAGCTTAAATTTCCCTTCAGGTCCCTCTACATTCTGGTCCCAAATTCTCCCAATCATGTATTGTAAAGTTCCTGCCTCCTCTTCTGTGGAATTTATTAGTTGCAATAAACGGTGGGGATAGAAGAACAAAGGCAGCTTATGATCTATTTTCTGCCAATATTAAATTATACTCCATGCAGAGTCAAGGAAATGGTAATCGTTAAAAGGAATTCAGATTTCTTAAAGCATTGTCATACATCAAAACTGGGGAGGCTTCCCTGGTGACGCAGTGGTTAGGAATCCGCCTGCCAATGCAGGGGACATGGGTTCGAGCCCTGGTCCGGAAAGATCCCACGTGCTGCGGAGCAACTAAGCCCGTGCGCCACAACTACTGAGCCTGTGTGCCACAACCACTGAAGCCCACGTGCCTAGAGCCCGTGCTCCGCAACAGGAGAAGCCACCGCAATGAGAAGCCCACACACTGCAATTAGAGAAAGACCACGCGCAGCAACAAAGACCCAACGCAGCCAAAAATAAATTAATTAATTACAAAAAAAGAAAAAAAACTGAGGGTGGTTTGCTATGTTTTTTGTTTCTTGGGTCTCAGAGTCAAAATTTCGGAAGCAGGAGAACATTTTTAAGGCAACATGACAGAAACCCATTTAGTTTTCAAATCCTTTGTACTTCCTCTGAGAGCTCCCAGGAGAAGGAAGTCAAGAGATTGAGGTAAGAAAAGGATGTCTTTGAAAGATGCTCAGTCCTCTACCTTCTGAGATGACCCTGACGTAGGATGCCGCTACAGGCAAATCTGAGCAAGGTGAGTCAGTCATGATTCTGGAATCATGTTGACTTTGACTCCAAGTGCTTCCTGGGTCAGAGTTCAGAGTTCAGATACACCACCTACCTTTAGAGACAGAGGTAAACTTACCAACACTCTAACAGAGGGAAGGAAGATTCAATCGTCCCCTTATCAATCCCAAAAGAGAAAGCACCTCAGCTTCCAGAGGTGCCTGCTAGCTCAGCACACACCCTCCTTTGTCCTTTTCATCCCTACTGTTTATTCCCACTGGCAAAGCTGATGTGGTCATAATTGCCTTCAAAAAACAGAGATAATGAGAAACAAGCACTCTAGTAGGAAATAGAGCAAAAACAAAACCACTGGAGGCATATACAATCTAGAACTCTCTTGACCTCTTCAGTCCAGATGGCGTAACTAAAAGAAGACATCAGTTCCACTCCGGTGATCCCAAAGCATAAAGGCAAGGGCTGATTTTTTTTTTAACCATATGAAATATTCTTTTATCTACATGATGCCACTCCTTTACTATATTTTTAATGGCAAAAAAACAAAAACACAGAAGAGACATCAGGCCATTAAAGTCAAATGACTCATGGGAACAGTTAAATGAATAAATCCACAATTAAATGAGAATGGCTGGACTAGATTTCCAGTGTATCCAGCATAACCTATTTGTACTCTTCTGCCCAAACAATTGTGCTTACTTTTGGCCAAAGTTTTAATACGGGTTTTGTTTTGTTTTTGCTGTTCCTGTCCAGTTAAATAGACTTCAGGCTAGTTAATTATCCTGCTGATGGTAAATCATTAAATTTAATGAATGGATCGGCATTTCTTAAACTGAAGCCAAGGAAGAAGATGACTGCAGGCTCAGGAGTCAATAAGCTAATGTCATTTACAGTGGCTACACATATTAAGAAAGCACTTTTTTTTTTCTTTTTTAACTTTCTTATCATGGAACAAATACTTCAAATAACTTCAACAAAAGCCAATCAAGGCTTAGTTTTGGGGGAAAAAAAAAGTTGTGTCTCAGTGCATCCCTTTTGCTTAAAAAGAAACCCTATATATATATTTTTTTTTTTTTTTTTTTTTTTGCGCGGTGCGGGCCTCTCACTGTTGTAGCCTCTCCCATTGCGGAGCACAGGCTCTGGACATGCAGGCTCAGCGGCCATGGCTCAGGGGACCAGCTGCTCCGCGGCATGTGGGATCTTCCCAGACCGGGGCACGAACCCGTGTCCCCTGCATCGGCAGGCGGACTCTCAACCACTGCGCCACCAGGGAAGCCCAAAGTTATATTTTCAGAAATAATTAAATGTATCATATTTTAGAAACTCTGGGCTGCCAATTTTTTTCTCCTAATCTTGCAATAAAAATGGTCAGATTCAGCATCTTTAGCTTGAATGGAGTCCTGACTGTGTTTAGTGATGAGCAATTGTGTTTCAGGGAAGGTAAACCCCCATTTCCACCCCCAGCACCAGGAGGTCAAACGCAATTAGTCTAAACCAACACAGGTACTTGTACTGCCTTTGATTTCAAAACGGGTAGGCAAGTCATGAGATTCTGGACAACAAAACACAAAGGGCATCTGGTGGGCGGGGGAAGGGGGAGGTGACAGGAAAAGCTTATCTGCTTTCAAATGGGCCACAGTGAAGAGAAGGGCCCGGCCCCCTACCTCTGCAAGGATGTGATGGTCCGGACCCAGCAGGAAAGGACTAGCCAAGCCTGCGGGGCTCCGGGAGAAGCTGGGGAACCTTGACCCTCAGGAAGACCACTGGGCCAGAAATGAACCCCTACCCTCGCTTCCCCCTGACTTCTTGTTAAAGGAGCAAGGAGTAGTTCCTTATCATGCAATCTAGATGTTCTGTATTAGCACACAATGCTTTTCCAACAAATATACTAAGACACACTGAATTTGTCTGGGTACCGGGCATGAATCTAAGCCCTCAGCAGGTATTATATCACCAATGAGGCCAGCTCTATGATTACCACATCCGCTATGTCCACTGTGCGAATAAACTGAGGAGCATACAAGGTGAGCAAGTGCCCAAACCCCACACGTGGTGAAGAGCCGATAGCAGCCAGTCTGACCCCAGACCCGAGGTGAACTATCTCAATCCTAAAAAGTTACTTCAAAGTGATAATTTTCGCAAAACAATACAGATTTTAAACTAATTAGTGTTACTATTTCATTATCACTGGGTTTTCACTTGTTTTTACCACTTGTTTTTCCTAAGTAGAACTTCCATGGTTTTTAAACTATTTAAAATCATTTCCAGGGACTTCCCTGGCAGTCCACTGGTTAAGACTTCGCCTTCCAGTGCAGGAGGTGCGGGTTTGATCCCTGGTCAGGAAGCTGGGGTCCTACATGCCTTGCAGCCAAAAAACCAAAACATAAAACAGAAGCAATACTGTAACAAATTCAATAATGACTTTAAAAATGGTCCACATCAAAAAATATATATTAAAATTATTTCCAGCACACAAAGTTTTATACTCCTTACTATAGGATAAAAATCATTCCATCACAGGTATCAAAGGCAAACTGTCCTTTTTTATTGTTTCATAATCAAACACCCCACATACACAGAACTATTTTACGAGGTTTATGCTGTAAAACATAGACTGAGATGAATTCAGCAAAATACTTAGGGTTTCTTTCCACTGATATCATTAATCTAAATTGAAAAACAGCTATTCCAGTATCTAGGCAACCGAATTATCAATAATTTTAGAAATTATTGAAACTGATACACAACAAAGCATTCTGTCACCGAGTACTCACCCAGTTTGTGATCCATATGAACTTTTTTAAAGAATATAGATGACGAAGGAACCAAATAAGTGCATTTTTAATATCAAAACTAATAAACCTACAAAGAAAACACTGGCGTTCCCACTACAGAGAAACACTGTGACTAACAATAAACAATTAACACTTTAAAAAAACAACACTGCAAGAATTTTTTATACATCAAAACTTACCAGATAAATTCTTAGTCTTCATACCAACAGTTTTGTTGCAAACAGTCCTCTTCCCAAGCCACTATGTATACTGAGTGGTAACAATTCTGATTTCATGAATTGGAGGTGACTGCCCCACAGAGTGAACTAAGCTACTCTGAAAACGTAGACACCTACAACAGGTCCTTGACATTTATGAAAGGACAAGTCCCCAGACCTGACAAGACAGTCTAAATGCTGAAACAACACTACAGCTTATATTTTTCCCATAAAGTGAAGTCAGGGATAACAGAAAATTTATTTTGCCTCTTCAGATCCTTTGACGTAATTGCCTCTCAGTCGAGAGGAGAGCCCATGGGTGGTCTTGAAAGTCTACCTATAAACCACATTATTCACACCAAATATCTGTGCCTCACAGCCTAACAAGCTCTACAGTGGTGATGCTTGAGAACCTACAGCACCTGCTTATGAGAAATCTTTGATCAGGAACCACCACCGAAATAGTCTACACTTATGTTACGCACACTCTGATACGGAGCCTGGTCCTTAACTGCAGTCTGGCAGAATCACTTATCTCCAGTCAACACTGTGATGGAGGGCAACGTCTGGGGGATGGGCTAGGAAGTTACACCACCGACGCATGTAGAAGGATTCGTTTGTGTTACCTGTTCTTGCTTCTCCAGCCACTTGTCCACCATTGGGTGACTGGCACTCAGAGATGAGCGAGCATTGTCTCTCTGAAATTGGTTAGACCAGTTACTAGTGTCCCGTGGGAGGCTTCTGTAGTTTTCATCTTTCTATTCAAAAAGAAACAAAAAGGTGTCTTGTAAAAAACCAGATCTTGCAAATTAATGATGCACCTGGTTTTTCAAAAGTAGCAGAAAAATGATTCTACATATTTAAAATGTTTTTCCCATGTCTATACCAAAAAGCTGACTGAGGACATTCCCTCCAGGTGAGACCTCAGAAATGCAGTCACCTGCCTGGGATAAGGGAGTCTGAGGGCTGTAGCCACACACACAGGCCCACAATAGACAGAAGAACACACTCTGCCCTCCTCTCGGATACACATCCCCAAGCCAAGGACATGCACCAGAAAATGGAAAATACTTCTATACCAGCCTTTAATCATCACTCAATCACGGCATTTTCTCTTTTCTTCTTCCTTCCGATCTTAGAATAATACTGTGTGATATTTTCTATAATTCACCAAAAATGTTTAAAACAGGGAAGACAAATGAATTTGCTCTTTATTTAGATCCTCGCAGTTCTGTGACTTTGGGCAAGAGATTGAAGACTCTGGGTTCTTCTGTTGCCTCCCTCACGAGCTAGTTGTAAACATTAATTCAAATATCAAGTAGAGAAAAAAATTAGTCTATCCCAATACATGGTACATAAGAGACACACAGCTGTTCACCCCGACATGCTTATGACGAGTGATGTCTTTACATAAAAACCTAGTCAACTGATAAATATTTATTTAATACACCCCAGAGCAACCAAGGTATCTCTTTCAAATAATAATTTATAACAACTTGCTTTGGCTTTAGAGCTGCAAAACTTAATTTCAATGTTCTGAAAAGAAATGAGAAGGCTAGGATAAGGTAGGAAAGTCGAACATTTTAGTTTAATAACTAAATCCAAATATCTCCTACAAGAATAAATTTAAAATGTTAACCTCACTTTAACCCACTTACATCAGTGCCCACTTTAAGTACCCAAATGTTTTCCTTAAAAACTTTGCCAAGGGTAGCGTGGTTGTAAATATCATCATATACATGATTGATCCTTATTCTTTATTACTTAAACCACATGAGCAGTCAGCACACACATAGAAACAAAAAAGTGTAATATAATAGATTTGCATCGTATAGACCTTAGCAATAGACCAGGATACTGCTTTCTGTTTCATCAGAGAATAAAACTTAAAAATGAATTGACTGGGCTTCCCTGGTGGCACAGTGGTTGAGAATCCGCCTGCCGATGCAGGGGACATGGGTTCGTGCCCCGGTCCGGGAAGATCCCACATGCCACAGAGTGGCTGGGCCCATGAGCCATGGCCTCTGAGCCTGTGCTCCTCAACGGGAGAGGCCACAACAGTGAGAGGCCCGCCTACCAAAAAAAAAAGAATTGATTTTCCTGGACCTATGCCAATGCTGTGACATATGAAGAAGAATTTTTTAACCTATAAAGATTTACCAGTATACTTTTGGCATGAAACTTTGTAATTTTTTAAAAATCAAACTACAGAAAATAAACTTTAAAAACTCGATAGGAGAATTAACCATTAGCAGCAAGTACTTTTTACTAGTAAAACTCTGTACCTTTTTGGTCACTATGGCTCAAGAAAGCTGTGATAGGGGCTTCCCTGGTGGCACAGTGGTTAAGAATCCATCTGCCAATGCAGGGGACACAGGTTCGAGCCCTGGTCCGGGAAGATCCCACACGTCACGAAGCAACTAAGACCGTGCGCCACAACTACTGAGCCTGCGCTCTAGAGCCCGCAAGCCACAACTACTGAAGCCCGTGTGCCTAGAGCCCGTGCTCCGCAACAAGAGAAGCCACCGCAATGAGAGAAGCCCACGCACCAAAACGAAGAGCAGCCCCTGCTCACCGTAACTAGAGAAAGCCTGCGCGCAGCAACGAAGACCCAACACAGCCAAAAAGAAATAAAATAAATAAAGTTATTAAAAAAAAGGAAAAGAAAGAAAGAAAGCTGTGATGGGGCATAACCACAAGTAAAAGGAAGATGCTGGTAAGATTAGGCTGCTGCTCCACACCCAGGGATGAGGTAGTGACCTTGCTTACAGGAACGTGGAAATGGTAAGCTAAGCAGAGGACATAGACAAAGTCGAAAGAAAAGAATGAAGCAAATGAAGAAACTAAAGCTCACTGTATCTCAAAATACTAAGAGCCCTTCCTTAAAACTTGAGCATAGTAACTTCAGAACAAAGCGAAACTATCTGTTTCACATGGTTGTCCCTAAACTTACTGACCAGAAATTCAAATAAATCATAAGGGGCAGATAAACTTATTAATGACAGAACCTTAAACGTCCACGAAGAGAGAAAGGATTGGAAGTGTGGTGAAACACAAGCACAGTTTTTACGTCAAGGATCGCACAGGGTCCTACCATTGGCTAGGGACCTGGTTTTTCTATTCTTTTCCCACCATTAGAGGTGATTATTATACCAACTCTTTACTTTGAAAATGAATAATCAAACAGAAAGCATTAAAAATCTATCCTGCCTTTTTAGTAGGAACTGTATTTCAGAGAAACCAATAGTGCCAGTCAAAGGGGAAAGCTTGTCTTTTCAGGAAAATGCCGAGGTATGGAAGTAGAACAATTAACAGTATTAGAAAAGTCACCGTTTTCAACTCCTAATGAAATCATTCATTCAGGCAAAGATAATCAGTGGATGCTAAAACCATTAGGTGAAAAGTTGATAATGAACCGGATGTATGCATAGTGACAAAATACCACTTGCAAAGGGAAAAATATATCTTTAAAGTAAAGAGACCGGAGGCCACAAAACTCTCTTTTCCTGATGTCTAGAATTCAAAAAGCTCCTGGTACTTCCTTTTGATTCCTTTTGAATCTCCATCATTATTCGTCTTCCCTTAAATGGCCCCTGTGGGCTCTTACTATGGACCACTCACTACCGTCTCCCTGAACAAGCTCAAAAAGGTACAAGTACAAAACCTCCTCTCTGACAGCTTCTACGCACAGGTCACCAACACTAAACTGATTTTCTGAATTCATGATCTAAATTTCCAACAGGATGTCCCAAAGGTACGTACCTAATCTCCACAGTCTCGTTAATCCAAAGCTCATGGCCAAGATCTTACCCTTCGGCCATCACCCTAGTTCAGGATCGACGTGCCTCTCTTCTGAACCATTACAGCAGCCTTCTAGTTGGAGGCTGGCTCAAACCTTCTCTCCAACAACGCTCCAAAGAGAATTCTTCTAAAATGCCCATTAGGTCACGTCACACCTGGAACAAACATGAGGACCCGTGGTGTCACAGGAATCCTCACCTCCGTCAGGATTTTCCTGAGCCCAGACTCCCAGCAATATTTCTTCTGTGAAAATACTCACTGCTCTTCAAGGTCCAGTTCCCAAGCTGCCTTCCCTAAGAAACATTTCCCGACTCTCAACAGAACAGATAATGTCATGCTTTCTGAACTACTAAATTCCGATTTTACTCCTAATTATAGTTCTAACTTATAATTTAGTTAAATTTTAAGATTGCTATTTCCATGATCACACTGACACCTAGGCAGAAGATCACCAGTCACCTTTAAGCTCTAGCACTTAGCTCAGTGGCCTGCACCTACGTGGATGGCTTTTTCTGGAATACTTACTAAGTTTCCTACTTTCACAAGGTTTCAAAATCCCAGAATTTTAAAGGAACATTTCTATCTGTTGTTTTAAAAATCAAATCAATAAGGAAATGCTTTAATCAGGTATCACAACAAACTTCAGTGGAAATGCACTTTCACTGAAATACAATGACTGTACTTTTAAATTTATACAGAAAGATGTATACCACTGTTAGACGCCTATTTCAATCTAATGTCACACCTACAGTATACAGTGTCTGTGGGAAAATGTGATTATTTCCAATTACATCTAAAAAGTAGTGTGGCATTTCTCTATGTCAATTATGACATGTAATTCATGCAGCAGGCCACCACAAAGTAATCATATTAAGGCAGATAGGGCTAAAAAAAAAAATCAAAAGATCTGTCCTTTTGAACTCCATCTGAAAAATTCTACAATTTTATATTCGTAGAATCAACGTTGAGTATTTAATTGGTAAGAAAAATAAAACATACCCCCATAACAAAAAAAATTCGAATTCAATGTTGATATGATAAAGTCAATAATAAATGCATATATTAATTGATTTATGATGTATAAAAAGTCCAGTTACAGTCACCTTAGTCATTACCAGGTAAGTGAAGAATTTCTAAAATATTTTACTAATCATTATGCAACGTATCTGTTATTTTTGTCGACAGCACCATGCAGGTGCTACTAGGATTTCAGCAATGTTCGTCCTCAAAATCCTGTCTGAAGTTTGGATCAAGTGCACATACAGAGTATAGTCCTATGAAGCTGTGATTAGTATCTGTGATGTGAGCACATCCATAAACCTAATAACATACAATGTATTTTCTACTTACATTGTATTTTCTACAATATATGCATGGATAGTCACTGTTTTCAACTGAAATGGATACAATGCATTCTATTTTCAATTTGAAAATACTTTTTCCAGTGTAAATGATTTCAAAATTATGGTACTTTTAACTATGTCTATGCAAGACTACATTTTTCATGGACCAAACTATAGTCAACTACAAAAAAGTCAAAATGTTTGTTAAATGTATTTGCAAAACTATTTCATAACCTGAAGAAAAAAATAAACCAACAAATGTTTTCGTCATTGATATTTTCACAAGTTAGAGTTGAATTTATAATAAATTGGAGAATGGGATTTTAAATCTATTTTATTCTATGATCAAATTAATGTCTCCATTCTGTATACTGGCAAACTTTAAAAAGAAAGAAAGAAATCTTTTTCTTTAGACTTATAAAAATCTAGCAGTAGGACCAATATAGAAAACCCTAAAAATTACTGAATTTGCTAACAATAAAAAATCATTAAAGCTACTACTTTACATCTAAAAGATTATATAAGAAAAATACCATAATGAATTACTCTCCTTTTTTTAAAATTATAACTTTAATCCTCTCCTTAAGAGACTGGCCCAAACATCCACTCAAGCTTTTGCACTGGGTGGAAAACTTTTCCTCTTGCCAGAAAAAAAACAGATGCTCCTTGCTGTGAGCAGGCATTTTCCTTATCATCTAAATGTACTGCCACATCATCAGGTGTCAAAAAGCCACCCAGGCTGAGAAATGCATATTAATTTGCTGCTCCAGGGTAGCCATAGCTTGGTTATGGAGTAAATCTCTTCCAGGGTAGGGAAAGTGACTGTCCTTTCTGCCCCCTCCCTGAGCCAATAAAAAGAAATAACACAGAACCCACCCAAGGCCTTGGGATAGAGGCTTATTCCTGGCATAGTAAGCTGCAGCTCCAAGGTTTTATCTCTCAGAAACAGCTATTTAGCTGATGGTCAGATTTCCTGGCAAACCTACATCCCTACTGCAGAAATACAGGAATATTTCATAAACATCATAGAAGTAATGGATATTTTTCTGTTAGCAGAGGAAACCCAACTATATTTGCACGTTATCTCAATGTAAAAATTCCAAACATCTTTTAAAAAATCACTAGGAATTGTGCCATATTTTGAAACACCAAACACCCGATGCATATAGATGTCATTTTTGCACCCTCTATGCAACCTATGGTTTCGAATATTCCTATGTGGTTTTAAGGTTTTAAATTTACAATATTTTTCAACTCTGCAATTGTGGTCAAAGAGAATTCAATCTTCCGCTTTATCATTTCCACAAGAAAAGACAGACAAAAAACAAAGGAAAACCATTTTCAGGATGTCTAACCTGAAATTATGAGGCTGAAGTGAAATGAGTAATTATGGCTTAGGACAATTTTTTTTTTTAATTGCAGGAAGCTTGCTAAAATCTTCAGTAGTCATATTGTCAATTCAGTGTGGCAGCCCCATTCCTGCCCCTAGACCAGAGTTTGTCTTTTGTGCCTCCTGACAGCTATACCAGAGTATGACCTTGGAAGCAATGCCAAGGCTAAAGCTTAAAGATAACAACCATAAAATGGTCTGTAAACAGGATTGTTGTCAATGTGCTTTTCTGACCTTCAAACCACCCTCTAGATATAAATAAGAATTGGGGGGAGGGGGGAGATAAATAAATAAATTCACACACACACACACACACACACACACACACACACACACACACAGGTTCGATAGCCAACTTGTAAATGAAGTCAGAAAGTTTGGCAGTCCCTATCAGTTTAAACCAGTAAGGAAACACAGGATTTTATTCCAAACACAGTAATTATCATCACTTATCTTAGGCACATGGCTATTTTCAACTGTAATGAACTAAAAAGCACTATTCGAAATACATGGTGACCAGTATCCTGCATGCAATGCCTAACGTTGTTGATCAGAGGTCAAACAACCGGTTCCATGTTAGCGGTCATTCCTGTCCCTAAAGTACTGGTACCTGTATGTATACATCTTACTTTCGTTTTTGATAATTGCCTTCTTCCACATTCTTAATCATTATTAATGAGAGGGGTGGAGGAGATAAAGAAAATAATGTGTGTTTAAAATTGGTTCCTACAAACGTACGGACACCAAGGGGGGAAACTGGCGGGGGGTGGTGGTGGGATGAATTGTGAGACTGGGATTGACAATGTATACACTAACGTGTATAAAACAAATAACTAATAAGAACTGCTGTATAAAAAATAAAATAAAATAAAATTTGTTCCTACTTCTGAGCAGAACTATGACAGGACAAAGAGGATTCGAACATTCATAGATTTTTTGTCAAAACAAAATTCTGTCTAATAATAGACTATATATCTATCATTTATTTATCTATAAATATCTATAAATGATAGATATATAGTCTAGTAAAATGCGGTAGAATTTGCAACAAGAGACACTGATTACACTGACATTTTAAGTTGTTTAAAATTAAAAAACAAAAGGGTCAAAGTCCAAAGATTTTGAATGCCAAAACATTTATCACAGCACCTCTTTAGCTCAAATTTCATAAGTAATAAATATTTTATTTTTAACTATTTTAATTTTCTTTTTAAACCGAGTTTATGTTTTGAACAGAAATTAGTAAAAAAAGAAAAACAAAAGTTGAAAAATATTAATTTAGCCAAGCAAATTTTTTTATTAATGTATAAAGTAAAATCTCCTAGCGTGCACATCAAATTTTATTAGTTTTCTTTTTCCTTTGAAATGTTAAAGGTACCATACACAGTTCTCAAAACTCATTCTGGCCTTAAAAATTCTGAACTATAACTCATGGCTTTTCCAGCATGTATCATAAATACATGCTCAATAGCTTCCAGATCATAAAATTACATTTAGCTCAGTGGGACACTCAAAAATGTTAAATACTCCAAAAAAAAAAAAAAATCATGTTGGAACTCTCCAATATGGAAGAACACACTAGAGAACGAAAATTAATTTTGCAAATAAGTTTCCTGTTGCACAGCAAATGCTTCAGGTTGACATGTTCACAAAACCAGAAGCTTGACATTATAGGTTTATCTCACAACTTACAACTGACCTTGTTAACAGTCTTGATATCAGGTAAGAAAAATAACCCCTGGAACAGATACGCATCAGGCTATAACATAAAGGATCTGGCATAAAAGGGGTTGGTCAAATCTCACATGGAGGTACACCAACTTATGAAGGCCATGGTGTTTCCAGAGGTGACCATCAGAGCACAAAGGTCTCTGAAGCTACCAGACCTGCTTGTGGAGCAGACCAGGAAATCCAAGAAGAAAAAGATCAGCAAAACTGAGCCTCATTCAGGCTCCTTATTGGAACCAATTTCCCCACTTGTTCCTAACCCACCTCAACAGTTCAGAAGGCCATGAAAAACTTTAGATACAGAATTTTAAAAGCTGGAAGGAAAAAGCTAGAGAACAGCCAGCTGAAGCTCTCACTGTCTAAAAAAAGAAACGGGGACTCAGAGAAGTTATGACAAATGCTCTATGGAGATTAGGATGACTAACCAGATCCCACAGTTATATCTCCCCACTTCAATGCCCAATTTCTGAGTGATGACATTTCCAAGTTCTCATTCTCCATCTAAGCAGGAAGCGCAGTTCACCTGGGTATAACTGGGTATAACTTCTGATATCCAGCCGTTCCTATATAATGACCCCCTCCCATGGGAAAGTATCTCCCAAGTTCTTGCTTGTCAAGTAGGACAAAGCCATTACACAATCTTGAATCACAACTTCTATTTATGTAACAGACGTTTGGTTCATTGATAAATACTACATAGTCTTAGGAATAATCAAGCGTAAAATGTTTGTTTTAAAATTGTCTTAGGGACTTCTCTGGTGGCGCACTGGTTAAGAATCCCCCTGCCAATGCAGGGGACATAGGTTCGAGCCCTGGTCCAGGAAGAGCCCACATGCCACGGAGCAACTAAGCCCATGCACCACAACTACTAAGCCTGCACTCTACAGCCTGCGAGCCACAACTACTGAGCCTGCATGCTGCAACTCCTGAAGCCTGTGCACCTAGAGCCCATGCTCCGCAACAAGAGAAGCCACCGCAATGAGAAGCCCGAGAGCACTTCAAGGAATAGCAGCCCCCGCTCACCGCAATTAGAGAAAGCCCGCACGCAGCAACGAAGACCCAACTCAGCCAAATATAAAAAATAAATAAATAAATTTATAAAATTATTTTAAATACAATGATCTCTTGTCTGATATAACTGGGATTATCTCCTTTATCTTATGAAAACATGCATAAGGGGTGAGGAGAAGGTAGATGGGGAGGAAGTGTAATCTTTTTTCAAGTTACAAAGACGTTATCTCCACCTGTGTTCTGAGGAACTAAGGAAAAGAGCTAAAAGAGAAGCAGCAAAACAGCAGCTCCCGTTTAATTTCTTTCACAGAATTTCACAAAAACCACCACGGTCACGTAGTTGTTCTACAGCCACCTACACCCCACAGTCAGCAGGGTCGGGACCCCCACTTCTGACCTTACTCCTTCCACCAAGGGCAAGTGTAGGAGAAAAACACAGGATACCAAGGCTGTGAGTCAGATGCCGTTCATTTTCCACAACAACAATAGAGAATGTGAGCGGCGCTTGCTCGACTCCAGGAAACCAACTGGAATCTGACACAATTTTCCAACATTTTAGAAAGTGCTACACGCTTCTTATTTTGAAGGTACAAAATACCCATCTACATTTTCATTTTCTTTCAAAGACACATAACTCCAAATGTTCATATCTCAAAACTAAAATTGTAAATAACGATCGCATCTGGCATCAGGAGCGAACTGCACAAGAGAGGGAGGGAACAGATGCGAGGAGGTGAGGGAGAGAGAGTAAAACACTTAGTCACCTGATTCCAAAAGATCTGCCATCTTACATCTTATCCAAATGTGCAAGATGAATCTTTTATGCTTACCTATCTAAATAGTTTACCTTAATTTTAAAGTAATATATATATATATATTCAAAGAAATTGCTAAAATTTGAAAACATTTTTACCTTAATCTTAAAGCAATATATATCCAAAGAAATGACTACAATTGGCACCATATATAATTAATGTGGCAATGTAAATATTAGCAGCTCCTTACATTTTTCCGTTTACAAACATAACTTCAATGGACTGGGTGGGTCAGCAGAACAATTGAGTCATTCCTGTGAAAAGTTCTCGGGTACCATCTACAATTTAGTTTCTGTAAAGTTCTCCCCTTAATTGTGAAATGGCCTCCTCAGGTAAACCATTTCCACAGATACATTTTTGAAAAATGTAGAAGATCATTTTTATCTCCTCTACAACTTTCCGTTAAGCAATTAAAATAGGAATCTAAGAATAGTCAGCACTAATCAGCAGTAAGTAATAAAGTTTATTAATTATTAAAACTGGCATCATTTTTAAAACTTCACCAAGTCTATATTATATCTTAACATCTTAGGCGTGAGTAAAAATATGCTAGCTTCATTAATATCACTACTAAAAATCGGACTTTGTTAACTGATCTCCATTTCTTTCCCTTTTTGGGGGGAAACTTTTGTCTTTGTTTTCTCTAATCCTTGTAATTGATATTATTGTTGTTAGTGTTATTGAGAAATAATACATTCAGCCCTCTTCTTGATATCATACGTGCATTGCTCAAAACAGCTTAACAACAGCAAAGTAAATAATGATATAATTGGGTTATAACCCAAAAACCAAAAGAAGTTATCTATGAGGCTCCACCTCCACAAGAGAAGCAATTAGAATAAAGAAATTAATGGCTCAGACTTCTGAAGAATTAAGTCCTTCTCTCCAAACCCCATCAGCAGAAAAAGCATGTTCTCTGAGAAGAATATTAATTTTCAAGGAAACTGCTTTAGTCCTCAAATTACAACTGAAAATTATAATTTTAGAAAATGTGATTCTGGGAAATTTCTGAGTGATTGCTGTTGACCCCACACACACACCTTAAAAAAAAATCTTAACAATCTGAATAAAGTGAAAAAGAAACAGCTGACGCACGAGGTCGTCAGGATAAAAACTGAAGACAAAGTGGGAGCTCCCAGTCCCGAAGATGCAGCGTGTCTAAAGCTGACGCATTTCTCAAACTCAGGCTTGTAGCAGTAAAGGGGGCCAACCTTAAACCAATATTTAACAAAATCAGTTGAACTTTTCACAGCACTCATTTTCAAAGCAAAAAACACATTTCAGGGAACAAACAGGTATGTCAGGAGGCTCATGGAGCCCAGTGGCTGAATCCTCGTTCCATAATTCTCATTATTGGTGCATTAACTGGCATCCAGTTCTCGGCACAAAATGTGGGTGGTACAACTTACATTGTACCTTCTTGTTTTGGAAAAAGGTTAGATTTACAGAAAAGATGGTACAGAGAGCTCCTGCATACTCTTTACCCAACTTTCTCCAATGCTGACATCTTCCATAACTTTGGTTTACCTGTGAAAATGAAGACATTAACATCGGTACGACACTGTTAACCGAACTACAGACTTATCTGCAAGTCATCAGTTTTTTCCACTAACATCCCTGTTTCGCGGCAGGATCCCGAACTGCATTTAGCTATCGTGTCTCCGCAGACTCCTCTGATCTGAGACTGTTTCTCAGTCTTCCCTGGTATTTTGCGACCATGACATTCTTTAAGAACGGTGGTCAAGTATTGTGTAGAACGTCCCTCAATTTTGGTTTGTCTGAAGGCTCCTCATGATTAAACCGGAGTCAAGAGTTTGGGGGAAAATTCCACTGAGGTCCCATCTCATTACACTACATCAGGGGCTCACACCATCACCATGAATTATCACTAGTGATAACTAACCTTGACCGCTGGGTTCAGGTCAGTTCACCACAGTTCCCCACTATAGAGTTAATGTTTTTCTCATTCCATTCTCTATTCTTTGGAAACAAATTACTAAAGGCAGCCAATCCTCGAGAGGAGGGGAATTAAGCTCCACCTTCTGGAGGGGGAAGTATAACATATATTATTTGGAATTCTCCTGCGAGGAAATTTGGACCTTTTCCCCATTTTATTTTTTATTCAATCACTTATTAGTATCACCGTAGTCTCGTGGATATTTATTCTGGTCTTTCGATTAAAATCCAATTATATCATTATTTACTTTGTTGTTGTTAAGCTGTTTTGAACAACACACATAAAATATCAGGAAGAGGGCTGAGTATATAATTTCACAATAACAATGATAAAAATATCAATCACAAGGATTGGAAAACACAAAGACAAAAGTTCCCCCAAAAAGGGGGAAAGAAATGGAGATCAGTTACCAAAATCAGATTATTAGTAGTGATATTAATGACACTAGCATATTTTCACTCAAGACTAAGATGTGAAGATATAATATGACTTGGTGAGGTTTTAAAAATTATTTTGGTTTTAATAATAAATGCTGGTTATTCTTATATTCCTATTTTAATTGCTTAACAGAAAGTTTTAGAGGTGATAGAAATGAGAAGGTTGTTATGAAATATTTTACAGTTTAAAATATTCAACTAAATGAACACTGGGCAATATATAAAGTCTGTAAGTATGTTGGAAAGCGGGTAGCATACTTAAGAGCACAGAATATGAAACAGGACAATTGAGATTCATAACACAACTTTATCTTTCAGCAGTTGGCTTAATTCTTAGGTGAATTATTTAAACTCTCTCAGGTTCTACCTCCTCACCAATAAACTGGGAAAGGCCACACTACTTACACTTCAGAAGGTGATTAAATGAGATACAACACATAACACAGCCAGCAAGAAGCAAGTACTCAGATCAACTTGGCTATCATTACACGAAAATACCAAAACCTCAGAAACAGTACAGTTTGGAGATGGGACAGATGGAAACCATTTTTATCCCCACCCTGTAAAAAACACTGCCCCAAAGGCAGTGCAGCACACGATGGCAACTAGAACACATGCAACTTAAAACAGAGCTGCCCCAGCAGCTGGAAAGCAAACACCAGGTACCTCAGTCCCAGCACCTCACTAGGCTCTTCTCTTTAATAACAGGACATGACTTCATGACCCAAAGTAGGTACGTTTATAAGCTAAAGTATTAAAAATTAAAAATAGACACCAACTTAGAAAGATGAAATGAGGCCAAAATATTTTTCAGTGTCTAAAGAATACGTGAATTTTTGTTCAATATAATTTAATCAGTGCCAGTTCCTGGTCTCCTCTCCCAAATCAAGAAAAACGGGTGCAACATCTTCACTTCCCTCTGTGTGATGTGTAACTTCGAGGCTGCTCAACAAGGATTCTGACATTGCTTCGGATTCATATTCCTGGAATGGTTTGTGAACTCTAAAAATACCACACCCAGGCTTAAACATTTTCTCAATAGCACTTCAGGATTTCATAACTTGGAACACAAATTATAATATTTAAAGTATGTGAAGGGGGATTATATTCCTAAATGTGGCACAGAAATAGATGAGTCTCAGTTATTAACAGCTCAGGCTAGGGCAGCTTGGCACTTGAGGTTAGCCTATTTTAAAAATGAGTAGAACTATCACTTACTGAACAAAAATGCAGTGCATTCAAATTGAGATCTTTTAATATGCAAAACAGAGGGGTGAAATTTATAGTTTCAGAGGCCTTTTACGAGAAGTACAAATGTTGTAACAGGATAGCCTAAGACCTGGGTCTCAGCTGGATTTCCCTTGAAGCAAATACCCCAGAAAATTAAACACAGCTATAGGGCTCTCACAAAGGAAACGTAGTTTTAAAAAACTTCTTAGTCCATCCTTTGAGGTTTTAGATGGTTATTTTAACTAGCTGGAAGCTATGGTTGGCCCATAAAAAACCAAAAGATAGACACCTTTTTTTTTTAATAGCAAGCTGGTCAAATGGACTAATTCAAAAATAAAAAATTTACCACTCTGACTCACCTTCTACATTAGAAAGAAAAAATGAGAAGAAGCAGACCAAGAAGCCAAAGGTTTGAGAAGAGGATGAGAAAGCAAAAAATAGGTAAATTTAGAATATCACTTTATTTACTTATTTTTTAATGTCTGCACATAATTTACTTGATCAAGATTATAAGCTTTGGGCTTCCCTGGTGGCGCAGTGGTTGAGAGTCCGCCTGCCAATGCAGGGGACACGGGTTCGTGCCCCGGTCCGGGAAAATCCCACATGCCGCGGAGCGGCTGGGCCCGTGAGCCATGGCCGCTGAGCCTGCGCGTCCGGAGCCTGTGCTCCGCAACGGGAGAGGCCACAACAGTGAGAGGCCCACATACCACAAAAAAAAAAAGAAAAAAAATTCTAAAGAGAGCAAATATCCATTCCTTTTTTTTTTTAATTGAGGCATAGCTGATTTACAGTGTTGTGTTAGTTTCAGGTGTACAGCAAAGTAATTCAGTTATATATATATAATGTATATAGAATACCATTTTACAATGAATGAACAAACGAATGAATGAATGAGCCAGTAAGCAGCTATTTTAAAGAGCCACGTGGAGCAGGATTCAAATGTCATTGCTATTGTATTGTCTGTGTATCAACTGCAAAAGTTTTCTCGCTCTCAGTAAAACAGGGAGCAGACATTTTCTGGAGGCTTCTTGTGCCTGATTGGTGACCCTAATGCTGGGAATTCAGTGTCCTGACTTTACATATCTAAATGCACTTGAACTAAGATTGGAGGGGAGGTGGGATGTGCCAAGTAACAGTAAACAGAAACAGTGCTTTTATCATAGCTTCTACCTAGAAAAATATTTCCTGTTCTAGTCTTGTATTGATAACATAGGATCCAATATCTCAGTGGGGTGTTGTAATACTTTAAAAAGAAACTAAAATTAATAGCTTTTCATTTAAAAATTTGGGCTAAGTGTGAAAAGAAGTGAAGTGTCACAAAACCAAATATGCTAAATGTTCCAGATTCTATTCTAAGATAGAAAAGATAGCCCCAAACGAAGACATATCAAAATAACGATTATATTCCTATTTGCCATCTCTTGACAGACAAAGATACCTTCCGCTTCCCGCTGGACCCAAGTTCTTTAAAAAAGACTGTGCCCCGGAATCAACAGAGAAGCTTTAAAGAAAAACACACAAACGTCCTGAACTGGGTAAATGAATCTATTGGTGTAAGTTTGTTTCATCTTTTAAATGTCCACAGGTAATTCTGATACACAGCCAAATGGAACTATTAAACTATTCAATAAGACAGTAAGTTCTGGAACTCAGAAACAGTACCAGTTGCTTCTTGGTGCTCTGCATCCTACCCCTCACCCCCCAGCCCACCCCATCTAGGACTTCTCACAGAGCTCTTTATACATCATAAGTACTTTTCACTTTATTATTCATGAATTTATGGGAAGCAATTATCAATAGCTTTAAAAATGTTTGTTTCCTTGGTCAAGTAAATCTACTTAAGGAATCTACTCTAAGAAAATAATCAGAGATGTCAACATAAATTGGTATATAAGGATATTCTCTGAAGAGTACTTGTAAAGGTTACTTATAAGAGCAAAATAAGAAAAAAAAAGCTAAAGTATAAATATGTTAAGCAACAAGAAAAATCACCAAATAAAGTTAATAAACAACTCCAAAAAATCATTACATAATAGAACCTTGTGCAAAGTATCGATATTTACAAGACAAAGGAAAATGCTCTCAGTATAACATAGATTAGGGAAAAAGGCAGGAAATTAAACTGTACTGATTGGATGACTCCCCATTGGTATCAAGGACAGCCACCATCTGTGTAGAGCTATACTATGCTCCACAGAAGTCCTCAAATTCATACACCAAATGTCAACGCTCATCATCAAGACCCCAAATGACCTATCTGCTTCTTTATATTTTTCATTTCTTTAGAAAATGCAAAGAGCAAGAAATACTATTATCGGGGAAAAAAAAAACTGTTTGGGGACTCAAAATACACCACAAGAAAGATTTGTAAAAATCATTTTCTAAAGTTAGAAGGAAGATCTCACATTGCTTTGAATGTAATGGAAAGAGAGGTGACAAAGACATAATTAAGACAGCACCTCTTCCAAGAGTTTGCATGCATCAAGGGTATTGGAAAGATATCAAATGTGACAAGCAACTAAATCAAACAGAGATAATAAACCCAGAGGGTCAGAAACATCCAGAGATGTTCTTAAACATCTCTTTAAGAAATGGGCAAAAAAAATTTTTTTAACCTAATGATGCCAAGGAAATATGTTCTCTTACCACTTTCCTCCCCTTCCCTGATCAGGTAAGAATCTCCCTTGGAAACTAGTCAAAATATGATTTTATGGTAATTCTACCCATGTTAATTGGGGGGCAACATAACTTAGAAAAACAACACCTCTTATTATTTACGGGAAGGAACAACAGCTTACAACCACTGCCCAGCGAACAGAACAGAGACCTGATTCCTAAAACCCCATGGCACACTGATTCTGATAAGTGCCTCATTACAGTGGAATGAATCAAACCCTGTCCACATCCTTGGTGGCCTCTTCATTCACAGGTACATGGACCTAGTAAGGATGGCTAAGAGCTGGCAGAATGACTTGAGAATTCACACTGACTGAAATACTCTTTCCCAAGATGAAGTATTAATATGCACACACAAAATCTCAAATGAAAATACATCTTCTAGCAAGATACTTTCCACCCAAATTGTGAGCAAAATGGTCTCGAAGAGTTGAAAAGGGCAGTCAGCCACAAAGAGCTGCGTAACAGGAATAAGCCAATGTTCCAAAGAACCCTGAAAAAAAGCCAAGATTCTCATCCCCTCTATGCCTCACTGCCAGATAAAACTATGACAGAATTTAAGAAATCCAGAAGCCCGTGAAACCCTTGGTCTCTTCGAGCCCTCACCTGGCTTAGCAGCATCAAAATCTGTGAACTTTGCCCTCTAAACCTGACAGTGGGATGAAACAGTATTACTGTTTTAACTGGGAAGACTCCACCTCTCATCTGTGGTTTTGAAACACAAGGGAAAGTTCAACGTGGCTGTGTTCTCACACACGACAAAGGAACTGCCTGGTTCAGAAATAGAGATTTTAACTGATTGGTGACATTACACTAAAACTGTTTTGCTTATTTAACTTGGAAGAATAGAAGCTACTTACGTATGCAGATGAGTTATACAAGAACACCAATCTATTTTAACCATTAGAGATCAATGAATCACAGGACTGTGAACCCTTAACTAATTGATTTCCGTGTTTTTATACAGAAAACCTAAACCTCTACATGCTGATAAGAATTTATAACATCTTGAAATTGCCCAGCATAGGTAAACTCTCATGGACGCAACAGAAGTAAATAAATTTAATACTGATAAGCAAGTATGCTTTCCTCCAAGCATCCTTTCTTAATATTGAAGACATTGGAAGTTGTTTTATAACTGAAAATAAGACAGACTAAAATACAAACAGCTTAAAAATCTAGACTAGGAAACTTAGTAAGTAGGTATTTGAAAAGTAAAGCCAAAGATAATTCAAAAGACAAATTCATTACACATTACCTTTTATGTGTGTCGTACGTGAATACGATTTCATCGAGAGATATGTGTGTGAATCAAGGTCTCTGCCATGGGAAAGTGTAGGCATCTGGCTACGTTAAATACCACTCTCAATAGGGAAAAAGCTTGTTGGGTAAAGTAACCATTTTTAAAACAAAATTATATTCAAGTTTGTCTTACAGTGCTGATACTTATAATGTGAAAAAACATAGTATAAATGTCCAACAATAAGAGAATGATAAAGTATACTCTACCCTGGAATACTTTGTGTTCATTAAAAATATTTTCTAACAAAACTCACACCAGGGGAAATCCCTATGAGATGAAAAAACTGTAGAAATAATCAGGATGCAAATATGTAGACAAAGAATGACTCCGACTTTGTGTGCGTGTGTGTGTGTGTGTTTGCGTGTTCACTTATATCTTAGTACTGGTTGTTGATGAGTTTGGAATTATGGATAATGTAATTTTGTTCTATTCTACTAGTTGCCCAATTTTTTACAATGACAGACACATGTTATTTAAAAAAGAACGAATGAGGGACTTCCCTGGCTATCCAGTGGTTACGACTCCATGCTTCCACTGCAGGGGGCGCAGGTTCAATCTCTGGTTGAGGAACTAAGATCCCACATGCCTCATGGCACGGCCAAAAAATAAAACAAAATAAAAGAGAATGGCAGTGAGGTGGACATGGTTAACTGGCCATAAGCATCTCCATCCTCTCCAGGCAGCTCCCCTGGGCTGCAGAGCCTGGAAGGCTAAAGTCCGTTTCCCAGACACCCCTAGACATAAGGATCTGGAGCAAACTGCATTCTGCCCATTTGGATTCAACAGCCTGAGATTTTAATGATAATTGTGAAATAGGGGATTTTCTTGGGCTGTTATTAGTGGCAAGCCGTGGAGATGACGGCGTTTTCTAGGGTGTTCCTGGGTTCAGGCCCAGCTCCACAGGTGACAGGCGGCAAGGTGAGCACAGGTGGAGACAGTGCTAACATCTACTGGGCCAATGCAGGCAGCAGGACGCCAGGTCCTGCACCTCTGCCCCCTCCCCGGGCCAGCTAGACACGCTGTACTGCATTGTCCAGAAAGCCCTGGGGGCCCAGCCTATGGCCTGCTCTTCTAGCCCTTCCAATAATTTTCTGAAAAACAAATTCTCAACATTAAGTCCTTTTATGTTGAAAATAGCTCCTGTGGTTCTGTTTGCTGTAACTGAAGCTGATTCATACAGCCAAGATGTTGAATGAGTTAAAAAGAAAACTTTGATTACCTCAGTGACTCCTGACCCCCTATCCTTCAACTAAGCAAAAACCTTTTTTTAAAGTAATAAATTTTTTTAAACTACCAACTTGACTTGTTATATATTTGTGAATATCCATGGAAATCAGGTCTATTCGATTACAAATTAAAGGTCACGAGGCCTATTCAGAAACCAGATTCTTTGAATAGAATCTACTGCATGATAAAGCATTCTAAATTTTCAGGCTAATCTCAATGAGAAGAAACTCATCACATATCTAATAAAATATAACAGAAGAGTTAAACCCCTCATCCAAAAAATCAGACTATAGTACATTGTATTTTCTTGGTAGATTCTTCTCAGTTTAAACTTACATATTCTCTTCTTTTTTTTTTTTCTTTACTTGAACTGGTACGAAGAAGAGTTTGTTGAAATGTGAAACCAAGATAAAAGAAATATTTAAAACAGGTATTTTGACATAGATGCAAAGGATAAATCAAGCAAATCTCAAACTACATTGATTTTTACTATTAATATGTGATTAATATATTTCCACACTTCTCGATATGTATGGTGCTCAATTACTGGCTGCACTGAAAAATGTTTATTAATTCATTCAACAGATGTTTGCTGAGACTCTATTTTATAGATTCAGCGTGAAAATGACAAGCACAGCTTAAAGCTCATTGGGTAAAAGGTTAGAGGTATAACAGAACGGGATGGTACGGCTTCTGTAGGAATATATGACAAGGAGCATTAACACAAATTGGAAAAAAGGTAGACTAAATAGACTAAAATAAACTTATTTATTTAGACTAAATAAATTAGGTCATGGACAAATTAAATTTGGTCAAAGGAGAGAATATTATTAAGACTAGACAGTACACTTCCATTTCGTTTCAATTGAGTAGAGAGAGCAAATGACCATGGATGGCGTCCACTTTCATCCTTAACGGTTCACATGCTGTGATTTCTTCAATGTACCTCAGGGGCCAACACGAATATGTGTTTATACATGCACAAAAGATCCCTGTAAGGACATGCACAAAGCTCATAATGGGGTTTCCCAGGAAGAGACATGGGGTGACCAGCAGACTTAGGACTTAGGAGAGGGCCCTTGGGTGTACAAACTTCGTGTTAAAAGGTTTCATTTTTCATCATAGGAACATATTATCCATTCCAAAAATGGATACATAAATAGATACACAATATATAGCAAGGATTTAATCAGAAAATTCAAGGGCAATACAAAATAAGTTATCTGAACTTTGGTGTGAAGGTCACAGAGGATGTAGCAGGGATGCCATGGAAGCAAAGACCTGGTCCATGGCTGACTCCCATCACTGATAGAAAGACGACAGGAACTAGAAGCAGTTACCTTCCTGTCACAAGCTGCAGGGCTGCCGGCGGTGTTTTGTTTGAGGAAGCCAGCGGTTGTCGACCAGCGCGTGGGGTTTTTCCGTGAAGGTTCTTCAGAGGAGAAGTTATTATCACTGACAGACGTGGAGAGGCCAATTAAGGCTGGGTCACTGCTTCGTCGGACGTGAAGAGGCATATCTACAACACAAAGCAGCGTTATTAAAGATAACCTAACGTCTGAAAACTACATATTAGGATAAAGGTAGTTAAAGCAAAAGATTAAAGAATAGAATAACACTTTAAGGTGACAGTGAGCCAGCCTCCTAAATAGAAATTCCCTTAGTCCCTTTAAAAACGTCACTGCGAAAGAAATATGGTACCTACAGGATATCTGGAGTGAGAAGGCCGGTATGGCATCTGCACTTCACCCTGGTCACCTGTGTGGCTCTGGGCAAGTGGCCTCCCTGTCTTCTGCCTGTGGCCCTTCCTACACAAACAGCAATAAAACAGTACTTCTCTCCTAAGGGTACTGGGAGGACTGACTGAGCTAAAGTGCGTAAGACAGTGTCTGACACACGGTGTGCACTCAATAGAGAGTGACGATAATCACCACTGCTGTTCTTATCATCCTGATATTGGTTTGGCTTGGCTATTAAAGAAATCTGTTAAATAAAATATTTCCTTTGTTTAACAAAGTATTATCAGAAAGTACAGAGCACAGACATGTTTCTTATCCTTAAGAAAACGGAAATCTTAAGAGTAGTACACCAATACGCAGGTAGTGTCTGCCGTATACTCACATACACAATTACATAAAAGATGGTGTTTTAGCAACTGTATTCAAATGAAAGAGGAGTGTGTTTGCAATGACTCTAACAAAATCAACAACAACAGGCTAAAATTTGTAATGGCAGCACTGAGAACATCCTAGCAGATGTGATCACTGTTACAGACAAGGAACAGAACTACAAAACCAGAGAGAAGAATAAAGGCACATGAGTCTGTAGCACTGAGAATCAGAACCAAAAGCCCCACACATCAACAGAGTGAAAAGCATAATAAACATAAGACAAAAATTTTAGATGAAATTACACTTAGAGTAATCTTTTCAAAAACTAGGATACAAGTTAAGTATTTATAAAAACCTCTAACAAAGCAGCTTTAGCAGTGAAGGAGTAAATTCATCATTTACCATGAGAAACATTTTTGGAATATTGACGCATTTGCTCAGTGGTGTGCCTACGGAGAACCTTGAGGATATGAAACTAAAGATAGACTATTAACATACATTGAATGTTATATTTAAACCATTGTCAAGCCAATATGTTAAAGCAAATTAGAAACAACCAGAGAAAACAGAAGCATATGAATCATAATAATATTGCATTTAATGTTTGCTTCCAATAAAGGATTTGATAACCAAGAAAGAGCCTGAATAACACTACCAGAGAAAAAAATATACTGAACATTTAATATTGTTGGTGGTTATCTTAACTTGCTGAGAGAAACACATACATGAAAATTATGGGGAAGAATAATTTTCAATTTTCAGTGTGTAAAAAGTGTGTGTAAAAACTTGTGACAGCTCTTGCTGCTTATAATTTGCACCAAAAAAATAAAAATAAAACACAACAAAGAACTATACAGTCACTCTCAAAACAAGTTCACAAAAATGTACATCTAAGGAACTATGTATGTTAATAGTACAATGCTCTTACCATAAAAAAGTTCCCTCTCAATTAACAAAATTGTTCCCAGATTCAAAAATCAAAACTGTAAGCAGAAAAGCAATAAAGTGGGGAGGAGGAAGAATAAAATACTTCTGGGAAATTACAATAATGCTCCTTAGATATGAGCTCTGTTGCTTTCCAATTAACAGGGTCGCTGATTACTCAGTTGTTAAGGAATTCTGTAGTATCCCTCAAGTTGTGTGTGTGTGTGTGTGTGTATTAAGTCTAAAAGAAGCACTATTAGTTCACAAAAGGCCTTTTAAAATGGTACAGAGGTAATGACTGAAAGCAGTACCCACAATAATAAAATAACCACATGAAAGTCCATTTCAACCCCCAAATAAATTCAGGGACTATAAATTTCACCAAATTCACTTGGACACAATAAAACAGCTTACTCAACTTGTTTTTGAAAATTTCCCCAAGAGAAATACATTGCAGACATGATTCAGATTAGATGAATTAGGATCATCATCTTCTGAAGGGACATGATCTCTGTGTTAATCTGTTAGTCTGAAACAGACACAAATAATTAGCACTCTACCTCTTTGTATCTGTAACTCTCAAAATTCTAGATGCAGGGAAAGAAAGAGGATTCGAGGCCAGGGGGGTCACAGCAGGACTGCAGACCCTCGGGTTGCACCTTCTGGGGAGACGCTGGGGCACAGCCCCCAGGCAGCATCTACATCAACCACACTGTAAAGGATGTCCCAGGAGACGTGCTACTAGGCAGCCCTTCCTACGAGTTGCTCACAATTCATTCCACTTCTTGTTTTCATTTTAGTGATACCGATAAAAGAAATGAATGTAAGGACAGTCTGGATCTTTCATTTGCACCATCCTGTAACTGAGTACCCCCATGCAGTTTCAGACCCCATGGTTACAGTGGTGAGCACAGTCAAATTCAGGAAGGTGTCCTAGATCTGATTACCAGGCGAATGAGAAAAGAACAGAACTCATTTTAAAAAGTAAACAACGTGTTCTCAACAAAGGAACGCCAAGTGACATCATGATGAACTTGAAGTTAAGGTTTTCTTGCAATTGTTCAGCTGCAAGAACAGAGTATCAGAGTGCACACGGGCAGCAAAACTGGGTCCAAATATAAAGACCCTGTAACACACCACGTGTCCATGCCCATACTGCCTACGATTTAGACACGGTGTCTCACACTGATGGTGAAAATCTACATTTTTATTGGTTTATAATTTCTTCTTCGTTTTATGGTTGTGTGAAAATTATGTCATTTTCATCCAGTTTATACACACACACGCGCACACACACACACACACACACAGATTAAATAACATTAAAAAACCAGTGACTTGAAAGGATCTAAATCTTTTTTTGTTTTTAACGTTAGTCCCAATGGAGGAACACGCAACTTGCTTCACAGATGAGTAAGCGGAGGTTCGGAGAGGTGACAGGAGGAGTGCAGGGACACTTTCCTGTCCAGAACTTGAGGCGCCTGGGTCAGTGCTCCATCACCACTCAAATCATGAAATTAATTCTATTATTCAACCATTCATTGGAAAACAAACTCCACTTCTAGCTACTTGCAGATATAAACATTAGTCTCAATTTTGTAAAAGGGAAGAATTTTGTTGTTTTCACAGTAAAATTACTTACACCTAGAAATCAAACACCGATTTTAACTAATAGCATCATTAGGTCTGGGAGAGTTAAAGAACTATTACATCAGCTATACATACAGACGGAAACAACTGGAGCCCCAATTTCAAAAATGCTAAAATAGGAGAAGGAAAGAAAAAACCTCTACTGGTTCAATAGAGGAAGTATGATGTATAAGATGACATAGCATGCCCCAAGCGAGACCCGCCTACACCGGTATTTCTCAACTCTGACCTCAGGACCCTTTCACACATTCTAAAAATTACTGAGGACCCCCAAGAGCTTTTGTTTATGTGGGTTATAGCTAGGGATATTTACCATACTGGAAGTGAAAGTGAAAAAAAATTTAATATTTATTTATTCATTTTTAAGTTAACAATAATAAACCTATTACGTGTTAACATAAACAACAGGATTTTGTGAAAACAATTTTACAAAATAAAGCATATGTAGTGGGGTAGCAGCACTTTTTCATATTTTGCTTGGTAGCAGACATCTGGGTTCTCACTGCTGCTTCTGCATTCAACCTGCTGCGATATGACCTAGTATACGAAGAGAAAACTAGCTCCACAAATATTTAGCTGGGAGAGGAAATCAAATGTTAGTAATCTTTTCAGATAACTGTAAATCTTCTTCTTTGATAGCACACCAAAACTTGAGAAATTAGTTTCTCAAAGGTCAGCTACAATATGGAATGTAAACTTCCCGTTCTCTGTTACATTTGTCTGTCTTACACCTGGAATGGATCTTTCACCCATGACAAATTTTGTAACATTAGTTATTTGGAATATATTATTAATTGGGTTTTGCCAATCTTCTGAATGTTGATATATTTCTTTATATCAGAAAATCACATATGTGAATATCATTACCAATTCCATCAGAAAAATCATTAAGTACTGGGAAGTTGTCATGCTCACAGTGGGATATAAGTTTTTCCAAAATCTAATTCTACTAGAAAGCTTGAATGTTATCTTTGGCAACAAATATTGTCAGTCATTTGCCATGTAGTGACAGGCTCACTTCATCCATTTTCTAGAAACCCTGCCAGACACCAAAGTCTGAATAAGCACAGTTTTTCCAGCCTCCTTTCAAACAAAAATAGTGTTCCGCTAAAAATGGTTACCTCAGCTTACAACTCAAATTATCACATGAAAGTTTTTCTCAATAAACCACTGATCTTCAATATGTACAAGTACTTTATGCCTACCATCTATGCTATCACACAAAATATTAAATTGTGTACTCAAGGGTCAGGATTTTTTTTAAGTCATCATTTTGCTGCTTCGTCAAGAACAGTAGATAAAATGGCTTTTTTCCTTAAACTGCGGGTGAGTTGGGTGAAGAATACATTTGGTGCTGCCATCTCACTTTGTGCCAAGGAGCCTGCCTCTTACCCATCAGTGTCTGGGCACCACTGGTGCAGATGTCAACCCAGTGAACAACACAAAATGTTTCTGGAACATAATGAAAAGAGTTTTGCCTAACAGTCTCCCTGAAATGGCCTTATTGATGTGAAGGAACCATAGACCACACACATTAAGAACCACTGGCCTGAACGCATAATCCTGGCACGTTGGTTCACCTCACTGGACCTCAGTCTCCCCATCTATAAAACCAGAGGCTGCACTAATGGGGACAGAAGATCCTTTTGATGCTAAAAATTGTGTGATTCCACATTGGATACACTTCTATACTAGTATTCATCCACCAAACCTCATCCTAACAGAACTTAAAACAATTTATGAAAATGTACTAGAAAAAAATAGAACAGCATTTCAAAATAGTATCAACAGGAATTACCAGTTGCCTCTAAATAAGTGAAAGTATTACAAGCAACAAAGGAGGATGAAGATGCAGAGAGTCGTGGGGAACAGTGCAGAAGTAGCCACAACTGGCGTGAGGTCTTTGGATGAACCGAACTTGATTCTAAGGAAAGAGATTCTTCCAAACGTCTGGTCTTATCAACAAAAAGAAGCACGCAACACAACTGCCTGATTCATCTGACAAGCTCCCCACCTCTCACTGTACTGATAAAGCATAATATTGCAGAAAGAATGCAATTTTGTCTTGGCCTCAGAGAAATAAAATACAAATATGGCCTTTTTGCCTATAATTTGCTCCATATTTCTGGGGCTCGCAGCCTATTTCAGCATTACTAATAATCTGATGTAATTTGTGTTCTTCAGAGCAATTAGAAATAATGGGAGCTTCTCATTTCAGGTAATTTGGTCATTATTATTACGATTCCTCACCCTCCATTTTAGAAAAATCAATGCCTTTCAAAACATGATAGTAAAACTTTCTCTCCTCATAATCTTCTGAGTTATTTAATATATATATTTTCAAAGTATAGCCTCTGAAATATTAACAAGAAAATTCAAAGATGAGGATCTTCAATAATTAAGCTACTGGATGAAGCACACGGGGGGGTGGGCGCGATGTCACCGGGTCCCGGATAGCTGTTTGATGTGTGCCTTCCTTTGAAGAGTGGATAAAACAGCAATAAACCCTCATCACAAGATCTCAAATTCTCTGTGGCACTAATGCACTGTAAATATTGATTTGCTTCTCTAGATTAGGTGCCTTTTAAATAAGTGGGAAAATGGAACATCTAATAATGAATTAGAACAAATACTAAAAGGGCAGATACATACTTTTTTTTTTTTTTTGCGGTACACAGGCCTCTCACTGCTGTGGCCTCTCCCATTGCAGAGCACAGGCTCTGGACGCACAGACTCAGCAGCCATGGCTCACGGGCCCAGCCGCTCCGCGGCATGTGGGATCTTCCCGGACCGGGGCACGAACCCATGTCCCCTGCATCATCAGGCGGACTCTCAACCACTGTGCCACCAGGGAAGCCCCAGATACATACATTTTTAACGGTTACACATTGCGCCCCTACACCTAATCAACTTTCCCAATGTTTCTCTTCTTTTATTCTTCAAGTGATTTTTAAATTATTTACCCACTCAAGGCAATGAAGAAACCTTTTCCATAAGACAGGCAGCAGTCATCAAGGTATTTAACCAAATCTAAAAATAATATGTATGCAGTGACACAAGTTCTATTAGAACATACGATGCAAACGGCATAATTACTCTTCATGCAAAATGAAGACCGTCTCCCCCATCTTTGGGGCAATTACACATTTCCTAAAGACACATCTCACAGTGAGAAGGACCAAGTTATTAACACATGCCACAGGGAGAAAAATCTGGCATCAGGATTGCAAAGTCCACCTTCCAATATAAGTTGCCCCTTTTTATCAAGGTATTTATCAGTATCTCACTTACTGAGATAAAATCCTTGGAAGAAATCTAGGGAAGGCAAGGCAGGAAATAAGCTTGAAAAAACAATGAATGGGGCTTCCCTGGTGGCGCAATGGTTGAGAGTTCGCCTGCCGATGCGGGGGACGCGGGTTCGTGCCCCGGTCTGGGAGGATCCCACATGCCGCGGAGCGGCTGGGCCCGTGAGCCATGGCCGCTGAGCCTGTGCGTCCGGAGTCTGTGCTCCACAACGGGAGAGGCCACAACAGTGAGAGGCCCGCATACAGCGCAAAAAAAAAAAAAACAAACGAATGACTCAGAGAGAAGGATATAAAGTGACTTTATCACCCTGTTATTATATATACATTATATCTATACAAGCAATAAATAAAGAATACTATAGTTGGAAGGCGCCTTAGAGATAAATTGAAATACCACATTTACAGATAAGTGCACTGAGGCCTGGACAGAGACTGTAGGGCTGGGTCAAAGGTCACACTGCTCCTCTGTGACCCAGCTGTCCCTGGAGTGCCTGTCAATAGACTCTTCATCCGTGCCATTTGGAGCTGACCGCACTGCTGTCCAGGAAGCACTAAGACGTGTCAAAGCCACAATATGCTTCCACTTCACTAGAGATAACAGGTGATTCCCCGGAAAGACTGAGTTTAAAACCCACTTCTATAGATAAGAGGATGCGTTCACTGGTCCCACTGAATCTTAGACACATATGAGGAGGGAAAAGAGAGAAAAGAGAGTCAAGGGGAAAATATACATGCAACGTTCTAATGTCATATGAACATTTACAAAATAAAACCAAGAATGTTTCTGAGGCATACGAAACTGGCATCATTAGAATTCTTTCTCATGCTGAAACCAGTAACACAGCCACCCTGATCAGGAGTCCTCCAAATACGCATACGAGTACAAGTAAAAGCGGGCGTATGTGAATAAGATAACAGGTTGTTTCAGTGTTGCGCTGATCTAATACTACAGTGTTTCAAAATCTTACCAGTAAGGGAAATACACAAAGGATCCCTCTATATTGTTCCTTACAACTGCATGGGATTCTACAGTTATCTCAATTTAAAATAGTAAATAAAAGCCCTCCAAAGAATTAAACAGAAGGTCCCAGGCGAGATGTCTCGAGGTCAAGGCCTGCAGCCACCGGGACGGAAGGCATCTCTCTAACCCTGTCTCCTAGAACAGTCTCCTCCCGCCGCACCCATCCTGGCGCCCTGCTGCCCATCCACACCGACGGCTCCTCCAATATGCTCCACACTCGGATGCCTCCGTGCCTCCCCTCCACCCCACCCCAAGAAACCTCTAGCCTCCACCCAAGCCCGTTCTCACTGCACAGGGTCCTATGCCCCGTGGCTGCTCCTCGAAGGGCGCCAGCTCCTCAAATCCATCCAGTCGAGCAGCAGAGGGCTGACTCGGGAAGGGGCAATTAAGGAAAGTTTAAAGGAAGGACAAATATACGACAGGATTAAGGAAAAGCAGCCGGGGATGAAGTACCCAAGAGGCAAGGGGAGCGGAGGGTTTCACTGCAGGGACACAGCCACCAGCACCGCACAGCCGGGCAGGGCTCCCGTCCCTCTCCATCAGCGCCCGGCCATCAGTGCATCCCCTGCCTAACCAGGCCACACGAGAGAGCCTGGAGCCCGCGGACACGCCCACTCCGAGAAGAGTCGGCCCTTGCCCCGCCGGCAGCAGCGCCGACAGCGGGCCTGCAGGAGCTCAGGACGCCAGTGGGATTCCTCTACCCCTTTCTCCCACTCCACTTTGCCCCTCCTCCCAACAGCATCAGCCCAGCGTGCACCTGGAGGACAGGTCTTCACGCTATCATTGCAACCGCCCCGCCTCCCTCCCTGCACGCATGCGCACATGCCCCCAAAGTGGGAACCTAAATTTTTCTTAGTTAAGATACCTCTGTCAGTGGGACTTCCCTGTGGTTAGGAGTCTGCCTGCCAATGCAGGGGACACGGGTTCAAGCCCTGGTCCGGGAAGATCCCCCATGCCTGTGGAGCAACTAAGCCGGTGCGCCACAACTACTGAGCCTGCGCTCTAGAGCCCCAGCTCCTCAACAAGAGAAGCCACCGCAATGCGAAGCGCACGCACCGCAACGAAGAGTAGCCCCCGCGAGCCGCAACTAGAGAAAGGCCGTGTGCAGCAACGAAGACCCACCCAACGCAGCCAAAAATTAAATAATTAATTAATTAAAAAAAAAAAAAGATACATCAGTCAGCAAAAAAAACCTCCCTAACCGTTAAAGATTTCATTTGGGGGTTGCTTTCCTGTGGTCCCTGAGGGTAGGAGAGAGTGGTTCTGGTCTGGCTGCAGAGGTGGAAAGCCTTTCATGGTTGCCTCCCGGCCTTCTGGGGGAGGGGAGGGCTGGCCTGAGGCCATTATGGGAGTGACCAGGGGCTTATAAAAATGTGCACTGGCTACTAAATGCGGACATAAAAACTCAGTGTCCCCAAATCCTTTGCTAAGACAGAACGTGGGAACAGGGTGGGTGCTGTCAGGGTCCTGAGCTCCCTCCAGGCCCATGGGGAACACCCAGGCAGCCCCAAGAGCAGAGAAAACAGTGCTTCCAAGGGCTACCTTGGCCCTTTCGCTGATTTGGGGTCCCCTTTCTGTTCTGCTGTGGCAGGTGTGAAGTCAACACGCACTTGCCAACATCTACGAGACACAGCTCTTCTAGAGAGGTTGTGTATTGTGGAAAAATCACTCCAAGTGAATCCCACTCTGACCATTCAAATACTCGAGCAGACCCCCACCTGCCCGGCGAGGGCTAAGGACAGGTAAAACCAGGTGTGAGTGGAAGGGAGGAGGCGAGGGTAAGACGAGGAATGACACCCCAGGGTGCCAACGCAACTCAAGCCAGGGCGGTGAGTGGCACAGCCACGTGCACAGGGGGCACGGGGGACTTTCTCTAGGACAAGACTGTGGGAAACTTTGGCTGCTAATTTCTGTATTTTCAGAAAAATACCTTAAGAGAGCAAGGAGGGGATTGAAGTTGAGAACACAAGAGAGTGAGCGGGGAAGAAGCAGATGGGAGCAGGGGCACGCACGGGGCAGCGGGAGCAGGTAGGAGCTACTTCCGAGCTCTTCTTACAAAATGAACAAAATACTCGGAGAAAGACCAGGAAAAGGCAGGGGGACTTCTGTGTTACTGCGAGTGGTGATGCTTTCCCTCCCAGATGTGTGCTGAGCCCTGCACGTGCCCTCTATTTCCAGGGACAGTCACCCCAGCTGGAGGGCGAGGACCGCGCGCCTCAAGGCCGGCTCTGTCTTCCTCACTGCCTGATCCCGGGACCCAGAGTGGCCCCTGGAAGAGAAAGTACCTGATTCCAGTTGTGCGTGGCAGCTGTGCTGTGAGACCACTGCTAACCTTCCCAGAATTCGGAAATACTGAAGCACTGGTCCAGGAGGGGCCACAGGTGAGGTCGGAGCCTCTGCTCCCAGCAATTTCATCAACCCATCCATGAATGGCTGTGTTTTACATGCATTTCTGTTTAGAGACACCTCATTTCATAGACATTGATTCGTGAACATGAAACTCACAGCCAACAGGACTAACTCTCATGCCTGATTGAAGATGAGCTAACGTGTATTTTCTCCACATCACAGACTTCTTGTACTCAGGAGCACAAAACAGCATTTTATGTTCGGGGGTCATTTTGAACAGCAAAATCACCAACCAAAAGCACAAAAACATGAAAAACATGGCACCAAATAGACCATGAAAGGGACCCTGTTTACAGTATGAGCACTGAAAAAGAGGCAGAAGGTCCTTGCTCACCAGCAACTGGGGACACGTGCGACTGGATTCAACAATATTTGTGGGAACCTCCACACAGAGTGAGGTCCAACTGTACCTTCTCCCATAGATATTTGTCAAATGAATAATCGACTCAGAGACCTTTAAAAGAGAACCACCCCCACTTCCTCCAGGTTCCTCCCCAGATACTGCTCTCTGGCTTCTTTCCTTGACAAGCGATCTCGGAGAAAGAGGAGCTGACTGCTTCATCCCTCCCTTTTCCTTTAACCCACTATTATGTGGCTTCCTCCCCACCAGCCCACCGATACAGAACCAGAAACCTCCCTCTCTTTATCAGCGGGTACTTTTGAGCACCAGTCTCTGGGGAGCTCAGGGTGTGGCGCAGACATGGCCTCTGCCTTCGTGGAGGCTGCAGCGCGGTGTAAAAGGCAGACGAATCACCCAGCCCCGCGCAGTGTGATCATGATGCTTCAGGAGGAAAGCCAAGAGCCACCAGAACACCTAAGCGGGTACCTTTCCGAGAGCATCCTCGAAGACTTCACGACAGAAGGGACGGCTAAATTCTCCCTGCTGTCCTTTCACACTCCTGGGATCTCCTCTCTTAGGAAGCCCTGAACACTTCTACAAGGGGCTCCTCTTATGGCCTGATCCCACCAGCGTATCTGCCGCGCTGTCATCCTGGGTTTGGGGATCCGCCTCCCCTGAGCACACAGCTCCTAGAGAATAACACTGCACTTGTCACCATCACACTCCCCAGGGGGTCACCCTGAACAAGTGCTGAACCATCGAAGAAGTGAATGAATAAGACACCAATGCTGAAGGTTTGGGTTTGTGCGTTTTGGGTTTTGTTTGGTTGTGGTGATGGTGGTGTTTGACCAGTGGGGTGGACAGAAAGGAAGAAAACATGCAGCCAGAGAAAACTGCAGGGGCAGAGGCCAGATGCTTAAGTTCTACAGAATTAAAAGGACTGCAAGCAATTCCGTGTGGCTAAAGGGTAGAGTTAAAGAAGTGATGTAGAAAGTGAATGCCAGGGAGGGAGCCCTGGATGAGCCAAGCAGGGTCTTGTAAGTCAGAAATTCTCACACTTTAATGTGTACGCAACGTGCCAGGGGATCTTGTTAAGACGACTCCATAGATCTCAGGTCATGGAAGATGAAATTCAGCCTTTCTAGCGTCCACCACCACACTTCAGGATTCCACGTAGCAGGACTGCACTATGCTGAAACTTTCTTGAGCTGCGCTGAAGACTTCTGGTGCACTCTCATCACCTCGTGTGTGCCTTCCCTCCAGCCTGGCCACCTGGATGCATCCCTTACAGAACACCCATAACACCTTTGCTAAACCACACGTCAGATGTCATGACTCAGAACGGTTGGTACAGTCGGGTCACAGGACATCAGATTAAGCCCTGGCACCTACCCCCGTGATCTGAGTAGCACCTCTCCACCCTACACTCAGATCCAGCTGGAACGCTCTGAAGTGACCAGAGGCCACATACTCCTCCAGACCTCGTCCTTTCCTCCCCATTCCACCCCATCTTCACCACTCTAAGGTCAGCCTGGAGGGTACCACCTTCTCTAAGGAGTACCCATGGTTCTGAAAGCATAAGTGACACCACTCCTTGTGTTAATTTCACTGATTAGAACCAGTACTCTCCCATCTGTCTCCCTCATTAATCTTAGAGGTTCCATCCCAGCAAATGTTTGCTAAAATGTTGTTGTATAAATAAAAGAGATGAACGAATGTGACTATCCATCCACCTCCATCCTTTTCACATTGATTGTCTCAAGTATTACAAGGGCAATCTTTTTAGCAAAGAAAAAACAATTACAGATATTAGATGGCCAGAGGAGACCAAAAAAAAAAGGCGGGGGGGGGGGTGGGGGTTTCTCCTGGGAGAAGCTCAAAGAATTGTTAATTGACATATTGGTGATAAACTCTCTCTGGCCAAGAATCTCAACAACATTCTACTAATTTTTTATTATTAACTTTGCACTATTGTTCTTCACGCAGTGTGCTCTCCAAAGAGAATATTTAAGTTCAAGCAAATCTAAATTAATTCTTCACATACAATTTTATATGTTTATCCATATCAAATCCTTTATATCACTTTCACTGTACCAATTTAGTTCAACAATCATGTAAATCAAGTTTTGAAATTATCAACTTCATCTGACAAGTCATCTGTCTTTCAAAATTGTTGACTATTGATTGCATTGGAGATATTCTCTAAATGCTCAATGCCCTTTCTCCTTTGACATTTGTCTTCTATTATTTTATTAAGGATTCAAGTACCTCAGTAACTGTCAAGTTAACTTTTGATTAGCATTATTCTCCCGTTCCTTTATTTCATAATACTATACGAAAGTGTAATATTTTTCTCCTAACTAGGGACCAGCTTTTCCCTAATTTCACGAGCCAATTTTCTGTTACATAAGGATGTACATCTGAAGGTCCTCTACTATACTAGACTTTATAATTAGTTCACTAGCATATTAAACATCATCAACCACTCACAATGGCAAGGCCTTTCTTAGCTCTCAGGTGTTAAACTTCCACTAGAGTCTCTACACTTCATTTTGCTCATATATAGACTCTTCATCTTGAACTTGAATCTTCATGGTACTAAAAGCTATACAAGAATGTATCAGAAGTCATTCACGCAATACAAATATCTACCGAGCACCTACCGTGTGCTAGGCACTCTTCTAGTTGCTGCCATTAAGTGATCCCTCGAGGACTGTACATTCTGGTGATGTAGGTCACCAGAGAGATCCCTTGTACATCTCCCTCACTGAGAGGATGAGAACAATGGATAAACAAGTAAGTGCAGATGATGTCACGAGGTGATCAGTACTGTAAAGTAAAATGAAGCCGAGGAAGACATCAGGGCTGCAGAAAGTGGAGAAATGCTAGTTTATCCCGGGGGAGTCTGACGGCGGCACTGCAAAAGCATTTGAATGGCTCATTATCCACTTTCCTGTCCTGAGTGTTCCAGTTTCAAATTAATTCCTTGTACATCCTGGCTATTCATAAAGCCGTCTGGCCCTGGCCGCTACAAGGCGGCAATAAGACTGGATGGTTCCAAAACATATGGCCGCATGTCTGTTTGTGTTACCTTCAAAGTGCAGAGGTCTCTCATTGCTAATATAATCCATTCCTCCTTCTCCTTGAGGAAAGAGCCATGTAAAGCAAATACGTCCTGATCATGTATAACAAGCCAATTAAGTCTGTAATCACTAACATTCGTTGATCATTTACAATGGGTCATGCATGTGCTAAGAACCTTATTGCATTAATTGATCATCTCCTCAGAACAAGGCTACAAAACAGGTTACATTATTACTCCCATCTTATAGGTAGGGAGACTGGTGTTACAGGGTTAAGATATCTTGGCTGAAGTTAACCTATCAGTAAGTGGTGGAGACAAATCCAAGCCTTGATAGTCAGGCCACAGAGAGCATGCCCCTCTCCAGGAAGCACGGAATCCTGCAACACCAAGAACGGAAAGATCAGGCTCTGAGTTATTCACACCTTCCTCAACAACCTCTACCATCGTGGTCTCACCCGAGGCAGGACAGCAGCAAATGCATGTGAGCTGCACTCACGCACTCACACCGAACCTCAGAGCTGCAGAAACATCACTGTCACTGAGCCAATGGCTCACCTGATGTTTGGACCTTTGTGATCCTTTCCACAGGTGAAAAGAAAGGTCATGAAAGAACTTCAGAATGAAACAGGTTCCCTTTAGCTAGGACTGGCAAACAAACGATGCTTTTAACTTCATCACAATTCATTTTATTCTTAGGGGATTTGTGGGGAGGAATGAGGAGTGGCACAGTGAAGGGGGGGACCTCATGGAGAATGTGTGTGTGTGTGTGTGTGTGTGTGTGTGTGTTTGTAAAACTAAACACTTCATACTTCATATCTACGTAGGGAACATTTATCTGGATTAACAGGTTCAATCTGTATGTTCACAGTATGTCACTACAATCTTGTGAAATAGGCTATATATTCACCAAAAGAGTCTTTTCAGTCAAGTACATACTCAATTTAGAATAATAATGCCTGGAATTAAGGGCTAACTTAATAAGGGCTCACTCAATAAGGGCTAACTCTCTTTCTCTCACCTGCAGCTCTCCTTTATCTGACCTTAGTAAAAGGTCGGAAATCCAGGTCAGTACTAAGGTTTTCCCGTCTCCACCTCGCACTTGTTCGTACATTCTTTGAGTTACATCTGTGGCTCCAAATCTTCACTAGTCATTAGAATGATCTGGGACTATCCTGGAAAATGCTGATTCCTGGGCCGCCCACCCAGAAATCGTGAAATTTGGGTCTAGGATGAGGGTCAGGCGTTATTTTTACAAGCTCTCCAGGCAACTGTAACTGCAACCAAGGCGGGGAATCACTGCTCTAGGCTGGAGAGCACTGCACATCCATCCTAAGAGATCTTGTTAAAAATACAGATTCTGATTCAGTAGGTCCAGGGTGGGGCCTGAGAGGCCGCATCTCTAACAAGTCCCCAGGTGGTGCCTTGGAGTAGCAAGGCCCCTATCTGTGCTGCCCAGTAAGTAGCCATTAGCCACCCCGGCCTCTTAAATCCCGTTCCTGGGTCTCCCCTGCCTCATTTCAAGGACTCAACAGCTGCATGGGGTTAGTGGCTACCACGGTGCACAAAATACACGTCACTGAAATTTTTTTATATATAAACAATTTTGTCAGACACTGAATTTAGCTTAGCAAAAATATAATTAATCATTAGTTCTACACTCTGTTTTATTAACTTTTAATCACTAAGAAAGGATAAGACATAAGGCAGTCCTGCTTCTTTTTAACTTTAATTAGAAAACATTATATAGAGAGAACAATTTTCCAACTTATTTGATATAAGGAAAATAACCTACATTTTCTAAGATTTCATTGGACTTTTTTATGTAATATTTTCATGTGTGCATTTGCACATTTTGGGAATCATAATACATGTCCATGACTCCCCAAAGAAACAAAACAAATATTTACAGAAGAAATTTTTTATTAAAGTGCTATATTTGGAATGAACCCACTCTGACAATTCAAATCCTACTGCAAATCTGTACACAACATAGAAACTTCCAGTAATAATTGGGGGAGGGAATATTATTTTAAGAAAACCAAGCAACTGCTTGGCTGCTTTTTAATTGAGGAGATAAAGCACTTTAATATAGATAACACATTTCTAATATTTAAGAAGCACTTTTACAACTATAAAGCCACGAACTTTACCCATAACTCTGACAGCCTGACAAGCAAGCAAAGAGAATTCAACCCAATAGTAGTTTCCTAGGCAACAAGCACAGATACGACCAGTGGAAAAAATGAAAAGAAGGAAAAGCATTGAAGCATTTCCAGTGGGCTTGAGAAACAGATTTTAATTGTCAAAATGCCACAAAGACAACAATATTGAAAATCATTTCACTGAAAACGATTCAAAGCAGAATGCCATTTTCATTATGGCAAACGAGGTGTGGAGAAATAGAAAAATTAGTTTCCTTTCCTTTGCTCTGAATTAAGTAGGGATGGTAATCAATCTTGTTTGATTTTACAAAATCTATCTACATTAGTATAGATTTTTAATATGCCTCTTACTTTTCTCCACAAATGTGACTATCTGCTGATTCAACGTACAAAAGAGAGTCACCAGGATGACGGGGTAGCACAGGATACAGGGTGCGTCTGGGCATCCTCTGTTACAAAGACATGCTCATACATGCTTCGGTCTTACTTCAAAAGTAAACCACACACACACACACACACACACACACAAAAGTAAACCACACACTTCACAACACAGATTAAAATAGCACTGGGTTGTCCATATTCTCACCAGGCTTCTGTTTCCTCATCTATAACAAGAAGGGCTTGGATTCAAACTCAAAAACCTTTCTGGCTCTAATAGCTTTTGACTTTTAGAAATAAAGTATAGAAGGGCTCTTTTGTCTAAAAACATTGAAACAAAACAAACACTATATTCTAAGCCATTTTAAAACTTTTTCTTCATAGGATCTAAACGTTGACAGTTAACCTTTAGAAAATAATATTATAAATGTCCCACTTCACGGGTATTAAAATGTCTACATTTTACATCAGCTTTTGTAACCATGATGGCATTTGCTCTCATATCTAAGTCAGGAACATTTACTTGGATTAACAGAAATGTGCTGGATGCTCATAATTTATATTTTCACACAATGTGCCACTACAAGCTTGTGAAATAGTCTGTATTTTCACCAAAAGAGTCTTTCCAGCCAATCGTTTAGTCAATTGGAACTTAGGTTGAATTGATCAAGTAATTCAGGCAAAACTACCAATTTAGTAGTTGCAGGCAAATGTCCCAGAAGTGTTTTTCTGATAATTCACCTTTCAGTGATTGGTAAATTAAGGGAATGAATAGCAAAATGGGGCTTCCAAACAAGAATATGTTCACTGTTTTCTCTTTTTCTATCTTGTCTATCCAACAAAGCCAGATTAATACATTATAATCCATTCCCCAGAGCCCTTGAACTTTATTAGATCCCGTTTAATGCCCTCATGCTCCTCTGGAATTGCCTCCATTCACTTACATTGGCTTTTCTTTTGGCTTTTCATCTTACTCTCTAGATTCTTTTCCTGTTCACTCTTCAGAACACTGAGTATCAATATACCTCCATAGAAATAAGCTCCTTCATACGTGATATGTGTAAGATCAACTGAAAGAAAATTTAAACAATATGGCCATTAAAAGAAAAATGAAAAGAGTAAGTGCTAAAAGAACCTCATAGGTAGACCGACTGAAATTATGTGCACGTCTGCGAGGAGGCTGACAAAGCCTGTATTTGGTCAGGAAGTTTGAAAAGGAAGGAAATGTTAAAAGATTGATCTTGCTTCCCTTTTCACATGAGCTGCCAGGGAGCAAGCCCAAAGTTTTGTGGACTTAAATGTATACTATGTGATAGATGGTACAGACATACATTACATAGAGATAAAATTTTCTTTTCCTTTGTCTTAGTTTTCAACTTACAGTTTCCTTTTTCACAACTCTCTATTTTTATTTTCTAATTATTGTTTTTATTGTTATTTTAGAGACCAACATAAATCCATGTCTACTAGATAATCAGAGCACATATCTAACATTATTGGATCTATACAGTATCAACAATATATTTATATAAAGGATGGTAAGCTTTAAAGTATCAAAATTAACAGGATATATACAACCGAGTCATTCTAACACGTCTAGAACTTAATATACTCAAAAGTATATGTTGAAGAAATTAGTTAATTGGCATTTATTTATTCCAAGCAACAGTATTCAGATTATACATCACACATTTCACAAGAGGCCTGGGACTGAACACTGGTCTTCCTTTATGAAGAAAAAAAAAGTAACATCAAACCTTTGAAACCTCAAATTTCAAAAAATCTCATATGCTCTAAAGCAAATTATGGGTAAAGACGATAATGACCTAAGTGTAGGATCTTTACAAGAGATTAAACAATGATTTGACAAACCACAATCTTTTTGTGCTTGCATTTCTAAAAAGAGAAAAGGGAAACTCCTATTGAAAAGAAATAGTATGCAGTATCTTTACAAATTAATCATAAGATTCATTAAGAATAAACTGGCTATCAGAGAGCTAGCTCCATGTCAAAACACATTAACTGAATTAAAATATCTAAAATAAAAATCAAATATGTTGGGGCTTCCCTGGTGGCCCAGCGGTTGAGAGTCCGTCTGCCGATGCAGGGGACGCGGGTTCGTGCCCCGGTCCGGGAAGATCCCACATGCCGCGGAGCGGCTGGGCCCGTGAGCCATGGCCACTGAGCTTGCGCTCCGCAACGGGAGAGGCCACAACAGTGAGAGACCCGCGTACCGCAAAAAAAAAAGAAAAGAAAAAGAAAAAAAAAAAAACGAACTATGTTTCTATGACAGCTAAGTGACTAGAAAAGAGCAAGCAGGAAAAGAACCCTACCTTTACTTCTCATCAGGCTAAAACTTGAGTGGGCTGCTGTGTACCACTGGGTGTGCATTGCCAGCTATGCTACTGCACATCCCAGAAAGGGTAATCATCACAAAGCGTTTGCGAAGATAGACAGTCATAGCTCAGGTTCATCTTTACCATTTCACACAACTACAGGCATAGGTATGATATGAAAGATCATATCCTCCCGCTATGGGGGAGGGAGGCTATACACATTTTTTAGTACAAACATGGTCAAATATGAACATTCTCTTTCCCTCCTTTCCCCAATTCAGCCAGTGTCTCAATGTTGCTAATCTATAGATTGATTTACCTGTAACATTCTCTCTTCCTCCTCCACTGACTCGCCCCAAATTTGCTCCAGGCCCCGCACAATTGGAATTGCCTGCAGTAAATACCTACCAAACTTGCCTTATTCCACTGTTTTTAATCAATTCAAAACATGTGACTTGTTTGTGCTTCACACAGGTGAGCTCCAGAGCTGGTTCAAACATCTTAGGAGAAAAGTTGAAGTTTTCAGAAATTTTTGAGAGTTGGTCGTTAAACAGAACCATTATTAAAATTTAAATTATATAAACGTATAATTAAATAGATTATATTAAAAACAAGGATAATACTCAAAACACAGCGCTTCCAGCTCCTTTACCACATGTTGTTACATATACTCGTGATGCATCAATTGCATCCACGTGGTGGAAACACTATAATGGCGCATTTCTCTCCAATTCTGTGTTCAGTGACATGATACTGGGAACTTGACATTGGCCACAGTGAGAAACCATGGAAATGGGCAAATGCTACAAGCCAGGTCTTTTTTGGTTTCAGAGATTCAGCTGTTAAACAGTTACCAGCACACCAGTGGATGTGGAGACAAATCCCCTATTCCCCTGGAGTCACCAGAAGCACAAGGCACTTCAGGACCACACAGCAAGTCTGTGCAGTCAGGAAAGACCCACCAGAGAGACTGTCACTTGAGCAGTGCCCCGAGGGATAAGTTGAGGTGAGGCAGGTGGGCAGTGAGGACAGAGAAGCAGCTTTACCACACTCAGGGGGAAACAGGGTGCTCGGAGCCTGAGACCCACCCAAGAAACTCAAGCAAGGGAGCTGAGTACAGGGTAGAAAAGACAGAAGCAAAAGAGTTCTCGTAAACCTTACCAAAACTTACCAATATCAACTGTATTAAAAAATACTGGGAAGCTAAGGAAAGTTTTGAAGCATTGGGGCAGAAGGAAGAGATGTGGGTTTCTCAACAGTCACTCCTGCTATGAGCAGAACGGACTCCAGGGCTGCCCAAGAGAGGACACAGAGAGACGAGCCAGAGACAGGCCCGGGAGCTTTACTTTCCTGATAACAGAGCACCAATAGCAAAAACCTTCTTCAGCATGCCGCAGTATCGTTTTTTATTTATTTATCATTTAAACGCATGCTCAACTAACAGAAGCATTATTAAACACATACAAGCCTCCAATAAAGATATTAAAAAAATAAAGATAAAAATGCCTCCATCAGATTAAAAAATATATATACAAGAAATGGTAAATTCTAAACTACAAGACAATACAGATGTATGCAAAGCTTCAGTATTGTGTCCCCACGTCCCTGATCATGACCCAGCTGCACAGACCGCCACCGACACCAGCCTTGGAAGGTGAAATGCGGCTCATCAAGTCACAAGGCTTGGTGAGGCTTCAGGAGCTGGGGCCAACGCCACTAGGGACAGCCAGTTCGCACAGACCCTTAAAGACCCCGGCAGCTCCGGCCGTGACCAAATGCCCCCACGGTGTCCACTAGAGACGGCGCCCTGGCCACTCAGTTTCACCAGGGGCACATATAAATGCTAAGCTCACTAACGGAGATGCCAGTTCTTCTTCACTAATAGAACAACAACAAAGCCCTAAACCATGGGCTGCAAGCCATTATAAAAACACCCTGGGGCTTCCCTGGTGGCGCAGTGGTTGAGAGTCCGCCTGCCGATGCAGGGGACATGGGTTCGTGCCCCGGTCCGGGAACATCCCACATGCTGTGGAGTGGCTGGGCCCGTGAGCCATGGCCGCTGAGCCTGCACGTCCGGAGCCTGTGCTCCGCAGCGGGAGAGGCCACAACAGTGAGAGGCCCGCGTACCGCAAAAAAAACAAAAAAACAAAAAAACAAAAAAAAAACACCCTGGATTCCTCTGAGGGATTCCTACCAATACCCGCATGCTGGCAGCTCTGTGTTCTGGCATCTACTGACAGCCAAGCAGAATGTCCTTCAGTGCTTCTGACATCTGCCCAGGACGACCTCATCACACTCACAGTCATAGTGCCCACGGAAACACTAGTGTGTGTGTGTGTGTGTGTGTGTGTGTGTGTGTGTGTGTGTGTGTGTGTGTGTGTGTGTGTGTGTGTGTGTGTGTGTGTGTGTGTGTGTGTCGCTGCACCACGTGGCTTACAGGATCTCAGTTCCCTGACCAGGGATTGAACCCGAGCCCCAGCAGTGACAGTGCCGAGTCCTAACCACTGGACCGCCAGGGAACTCCCAACACTAGTCTTATAGTTGCCTAAAAACTTCATCAGAATTCAAATTAAGGAAACTTGGAATTGACAGGAAGAACCCATGCAGATTAGTGCCCCTAGAAAGATTCATCTCTCAAATAATCAAGAGTAGATTCACTACACTTTCAGGCATCACTTTGAAAATACATCGGGATGCTCTTTTTTTATTTTAATTTATTTATTTTATTTATTTATTTTTGGCTGTGTTGGGTCTTCGTTGCCGCGCGTGGGCTTTCTCTAGTTGTGGCGACCGGGGGCTACTCTTTGTTGTGGTGTGCTGTTTTCTCATTGTGGTGGCTTCTCTTGCTGTGGAGCATGGGCTCTAGGTGCGCGGGCTTCAGTAGTTGTGGCACGTGGGTTCAGCAGTTGTGGTGCACGGGCTTAGTTACTCCGTGGCATGTGGGATCCTCCCAGACCAGGGCTCGAACCCGTGTCCCCGGCATTGGCAGATGGATTCTTAACGACTACACCACCAGGGAAGCCTGACCAGGGTGCTCTTAATTTTAACTTACTTTTAGGCTTAGCAAAATAAAATCAATGTACCCAAATAGCAGTCTTTGAATACCTCTTCCCATTAACAGGACAAGACTGCTTTGGGAAGCGACTGATTCCAGATGTGGGGCAGAAAATATATAAGATGAGCATGGAACACAGTTCATGGCAGAAAGCAAGGATGCTGTTATCAAGAACACTCAGGAGCCAGTTTAGAGAGGTCCCACTGCCACGAACAAGGATGATCTGAGCAGCAATAAGAACAATAATGCAATAGACTGAAATAACAACTATACTAATGCTTATGGGTTCTTACTGACTTTTCTAAAGAGGGAAAAAGGAAAAGTGAAACCAGGAGATGCTAGCCAAGAAAACAAACTCATTATTATGAAAACTGATAAAAAGACAGAATTGGGCATGTGGTCTGTTCTTCCTATACAAAGGATATCTCAGGGTAACAAACTAGTTGACAAAAAAAAAATAAATTATCTTTAGAGAAATTATGTGGCCAATAAACGAAAGAACTGGAATATCAACATGCTGCAAGCATTAAAAAAAAAAATAATGGATCTAGGCAATAATCACCAATGCTGCTGAATATCGCACAATGAGAAACAACCAGACTTCATTTGTCTCTTCAGTGAACTGTACAATACCACCTAGAGATACTGTTGTCAAAGACTCAGACCAGAATCAAATCAAGACTCTGTATCTAATAACTACCAGTTTATAAGAAACACAGGGTATGTAAGAACATAGTAGATGCCACAGGGATGGATTCAGCTCCAGACAGAGGAAAACTACCAGAAAATCAGTCCAATTTCAATGAGTAAATTGCAATGTGTATATGTGTGTGTGTGTATGCATACATATACTCATACCCATATATAGACACATGCAGACACACACAGAGAAAGAGGAACTTATAGACTAAAAGAAACATATCAATCAAATGCAGTGTGTAGATTTTCTTTGGATGCTGATTTAAAGAAACCAAATATGAAACCACATTTACAAAATGGAGTAATTTTAATAATAATATTACATCACATAGCATTAAGAAAGTATTGTATGGGGTTATATATTTAAAGTTTTACTTTGTAGAAATATATACAGTACTGAAATGTTTTCAGAAGAAATGATATAAGATCTGGAATTTACTTTGAAATAATCCCATTTGGGGAAGTATAGATGAAACAAGATTGGCCATAAATTGATAATTGTTAGAACTGATAGTTGGGCATGGCATTTCTTTACACTATTCTCTTTAATCTTGTATATGCTTGAAATTTTCTACAATTAAAAAATTGAACAGGGCTTCCCTGGTGGCGCAGTGGTTGGGAGTCTGCCTGCCAATGCAGGGGACACGGGTTCGTGCCCCAGTTCAGGAAGATCCCACATGCCGCGGAGCGGCTGGGCCCGTGAGCCATGGCCGCTGAGCCTGCACATCCGGAGCCTGTGCTCCGCGACGGGAGAGGCCACAACAGTGAGAGGCCCGCGTACCTCAAAAAAAAAAAAAAAAAAAAAACTGAACAGAAGACAAGTGACCTTGCAAAGGAAAAAATTATAAAGACAAGTGAAAATATGCAATGTAATGATACTGAATAATACTCTTTTTCCCAAATCAGGGTTAAAATTTTTAAAAAGGAAAGCTGTGTAAAGTTGCACATTCATCACGATGGTTTCTTTAATATTTTCTGTGCAACAGATGAGGAGATTCATCTGAATGAATGCATCTCCTCTGAACAGGCTGTGCTGACTTTATATCAATACAACATTTATTCAGAAGAGGCTCAGTTTCACCAAAAAGATTTGCTAAGTCAAGCCTCCTAAAGTGCTGTTTCTCACAAATTAAAGGTCTAAGATGCAACATGAAATTTAACAACATGATTAGTGGGTCTAGATGTGACCCTGAACCCATTTACTCAGATGTGCCTTGACTTTTAAAAGGTTAAGTGACAAGTACTACTGTAGTTTGATTTCTTCCATTTTTCAGAAGGATGAAGCATATTTGATGATAATCAAGGTATAGATATAAAGCAGCTGCATTTTCGCACCAAACACCTAGTAAATCTTTTCAAGGAGCAACGGAGTGATAGACAATAAGTAATGGTAGAGAAATGTGAAAAATATTCTTATATTATTTTGATGTCTTAACATTTATTGTGAGAAAACGCTCAAAAATATAATAGTTACCAATAAGATTAGCAGATGAGCTGACAGAAAAAACACAAAATTTTCAAATATGAGTAGCATAAAAACTTGAAGCTTAGAACCCAGAGGAACTGAAAGCAAATTATAAAAAGCAATCAGATGCAGGTAGAGAGTCTTCACTATTCATTAGCTTCATCTGATTAATAAGTTCCTTAAAAATCCATCTGGGTGTGTGGCATGTGTGTGATGTGTACTTATTTCAAGGACAGAGTTTATGAAAGTAAATGAAGAAAAAAATCTAGAAAACGTAACATTTCGTTTATTTAGAAACGTAATATATTCATCATACAGAAAAAAACTGCCCCATTAGTTTTATGAGCAATACCTTCACGTCATGTAATAATCTTTAGTATTGCTATGGAAATTTTAAGTTAAAAAGCTCATATCAAAAAACTCAAGTTTTCAGTCAGTAAAAAAAGACAATACTTAGGAAATATACGAAAATAAAGGCAAGGAATCACTGCAAATCACACACGCACGCACACCTTTTCCAGACATGTTTAGTACACCACTATCATGACAGTCCTGACTCTTGCATAAGAAAGTAGATTGCATGCATCAGCATTTGTGTTACCCATGATGGTGAAGCATCATTCATTGCAAATAAGTAAACAGGAATCAAGGTCTACAACAGCCAAGTTCCAGAGAATAAAACTGTGTCAGCAGTAGTTACTCAATTTATTTACAGTTCAAAACTGGTTTTTTTTTCCCCTCTAAGTATATACTCTGTCTTTAAAGTTGGTAAGGGATAACAACCACAACTACGAAACCATTGATAGCTAAACCAAACTTCTCCTCTGACACAATTAAGTCTTATATTAGGACCTTAACAAAAATGCAGCGATTCAGTATGTCTTGATAATAAAGGAAGTGAATGAAGATGGATGACGTAATCATCGAGCAGAGAGCAGTCATTTTAGATGTGGTTTCAGGAGACATTTTTTCTAATTAAGGGTCTCAATTTTCTTCACTAAAAAGAGTATTGCATTGACCCCGAATCAAGCATACCCAATTGAGGATATAGATGTAGAAGGTTGTTTGCGAGGTTGCCTTTTAAATTTACAATCTTGCAGAATGTACGAAAATCGAAATATATATAAAATTGTGTTCAGTGGAAAATATTATAAAACATTTCTTCAGTGCAAAAGAAAATTCCTATTAAAGGAATGTTAGCACCCTGGTATATAAAATTTAAAGATCAAGTACACATTTGAACTTGGATCTGTTGCAATTTTATGTTCACAGATATGAAGTCTTTTATCACATTCCATTATTCAGAAACTGAACTGCCAGAGAGGTACATAAAGCAGCTACAAAATAAAGCAGCATATAAGGAAACCCAGAAAGAGGAAAGAGTGCTGTCTTAGAAAACTTAATTCTTTAAAAGATTGGTAAACGCCCAACAATGCACTTCTTTACAGGCAAAAGAAGGAAACAAGGTGAATACCAAAAAAAAGGTCTTCAGATGAATGTGTTCATGAAGGCTCATTAGAACTAGTCTTCACTTTAACACCATTCAAAACAGAATTATTAGAAACTTCTAAAAGAGCTCAAGAATGCGAACTGATGGAGGTTCAAGAATGAAAAGTACATCTAATACAAGGCTCCATCAATTTATGTAATCACCTAAAAGTCATTGTTCAGATACTTTATGGGAAGGCCTAGAACATAACTAAACTAAACTAAAGCTTAAAAATACAGTAAGTCATGAGGAAGGTAAGAAGGAGAGCTTGAGCAAGAAGAGAGAGTACATAGGAGATAAGGAAACTGCCCGATGTTTTCAGTATTCACAAATTGCACATAATTTTTCTAATCAAAATTTCTCCCTTAGAGTACAAAAGTCAATACTCTGAAAATTCTTTTTAATTATGCAAGAGAGATAAATATCAAACAAATTGTTACATGAAAGTCAAGCAAACAGAATTATATAATAATGACTAGAGTGATGTTTTTATAAATATTGCTCTATCTGGCTCACCTAAATTAGAAATGGTCTCAGAGAAATACTTCTAATGAGATGGTTTGTCCCAGTGTTCATTACTTTCCTTTCCGATGTACTTACATCAAAATGATCATCACATAAATGTTGTTGGGTCAGACACTGATTGTCGTATCCAGAGTCACCTGATGAGGAAAGATAATGCCCCAAACATAGAGCAATGGAAGTGATATTTTTTTCACACTACCTCACATTATTAATATTATATATTAACTGTATATTGTGTAGGCAGAATAATGGCCCCCAAAGATTCGTTCACATCCTAATCCCAAGAACCTGCCATGTTACCTGACATGCAAAAGGGCCTGCACATGTGGAGTGAAGGCAAAGACTGAGGTGAGGAGATTATCCTCGATTTTCCAGGGGGCTCAACGTAATCACATGAGTCCTTAAAAATGGGAGAGAAGGGCAGAAGGAAAGGGAGGGAGGCGTGACTGCAGAAGAATGGTCAAAGGGATGCAAGGTTGCCAATGGTGAAGATGGAGAAAGGGCCACAAGCAAGGAACACAGGTGGCCTCCAGCAGCTGGAAACGGCAAAGAAATGGATTCTCCCTTCTTTGGGATTCTCCCTTGGAGCCTCCAAAAGGAACACGGCCCTGCCAACCCTTGAACTTTAGCTCACTGAGATCCACATGAGACTCTGACTTATTGTATTGTTTTAAGGTACTAAGTCTGTGGTAACTTGCTATAGCGGGAATGGAAAACTGGTAACATATACACACACAGGAAATTATGAACACCCTGCTCTTCAAAATTTATGTATTAGCTCTGATCAAACTAATTTCCCAATTTTGAAGAAAAGAGGCGCCATGTCTTCGATGAGGGAGAGAAATGAGGAAGGCAGACTGGGAAGCTTTCTGGATGAAGCACCAAGGGCAAAGCCCAGACAGACCGCTGCCCACCTGGCTCTCACCCCCCTCAGAGTGGACACATGATCCCCAAGCCCCGCCCATGCATCACAGGCCCATTCTCAGGATTCAATGCAGTTCTGCTCTATGATTTGTGACTCATCTTTTCTTCTTTCTTTTTTTTCTTTATTTGGCTGCCCCGCGTGGCATGCGGGATCTTAGTTCCCAGACCAGGGATCGAACCTGTGCCCCCTGCAGTGGAGGAGCAGAGTGTTAACCACTGGACTCCCAGGGAAGCCCCTGTGACTCATCATCCACCTTGCTTCTGCCTCCCATTCCCAAATCCCCTTACTCTGATTACATAAGAACAGTTATTATCCAGCATCAGTAGATACCCCCATCCTACTTATGCAAACTGATCACCAGCTGGTTTTTGTTGTTCTAAGTCATAAATCTTTAGGCTGCAACATCTCTGCCAAGCAAGAGAATATTCTTTTCCAATGCATTAACACAAATTCTATATTTAAAATAAACACTTCTCAAGCTGATCTAAATAACAAATTAACCAGTGGATCAGCCATGGCACAAACTGACATTTTAATTAAATGTGATGATGGGCTGAGTGAAGTAGTAATCTGAAATGCCCTTTGGCTCCTGTTCTTTCCATATTATGATTGGTCCTAGACGGTTCCGGTTGTAATTTTCTATCTTTAAACATGGGAATTATCTCTACAAAATGATTTATTTTCCTGAAGGTACATGCTGCTCCTATACCCCTTCCATATATAACCTTACTAAATATCAGCCATAGATATGTGTATCTGTACATACAAAGACTTATTACTAGGGTACCACTATAAAGACAAGAAAACGATGCTCGTATAATACGGTCAAAACACAACTGCAGCCCAGGCAACGAGCTGCTGTAATTGCTGTATTTACTCTCAACTCTGTAAGAAAGAGTTGAAAAAAATAACACAGAGTGGTTGCTTAATCCCCAGAACAGATAGAAAAGGGAGGGTAATGTAGAAAACTGTAGGGATAGAAAACTTTCTACAACTTTCAGAGAGAATACAAATGGAAAGGCATTCCACCAAGGAACAGGCAGTGTGACAGTACCTGAGAATAAGCCAGGTCCATGGTCTGGACCATGTTTCAGACCAAAAGAGAGAAACAGGAGGTGAGGTAACGGAAGCACAGTCCCCTTTTTTGCAGTTATAAAAATTCTAGATTTATTTAAGTTCTGTCAAATGCCAACTGGAGGGAAATATGTAAAGGAAGCATCAAATCTAAGCCACAGAAAGTGCTGGATAGAGATCTCTTTGTGAGAAGGCGCTGTCCTCTCTCACGTGTGTCCTGGAGCACACGATTTCATGCCGCTATGCGCACATGCTGCAGTGCCCAGGCTCTTTACTAAGCAGAAAAACAATTTGCTGAAATGTAGGCAATGAATTGATAAATAATAATTAATAAATTGTTAATTTATAAATCAATATAAATGAAATTTGTAAATACAAAATAGTATAATGAATCAATACACTGATTTAGATGTAAGGTGGTTTTTCTTCAAAACATGGCTATCACAGGGACCACTAGCTGTCCATTTCAGGGAAAAGGCAGAAGGGGTGAAAACCTCAGGGGCACATTTACCAAGCACTCTGTGTCCCTGCAGGGCTGCCTCTCGGTCCCTTCCCATTTGAGATTCACACAATGAATCTGAGAGATGAAGCCAGTCTCTAGCTGGAGACAGGAGCAAACAGAACGAGGAACGCAAAGCCACTTCTGACATTAAAAGCGATGAAAGAATAAATAAGCAAACACAGTTTCAAGAAGATCTATACAAGAGATCTGTATCAAGAGCAGCAAGAAGAAAAAAGAAGATGTTATCTGCCAGGATTTCATGATGACAAAATAATCCACATATGGGTCTCTCTGTGACATGTGCTAATAGAAAAAATAACCTAGATACCTGGTTAGAATGTAGAATGAAAATGAAAAAGAAAGCTTGTTTACAATCTAATCGTATCTGCTCAAACATTTTCATACAATTATTTTCTCTATGTAATGCACTTCTTATTGCCATTTGAAAATGGGCTTTCTTGCTTCAATTTAAATTGTACTTTCTTAATATATTCATAGCTATGTCACTTTTACAAATTTTCAAGTGTCAGTAACCGTTTCTGCACCTGATAAACAGAAAAAAAAATCGGACACATAAGATATATCCCCATACAAAGGCAAGACTGCAAGGCAAGGCCCCAGGGTCAAGTAAAATATGCTAGCCAAGGACAAAAAGAAGTGAGAAATACGGAAGTGACTGGACAGTGGAGACATCTTAGTGGGGTGGGGAAGGAACCTGTAAAACTACTCTTCCCTAGATTTCAGCAGATGTGACAGATACAGAGACTTTGTGCACAAGGAGTCCAGTTCCATAAGGTTTGGGGTGTGGAGATCTCACACAGGTGGTGCCGTGAACACTACAGGAAGCCTTTTCAATGACCAAGGACCGCCTGCTAACTACAGGCCAAAGTCCATCTGATTACATGGGACAGAGAGTTTCTAAAATATATTCCTCCTCCCAGTGGCCCAACAGTCACCACTATTAAGTGTAAAATACTGTATACATCTGTGTGGAGATTTTTTTAAATTAAGTACTTCACAAAGATGTAATTGAACAATGCAGGAAGCAAATGATTATTCTGCAGAAAGATAACTCGGAAATACTGGTGTCAGACGGGAAGTGCAAAGATGTTCTGACTTCAAGTCTGGTGTCTGGAAATGCCACAATGGTACCCTGACATACAGTAAGTGTCCATACGTTTTCGGCAATAACTCCTCTTGATGGTTATGCCATAAGCACAGACTGTGTTAGTTCACTCCACTGAGCCTCAGTTTCCTGATGGTAAGTAGGGGAGATGGACCTGGAGGTTTCCTAAGGGACTGCTCCATCCTACAAAGATGTGGAAACCTGTCCCCAGCGTCCCTTATGCAATACAGTATACTTATAGCCTCTGTGGGGAGAATCCATGCACATGTCTAGATTTTCGTGTGCTCTGTGGAAGGAAAGGATTCCTGGGTAAAGGAAGCAGATATAAATGACACAGTATGATGAAAAGACTACACTGTTACCTTGTGGAGTGTTAAGTTCCAATGTAAAGACCACATACGAAATTTTTCAGCCCAACGAAGCAACTGATTGCTTACATTTTATTAGCATTTTAAAACCTAACATTTCTTGTGTTCTGGTGTGGGGAAAATATATCTTGTTGTGTTCCCTCCCCCCCCATTTTTCTTAATGTATGACCACATGAAAAGGCAAGTTTAAAAATAATTTTGCGGGCTTCCCTGGTGGCACAGTGGTTGAGAGTCCACCTGCCGATGCAGGGGACACAGGTTCATGCCCCGGTCCGGGAAGATCCCACATGCCGTGGAGCGGCTGGGCCCGTGAGCCATGGCCGCTGAGCCTGCGCGTCCGGAGCCTGTGCTCCGCAACGGGAGAGGCCACAACAGTGAGAGGCCCGCGTACCGCAAAAAAAAAAATATTAAAAAAAATTTTGCAACCAAAATCACCATATGTTGATTGCTGGTTACTTCACTGGAAAATTGAAGGATGAAACACACATCTTTGCGATAGCAGCCATCAACAAAAAAGAAGGCTTTCTTTATGGTATTGAAATGCCATCTCTGGAACAAGCATCTTGGTCCGCAGACAGCGTGCCTGCTGCCGAACTGCTGTCGCCTGACAGCCCGTCTTATCTGCCAAATTGCTCATTAGGCCTGGCAATTGTCACCTGCGCCTCCAGTTCATACTCCAGCAGGGAATAAACATCAGTCTGCTCGCACCATCCTCGGCAGCAAGCTTCCAACACCCCCCTCAGTAGCCCGGCCCCCCCACCTGCAACCCTCCAAACACACTCACCTTGTATACACACCATTATTTTTAAAATGTCAATTCGGCTTCCAGCTCTTAGAAGCTAGCTTAGCTTAAATAAAGCAAAAAATACAAAAGACAGAGAACATGCAACATAAGCCCCGTATTACAATGTGAAGTGGGCTGGCCAATAATTCACTTAATTATTCATGCCAAAAAAGAACACATAAACAGTCTGAATGTAGTGAAGAACGCTCATTTCATGGAGTATTTCTGAGTGCACAGGTGACAAGAGAGCAGAGCAGATCAGAGGAGTCCTCTTCCAATGGGATCTGACCCATCCAACCTTGACTGTAAGTCTGAAAGGAGAGTACTCCAATTTATAAATAAACAATAGAGGTACTGTGGCAACCAGAACAAAGAGGTAGCTGAGAGTACTCCAGGCTCTCTGTCTTTGCTGCTTCCACTGATCGCTGCCAATGAGCGCTCTGACATTCAGAGGCGGATCGATACACAAAAAAGATACAAAAGAGGTACTTTGTGGGCAAAAAGCACCAAAGATATGAAACAGAATGTCTGAAACCCCGTAAAACAACTTCTGATGGAATACTGTTTTTCATTTTGCAGAAGTAAAATATTCACCACCAACCCTGCAATTAGCTAGAAAATTACAATAATTACAGCAATTTTGTATCCCATCTCCAATCCAATTAATAGATATATGACCTTGTCAACATGTAATAATCAGATTGCATCTACAACAAAACTGGATGGGTTTTATATGCTGAATAGAACTTGCACAGTAAGAAGGTAATTATTTGAAATACTGAGAATGCCATTTGTATGCCATGCTCCACTTCACAAGTTAAAAGGAAATACAATAGGAATATTATTTCTATTTTCAGTATATGTTTAAATAAAATCTGGAAAATAGTATTCTAATACCAGGTAATGTTAAGAGAATAGGTCTCTAAACCAAAGATCTTGGATCTCGTAGCAAGAAAAAACCAATCCGTATATTCTTGAGTAAGAAAAAAAATTTAGAGCTCGAGAAAGAGGCGGCGGGGTCGGGGGCACCTAACTTTGACACAAGCCTTGTACAGCAGTTCTTTTTTTTCTTTCTTTCTTTTTTTTTTTGTGGTACGCGGGTCTCTCACTGTTGTGGCCTCTCCCATTGCGGAGCACAGGCTCCGGACGCGCAGGCTCAGCGGCCATGGCTCACGGGCCCAGCCGCTCCGCGGCATGCGGGATCCTCCCGGACCGGGGCACGAACCCATGTCCCCTGCATCGGCAGGCGGACTCTCAACCACTGCGCCACCAGGGAAGCCCTGTACAGCAGTTCTTGATGTCTCTAAGTTTTCAAAGTTAGGGAGCTAGTAAAATCTTACCAATTAGTTAAAGAGCACCATTTTCAGCAACATTTTGCCAGACGTGGATAAAAATTAACTATAAAATTAACACAGCTCAGAAAGGTTAAAAGACAATCTAATCGGATACTTTGTTTCTCAAAATTTCTACAGCAATTCTATTTCTAGGACTTCTTCCTGCCAAGGAATCTCGAATCTTCAGTCTGGCTCTTCCAAAGGAAATATTAAATCAGTATTCTGGGATGAAAAGAAATCCTGCCATCATTCTAAAGCCAGGCTATCCCCAGAATGTTTGATCTCTATAAAAAGCCTTTGAGAATTAAAAAATAAAAAGATCACAAGTGGGGGAAAAAAAATGCTAGACTTGGTCTCAATGATCTGCTCCAGAAATTGTGCTCCTGGGCACAGTAGGTCTCTCTAAAACTGGATTTGTGAACAATAAAAATACAGTTAAACATCTATCACAGAACCGTGAGGTTTAGAGAGCATGGTTCGGGCCTCCCTGGTGGCGCAATGGTTGGAAGTCCACCTGCCGATGTAGGGGACACGGGTTCGTGCCCCGGTCTGGGAAGATCCCACATGCCGCGGAGCGGCTGGGCCTGTGAGCCATGGCCGCTGAGCCTGCACGTCTGGAGCCTGTGCTCCGCAACGGGAGAGGCCACAGCAGTGAGAGGGCCACGTACCACAAAAAAAAAAAAGAAAAGAGGAAGAACATAAACTCCTTGATGGCAAGGACTAGGCCATATTAACTCAACTCTGAACTCGGATCACCTCGCACGAGGCCTGGCCAGCACAGACCTACTGTTGTTTTATTTCCGAATGAATGGTATTAATACTGTAGAAAATGACTCATAGGTATTGGGTAACTTTCACATAGTCACCAAACCTTGTATTTAGTAAATGTTTAACACGCATTTACCCAGTGCCTGCCAAGGCCATAAAATCTAAATAACGTTAGCAAATAAGAGTCAGAGCTTCTCGCTCTGAATATTTGCATATCTTCCCACTGATGACTGCAAGACAACACATATGCTTCAAGTGTAACTTCCTTTTCTCAATTAAAACAAGGTAAAAGCGATGTCTGGAGTTGAAAACAGCATTTAAATTTTAACACACAGAGCCAGCCAAATATGGGTGGTGGTGGTTTAAAAATCTTGTTGAGTCAGTGAAGTCAAAAGATATAAATGGGGGACTTCCCTGGCAGTCCAGTGGTTAGGGCTCCACACTTCCAATGCAGGGGGCCTGGGTTCGAGCCCTGGTCGGGGAACTAGGATCCCACGTGCCACACAGCGTGGCCAAAAAGTAAAAAATAAATTTAAAAAAAAGATATAAATGGATGGGCAGCAAGCCATTGAAATTCTTCTTAACCTAAAGACAGGACTGGCCTTTCCTCCAACACATTTTTAAGGTGCAGCTAAATTAAAGGTGCACCTTGCTTTGTAAAACACCTGAATAAAAAAACCACAACAGTAGCACAGCAAAAAGCTCTGTATTTCATTATATACATTAAGGTGTAATTACTCACATAAAGACGCTGTTTTCCAAACATCAGGCACCTATGAATCCTTGTACTCTTGTTTCATTAAAATCTTCTTTAAATCAAAATTAGGCAATCCATTTATTAAACACAAGCTTGTGCCAAGAAGATAATCATTAAGGCATGGACTTAATGAGCTAGTATACAATAAAAGAAAAGAAAATGACCTGCACACCCCCTACATGTTACTTCATATACCATACATGGTATACACCTCACCTTTTGAAAAACACTGCCCAAAGTAAATCGTACGTAAGATTTTTTAAGTAGTGTATCCATGTAGTAATCAAGTTACTTCCACAAAATCAGTTTAAAATATATTTGTTCATGTATGTGCACAAACAACCTACGTCTCCTGGATACAAGGAAAGGTCCAGCTAAAACACCTTACAGTGGTTGTTAATGTCCACACTTCCTTGGAAACATTTTCCACTGTGCCCAGCTCTCACTACGATTATCCTTGTCCAGGTGATAGAAGGCAATTTTAGAAAGTGGTTAACATTGGTCTGCAACCATACACGACCCCCTGGGCATCACATACATATCCCATCATGCAATGTGCCTTTCAATCCTCTACATCTCTATATGGCATACTTTCCCTGTGGTTTCTGATAGATCGTCAGATTTGTTAACTGTTAAATTGACGTATATATGTATATACACATACATATATACATACACACACACACACTCACTCTCTCTCTCTCTCTCTCTCTCTCTGTGTGCATATATATATATAGAGAGAGAGATTCTCAAGGGACAGTGGAAGCAGAAATAGCTTATGAACATCTAGAAGCAAATTACCAAAATGCTACAGACTGCTACCAATGTGAAAAGTGGGGACAATGATGCATTTTTATAAGAATAAACTATATATTCTAAAAATTATCTAACTATATTCTATATATTATTTTATATATTATTACCTATCTCTATGTGAAGATCTACTGAAGACCACATCACACAAGACTAAATTTTCCACTTGAAAAACTGAAATGTTTCTAGATAGATGTGCCTAAAAGATAAATGATTTTTAAGTTATAAATTTCTTGAAATAGGCCTTCTTAGTCTCAACAATTGTTCAATGATAAGATTATACAATTACAAATGCTAAATAGAATGTTTAGCAGAAGCTCTTCACTGTGAGCTTGGCAGGAATGGCTGCAGAATTCTTCCAGCTAGTGTCCTGGAACTTGGGCACTGGGGATCCTAGGATCCCTACTACACACTCACTAAGACCAATCCTTTCGTTTCTTGAGAGGGCACCTAATAGCAACTCTTCCAGATCCTGAAGATAACAATCCTTGAGGTCCCTTCAGCCCCTGCTCTCCAGATAAAGTTCAAGTAACTGGTATAACCAACTTGATGGTCAATCCAACACACTGTGTTTGGTTTCAGTGGAAGGATGTTGATTATTTCTATCTGTTCTAGAGTTCATACAAAACACATGGAAAGAAAAATGCAGGTAGTATAAGTTTAACTATTATCCTTATTTACCTTTGGTGAGCAATTAAAAGTCTACCAGTCCAAAGTAAAGTAAGGCCAATCTATGAAAACATAAAGAATCTTGCCCCCCTCTCTTGCAAAAGACACTTGCCCAGGTTCTAAACTTAATCAGTTTTTGATATAAACAGACAATGAATTCCATTCACAAGAGCATGGCTGGATAACACAGTCGGCATCCCCGTAACTGAAGACGAAATATGCACTCACTGGCACGGAGGACTGAAGGGGTGACCTCGATCTCACTCGTTGCTTGGTAAGGCTGGAAGGCTGAAACACTGTTGGTGCCGAGCTCACTGCCAAACATCTCCGGACTCTGGGTGCCTGTGGAGCTGGCACTGGTGCCGTCACCTCCGTGATGCGGGTCCTGCTCATCAAACACTGCTACCAGCTAGAAATGACAGGTAAATTTGCAATTATAAACAAAGGCATTTAAAATGACAACCAACAACTTACACCACCTTTGATGTAAATCTACAGAGGAGAAATATGGATATGTACACACCCAGGAATGTTATGTTTTAGGAAAAGAAACTTCAAAGAAATAGTCTTGCCCTGAGTTTTGATGCTTTATTTTTATATTTCTAAGTCATACACTTCATATGCAAAATTCTCTGGGTGAAAATAAAAATAAAACGGTTTTATATCACAGAATGCTTAAGGGGATGGAGTGGATTTAAATCTTTTTGTAAATGATATATCAAGTGGAAAAGAAAGTGCATATATACCTATATATAATGCATATACATGATATATAGTTTATACAGCAAAAGGTATAAGGGACCCTTCATATGGGAAGAAGGGTATATTAAAAACTGTGCAGTATCTGCTCATTTGTGCATAAGAAACACAGAAAGGATACAAGAAACTAATGAGACGGGTAGGCTACAGGGAGTTAGTAGGAACAGGGTTGAAAGAGAGAGAGAATGGGAACAATAGTGGAGATAATGGGGCGGTAACACTTTTCTGAATATATTTTTCTGTAACTCTGACTCTTAGAACCATCATAATGATTCAAATACTTAAAAGAGAAATAAATAATTGAAATCGACCAGGAGGCAAGGTGGGGTCTGGGGGTCGGGAATCTAAAATGGAGCACAAACAAATAAACCCAGCTATGTTACAAATGAAAAACAGAACCACACGAAAAGGGTGGGGAAGAAAAGAACTAAGTCACTTTACGAAACTTTTTTTTTTCACTGTTTAACGTAAGGCTAAAGGCAAAAAGAACCTTCACAGAAATATTGTATTCTAGTTAGTAAAGCTGTCCCTTACAAGCGCATGGTTTAGAAATTCATACTCCACACACACACACACACACACACACACACACACACACACACACAGCAGGAATGAATGAGAAAGAAAAAATATTTTGGCTAATGAGAGCCAAAGTTCTCACCGCCAGAAACAGAAGTTACAAGCAAGGAAATATACTGTAGTATTAGATTAGAATTAGAGGCATCAATATGAACTTGTGGTTTTATAAGGAGGTAGGCCGACGGGTATGGATGGATGTGAATACATGTGTCCTAGCTCTGTCCAGTGAGAGATCCTAGAAGCAATGACATTGCTTCAATGTCAAATTGCTGGTCCAAGAACCAATGAACACAAGTGGCCAGATCATGGTTTCTAATACTATTCTCCAATAAATGAACTAGAACTCCTTAGAAAAATAGTTAATTCCAGGGTTGGGGACAGAGAAAATACGTGATGAGCCTGGAACACCTTGTGATACTAAAGAACACATCAAAGGAAGCACATCAAAGGGAATTAGGGCCAGCCTTAAGGAGCTCCCAAGGGCCGAAACCATTTGGGACACTTGTAAACGATCAAATAATGAGAGCATTAGATTATAACCCAAGATAAACTAAACATCTGTGAGTTCGTAATGATATAAGTAAATAATCGAAGAAATAAATAAACAAATGGTGGAGAATGGACAGCTTTTCCTTCCTGGAGCATCCCAATTAATAAATATGGAAAAAATCACTAAAAGAGAAATTATCACTAGGCAACCTCCACAGTCAGAACTGTCTCAGGCAAGATCTACCAACGGACGCTAACGTTAATGGGTGAGAGTATGGTGAGATATGGGCATATCTCAGAATATCTCCCCGTAAGATGCTTTTTAATTAAAAAGAGAAAGTAGTGTCTGCGGGCAGAAACTTGGCAGACAGCACTTCACCAAGTGCTGTCCCTTCACTTCATCAACATCACGTACCCTCTGAAAGATGCACTGAGAAATACACAACGTTACTTCCGTGGTACTCTTGCCCCAAATGCATAACTTTGGTCTAATCGTGAGGAAACATCAGACAAATCTAAATTGAGGAGCATTCTGTAACTACTACTCTTTACAAATACCAAGGTCGGGAAAGTAAAAGGCTGATGAAATTGTGTACCTTGGAGGAGACTGAGGAGAAATATGAACTGCACTCAGTGTGAGCCCCCTGCCTGGCTCCTGGACTAGGCAAAAGGCCTCAAAAGGCCTCATTAGTGGGAAAGAAGGAAAATTCAGATGATTAGTTAGTAGGATGGACTCAATGTTATTCGTTTCCTAACTTTGATAACTACACTATGATTATGCTGGACGTGAACATTAGGGATAGATGAAGGGTATATGGAAGCACTCTGTACTATTTTTGTAACTTTTCTGAAATATGAAACTATTTCAAAATTGAAAATTTTCATAATACAGCATAACAAAGTACCATAAAAATTAAAATTCAACCTATTTCTTCTTATAACTAAACAGTGGCAGCACTTCTTTAAAATCTCAAAGAGTAATAAAGTTCTAAGGCACAGAACACCTTGGTCATTCACACTCCAATCCCATGCCTGGCGAAGTAAGCTCAGCCTTCCAAGAAAAGAAGGGTCGGGACTGCACACGAAAAGAACCACACCTTCTGCCGCCAATCCAAGCCTTTTCAACGCCAATACTCCAATCAGTTAACAGACCAAAAGGTGTATTCACAGAATATGGAAAGTATTTATAATTACAGTTTGTCATTTTGAACAAATGCTATTGACATCAATCAATTCATAAGACAAAAAAGAAAACCACCATAAGGTCGTAGAGACATGCGACAAACAGGAAGCTCAGAATCCTGCTGTGGCATCTTATATAATTAGCTGATTAAACAATCTGAAGGAAGGTTAAGTGGTAAGAAGAAATTAAAGTCAGATGAACAGTTGGGCCACTCAACCTTATAATAAGCAACATCAGTGGGAAAAGAAATCCTTAGCAGTTATAAAAAATGGAAAGGTGTTTGTATATATACACTAAAGTTTCCATATACAGTATATATGTGCGTGTGTTGTAGGTATATGTATGTATGTATATATACATATATATAATCAGACTGTTTATCTGATAAGCATCTCCGCATATTAGTAACACAGACAGTAACCCCTGATTCTACAGATCAGGGGTCAGCAAGCATTTTTCTTAAAAGGTCCAGACAGTAAATATTTTTGGAGCTGCGCAATTCAAACAGTCAGTGTCACAACTATTCTACTCTGCATTGTAGCATGAAAACAGCCATACACAATACATGAATAAATGAGGGTGACTATGTTTAAACAAAACTTTATTTACAAAGCAGACGGTGGACCAAACTTGACCCACGGGCCATAGTTTGATGATCCTGCACTAATTTGCTCATCCCTCTAGTAACATCCAATTTAAATTTTTCAATTTGGGAAATAAAACTAGAAGTCAAGGTACCTTGGTAACCCTGATAAGCTAACAATATTCATTTCAAGCTCTTCATCAGGATTTTGAATTTCTATACTTGATTTTAATGTCATCAGACTTCTCACAAGGTGTGTGGCTTCATATGCAGTTTGAAAATATTAAGTTCTGACATTTTGGCGCTTAATTGGAAGCAAATGAAATTCAAGTTTTGTTATTCACTTTTCACCATGATGTGTTCTCTCAAGAATCAAGTCCTTTCTGCAAACTGAAAATGGAGATTGAAAATTACAAAGAACGAGCCTTAAATGCCACACATGATGGAAGAACTTATACACATATATTAGTTTCAATAATTATCTTCAGCATTTTTAGAAAACACAAGAATTATGAAATCTGGACTGTGCCACGAACAAACGCTGTCTGAATTTCAGCGGCAGAATCACAGTCGGTGGTTTGCAATATGCCCATAACATACAATTCTACAACTTTCATTTAAACCAAGATTTAAGTGCCAGGTGCAGACATAAAGTAATTTTGTGTTAAACTGGGAAGGATATATGATTTTAGAAAATCTGCTCTACAAGAATACACAGTAGCACAGCAAAAGAAAATGAGACCTTCACAAAAACATCACATATTAAAAATCTCTATCATGTCCTTCAAAAAATAAAGGAAATGTCTTGCTTTTAAATTTGTGAAACGTGACTCAAATCCATATTTTAACAGATGGAATCTTCACTGCTGTCCATGGAGTAGATTGTTTTTGAAAGTTCACTTTAACTTTCAATAGTTATTACTTCACCGCTCTTCTGATCCATTCACCTATCCAGTCTCCACGAGAAAAGACAGGCAGAATTTAGGATAACACCCACGATGACCCGCCTATAAATAAAACTCCAAACTTGGCCACACATTGCCACCTCCCTCAGAACAAGTCATTTCAGCTGCCTGAGACATCAGAACCCTCCAACAGAAAACCCATTTCGTAAGCATCACACGTAAATGCATATATAAGCCACTTGGATCAACGGTGGCCTCTTTCATGGATAAAAATCAGATCTAAAAGCCCAGAACTGTGTGTAGCCAAGTGGCTAAGAGCACAGAATTCACAAAGAGAACTACATTCAAAACCAGCTCTGACCTTACTTCTTAGATGGATGTTGGCCTAATCCACTGGCCTCTCGGCCATCGCTAAGCCTTACCTGTCCTCATCTGGAAACAGGAGAGTGACTGTGGTAGGCAGAATAATGCCCATGACTGTCCACACCCAAATCCCCAGAACCTGTGGACGTTGCCCTTCCATGGCAAAAGGGACCTGAAGATGCGATTCAGATCAAGGACCTTAAAACGGGGAGACTGTCCAGGATTATCCAGTGCGCCTCAGCTAATCACAGGAGTCTGGATAAGTGGAGACCCTTTCCCAGCTGTGGTCAGAGGGAGATATAACAATGGTTAGAGAGAGATGACACTTCTGGCTTTGGGGATGAAGCCAGGGAGCCGTGAGCCAAGGAACGCGGGGGCCTCTGGAAAGCAAGAGAATGAATTCTCCCCTAGGGCCTTCAGGAAAGAATGCAGCTCTGCTCCACCTTGATGTTACCCATGTCAGACTTCTACCCTACAGAACTACAAGTTAATAAATGTGTGATGTCTTAAACCACTAGTTTGTGGTAATTTGTTATGGCAGCAATAGGAAACTAATCTAGTGCCAGGACCTCTCCTCCTGGACTTGTGACAAATCAGAAAGAAGGCGTGTCGACTTTCAGAACACAAGCGCATGCTTACTGTTAGCTATTATTAAGTGATAGCGTGGTGGTTGATAAATATATACTTATGGAAAATTGAGGATCAGTTTCAAGAGTAACTACAGACTGAGGCAAAATTCTTCGATACACCAATAATAAGAGGGGAAAACAACAGGAAAAGGAGAGGAAAAGGCTTGCTAGAAAAAGTCAACATCACAATAAGCACAGAGTGAAGTTCTTCTGCAGGTGCCCTCCATCCTCCCCTCAACCCCTCACACAAACACAGAGCAGCATTTTACATCTCATTTCACTGAAAAGAAAACTGAGACTCAGAAAAATTAATATGACTAGAGCTTAGCTATAAGTATAGAATGAATCTGAAATTGGAAGTCAAATCCATCCAACTTCAGAGATCTTATTTTCTCCCAACCTCACTGCCCCGGAGCATCTAACATGTCGACAGCAAAGCCTTCTGGGAAACTCCAGGCTATGAGCACCTACAAGTCTTGGAATCGAATTCTATTTATTCTTGATTAACTAAAGCTAACACCCCACCTTACCAAGTTAACATAATTTTGATACCACTACCTAAAAGTTTCTGAACATATCTGAGGGTAACCATGCTAAAGATATCATCACTCAGTCCTGATCAGAAGAGCTTTTTAAAAGAATCAAAAGATGTTGCAGATTCTGTCTTCATACAGGAAATAGCAGGGGACGTAAGTCGAGTAGTTGCCTAAGTGAGGTTGCCAAGACTCTAGGCCCAGACGCCACACGCCCTCCAAAGCCATTTTACTGCCATAGCCCTTGAGTCGTCCGTCTGTCTCTGTTGATTTCTTCATGTAAGGGCTGCGCATATCCAGAAAAAGTTGATTATTATGGGTCTCATGAACATCTTTTACACACTCAACATTAATATATCAAATTGTTTGACTCTGAAATAAAGACATGTAACTCTTTAGAAAGGCATCATGTTTCCGGCCCTGGAGAAGGTCCAAAGTACGTGGAAAAATACTAAAAATGACACTGAACTTGAAGGTGCCTTTAAGACCCTTTCTTCACCTAAGGAACATGATTGGCCTCAGTGAGTAAGCCGGACTCCACTGAATCACTTCGTCTGCGGTATCAAAGCAAAATCGGCAAGAAACACAAGAGACAACATGCACTTGATTTTGCTTCTGGTAGGGAACTCTTTGCGTTTGCCACATTTTTCAATATTCTTCCTAACACAAGACTATGATGATGATGCTTCTGAACCCCCAAGATAACGATGGCATCACGTAAAACAACACATCTCTGAACGATGGCAGGGAGGTTTCATAGGCAGATTTGCCTGTAAAGAATAAATGCAACAGAGAGAAAATGCAGTAAAAATGTGAGAGCTCTATCACAGTATAACATTCCAAAAAACTAACAATAAAAATCAAGTAGTTGGGGCTTCCCTGGTGGCACAGTGGTTGAGAGTCCGCCTGCCGATGCAGGAGACACAGGTTCGTGCCCCGGTCCGGGAAGATCCCACATGCCGCGGAGCGGCTGGGCCCGTGAGCCATGGCTGCTGAGCCTGCGCGTCCGGAGCCTGTGCTCCTCAATGGGAGAGGCCACAACTGTGAGAGGCCCGTGTACCACAAAAAAAAAAAAAAAAAAAAAATCAAGTAGTTGGAGATACATGTATTTTATGACGGAAGTAAGGCTGTCCCGTAACATACGGTTCTAAACTATCACTATTCCAAAAATGACTTTTTCTTCCCATAGGTCAATCTAGGAGTTTCTATAGTTAGGATCACACATATCGATACCTTTACCTTTTTTTTTTTTTTTTTGCCCTTTGACTCAAGGATACACCTTTAAAAACATGGTAGGCAATTCCCTGATGGTCCAGTGGTTAGCACTTGGCGCTTTCATTGCTGGGGCCCAGGTTCGGTCCCCTGGTCGGGGAACTAAGAATCCGCAAGCTGTGTGGCACAGCCAAAAGAAAAAAGAAAAGGAAAACTAAGAGACACTAGCACGGTTATATAGATTAGTGCAGTATGTTATCTACTCACAAGAGGGGACCCTAACGAGATAAATATTTAACAGTGTCATTTCAAACAATATACCATGTAGGAGGGGGTAAGACATTCCCTACCTGAACAACCAAGGAGACCAACACCATCACAAGCTTCTACCTGTGGATGATCAAAGGTTACTGTCCCACAAGAGCTAACAGCATCCTTTAAGAAGGTAATATTTCATGGACAGAGATGCTTAATAAAGATATTGCGCTTCATCTGGAAATCACAGTGAAATCTAGTCACCTATGACACTCCCCAGCTTATATTTCAGAGCTGGGATTTAATTCTGCTGTCCCTTAGGGTGACACACTGTGTCACCCACTGAGCCTCCAGACTAATTGGATTCCCAATTTAAGAGTTATGCTCAACTAATAGCCTTGAGTGTTATCAACCGCAAACCACAATGAACACATGCAAATGCTGTAGCCATCAGCTGGCTGACCCACTCGTGAGACATAATGCAAACCCTTCCCCCTCCCATCCCCGTTACCAAGGACCACTGTTCCCTTTGTACCCACCCATGAGGTTACAACTACATTACACTATTGCTGAAGTGTTAATAAAAAGCAAGACTGCACAGTAAGACAGAACAAAATGAACCTGAAACTGGCTAATCACACATATATGGGTTGACACCAAATTGGAGGAGGTGGCATTTGTTGAGATTTTCCCATGAGCACATGCAGCTTCCCCTCAAAGAGATGACGGTAAAACTGGGAAAGAAGCTCTATGAACCTCAGAATCAAAGGTAATGATGTAATAATGAATTATTGTGTAGACATGGGCCAAAAAAAACTATCAAATCAATTTTTAAGCTTTGTAATGACTGAACTCACTTTAACGACAGAGGCAACACTAAATCCTTAGTCATTCTCTGAGCCTTACTTGCTCTCATGGTTCATTAAAAACTCATTTAAATAAAGCTACAGTTTTACTGGTCGAGTAAGCAAAACAACAGCAAAAGAATATATTGGGGCCAGTGGTGTTTTATAATAGTAGTAATACAAGCTGTAACTAATAAAAACAAACTCACAACAGAAGGAGAATCTCAAGCTTGCCACTGAAAAACTTTAAATGTTATATAAGCAAGATTAATTCTCTGCTTCATCAGCATTTTAAAAATTAAGTGTATATTGTCTGATACCAAAAAAAAAAAAAACCCACAGCTTAGGAGAGAACTCTAAATGCCATGGGCACACTGAAGGCGCAGCCACTTTTCCTCCTGGCTAAGCTAAGAAAGGTGAAGAGCTGGAGTCCTTTCCCTGCACTGTACCTGGAGCCTCAACCTCAAATCTGTCTCAACTTCCAGCTCCGGGGCTTGAGATTCGAGAGGCAGCAGGTCCTCACCTACGGGTGCCCTGCCCCCGGCTCCTTGCCACTGTCAACCTCCTAACATACATCTCTCCAAAAGTGAGCGAGGGGTAGAAACAGGATTCAACAACAAGGTGTTTTAATCTGTACACAATTTAGCTTGACAATCAGTACGTGTAACACATTGACTCAGGAAGAGCTGCGTTAACGAATCGTAAATGAGAGACTCCCCCAGGAGTGACTCCTTTGATGAATTCCATAGTCTGGGGGTTGGGGATCTAAGTTTAAAAATATATGTATTATTAATCAAAAGTCCAACATCACGTAGGAAACAGACAGGCACAATGTGACAAGCGAAAACCACACACACACACACAGAGCCTTTCAATCAATGCTTTACTCTAAACTGTGATTAAAAGGTCCGTGACGAAAACCTACAGCCCCAGCGATGCGACTTGAGCTTTGCGGAGTATGTATGCACGAGTGACACTTCCCCTCTGTCCCACAAAGACATGCCACTGTACACGGACTCCACAGTCTAGGGCACCAGCCTCAACCATCCCCAACCCCTGAACCACAGACCAAAGGGATGAGAGGCTGCAATGTGACTGCTCAGCCCAGAAACGCAGCACCACCATTACCACCAGGCAGGACCGCTGCTCATGCCTGCCGTCCTGCACTTCTGGATTTCTGCCTCCACTTGGTGAGTCTGCTGAAGCTGAGTTGAGACCTTGGTTAGGAAGCCCCTCTAGTCTTTTTTACCTCCTCAGCTAGCCAGGTAAATTAAGCCAGGGCCTCTTCCACTGACCTGAAAACCTTGTCTCCGTATGCCCTCACCACCCCTGCACCTAGCAAGATACAAACGTCTACGTGAGAGGGCAGCAGGAGTCAATTTCAGCCTCAAGTCACAAGGGCAGCCTCCCATCAACCTGCGCCCTAGACTCCGTGCTGTATGGAGTGCACATGTATCAGGTGATTCCAGGCTCGCGGGAGAAATCTGCCACGGCTCATCAAATAACCACCTCACAGAACAATGCGTTCACGCACTCTCCCTAAGCAACCCATCCCTGATTCCACTGTTGAATCTATGACAAATGACTCATCACTAAAATTCCTTGCCAGTCAAATCCGGTGAACTATAATACTTTATTTTATTGGCAGTCGGTAGTGGAAAACTTCCCATCCTAAAACAGAAATTTAAAGGATCACTTCCTTAGTTCTAAATTTTGCAAATTATGTTTAAAATTAGAAGCACGAGAAAAGAAAACTTGGCTCTGGTTCCATCAAGCCATCAGTACCGAGGAGGAGTTAAGCAGAAAGCATCTCGGCACAACGGTTAGACCTAGAGATCGTGCAACAGAGGTAAGCGAATCATCATCTCTGGCATTTACAGGCAAGATCATACTTCCAACTGAAGGAACCCGCCTTGTTTCCAAGGCAACTTGCCATTTGTATAGGGGACTCACTTGGGGGTTAGTAATCCCTTAACTGCTGACTTCACAATTTGAACCAGACTCCCACTGATATCTTAGCTTCCATCTAAAAGCATCGTCAGGAAAAAAAAGAGAGTTTAACTGCTTTAAAAGACAGGAATTCAGAAGATTCTGTGGCATTCATTGACTTTGCGGGGCAGGAGAGGGACACAGGAGCAAAAAGTGACTAAGAAAAGCACAGCAGAAGAACTGGGAGTCGCTGCTGCTCAGTCATTTGTTTCCCATTGAAGATGCATCAAACGCACCACTTCTGTTCACTCCAAGTTCTGAACGAAAGTTCAGTTTATACTGATATATAACAAAAAGTCAGTCTTCATTCTGACAACCACAAGCCAATATTAGCAAAAGATCAGAGTTCAACAAATCTGTTTTGTAAAATATAACACTAATGTTACATTACAAAATGCCTTTCAGCTTAATTTGCATGCAAAAAGACAAAGTGTGACTTTTAAATATCCACCCGGAGGCAAAGATGAAAAACTTCAAACATTTTCTGACTCCTTTTTGCTACACTCATTATCTCACCACCTTCTACAAAAGGAGCTATAATGTGTCCTTGACATTATCCCAAATTATCTTCAGTATGCAAGACAATGCTGATTAAATTAAGCTCATTTAAATCAGCTGGCAGGTTTATTCAAAAAGTAACTAAATAATAAAATTCTTTATAGCAACTACTCTTCATTAGTATAACCTGCTTAGCAATGTTTTTTTAAAAAGCGGACACAGAATAAATACTAATTGCGTGTCAATCCTTTCTCCTCCATGTTTGACGGATGAAAGAAATACCTTAGAAGTTGAACATCTCCCCTAATCCACAAATCACTTTAATACTAAAATTTCACACAAATCTTTTGAAATCCAGTGCCATCTAATGGATTTAGCCAAGCACAAAGAGTTTTGAAACCTGACTTTTTGGCAGAACATATTCTGAAGACAGACAGAATTTCTGTTTTCCTTCCATTTACATCTCACAGAAAACCTCCCCATGGCTGACCTGGAACTGGGCCGGTGGGCGGGGGTCGGTCAAGTCAAGGTCATCCCATCATTTGCAGTGCCCTCCACTCCTTTCATAAGGGCGAGGCTGCCAGTCTTAGATGGGTTCCCCAGGACGACTGCGGCTCAGAGAGGTGACCCCTCCCAGCTGTGGGACCTGGACAGCTCCTCCACATTTTGGGTCTCAGTGCTGCACAGGGCTGTTGCACATGTTATTTTACTGAATTCTGAGCAAGTGCTTGGAAGGGTTCCTGCAGGTCGCAAGTACTCAATAAACGTCAGCTACCATGATGATTTTAGAGAGCGTCAAGAGATTGAGGTTATCACCGGAGGAAGATGAAGGGCTCCGGGACTAAGTTCAGCCGTGTGAACTTCATCCTGAAAACCCTGGGGCAGCCCTGAATGCACAGCAGTGTAATCTGCAGAAGGCCTGGAGGAGTTTGGAGAAAGGACTGGAAAGGTAAACATGGCAGCTCCTTAGTCCAATAGAGAAGAAGTCAGGAGGGCCTAGACTCATAGGAAAGCAGTGGAGTGAAAACACAATTAACACAAATAATTATTAAAACGCAGAGCTGAGACTTATTTAAAAGGCTTTGGTGCTTGGTGGGTGAGTGGCGCCTTGGAGGAGGGGGACAAATCTGAGATGTCTAGGCTTGGGTGGCTGGGCAGGGGACAAGTATAAGGACGAAGAAGTTTGGGATGAAAAACGATGCATCCAGATTGAGGTACATCCAGGGTCCAATTCCCAGTAGACACCTGGAGTTGGGGGTCCATGGTGGGAACGGGAGTTCAAGACTTATGACCTGGAACTGGGCGATGTCATTGGTGGATGGTGGGTGAAGCCAGGAGTTTATTTAAGGTCCCAATCTGGACGTGGAGCGTGTAGGGAAATCAGAACCAAACCGCCACAAAGCTGAGATTGCAGGCTTCTCTTCTCTTCCTCCAATTTCATTTCGGAAGAAATTTGAGAACTGACTAAACAATGTAAGTAAACTCAAGGAAACCAGGAAAGGGAAAGTATCACGGGGTAGTGATCAGTAGTATTTAAATACCACCGGGAGGCATATCAGCACTTTCTCAAGGAAGGTGACATCAATACATACTTTCAACAAGTGGGACCTAAAGCTACTGCAATACACGTGCTAAAATAATTTCAGTAATAGGGAATGAATGGTAAAAGAATAGGAAAAAAAACTTAATTTTTAGTCCACTGATATACAAAAAATAGACGCTCAGATATTTGTTCAAATAACACTAAGCAAATAAATTCGTCTTTACATTATGTTTGTCTCAACAGATGAGGATTCTGTAAACAGCTCTTGGTTTTCTTGTGAAAAGGTCTGTTTCCTTCATCTTCGTGTCCCACCCTGCTCCTGCCTGAAAGGTGCCCCAATAAATACATAATGAATTAATATCAGTTTGCATATCTATTTTGCAGCCCCTTTGAAAAGCATAGGCAAGCTAATACCAGCAGCTCATCCACTGCAAGTCCTCAGGGCATCATGCCCTAACCTCACGCCTCTGCTTGCACACCCAGAAAACCACAGCCTGCAAGAAGAGAGAAGGAGATCAGTGCAGCCTGTACCTCAGTTCACGGAATGAGACCAATTACCCATGTCATCGTCCTCCTACTTTTTCAACACTCTAACATCCAGATCTTACTATTTATTCTCTGAAACCAGAAGTACTTTTGAAGTAGGCTGAGGCTAGAATCTCGGGAAACAGTAGGCTGATGCAAAACAAAGGGCCACGGACGTTCCCGGAGTCCCTGACCCTCCAGCTGCGGTTTCCGCCTTTCCTATAGGAAGGATCACAACTTGGACTGCTGATAATACAAGGCTGCACCGGAGTATAAGGCCCATCACCTACTTCACTTTACTTATTCTTTTACTCACACTGTGTACCTACTATGTGCCAAGAAATGAACGAAAGAATGAACCTTCTCCATAGAAAAAACAAAATGCACAGAGGCACTGAATTCTGCATGTAGTTGCAGCAGGTTCACAGACCTCCCCTCTAAAAGAAAGAAGACAGAATTAAAGACACATTTTCTAACATTCAATTAAATATCAATACACATTTCTTAAATTCCATCACGTCACTCTGATTACCACAGTTATATATTAGCAGTGTAAATCTCTTCTCAATAGCCTCAAATTCTCTTTATTTCCTTGAAGTATTCCTGCTACTTTCTCTGCTCCATCTTCCCATTTTACTATATAAATGTTCAAAGCTAAAACCCAGAAATAAGGAATCACTTTACATGGATTGGAATAAAAGAGAATCATAAACAAAATTCCTGACTATTTAAAAAATGTGGGACTTCCCTGGTGGCGCAGTGGTTAAGAATCCACTTGCCCCAATGCAGGGGACACAGGTTTGAGCCCTGGTCCAGGAAGATCCCACATGCCGCAGAGCAACTAAGCCCATGCGCCACAACTCAACTACTGAAGCCCGCGTGCCACAACTACTGAAGCCCGCATGCCTAGAGCCCGTGCTCCACAACAAGAGAAGCCACCACAATAAGAAGGCCGCGCACCGCAACAAAGAGTAGCCCCCGCTTACCACAACTAAAGAAAGCCCGCGTGCAGTAATGAAGATCCAACGCAGCCAAAAATAAATTAATTTAAAAAAATAAAATAAAATAAAAAATGTGATTACCGTAACAGCAGCAGCAGTAGCAACCAAGTGATACTAATGGCAGGAGCTGACCCTTCTTATCCTCAAAATACAAAGAGCACTGCTATCACACCCTCTCAACACCCAGGGAAATGAGAAACCTACAAGGTTGCGTTAACTGGCTGTGGTCCACCACCACTTGTAATTGGCAAAACCTCCCAAGTGTGCTTGAAGCCAAAGGTTTCGCTCTGAATCCCTGCAGGACAAACATTATTTCCCATAGATCACCACATTTCCTTGTAAAAGGATCTCACACCTTTTTATTTTTATTATTATTATTTGCGGTACACAGGCCTCCCACTGTTGTGGCCTCTCCCGTTGCGGAGCACAGGCTCCGGACGCGCAGGCTCAGCGGCCATGGCTCACGTGCCCAGCCACTCCGCGGCATGTGGGATCCTCCCGGACCGGGGCACAAACCCGTGTCCCCTGCATCGGCAGGCGGACTCTCAACCACTGCGCCACCAAGGAAGCCCTCTCACACCCTTTTAGAAGATAGTATCCACCCCCAGAAAACCAACCACCACTGGGGGATCCTGAACCCTGGATTCCAGGGTCCTTGGATGAACCTCTGCTGTGACACTTTGCCCCCTCTGTACATCTGTGCAGTGGTCTCAGCGGATCACCCTGCTCTCCCCCGATGAAGTCAACACAGTCAATACCTTGGACATGATATAAGGAATTTAAAACAACAGTATGAACGACCCAAGGACTGAAAGAAGAGGTGAGAGAGACAACAACGTAGAAGAAAGTAACAACAGGAAACCAACTGCAAGCCGAGGAGACCCGGGGATTCTGGACCCGGTGGCAAACCAACCCAGAACCTGACTGCTATGGGGCCCACCCTCCTCACCAAGAGTTTTATCTCTGAAACCACTGAAAATGCTGGAAATGTCTTGATGATCCAGAAGCTGGAAACCGCTCAGACAATAAAATCACTCTCACACACAAGAGACCCCACAGACCGTACAGTCTGTCTACACAGGCGTGATAGCAAACGCAGAAAAGGCCACTGCTGGGACATTTAAGCACAGTTCCTACAACCTTGCGTACTAGCCTAAAAGAAAGGAAAATACAAACTCCCAAACTGGCCAAATTAGTGCTTATGGTAAAACACAAATCTAATTAGACACTTAACATCAAAATTGCCAGAAATAAACACACACTTCGTGTAAACAAACCATTAATAGGCTGTTGCTTTTTCTTTGAAAGAAGCACATTATTTATAAACTGCTGCCACCTTAAAACTGGCCTCATTCAATCCTGTCAGACAGTGAAACACACTTAGGCAAGTGGGAAATTAGGAGGGGGGAAAAGTCACTTCACAAATTGTGACATCACTAAGTGTCATAAGTGAATAAAACAGAATGTTGCACAAGACTGTATAAAGACAAGATCCTTATTCAATACCTTCACCAAGAAAGAAAGGCTGAATTAAACTTCCACATCTGATGAAACTATAAGTTCACTTATCAGTTTCCCCTCATAAAATAACAGTAATGGAAAACCCCTCAAATTAGTGATCCAGACTTCCTGGTGTCAAATATTCCCAGTGGAGCCTTCAAAACCGCAAGAGAGTCAGGAAATCTGAGCGCCAGCTTGCACGGGTGCTCTGGGAAGACTGGCCGCTGTGCCCTAACCTGGCCGCCTTCCTGGAAGCTACCACCAGGTGACATCCCTGGGATATAAGCTCCCTGATAAACAAGACACAACACGTGTACAAAGAAATGGGTCTGACTGATGAGAATCTAACGAAAGCTGTCTGGGTCACAGGACTTGAAAGAAAAGAAGCTTTGCAAAGACACAACACCAATACTCCAAGCACTCTGGAACGCACTTCCACCCCGGGAATTTGCTCTTTGGAGGTAGCTGTCAGCTTCATTCCACTTCCTGGAGGATGAGCTCAGGGGCTGGACTCCAGATATTGCGGTCTCTGTACCATGAGTGCCAGGCGGGACACAGGTGCCAGGGTGAACAGAGCAGCAGATCGACTGGGATGAAGCCCTGCGAGAGGCGGGGCGGAGAAGCTGGGCAGAAAGAATGAAGCACAGAAAGAGTCTTCAAGGGCGAAGGGGAATCACCCGGCCAGAGGCTGGAGAGGAAGAAGAGGGAGGCGGGGCCACAGCCCCTCGTGCAGGGCAGCTCTGATCCCAGGGGGAGGGCTGCTGAGTTCCACCTTCTTTCAAACAGAGAAAGCAAAAGCACCGGTTCTCATAGACCTGGAATAACAATCCTTGATTTGCAAACAAATAATACAGCTTCACAATGCCTTATCCACAATTCCAACATCAAATGGCTCCAGAATCGAACATGTTTTCGTAAGTTTCTGAGAAGCACATTCGGCAAAACCGAATCTGGACCGATGCAAGATTATTTATAATATGCATTTACTCGCATGTTGGAGAGAAGGCACGTGTCCCCACAGAGCCGTCAATGATTGGACTACGGAGTTCTGCCTTCAGCATCACAGGGGATGTTACATGTTCTGATCACCTTCCCTACTGCCTTTCTAAAATGGGAAAAAATCTGGACTCTAACATCTGGCCGTAGGGATTTCAGGCAAGGCATCGTGGCGCTCTCAGCGGTGTGCTGGCTCTCGAGAACTCACGGTTAAATTTTCAGGAATTCTGCAAACCCACTGTTAAACATAGTCATCATTAAAATTTACTTATGCAAACTTACAATTAAATAAATTCAGTTAAAATCAAAGGTAAATAAATGAAACTCACCCCTTCCTAATTACACTACTGCGTTTCACTGCTCTCTGTGGTCTGAGGATATGCATGTCTCTCTCATCCACAGGGTGGAAATGTTACATAATGGTGTAAATGGTGTGTTTCCAACTCCACACTCACTGACGACGTCACACTGGTTCTTGAAATGGGCCACAGTAGAGCATTCACACCACAGAAACCAAAAAACTCTACAAATCAGTGGGTTGTTGAACATTTACAGGCACATCTGTGCTTTAAGCTCTCTTGACACTCTGAAGACAAAGATGAACCATGAGTACCTCATGACGGTAGAGCTCAGAGTGGGCTCCAGTGCACAACAGACAGCGTAGAGGGGGAATTTGAGAGACAAGGTCTATGGAGCAGAAACTTCAGGAACCCCAGGGCCCCTTTCCCAGGGTTCTGTTAGCAATCAGAGAACAAGCCCTGCAGGCAGCCTCCTTCCCGGCCTCCTACCCCATTCCCAGGGCATTACTTAGAGGTCAGCTCCCAACTGCCAGCAGGCATCAGGGAGGGATTAACCATTTTATTCAATGTTAAGGCCCCAGGGCCTAACCCGTGCCTTGCACATAGTAGGTACACAGTACATATTTACTGAAGGAATGAATGAATCCTCCAAAGCACCCTGTGGTCCAATACACGCTGTATTTCAAATCCCGTAAGGTAAGAAAAAGTGCCAAACAAACAGACCATTTGCTAAACCTCTTCTAGTAGAAGAATTCATGAGGTGAAAAAAATGAGTACTCTATTATATTTATAAAGATAGAAGTATATGAAATTTCCTTTACTTTCTGATTTAAGTAAGTAGTTTTGCTTGAGTCTGAAATCTATTACTTGCAATATTGTTTCTATGAAAAAAACAAGAGTTCCAAATAACTGATTTTAAAATGAGGTTTTAGAGCACAAATCCATTCCTAAGTTGGAGATAGAAGCCTAAATATATAGTCACCATAGCAACTTTTTCACAAGCTCTCATAGCCCTAATTTGAGATACAGGTAAAATTTTAAAGAAAAAAAAATAACCACCATTCAAAACAATTAAATAATCAAAACATTCCATAAAGACATATTCACAATAATATAGAAAATGCAGGAGCCAATTTTTCAGGAGATAAAGTTAATGCTTCTTTCCTAATCTTAATACGTTATTTATAAGGCACTCAGAAGGTTTCTTATTTGTTGCCTAAGAGAACCATCATCCTGTACATAACTGCATGTAACTGATATTTCACACATGGTATCTGCATGAGAAACACAAATGCAGAGAGGAGGCAAGGATTTCCAATGCATATACACCTAACATTCTAAATGCTTTTTACAGAAGTGGAAATTTAAACCTCCCCGATCTGTAGTATGAGACTCAAAAAGACTTCCGCCCTAAGATCTAATCTATGTTCCTAAGGGAATAACAAAGTTCTCTTATTCTATAGATCCTCCACAGATGAAGTCTGGCCTCACGGGCAACCTCCAATTTGAATCTTGTGCAAACCCCCTGAAGCCCAAGACGGCACACCCTCTCCTGCTGACAGCGTAACCTCTGTCTCCTGAACCGAGGAAGCCACAGGTCTGCAACAGGACGATCCATCTTGTGTGGCAGGTGTCGGATCACCGGGAGGAGCGGCTCTGGGCAGTTCAGCTGCCTCACCTGCTGCTGTTTTTCAGAACCATCTCTGCACACAGCAGCTACAGAAAGCCCAGGACAAAGCATGTTCTTTAGCCCTGGTGCACCACACTTGAAGAACACCCACAATATATCTTTATCCCACAAACAGCGAATAATAAGTGCCATAGGGACCCACTCCATCCGGAAAAATATACTTACAATAACTTTTAGGGACCTCCCTGGTGGTCCAGCAGTTAAGACTCCTGCTTCCAATGCAGGGGGCGCTGCTTCAAACCCTGGTCAGAGAACTAAGATCCCACATGCTGGAGACCTTCAAGATGGCAGAGGAGTAAGACATGGAGATCACCTTCCTCCCCCAAAATACGTCAGAAATACATCTACATGTGGAACAACTCATACAGAACACCTACTGAGTGCTGGTAGAAGACCTCAGACCTCCCAAAAGGCAAGAAATTCCTCACGTACCTGGGTAGGGCAAAAGAAAAAACAGCGACAAAAGAATAGGGATGGGGGGCCTTCCCTGGTGGCACAGTGGTTGAGAGTCCGCCTGCCGATGGAGGGGACACAGGTTCGTGCCACGGTCCGGGAGGATCCCACATGCCGCGGAGCGGCTGGGCCCGTGAGCCATGGCCGCTGAGCCTGCGCGTCCGGAGCCTGTGCTCCTCAACGGGAGAGGCCACAGCGGTGAGAGGCCCGCGTACGGAAGAAAAAAAAAAAAAAAACAGGGATAGGACCTGCACCTCTGGGAGGGCGCTGTGAAGGAGGAAAAGTTTCCACACACTAGGAAGCCCCTTCGCAGGCAGAGACGGGGCGTGGCGGAGGGGGGAAGCTTCAGAGCCGCGGAGGAGAGCTTAGCCACAGGGGTGCGGAGGGCAAGATTCCTGTACAGAGGATCGGTGCCGACCGGCATTCACCAGCCCGAGAGGCTTGTCTGCTCCCCGGCTGGGGCGGGTAGGGGCTGGGAGCTGAGGCTCAGGCTTCGGTCGGATCCCAGGGAGAGGACTGGGGTTGGCGGCATGAACACAGCCTGAAGGGGGTTAGTGCACCACAGCTAGCCGGGAGGGAGTCCGGGAAAAAGTCTGGAGCTAACGAACAGGCAAGAGACCATTGTTTCGGGGTGTGCAAGGAGAGGGGATTCAGAGCGCCACCTAAAGGAGCTCCAGAGACGGGCGCGAGCCGCGGCTATCAGCGGGGACCCAAGAGACGGGCATGAGACAATAAGGCTGCTGCTGCCGCCACCAAGAAGCCTGTGTGCGAGCACAGGTCACTATCCCCACCTCCCCTCCCAGGAGCCTGTGCAGCCCACCACTGCCAGGGTCCCGTGATCCAGGGACAACTTCCCTGGGAGAACACAGGGCGCGCCCCAGGCTGGTGCAACGTCACGCCAGCCGCTGCAGCCGCAGGCTTGCCCCGCCTCCATACCCCTCCCTTCCCCCGGCCTGAGTGAGCCAGAGCCCCCGAATCAGCTGCTACTGTGACCCCGTCCTGTCTGAGCGAAGAAGAGATACCCTTAGGCGACCTAAACACAGAGATGGGGCCAAATCCAAAGTTGAACCCCAGGAGCTGTGCAAACAAAGAAGAGAAAGGGAAACCTCTCCCAGCAGCCTGAGAAGCAGAGGATTAAATCCCCACAATCAACTTGATGTACCCTGCCTCTGTGGAATACCTGAGTAGACAATGAATCACCCCAATATTGAGGAGGTGGACTTTGGGAGCAACGGTAGACTTCGGGTTTGCTTTCTGCATCTAATTTGTTTCTGGTTTTATGTTTACCTTAGTTTAATATTTAGAGTTTATTATCATTGGTAGATTTGTTTATTGATTTGGTTGCTCTATTCCTTTTTTATATACAAATTTTTTTTCCCTTTTTCTCTTTTTGTAAGTGTGTATGTGTGTGCTTCTTTGTGTTATTTTGTCTATATAGCTTTGCTTTTACCATTTGTCCTAGAGTTCTGTCTCTCTTTTTTTTTTTATAAGTATAGTTTTTAGCGATTATTATCATTGGTGGATTTGTTTTTTGGTTTGACTGATTTATTCTTTCTTTCTTTTGTTTTTCTTATTACTTTTTATTTTTTAATTTTTAATATTTTTTTCATTTTTTATTTTAATAACTTTTTCTTTCTTTCTTTCTTTCTTTTATTCTCCCTTTTCTTCTGAGCCATGTGGCTGACAGGGTCTTGGCACTCCAGCCTGGTGTCAGGCCTGAACCTCTGAGGTGGGAGAGCCGAGTTGGGGACATTGGTCCACCAGAGACCTCCCAGCCCCAAATAATATCAATTGGTGAGAGCTCTCCCAGAGGTCTCCGTCTCAACACTAAGACCCAGCTCCACCCAAAGACCAGCAAGCTCCAGTGCTGGACACCCCATGACAAACAACAAACAAGACAGGAACACAACCCCACCCATTAGCAGAGAGGCTGCCTAAAATCATACTAACTTCACAGACACCCCGAAACACACCACCGGACGTGGTCCTGCCCACCAGAAAGACAAGATCCAGCATCACCCACCAGAACACAGGCACCAGTCCACTCTACCAGGAAGCCTACAAAACCCACTGAACCAACCTTACCCACTGGGGACAGACACCAAAAACAACAGGAACTACAAAACTGCAGCCTGCTAAAAGGAGACCCCAAACACAGTAAGTTAAGCAAAATGAGAAGAGAGAAATACACTGCAGATGAAGGATCAAGGTAAAAACCCACCAGACCTAACAAATGAAGAGGAAATAGGCAGTCTACCTGAAAAAGAATTCAGAGTAATGATAGTAAAGATGATCCAAAATCTTAGAATGGAGAAAATACAAGAAACGTTTAACAAGGACCTAGAAGAATTAAAGAGCAAACAAACAATGATGAACAACACAATAAATGAAATTAAAAATTCTCTAGAAGAAATCAATAGCAGAATAACTGAGGGAGAAGAACAGATAAGTGACCTGGAAGATAAAACAGTGGAAATAACTACTGCAGAGCAGAATAAAGAAAAAAGAATGAAAAGAATTGAGGACAGTCTCAGAGACCTCTGGGGCAACATTAAACACACCAACATTCAAATTATAGGGGTCCCAGAAAAAGAAGAGAAAAAGAAAGGGACTGAGAAAATATTTGAAGAGATTATAGTTGAAAACTTCCCTAATATGGGAAAGGAAAGAGTCAATCAAGTCCAGGAAGCACAGAGAGTCCCATACTGGATAAATCCAAGGAGAAACACGCCAGGATACACATTAATCAAACTATCAAAAATTAAATACAAATACAAAATATTAAAAGTAGCAAGGGAAAAATAACAAATATGAATCCCCATAAGGTTAACAGCTGACCTTTCAGCAGAAACTCTGCAAGCCAGAAAGGAGTGGCAGGACATATTTAAAGTGATGAAAGGGAAAAACCTACCACCATGATTACTCGACCCAGCAAGGATCTCATTCAGATGCGACAGAGAAATTAAAACTTTTACAGACAAGCAAAAGCTAAGAGAATTCAGCTCCACCAAACCAGCTTTAGGCAGGAAACACAAGAGAAGGAAAACACCTACAATAACAAACCCAAAACAGTTAAGAAAATGGTAAAAGGAACATACATATCGATAACTACCTTAAATTTAAATGGATTAAATGCTCCAACCAAAAGACATAGACTGGCTGAATGCATACAAAAACAAGACCCATATATATGCTGTCTACAAGAGACCCACTTCAGACCTAGGGACACATACAGACTGAAAGTTAGGGGATGGAAAAAGATATTCCATACAAATGGAAATCAAAAGAAAGCTGGAGAAGCAATTCTCATCTCAGACAAAATAGACTTTAAAACAAAGACTGTTACAAGAGACAAAGAAGGATACTACATAATGATCAAGAAATCAGGGCTTCCCTCGTGGCGCAGTGGTTGAGAGTCCACCTGCCGATGCGGGGGACACAGGTTCGTGCCCCGGTCCAGGAAGATCCCACATGCCGTGGAGCGGCTGGGCCCGTGAGCCATGGCCACTAAGCCTGCACGTCCGGAGCCTGTGCTCCGCAACAGGAGAGGCCACAACAGTGTGAGGCCCACATACTGCAAAAAAAAAAAAAAGAGAGAAAAAAGAAATCAACCCAAGAAGAAGAAGATATAACAATTGTAAATATTTATGCACCCAACATAGGAGCACCTCAATACATAAGGCAAATGCTAACAGCTATAAAAGGGGAAATTGACAGTAACACAATCATAATAGGGGATTTTAGCACCCCACTTTCACAAATGGACAGATCAACCAAAACGAAAATAAATAAGGAAACACAAGCTTTACATGATACATTAAATAAGATGTACTTAATTGATATTTATAGGACATTCCATCCAAAAACAACAGAATACACTTTCTTCTCAAGTGCTCATGGAACATTCTCCAGGATACATCATACCTTGGGTGACAAATCAAGCCCTGGTAAATTTAAGAAAATTGAAATCATATCAAGTATCTTTTCCGACCACAATGCTATGAGACTAGATATCAATTACAGGAAAAAATCTGTAAAAAACACAAACAGGGCTTCCCTGGTGGTGCAGTGGTTGAGAGTCCACCTGCCGATGCAGGGGACGCGGGTTCATGCCCCAGTCTGGGAAGATCCCACATGCCGCGGAGCGGCTGGGCCCGTGAGCCATGGCCTCTGGGCGCGCATCCGGAGCCTGTGCTCTGCAACGGGAGAGGCCAGAACAGTGAGAGGCCCGTGTACCGGAAAAGAAAAACACAAACAAATGGAGACTAAACAACACACTACTAAATAACCAAGAGATCACTGAAGAAATCAAAGAGGAAATCAAAAAATACCTAGAAACAAATGACAATGAAAACACAACAACCCAAAACCTATGGGATGCAGCAAAAGCAGTTCTAAGATGGAAGTTTATAGCAATACAATCCTACCTCAAGAAACAAGACACAACTCAAACAACCTAACCTTATACCTAAAACAATTAGAGAAAGAAGAACAAAAAAACCCCAAATTTAGCAGAAGGAAAGAAATCATAAAGATTAGATCAGAAATAAATGAAAAAGAAATGAAGGAAACGATAGCAAAGCTCAATAAAAGTAAAAGCTGGGGGGCTTCCCTGGTGGCGCAGTGGTTGAGAGTCCGCCTGCTGATGCAGGGGACACGGGTTTGTGCCCCGGGCCAGGAGGATCCCACGTGCCGCGGAGCGGCTGGCCCGTGAGCCATGGCCGCTGAGCCTGCGCGTCCGGAGCCTTTGCTCCGCAATGGGAGAGGCCACAGCAGTGACAGGACCGCATACCACAAAAAACAAAAACAAAGAAAAAAACAAAAAAAGTAAAAGCTGGTTCTTTGAGAAGATTAACAAAATTGATAAACCATTAGCCAGACTCATCAAGAAAAAAAGGGAGAAGACTCAAATCAATAGAATTAGAAAAGAAAAAAAAGTAACAATGACACTGCAGAAATACAAAGGATCATGAGAGATTACTACAAGCAACTCTATGCCAATAAAATGGACAACCTGGAAGAAATGGACAAATTCTTAGAAAAGCACAACCTTCCAAGACTGAACCAGGAAGAAATAGAATATATAAACAGACCAATCACAAGCACTGAAATTGAAACTGTGATTAAAAATCTTCCAACAAACAAAAGCCCAGGACCAGATGGCTTCACAGGTGAATTCTGTCAAACATTTAGAGAAGAGCTACCACCTATTCTTCTCAAACTCTTCCAAAATACAGCAGAGGGAGGAACACTCCCAAACTCATTCTACGAGGCCACCATCACCCTGATACCAAAACCAGACAACGATGTCACAAAGGAAGAAAACTACAGGCCAATATCACTGATGAACATAGATGCAAAAATCCTCAACAGAATACTAGCAAACAGAATCCAACAGCACATTAAAAGGATCATACACCATGATCAAGTGGGGTTTATCCCAGGAGTGCAAGGATTCTTCAGTATACACAAATCAATCAATGTAAACCATATTCACAAACTGAAGAAGAAAAACCATATGATCATCTCAACAGATGCAGAAAAAGTTTCTGACAAAATTCAACACCCATTTATGATAAAAACCCTCCATAAAGTAGGCACAGAGGGAACTTACCTCAACATAATAAAGACCTTATATGACAAACCCACAGCCAACATCATTCTCAGTGGTGAAAATCTGAAAGCATTTCCTCTAAGATCAGAAACAAGACAAGGTTTTCCACTCTCACCAATATTATTCAACATAGTTTTGGAAGTTTTAGCCACAGTAATCAAAGAAGAAAAACGAGTAAAAGGAATCCAAATGGGCAAAGAAGAAGTGAAGCTGTCACTGTTTGCAGATGACATGACACTATACATAGAGAATCCAAAAGACGCTACCAGAAAACTACTAGATCTATTCAATGAATTTGGTAAAGTAGCAGGATACAAAATTAATGCACAGAAATCTCTGGCATTCCTATACACTAATGATGAAAAATCTGAAAGAGAAATTAAGGAAACACTCCCATTTACCACTGCAACAAAAAGAATAAAATACCTAGGAATAAACCTACTGAAGGAGACAAAAGACCTGTATGCAGAAAATTATAAGACACTGATGAAAGAAATTAAAGATGATACAAACAGATGGAGAGATATACCATGTTCTTGGATTGGAAGAATCAACATTGTGAAAATGACTATACTACCCAAAGCAATCTACAGATTCAGTGCAATTCCTATCAAACGACCAATGGCATTTTCACAGAACTAGAACAAAAAATTTCACAATTTGTGTGGAAACACAAAACACCCCGAAGAGCCAAAGCAATCTTGAGAAAGAAAAATGGAGCTGGAGGAATAAGGCTCCTGGACTTCAGACTATACTACAAAGCTACATTAATCAAGACAGGATGGTACTGGCACAAAAACAGAAATACAGATCAATGGAACAGGACAGAAAGCTCAGAGATAAACCCACACACATATGGTCAACTAATCTATGACAAAGGAGGCAAGGATATACAATGAAGAAAAGAGAGCCTCTTCAATAAGTGGTGCTGGGAAAATTGGACAGCTACATGTAAAAGAATGAAATTAGAACACTCCCTAACACCATACACAAAAATAAACTCAAAATGAATTAAAGACCTAAACATAAGGCCAGATACTCTAAAACTCTTAGAGGAAATCATAGGCAGAATACTCTATGACATAAATCACAGCAAGATCCTTTTTGACCCACCTCCTGGAGAAATGGAAATAAAAACAAAAATAAACAAATGGGACCTAATGAAACTTAAAAGCTTTTGCACAGCAAAGGAAGCCATAAACGAGATGAAAAGACAACCCTCAGAATGGGAGAAAATATTTGCAAATGAAGCAACAAAGGATTAATCTCCAAATATACAAGCAGCTCATGCAGCTCAATATCAAAAAAACAAACAACGCAATCCAAAAACGGGCAGAAGACCTAAATAGACATTTCTCCAAGGAAGATATACAGATTGCCAACAAACACATGAAAGGATGCTCAGCATCACTAATCATTAGAGAAATGCAAATCAAAACTACAATGAGGGATCACCTCACACTGGTTAGAATGGCCATGATGAAAAAATCTACAGACAATAAATGCTGGAGAGGGTGTGGAGAAAAGGGAACACTCCTGCACTGTTGGTGGGAATGTGAATTGATACAGCCACTGTGGAGAACAGTATGGAGGTTCCTTAAAAAATTAAAAATAGAACTACCATACGACCCAGCAATCCCACTATTGGGCATATATCCTGAGAAAACCATAATTCAAAAAGAGACATGTACCACAATGTTCATTGCAGCACTGTTTACATTTACCAGGACGTGGAAGCAACCTAAGTGTCCATCGACAGATGAATGGATAAAGAAGATGTGGCACATATATACAATGGAATATTACTCAGCCATAAAAAGAAACGAAATTGAATTATTTGTAGTGAGGTTGATGGTCCTAGAGTCTTTCATATAGAGTGAAGTAAGTCAGAAAGAGAAAAACAAATACCGTATGCTAACACATATATATGGAATCTAAAAAAAAAAGGTTTGAACAGCCTAGGGGCAGGCTAGGAATAAAGACATAGAGAATGGACTTGAGAACATGGGGAGGGGGAAGGGTAAGCTGGGACAAAGTGAGAGAGTGGCATGGACATATATACACTACCAAATGAAAAACAGATAGCTAGTGGGAAGCAGCCGCATAGCACAAGGAGATCAGCTTGGTGTTCTGTGACTACCTGGAGGGGTGGGATAGGGAGGGTGGGAGGGAGACACAAGAGGAAGGAGATATGGGGATATATGTTTATGTATAGCTGATTCACTTCATTATACAGCAGAAACTGACACAGCAATGTAAAGCAATTATACTCTAATAAAGATGTTAGGGAAAAAAAAACCCAAAAAATGAAAAGTCCCTCATGCCTCACAGCCAAATAATAATAATAATAATAAATTTAAATAAAGTGGTACGAAATGAATGAAATGGAACAGAAAAGAATAGAAAATATCAATGTATATTTTAAGTAGGAAGGCTGTTTACAGATTTACATATTTGTTCACTGGGCCACCAAGTCAAATGCACCTCCTCCTCTAGAGTGTTTGTCCCAGGGACATTGGCTGGTGTGGAGACACTTCTGGTTGTCACAACTGGGGGAGGGTGGTATTGACACTAGCTGGTACAGGTCAGGGAAATCCGCTAAACCTCCTACAACGCTCAGGACAGTCCCACACAACCAAGAACAAACAATCCAGCCCCAAATGTCTCCAGTGCCAACACTGGAGACAGCCACAAGTTTCAAGACCATTAACTGACCTTGTAGTTCACGCCATCTGACGGTCACTCCTACAGGGCCCACGTATGCATTGCTGTAAGCGGAATCTGCTAATACTTAAGAAGTAAATGTAGGGCTTCCCTGGTGGCACAGTGATTAAGAATCCGTCTGCCAATGTAGGGGACACGGGTTCGAGCCCTGGTCTGGGAAGATTCCACATGCCACGGAGCAACTAAACCCATGTGCCACAACTACTGAGCCTGTGCTCTAGAGCCTGCGAGCCACAACTACTGAGCCCACCAGCCACAATTACTGAAGCCTGCGTGCCTAGAGCCCATGCTCCGCAACGAGAGAAGCCACCGCAATGAGAAGCCTACGTACCACAAGGAACAGTAGCCCCCGCTCACCACAACTAGAGAAAGCCCGTGCATGGCAACAAAGACCCAACGCAGCCAAAAATAAATAAATAAATTTATAAAAAAAAAAAAAAAAAAGAAGTAAATGTAACCGTAGCCTCTCAATGGACACAGTTAAAGCTTGGTTCCAATTTTTTTTCCTACAATAAAAATGACGGGGCTTCCCTGGTGGTGCAGTGGTTGAGAATCTGCCTGCCAATGCAGGGGACACGGGTTCGAGCCCTAGTCTGGGAAGGTCCCACATGACGCGGAGCAACTAGGCCCGTGAGCCACAACTACTGAGCCTGAGCGTCTGGAGCTTGTGCTCCGCAACAAGAGAGGCCGCGACAGTGAGAGGCCCGTGCACTACGATGAAGGGTGGCCCCCACTCGCCACAACTAGAGAAGGCCCTCGCACAGAAACGGACCCAACACAGCCAAAAGTAAATAAATAAATAGATAAATTTTTTTAAAAAATGACGGATGCTCACTGCAGAGAGTTGTGAAACTGAAAGAGAATAAAGGATTTTGTGACAAATGAATAAAAAGATAGAGCAAGGCAGGACAGTCTCATAATTTGTAAATCCTTTACCAGAAAGTAATAAATTCCTATGCTCTACACGTTGTGAAGAAGCCACTGGTTTCAGGTTTTGCTTTTTTTTGGTTTAAACTTCACAACTTTTCACACAAGAACTTTAACAATAAGACAGCTCTCATATCATCAGAAACAACCAGAGTAAGTTACTAGAGTTGACTAAAAAATCCTAAAACAGAAGATGGTGAGAAAGGGAGAACGAGAAAGAGAAAAATAAAGGAGAGACAAGACCAAGCCAGGAAAACACAAGCAGAAACCTACTTCCTATTCACCGCTTGTGCTTTTCAAACCACAATGCAAGTTGGAGTGTTTTTGGTTTGAAACTGCTAAGTTTCGCGCCTGCTGACAGAGGCACTGCCATGGAAAAGCACAGCCTGATGAAGGATTGAACGCAGACAAGCTCCTCTTTGCTTTTCAAACTGCTAAGAAAGAGACGAAGCAACAGAACTACAACAAACTGTAAAGTTCTAAGTCAAGGATTTTGCTTAAAAGATTTTTTTATCACAGTCTAATATATTTTCATCATTATATTTAAAAGAAATCTAATTACGTTCAAAAGAAAAGTGGATGTGCTTGCTGTCACTAATGAGATCTCAGGGCATGAGAATTATTTCAGAAGCAGCAGCTAGTAACCAAGGGTGCATTTTTTTTCATCATTTGCATTAAGCAGAAATTTTATCAGAAGACCAATTAATAGTCAATGTAATAGCTTTGCAGAAGGAGTACTAAATTAAGTGTGTCAACACCGTACACTCAGTGCCTGCCCCTGTCTTGCACTCATCAAGAAAATTACATGAGTGAAGCTTCATTCTCACAGATGATGGCCAATCAATGGCAACTCATGACAATACTCAAGACGATTCCAGTTGTTTTAAACATCTGGTAGAAATAATGCCGTGAAAAGGAGTCTAGTCCCTGCAGATTTTTCACAAGTAAAAAAAAAAAGAAAAATAATTTAAGCTCACAGTCTAATAGTGTTTTAAATTCTGCATCTATTTTTATATTCTGAAAAAAAATCCCATGTTTTAATGAACCAGATCCATCAGAAACATATACAGAGTCTGTATCAAAGAAAATGACTTTTCTTAAACCACTTTCATTAAAATTAAGCCAATATTATATACTCATATAAGATTACATACTCATATATTATGTATAAACTTAAAGGCTATCAAAATCCTCAAAATTCTACATCATTCTAGCTCTAAAATAACTATGTAATTCTAGCTTTAAATTTCTACAATAATCCAAAACAATTCAGATTTGACCACTTACCAAAAAATGAGACTAGATGATAAGTTTGAAGTGATTTAAATGTTATCCATGCAGGTGGCCAAAAAGAAAAAGTTATATCATTTATTGGCTCAAAATAATACCTGCCCTTATAATGCCCTAACCCAGAGGTACTCGAAGTGTGATCCCTGGCCAGGAGCATCATCACCACGTGGGAACTCAGTAGAAATGCAAATACTCAGGCCCCACCCAGACTTACTGGGGGCTAGAAATCTACTTTCCCAAACCCTCCAGGCAACTCTAATCCAAAGTCAAGTTGGCAAAGCACTGCCCTAATCTGCAGGTGACAAGAACAAAGACCAGCTAGAGTGTTAAGACGTCCTGTGCTGAGCGACAGCGACTTAGCTCATTTAACCCTTATGATGATTTCATGATGTAGCAACTGGTATTCTCATTACACTGGAGCAGCTCTGGCTCAGTCATATTAAGCACTAAACCGAGACTCTACAAAGCCGTGTGAAGCCAAAGTTTACTGTTAACCACTATTACCCACAGCATGCAAGGAGTGTGTCCCTCCCTTTCTGCTCCCATAGTACAAGTTCATCCACTCAGTAACTCACATAAGCTTTGTGGAAATGGACAGCTTCCCTCAGGATGTAATTTCAGTCTTCTATCACACGTAGAAAGCCCCGTATGCGTTGACGCTACCCTCCTCAAAAAATAGGCAGGGTGTGAATTTCAGACAACCACTGGAGTCCTCTTTCATCAGTTCAAATTTTTATTAATTGCTTGACTAAAGAATAACTTAGGGACTTCCATGGTGGTCCAGTGCGTAAGACTCGAGCTCCCAATGCAGGGGGCCTGGGTTCAATCCCTGGTCGGGGAACTAGTTCCCGCATGCGTGCCGCAACTAAGAGTTCCCACGCCACAACTAATAAGTCTACATGCCACAACTAAAGATCCCGCATGTGGCAACTAAGACCCGGCACAGCCGGAATACATAAATAATTTTTTTTTTTTGAAGAGTAACTTATGTGTAGCCCATCTCGCAATGTGATCTTTACAATGTGATCTCCTGTTACTGAATCAAGGCCACGTTTCCACAACTGGCTCATCTCTGACCAAAATCCCAACTGCCCCAATCTAAAGGGATGAGGTGAGAGACAGAAGGTAACAGGCACTCCAGGAGTAGAGCTTTCAAAGTGGCCTGAGGCCCCTTAAACTCATGGGATGGGCCAAACACCACCATTGCTGGAAAGCACTTGTCAACAGAGAGAAACATGTGGACAAGATCGCAGTGAGAATCTAAGAACATGGACGTTGAGAGGGAAATCACTGATAACAGTTCTATCAAAAATTCATAACAACACCCTTAACTATACACAAGAGATGCATTAAATAAATCACTGTACATCCAAGGTATTTTAAACCAATATAGCTATTAAAAAATATAATCACAGGCATGGAAAGAACAAATGACACACCCTAAAATATTAACATATTGTAGTAAACATCTGATATTGTAGAATTACAGGAGATATATTTTCTACTTTGTACTCCTTTGTTTTTCAATGCCTTACACTATAAGCACGTTTTAATGTAAAATATATATTTATGATAAAATGAAATTAGAAAAAAATACCATAAATAAATTACTTGTTCTATACCTCTAGAACCTACTGAATTTTCAACATATATTGATAGTAAAGTAATTATGAAAAATTGTTTTAAATTTTGAAGTTAACACTTTATATTACTCACTAAAACGCTGAGTATACCAGATGAATACATTTTTGTACAAAGAAGAAAAATAAATACTTTGCAGATCAGAGCAATTACCAATACTCATTTTATCAATAAGTCTCAGGATTCCACTGGGAATAAATACATAGCTTTAATTTTCACTGTATTAACTGAGTGGTTTTCTTCTTCTTTCATATTGTTTTAGACATTTAATGTATTCTTTTGGTTCAACACAATGAATGAGCACATTAGAATTTAAGACCATCATGGAGAAGGACCCCTGACAGATAAACACTTAGTACTGCCAGAACACAGATGAAATTATCTAAAAAGGCAAGAAATTACTAGCCTGCAGTCTAGTTTTCAAACACACAAAAGGAAGAAATGTTTTTAAATTTTTTAACTTATTCCATAAGTTATTTTTCTGAAATTTAGTTATTCAATATTTGATAATAAGAACACAAATTTTCCCAGTCTCCAACGGCGAATGAAACTTTCAAATCTTCGCACAAATTTATAGAACAGGTAACATTACTGAACTGCTCATCAAACAGTTAGGGGGACACCCTCACCGTCAGCCAGTTCCCATCCGCAGATCAATTCAATGAACATTAGGAATTCACAGTAATTTATAAGAGGAAACATGCAGAAACAAGATTACTTACTCTGCTTTGTTTCTTTATTTTCATACAGCCATTTAAAAATAGAACAGAAGGGGTTTCAAAGACAGATACACAGCATTTTTTACCAAACATTATAAGCAGAAACAACATAAATAATCTGCTAGAATTATGCCACATCATTTTTCCCTTGGGAAGATAAATGTTACACATACCGTGTGTATTAAATAATTATGACTGGAGATAATCACGGCACACATGAAACGTATGCATCACCGCCAAGAATTCACCTAGAGATTTATTATACTGAGACACATAGCTTTTAAGCTCTGTAAGGAACTCACATGTTTAGCTCTTAATATTACCTAGAAATGCTCATCAAGATTAGGGAGGGGACGCGAAGCACTCGGGTGAGTTTGCAATCGGATGGATTACTACAGAGAGCTGTCTTATTCTCACTGCATAACCTGACACCTATTGCTCAAGGGGCAACTCAAATTAGAATATTGTTTAATGGTGAGAGAAAAAATACACTGTGTGGAAAGGAAAAACATATTTCAGGCAATGACTATGCTTAAAATGGCTAATTAATCAGCAAACTTTGATCATCATTTCTATTTACTGAAAAGTTAGCCTACATTAAACAAAAACTTTCCCAAGACTCGATAAATGTGGTTGTGCTTCTGTGGGCTCTAAAAGCTAATGCGATGGTGACAAGAGTTACACAACAGGGTCGGCATCCTGGGACAGCTCAGTCTCTAGTGATCAAGCACAAAGTCTCCCCATTTGATGTTTTAGGTTCTACCAGTTAGCCAGCCTGTTCTTTAAAAACCTATTTAAAAGCAGTAACATCGATTAACCCTGAAAACAGTTTTCTGTAAGTCAAAACAATCTCTTCCTCTCTTCCTTTCATTTTTAAATCTCATTTCCTACAGAAGTTTCTCCAATGTTTAAAACAGCATGAAATTCACTACCCAAATAGCATTAAAATTTAACCTTAAACATAGTGGTTTATGAAAACTCCTCCTCAACACTCCAGCCTTCCAAACAGGAAGTGTCATTCTTCTCTTTGGTTCGAAGACCAAGAACTAAAAGAGTCATAGAAGAGGCACCTTTGATTGGCTTTATTTTTGTAAATACTTTGAACAGGATTGCCTCCTAAGTTTTTCTTTGGTCTCTATCACATCCCAAGTCCTATATCCAGTTCATGACTCTCAGAAGTTAGGTCATCTGAAATAGTCAGGTCTCAATTATTGGGAACAGAATGATCCAGGAATATCCATTATTGGACCTTCCATCCGCTGAGTCCAACCAACCAAACTACCCAAGCATCGATAAAGAGGATGGGCAGGAGCTGGAAAACTGAACTGCAACCATCAGATGGCTCTCATCTCAAAAGTTCCACTTTTTAATGTTTTAGCCGGTATCTTCCAACAATAGAAACTTCAAGCCAATATGTTTTTTCCACACGTTAATTGTGACATCTTTTAAAATCCAGTATCTTGGAAACTGCTGGCAATAGTCCTAATTCCCACATAAGAAACTCTGAACTAGAAGCCCTGTTGGGATACGCTATGGATTTGTCTCAACAGAACTCTGATGGTTCCCTCTGACCTGGAACATTTGACCACAAAGCCTTATTTAAATAAGACAACAGAGGTAACTTTCAATAATTTTCTCTTCTGAAGGTCTTAAGATTTTATGATGCACCTCATAAAGTCGAAAAGAAATAAAACACAGCCCCCTGCCTTCACTTTGTAGAGGTAGAATCTCTTCTGTTTTGAATCCACAATATAAAGTAAGACCAGTACGTGTAAGTTTTGTTGCTGTTGTCGAAGTTGGTTCTCGGAATTGTGTCGGAATCCAGCCCATCCCTGCTTCCCATTGATGCAGCTCTGCTTTTTCATTACATTGGCCGCCATTTTAGCAACAGAACATTTATAGTACCTCCTAAAATGCACTGAATTTACACACTGGCTAGAGTTGGACTTAGAAGGGTTTTGTTATTTTAAAAGATATCCCACGATCCTCAAACAGGAATAGATTTCATTGAAACACTAGAGTTACAAATTTTATCTCAAAAAGTGAACTTCATTGTGTATCTATCTTTGGATGGGTCATGCTCTTCCAGTCATCTCCTCCATGTGGGAAGCTGCTGTGGTTCTCTGACCTCCCTGTGAGAAGGTCCTAGCATCAGAGACTGGACAGCGCAGACATCTGAGCCAGCACACACTTCTGCTTCTTCTGGATGACCATGTCCAGACAGCTCGAGGAGGGGTACCATCCGCCAGACAGAGGTCCACTCCCGTCAGTAAGAGTCACCCCGTTTTCAATCAGCATTGCCAATGACCTAATAATAAGGCGAGAACTTTGCTGGACTTTCTCACGTCTAAGCCAACTTAGTTAAAAGGAAATCCCACAAGTTGTGTGAAATGAGTCATGATTCATTTGTTGATTCCTTAAGAAAAAGCTGGAGCACCTGTAAGTGCTATGGCTGGATGCATAGATGCACATCCAGGAAGATATGGTCCCTTCACGCCACCACGCGACATGAACATCATGGCTGAATGCTCTCCATCTTTACGTATTGAACCAGAGAGAAACTGAATCTTTCCCTTTATATATATATATATATATATATATATATATATATATATATATATATATATATATATATATAAAACTTAAGAAAAACAAGTGTCCCAACTTGGGGCTTACATATTTTACAAACATTCCATATTTAGAGATAATTAGGATTTTCTTCCAAAAAAACAAGTTTAGTGTGCTGGTCTCACCCTGCTCTCTCTCTCTTGTCCCCCCGCTCCCTCTTGGGCTCACGTTCTGCCCTGCCATGCCCTTCTCTCAAGAGGCACAAGTCATCTCCCCCAGCAAGTGGGCCCGGCCTGCGGGGGAGGGCAGCATGCAGCTCCACCTTGTCCGGCTCTCGGAGCACCCCACCACCTGGACCAAGGGGTATGCACGTGCCGTGGGCTATGACCTGTACAGCACCTATGATTCCATACTACCACCTATGGAGAAAGCCTTTGTGAAAACCGACATTCAGATAGCTCTTCCTTCTGGGTGCTATGGGAGACTAGCTCCACATTCTGGTTTGGCTGCAAAATACTTCATAGATGTAGGGGGCTGGTGTCATAGCTGAAGATTACAGAGGAAGTGTTGGTGTTCTACTGTTTAATTTTGGCAAAGTCCGAAGTCAAAAAGGGTGATGGAATTGCACAGCTCATTTGTGAATGGATTTTTTACCCAGAAATAGAAGAAGTTCAAGTTTTAGATGATGCTGAAAGGGGTTCAGGAGGTTTTGGTTCCACTGAAAATAATTAAAACTTTATGCCAAGAAAAGACATTTTAACTCTTGCATACGACTGACGTAAAGCTTTAAGGGAACTTCAGTAAATGGACTGAGAAAGCCTTTAAGGTGTCAAAATAACCATTATTAGAATATAACAGGAAAACCTACTGCAATGTTACGTCAGTGCTGACTGAAATGACCACACCCTTACATAAAGCAGCGCTTCACACACTTGACGCTCCATAAACGATGCGACATAATCCAACAAGACAGTGACACTTGGGAGGTACTGTCATCAGACTTCACCACGTGCTAGCGAAGACTTCGGAGAATGGCAGCAAATAACCACTCAACAACCCTCCTGTCCTTCTCAGCAGCCAGGTTCAGAGCTGCGAGGTAACTCACCACAAGCCACAGTGGTCGCCAGACAGGGTTCCTGGGTCAGAATCCGCACAGACGCGGTTGACAAGGGAACCCCAGGCCTCCTCTCCGGTCCCCTGAACCCGAGTCCCCAGAGCGGATCCCCAGGGGCCACACAGGAAAACGGTGTGGGGACTGGAGTTCCCGGCCAGGTTCTGCATTCCGAGGAGAAAAGGCCTTTGTCTAAATGTCTCTGAACAATAGAATAATTGCAAAAACGGTGTACTGGATAAGTAGCAAATTCTCAGGGAAACTACAGAGAGGTAAGGGAAGATGAGCAGATGAAGGGGCAGGATGCCTGGCTCAGCGGAACACATTCGATCTGCCGGGACGCGTGTTTTTATGGAACACGCTAATGACAATGGGAGAAAATTTGGGAAGAAATACAAGCATGAAACAAAAAGCAAGAGTGAGACGTGAAAGATTACGTTAATCACGTATTTGGGTTTTAGAAGAAAGGTGACTTTTTTTTTAAACCCCCCACTGAACCAAATGAGTTGTAACACGTAAACAGGCACTGTTCTGTTCAAAAAAATAAGACCCTCACTGGAACATTTACAATTCTACAAAAGACTCCATCAAATTCTGCCGAAGCATACCCAGTGGCTGGCATCTGAGGCTCTGGAAAGATAAAATCTGAAACTGCCGTTTTATGTATTTTACTGCTAGGCTAGGATGCATTTAATGCACAAATGCCAGCAGGCCAGGATACAAAAATTTACTATGATGTGCTTTAAGTTAATGTTGATTCCAACAGTTTACCATCCATCAGCTATTCTAGTGCCAATTAGCACTTTAAAAACCATGCGTAAATATTTGAAAAACATGTTAGCAATTAAAGGGAGGAAATATTCCACATTAAAATCAGGAAGAGACTTTAGGTTACAACTTGACGTGAAACATCAAGTTTCACAGCATAACACAAAATGCTATACGCACTCTAAACCAAACATACAACACGCAGATCCTACCTAAAATTCAGTAAATGCCAATTATTATCTACTGCTTTCAAAACTAATAGGTCTTCTAACTGAATATGAGGTTTTAAACTTCGTGCGCCATTAACTTACACTCCATGTTAGTGATGAGGTGTTGACAAATGCTTTCAGTGAACTAAGAATGTGAAAAATTCTGAAGAGAGGTAGCTTAGGTTCTTTCTTTGTACTAACTTTTTAATGCTGGCCTTTTTTAAACAATAGGAAAAGTCAGAGTGTCTGGCACATGACTTAAAGTCAAGCTTTCTTCTTAAGTCATCTAAAAAGAAGAACATAAATGCTTCATCGTTTAAAGACTTTACTTTCTAAGCAGAGTAATCCCCATAGTTAAAAAAAGAATTTTAATATAAACTGAAAGAAACTTAATATGCCAAGTTAATCAATGACAACTCAACAGCCTTTCATAAGGAATCAGAATCCCACAGAACTGGGGCCATTTTTTAAGTATTGAGCTTTAAGACTGGGACAAAAAACTTTTAACAGTAGGAACTGATATATTTTTATCAAGACTACACTGACTCTTTCACCTTTCACAATGAGAAAAACAGCCAAAATCATTAACTCATGGGGAACAATCTAGAAAACTAATAGTAAGATATTTCGAAGGCATTGAGTAAAATATTTGAGGATCTATTAACTGGTTGAAAATGGATAAATAGATGCAGTCTTTTAAGAATAGTAATTCAAATGTTAGCTTTCAAGCCATGGACTGTGGTCCCAATCCATTCAAATAGAATGATGCTGCCACTATTCTACTTGAAGAAAATGTTGGGAAGTTTTACTTATATTTTTAAAATTCAATTAGAAGACAAAATCTTGTATATTGCGTGTATGGGAAAAGGATCTCCTAGGAAAAAACTAAGTCAAAATATAACTGAGGAACAAAACAAAGTTATAGGATCAAAGAATAATGAATACTTCAAGTTTTGCTTTAACTATTAGAAAGCCTTGTACCATATACATGCCTGAACGCTTATCTTGCATTATTATTCTACTATCCTTATTTTTTTCTAATATCCTCAAGATGTTTTAGCTTTTTTGTAATCATATGTATCGTATAAGGCCACTATGCCCAAATTCAGTGCCATCCCCCATTTTCTGAGAAACACCTCCACTCACCCGCACACCTACCTTCCTACCACCCATCCAAAGGGGTGGGCGCCTGGTAAACACAGGTGTTCTGAGTGGTTCTACGTCAACCCCACGGCCACTGCCACCATCACTGCACCTGCGCCCTCCCCTTCCAGCCACACTGATGAGATCAGAGTTGGACTTTTGATCCAAACTGGACCAACTGCACTATCTCCCCAAGGAACTTGCAAGTGGGACTGAAAGACTGAAAGAGGCTGGGACTATCGTAAGGCACATTTAGGGATGTGAGACAGACAAATTATAACATGGAAACAGAGGGGCAAAGAAAGCTGCTCTAGGGGAGGAAGAATAAAGCAGAATTCCAGAAGCAAGCAAGAATTCACGTCTTGAGAAGCGGGACTTTTGGTGTTCCTAATGCCGTTTTCGACCCTGTTCCTGTTCTTGTGCTGGTTGAGGTTATGAAGAACCCCTCTGGTACCATCCCAACTACATTCTTCTTACACTAACTTCACTTGGTTATTGTTATGTGGAACATCAAGAAACTCAACTGAATACAGCCTCACGTCCTATGTGCAATGAAGGTTTAACATATGTAACTGTGCTACCACTCTTCAATCCCTTGGCTTAAGACCATTTAGATGAACAAAGTTAAAATGTTTGGGCTTCTTCTGTCCATACCTGTTCCAATCATGGACTTCAAGGGCGATAACTAAGCCTCCCCAACACACTCTTTCCCTTCTACTAACCCACAGCCCTTCACTTTTCTATGTCCCACCCGAAAATATCTAGACAAGGATATTTCTGGTTCATAGATTGTATTTTATACAAAAACTTTCTGAACATATACATGTACCTGACCCCATCCCACCAGCAGGCACGGGTGATAAAGGAAGGTATAATAGTGGGTTTAACCTTCTCAGCCAGTAGCACAGCAATGCTCAATGGACCCACTGGCTCACCCGGGACAGAGGAATATTAATCATCAAACAGTAGGTCACTGTTATCACTAGAATGTGATTTTTATCTCTGAGTAGTTTGGGGAAGAAAATAGATGAGAATTACTCAGCTACTTGAAAAGTAGGAATTGTGCTTTATTCAATTTTATATCCTTGGCACCCAACACATCATGTAGAATATAGTACATGCATAGAAAATAATTACCAACCAGAATACCTAGAAAATACAAAAGGCATGATATAATTATTATTATCATCATCATTATTATTTTGCCAAGACTATTTCTCAATCAAAGAAAGATGCAGACAACTGTGGTATTACTGACCGTATATAATAGATTTGGACAAAGTAAGACCTTCCAAACACACCTCCCTGTAGGGACACATTTCTCAGCTCCTACTTACTTACTGACACATGGGTTGCACATCTCTTTGCTCAAAAGTATGGCTCAAAAGTGAGTCATTATATCCCTCATTGCTACAGCCCAAATGATCTATCACGGCCACATCAGAGGCGCATTTATGACTTGCTTATTCCAAAACCAATTTGAGTGCGTGCTGTTCCAAAGTTTTTGGTAGCTATAGTTCTTAACAGAAATTCTGCTTCATTTTATCAGCCATATGGAATTATAGGCAAGAATCACATTGTAAACTATCATCATTGCCTTGATCTTTAGAACAACCGATAAAATATTTATCGTGCCTACGAACTCATTTCCTCAAAGTGTCAGGTTCTAAGTAACTTAGAAATGAGTCCTACCTTCTTTCGGACAGTCCCTTGACTCTATAATATGAAATCTGCAAGCGTGTAAAGCTACCTACTGCAAAGACAGCTTCCCTTCCACGATGTCCGCTCACCCCAAGTATACACACTTAGCTTCTATTCCAGTTACACGGAACCACTGATCAATTAAATGCTGCTTCCAAACCCACACATTTTCTATTCCTTCTCCCTGAGATAAACAACTCGTAAAGGATTAAAAGACTTTTCTTTTTTTTCAAAGTCTTACGTTTCCTGGAGACCCTATGCCAACGCACTCCCTCTTGTCCTTCTTCCGTCCTTGGTCCACATGTCCTCTTAGTACTGGTGCCACACTCTGCCTTTTACTTTTTACTTCAGCTATTTGTGCACCGCTTACCAGAGCTCAATCTGATTGAACTGATCTTATTGACAAAGCAGTATTTTCAAATGATCTAAGATAAAAAGGCTTGTAGGCTAATTGGTACAAACTCGTTATGATTTTCTATAACCCACGGCTTAGGGGTCTTGCCCTCTTATCTGTAACTGCTAAGTACCCACGCATTTTTAGCCAAGTGTCCTAAACTCTACAGAATTAGCCAGAGATGTTTTTTAAGCCCAATTTTATTTTAAACTGTAAGCGTCTGGAGCTTTCACAACACTTTCTAAAAGAACAGTGAAACACTGAGTTGTAAATTCTACCTGAGTTGCAATAGTTACCAGTCAGAATAGACACATACCAATGAAAGAGAAAACAAGATTGCTACCTTTCTAACATCCCAGCAAGTCAAGATTCCTTAAAGTGAATGCCCACTCCTCAATGTCACAATTTCCCCTGTAAATCATTATTCCACAGCTTAACAAACAGACTTACTCACCAAACAGAAAGACACGCCATAACTGGTGAAAAGGACGACTCCCAGGACAGCAATATAACCTGACCTTACTTACTGGATGAGAACAGAAGGGATTATAACAACAAAAACGCACTCGAGAGGCTTCTACCGCTTGTCAAACTGAGGAAGAACACAATGGGTGTATTTAAGATGATCCTGGGAGCTGAACTGAGATCCTTCATGTTGTATAGAAACAGGCATTTAAAATGAGTCCGTGAAGAGAGTTTTCTTATTTAACAAAGTATCTTTTACAAAGTAAAGGATTTTAAAATTTGAATTAGAAGCTGACATAGGTCATGTGCCTTAATTACGTGCATGATGAAATCTAGTATGTCCTACTGAGTAATTCAAAATAGCGGTAAACGTTTGGCTTCCCAGGCAAAAAGAAATTGCTTAATTTCTAAGACTTAAACATGAGAAACCATAACTAACCATGATTCGTGAAGAAGAATCAGAGTCCAAAACAGAATTTGGGGAGATTTTTTACAAACCTTTAGAAGGCTGACTTTACTATATCCTGAATATTTTTTTCATCTGCTTCTATACTGGGGTATTGGCATATAGCAGTAATATTTCTCAAACCCAGAACAACTGTTGTTCAAATCTAGGCAATGCAGAAAAAGTTAATGATACCACAGATACTTACCAAAAGCAAATACTTTTATATATGTTAATTCTAATTCTAATGCTTAAAGAGTTTAAGGGGTTGTTACATGCATAGGACTTGATAATGAAGAAAGGACACAAGCCTAGTACAATGTCACAGAAAACCAAAAGGATCTACTAAATGGAAATACATTCATTTCTTTGGTTTCCCCCTTCTAATGCATTTTTTTAACATTTATCTTTTTAATCCATGAATCAGTGAGGACAATATTTTGCTATTTATGGGTACAAAACAGCCCTGTCCTAGGTATACCAGGGTATACTTAAGTATGTAACATCACAAGATACAGTAAATTTACTTTACTAGACAGTATAGCATAGTAGCATTAACCAGAGATATACCTCAATTAGAAAATGCTTTAAAATAACAAAGTCAATGAACATTTGACTGTACAATTTATTCTGTCAAATATAAATGTTTGTCAGTGTATGTGTGTAAATTATACTGTCAGTCTCAACACAGCCAAGTGCTTTTGTAAGCTGCAAAACAATTAATAAGCAACTCTCTAAGGAGTGTACCAAAAATTTTCCAGAACACGCCAGATATCTGGTCAAAGATAAGGGATAAAAAATTTTTTTTGATACATGGCTCTAGTATTAAAAAACAATTCCTATGTTTGAAAGTCAGTGTCAACAGATGCAAGAACTTTATTTTAAAACTTCCAGGGAGACAAAGCCTTTCAAGAATGGGGCCAGAACCCTGCAATCTGGTTTGGGGGTGGGGGAGTGGTTAGGGAACGGCAGAAAGCACGCATGCCCAAATTCTTTCTACTCCTTTTTCTTTTGAGACAATGGTATTAAATTTTAATCACGTTTTCATGAGTTCCAAAGGATAGCAAGGGGAACAAAGTGTCAGCCCTCTTTGGATGTGTTGAGGCATTTGCAACAAACTCAGCCTTTTCATGCAAAACAACAGAATTTGAGGTCAAATTAGTCTCTGTCCTTTCCCTCTGGGCATGTACTCAAGTTAGGACTCTGTCAAACCACTATTTGGGGTAAAGTTTTAAAGGAAAAAAAAAAACAATTCTTGTGGTAAAAATAGGTGGCACTGCTATTCAACATTAAGAGAGCAACAGCTGAGGTTCCGATCCTGAGAAAGGGGCAGGGACCAGGAAATATTCTTCATTACTCCAAATTTCTGATGCAAATTACACTCTGTCTCCAATCTTGGGGGCAGTGAGGTGGGAGGAGGAATGAGAACGAGATGTCCCCTTTACCACCACCCCAAACATTTTGTGTTGCAGGCGTTGAATTATTCCAGCCTTAATCTTCATTCACCATGGCAATTACAAAGGTGAAATGACGGGAATCTTATCTTGCTAAAAGTTTACCAACTGCTTTGCATTTTTCCTCTAATTTTGCACCAGTGTCATCAGATTTCTCAGTTTCAATTTCTACTTATCCTTATCCAAAATCATATTCATTAAAACTGGGTACAGGGTGGAGGCCATGCTGAAATGTCATCCTCCCATCAGACAGCCTAGTAATCGGTGAAGCGCACTTAGGACCATTGGTGGAGCTCACTGCATCTCTGCTCCGAGGACAGGCAACCAGGACCACTTGCTTACTCTATAGGTCCATTTCGGTTTTCCATCTTCCAAGTTTCTTATCAGAAATTTTAAGGGAGGATTATCATTTAAGTTTTTTTTTTTAAGTCTATCATTTCTATAACTGTTAAAACCATTTTGCGAAACCAAGCAGAACGTAAACAATTTCAACCAAATGAATCACTGTTGAACTTAAACTAATGCATCTTTCTAGTTCCGTGAACACCAGGTAATTCTACTCTATACTAACCATGACACTGCAATCATTCAACCTTCTAGATACAAGCATATTTTGTATCACCATTCTTTTAGTTACCCAGATTATAAACTTAATACTGTAATATGTTAAGGATAGACAACAATGACTCTTTGGGGGTTTTTAACGTCTTGAAAATTAGAGTTTAAAACACGTGCTTTAGAATGAGTTGCTGGAGCCACAGGGCTCAACAGAAGCACTCACATATTACTCTAAGATATTATGAGGCATTTCACAAATTCTACATCCAATTTCTGTTTAATAAAACAGTCAATTCATTAGGAAAAATTGTGCTAATATGAGAATATCGAACACTGTGTCTTATATACGGAATCTCTATATACATAAAAGTCATACCTGTCTCCAAAAATAAGGTAAATCAGCATTACAATAAGGTAAGATTAAGAGCATCATGTAAGATCCTGATGCCCAAAAGGAATAAGAAATTGCATTTTATAATGGAAAGAGCTTAAACTTCAGAGGACCATGTATCTGTCAGCTGATGCTCACCTTGGAGGATCCGTCATCTTGGACTATTGACCTTCTTTATCCATGAAATGATGTTAATAGTTTATAAGGAGAAATTATATATATAACAATTAATTCATCCTCTGGTAGGTAGGCTGCATACACCCAAATGTTAGCCTTTATATTCATACATAAATAAATGTTATTTATCTATTTAAAATATAAAAATAGATGCTACAGGGGCTTCCCTGGTGGCGCAGTGGTTGAGAGTCTGCCTGCCGATGCAGGCGACACGGGTTCGTGCCCCGGTCCGGAAAGATCCCACATGCCGCGGAGCGGCTGGTCCCGTGAGCCGTGGCCGCTGAGCCTGCGCGTCCGGAGCCTGTGCTCCGCAACGGGAGAGGTCACAGCAGTGAGAGGCCCGCGTACCGCAAAAATAATAATAATTAATAAATGCTACAACGTTAGTTACTCAATATCCTTGCCAAACACCTTCGTCACTAACCGAACCCCGATTTTTTCAGTATCTATTTGTTTCTGATTGGCTATGTGACTTCTTGTCATTTGATTTCATTTTCAGGATTTGCTTAGGGAAGAACAAAGAACTCAATTCTAGCACACAGGTCAGCAGATCAAGTCTTCCTAGGGCTTTGGGGATGGATTTTGAACTCACGTTGCTGGAATGTGCGGGATGGAGCCACTACAGTGCTTCTGCGATTCTGGGAAGAACCAGCCTAGACGTTGAGGATGACAGAAAAGAAAGAGCTGGGTCCCTCATAACATTATTGAGTTACGTAATTAACAAAACCTCACACGCTATTTTAGGGTATGTGATTGTGCAAAGTACAGATTCTCCATTGTTTCACTCTCTCGAGTGGCTTTTCTATTACATGCATATAGGTTGAGTAGATATTTGGGATGCTCATGTCCTGTGAGAATGGATAAACACATTTTATTATCTGTCTATAATTGCAAGCCATTAACATGATAAGTTTTCATTTATTGGTGGAATAAAAACCACCAACACTTCTCAAATGCTCACTGTAATTCATTCATTTCTTACAACAAGGTTACGAGGTAGGTACATCTCTTATCCCCAATTTAGAGACAGGTCAACTGAGGTCCAGAAAAGCCAAGTAACTTGTCTAAGTGCACAGAACTATTAACTTGACGAGCCAGGATTAAGTTCAGGAAACTGGCTCTCCAGCCCACTCAGTATTGTTAAGCAATACTGTCAAATGAATAGCATTAAAATAAATTTAGACCATTAGTGATATTAATTGCTGGCCAGAAACCCAAGATAATTTATTGTCCAATTATACCCAATTATGAGAGCTAGTTTAATTACATCAAGACAGTTCTTCATCTGGTCACTATTGAAGACCATATGGCCAGATAGAAGACATAACATTGAAAGATTTAATCCCATTTTTCTTAACTCAATAAACAACTTGCTCTTTAACAACTTCTGTGTTGTAATTAGTTTATTCCCGATTCTTAAAATCTGAGTTTTTAGAAAGTGATTTTGATGCCTAGTACACCTGGGAACCTCTGCCTCAGGTAATTATGGATGACCTTCACTTTCAAACACGAAAGGACAATGGTCCCCTTCTTTAAGTGTGTAAGCTCACAACACTAATTAGATCACCCGGTCTGGTGTGGGGAGACAAACTTCGAAAAATGCAGGATTCAAATTATCATGATAATTGGCTTTTCCTAACTTGTCCCATTTTCTAAATGGCAAAAAATAAAATAAAATAAAAAGTCATGATTCAATTATTTTTCCACTTTATCAAAAGGAAAATACCAACCTTGATTTTTCAATGATTAAACAAAGTCCAATGAAACGACCGTTGACAATCCAACATCCATCCTGGGGTCACCCCAAGGATAAAGCAAGGAGGGAGCTCTTCTTACTATGGGGGTGGGGGTGTGGATTTCAAGGCTCAGTCAACAACCCCCTGCCGTGTGGGTAGGGAACAATGCCCAGCCCTGTCAATGCCATAGCGCAGAATGAAATTTTCTACTTTGCAGAAAGTTTTGAACTATTTTTTTTCAGAGATTGACAGATAGAGCTGCGCATTCTTGAAAATGATGTGAACGTAACATGAAGCACCCCTGAGGGACATTTCTATACAGGTCGTTATAAGCATCTACAAAGAGGCTTAATCTTATAACAAAACACAGATTGCGACTAATTCCACAGATTAAAATCCTTAAAAACCAGGTCAGGGTCACGAGTTGGCCCTTCTGACAGGCAAGTGCAAAGATATCCTGGGGGAGACAAGGTGTAAACTCAGGGGGGTAATGAGTAAAATGTATGGTAAATACGTTATTCAGGAAATGCAGTGAGAACATCTGACCCAAAATGGTAGAGAAAGTGGTGCAGAATGGATCATAAGGCAAAATTTACTTGTGTAATATTAAAACAAAGAAAAAAACAGGCTTTAAACATGAGTTGTGTGTTTTCTTTTTCCTACATGCGTTTTTGCTTTTGCAATGGAAAGTATCACATAGAAGTCCCACAGTAGTTCATTTATAGTGTTCTATCTAGATATTAATTAACCAAATTAATCCAAGAGTTTTTGCAATTGGTACGTCCGTCATGCATCCGGCCAAACAACACACAAGATGCTGATCTGATGGCTGTAAAGCCAATATTGCTTTAAGACAAGAACATGTCTTTAAATGTTATTATTAAAATTTTTTTTGTACTATTTTAAGGGGTAAACTTTTTTTAAAAAATTCTAGAACTGTTCAGATACTTTCCGGATGCTTTTTAAAAATGTATTTTAGGATAAAATTTAACTTCTCTATTTATAGTCACTTCCTCCATAAAGACTTGGAAATAAAGAGCACTATAGACTAGTTAAGAAAGATTGCTACACAGGAAACTATCATGAAATGCAATTTATAGCTGTTAGTACAGTGCCCCATGCAAAGAAAACAAGAATCTTGCCGATCCAACCTTCCCTGAACACAGGGTTGCTAGTTAATGTGAAAACAGGGTTGCTAGTTAATGTGCAACAGAGAAAAAAGATATTCAACAGAGTGTGAATATCAGGGTCTGTAAGGTACTCCTGTTACACCATGAACTGATTTAGTATGTGTTATGAAAACGAAGTACTAATCTACTAAAAAAAATTCAAAACACAATGTCAATACAGACAAGCACTCGCTTTAAAAATAGTGGTAAAGAATTGAGACCATTTTAAATTAAAATAGTAACTAAATATGGGTGTGTACATATGTAGGAATGTTTGCTTGGGTGTTAACGAGTATTATGAAAATTTAAATCACCAAATCATTTCTGAAACAGTTTTAAACCTTAAGAAGACTGTGTCCTTTGACATTTTCTTTTTACACTGATTTGACTTAACATTAAACAACTGGTCTGGTCAGAATTTCAAACATTCAGAGGCTAAATTCATCCATGGAGTACGAATCGTTCATTAACACAAATACACAGAGATGCAAACATCAGTTATGTACTTTGACAATTTAATCTAATTTTAACATTTCCAGTGGCTTTTAAAGTAGTAAGAGCATTATTCGTTTAAACAATAAGATAAACACAGGAAGAGCAGAAACCAGCAGTTACAGCTGGACACTAAGCTATCAATACTTTACCAAGAAGCCTTGCACAATAGACTTGACATTTCCAGATTTACGCTCCAGCCATCTGTCCTCAGATGGTGTGATATGTGTCACTGTTGAGGGGCTAGCTAGCAAGCACGATTAGTTTACTACAAAGTATAATCGAGTTCTGCCTGTCTCAGAAGTACGGATAGGTGGGCTAAGAGGGAGGGAAACCAACTGTCTTCCGTTCACTCTGCGCTTCTCTTCCAGTGGAGCCATCAAAGAGACACCATCCCTCAGCCGCCCCTTCCAGGCTCCATCGGTCACCACCAGGACCAACCTTCCAGTCTGTTATCGATGCTTCCTACTGAATAGAGGAGTTTCAGGAACTACCTTCCCAAAAAACCTGCATTTTATCCTGGCTGGGACTATCACTGGACGGAAAAGTGAAATCAAAATTCACCCAGCTGAAGTTAGTATTACAGATGTGAATGACCTTCTCCACCATGATGATCACACTTTTTTTTTTATAGTCAACCAGTGTTGTAGGAATCTTGTCATTCATTATTGGCAAAAGAGACACCTATGAAGAAGTTTCAACTCATTATGATTTTAAATACTTTTGTTATGAATCAAAACCTTGTTCAATTTGAAAGTGCCTATACAATAAAAAAGAAAACTTGTTTCTCTGATAATTACACCAGAAAACATAAATCATATTTTTAAAATTTTAAAGAAATAAAGGGGATTTTATTTTTCAAAAAGCCTCTGACATTTTCATAAATAATAAAACTCTGAGGTCTAAGAATAAGAATAATAACATAATAATATAATAACAGAGACATACGGCTAAGGGGCGGCAGAGCCAAGGGTAACCCACTGTGTTCTTCCCAGATGCAGCAATTTGCAAGTTAAAGAACAGAGACACTGGAGTCAGATGCTAAAATCCTGTTCCAGAACCTGCTCGCTGTTTGACTTCGGGCAATTAACCTCTCTGAACTTCAATTCCCTCAGCTGTAGGAAGGACGCACTCAAATGTCAATTGCCCAATTCCCTTCCGAACTTTTATTTCTAATAGTGTTGCATATGAAATACTTCAACTGACACAGGCAATTACATTTACAGTGGGTCCTATTACCTCCAGATTAAAAACGTTAATAAAACCTTCCAAAAACAAAGAATCATTCCTTAGGATGATTAATAATTAACAGGTATTAATATTCAAAGCTAAACTCATCATACTACTTTTCATACTATCTAAAAATATATGAAAACTTTTTAAAGGCCAGATAAACGGTATTCTATAAATAACAATCTACGGTATAACCAAATCATTCCCAGAGCTCTTCTGAGCAAGCAAAGACAGTAACACAACGTTAGCCAAGTGCAAAATAAGAAAAGCTTTACTGCCTTAAGTTTTAAACATCAGCAGATGGAAACTATAGAGAAACTGGAAAATCCTTTTACAGAAGAATGGGGTGGGGGAGGGGCTGATCTTATACCACAAGAAAACTCACACAGATGTTGAATTTAGTTTTGATTTTCAAATCATGAGGGAGAAACTGACTCAAAACAAATATGCAATGCTATATAACACTGCATTGTAAGTGACAGTAATTTTTTAACAAGTCACCATCACTAAGTGCTACCAAAACTTTTAGAAAAATTATAGTATCAGAAAAAATGGTGAAATTAAGTTCATCCATACCTGAATGAATGAGGATTAACTGACCATTGATCAAGCACGCCTCCCCTTTCTACTCAGACAACTAGAAACAACAGGTGAGATCATAAATATTTTCCAGACCATTATTAAAGGTTTTACATCTCTTGCTAAAGTAAAAATAGGAACAGGTGATGCCAGTGCCACCAATACGTATTTTTGCTTTCCTCAAGCAGACACAAAAAATAGGCTCAGATGAAATTTTCTAAAAATAGAAAAACAACACACATGTATCTAATCCTTTAAGAACTTCATACCTGAATTCCAAAAGTTGCTTCCTCTCCTAGTTTTAGCCAAAACTCTCAAAAATATACTCAAAATTTTACCTGTTGTTTGAGTTATTTTATAAACAACTCTGTTGGTTTACCACAGTGCTTAGCAATGTTTTCCTTCTCCGTGGTGAAGATGGGCTACAAAGGACTATTCAGGAAAAATTAAGATGTGAGGGACTGCTTTTGTTTCCACCCAAAACTCCAATCGGTTATTAAGTTCCAAACTGTGACAGGGGCATAGTAACTTATTCTTACAGCTAGATGAATGTGAATTAAAATTAGCACCCCTCTTCAGATAGTAAAACGTTCAATTCTGGGATTCTATGAAAGGTAGCACAGAAGTAGGTTTTAATTTTTTTATCCTCACGCCTCAGTGAGCAAACTGAGTTGGCAAAGCTCGGCTGCCACGTGGGACCCAGGAGTCGTTGGCTTTTAGATTAATTATGATGATGATGATGATGAGGTGAACAGCTAACATTAATACTGCACTCGGTATAGGCTAAGCATTGCTCCAAGCCTGTTACGTATACAATTCATTTGGTCTTTATAACCCTGTGAGGTAGCATTAACATTATAAATCAGCTACTATAAAACATAAACAGTTACAAGGCTTCCTCTCCACCAAAAGGTAGCAAAACTAGCAATAATTTTAAATGACAAAGCAAGAACCCTATATATTTGGGAAATAAAGTAAATGACACACCAAAGAATAATAAACCTAAAGAACAGATGGAATGGAAACTTTTGTTGGAGAAAGCAATGACTGATTCAACTAAGAATGCTAATGTCCCTAGCAAAACTGAACCATCAGTTCAACTTTTTGGAACACTGGGTTGTGAAATTACTCTCTTGTTTAATGTACGAATTCATATTTGGCCAATTTGATGTGCATCACTGGTATAAAGTTAGCTCCTTAGGTAAACAACAATATTTGTTGTTTTTTTTTTAAGTTCGCTAACAGGAAAAATAATACAGGACTCCATATTTAGTGAGAGAATGCAAACAATACTATTATGCTTTATCTAGTAAGAATATCTGGCCTTGCATTACCAAAGCAATGAGAATTTACACAAAGAAAACACATTTCTCAAACTGATACATGAGTGTACGAACCATGGATTATGAAAGCAAGCAACTGTTAACTCTGAATACCATCTACAATTTTTTTGCATTATCTTGAAAATATTATTGATGCTCTAAGTAAGAAAAAGGTTTTGTTTTACTTACAAAACTAATTGATCCAGGGATTTTCCCAAGTAAGAAGGTAATTTGAAAAAAATGCAATAATATGAGTTGAGATGAACTGAGTTGTGACTGAGTTCATCTTAGCCTAACCAGCATCGCATTCGTGGCTTTGCTGCTCTCTGCTTCTCCTCTCTTACACAAGAACTCATAAATGATTTTTTTTCTTTTTAACAAAAAAAGATAAACAAAACATAACTACTAGATGTAGTAGTAAAAGTAAATGATAGTGAAGCTGTCTAATCTAATGATGCAAAGTGATATAAAATTTATTTTGGTGGTAGCATTTTTTTAATAATGGTTTATTTTATATCCTATTTCTATACTAAAGGCAGCATTTAATGTTTTCTGCCTTATTTAAGATATTTTGTGGGGGTCATTATATCACACACCGGTATTACAATTTTTGGAGATTTAAAATAGTCTGTAGTTAATATCAAGAATTTCAAGGATCTATTATAGTTGTGGCTTAGAAGGATTTCACAGCATCAGCTTCTGTGTAGTTTCTGGGTTGAATCTGCTTAGAGCATCCACTTTTCATGAAACACTATCAAGAAGTATAACTTTAACAAGGAGTTCTCCAAGAGGTCTTTTGACGTTATGAAGCCATTTGTTTTCCAGTTAGGTAAGGCTTGACCATTTACATTTTGGATTAATATTTTTATAAGTAACTTCCTTTGTATTTGCAATTTTATCCTGATAAGTCAAATTAGCATATAATACATCTTATAAATGTTAACATTATAGAGTAATATAATATATCCTTTAAGAATTTGAAAGCTTTCTTTTCCACTAAATCAGAATCTGCAAAGAAACAGCAAGACAAGGAATAAGCACTGCTTTTTCAAGCTCTGCAGGTGATTTGTATGTGTCATCTTGAACAAATGAGTCAGTTTTAAAGATGTTTGGGAGTTTCCTGGTGGCCTAATGGTTAGGATTCAGGGCTTTCACTGCCATGGCCCAGGTTCAATCTCTGGGCAGGGAACTGAGATCCCACAGGCCGCACGGCGTGGCCAAAAAACATACATATTTTATGTAAATACAAAAATAAAAAAGTTGTTTGACAAGAGGGTAAAAGATAGGGCCTCCCCAAATCTCAACGCGTTCGTTTCAATGGGAGTCCAGGGTAAAACACCTTAATGACAAAAGACTATGCTTGAAACACACAGGCTGGCTTAGGTGCTACAGAGGAGAGGGCTACAGATCCAGAACAAAGCAGTGCCCTTTGCTTGTCTCTGGCCCCTCTTCCTGCCCCAAGTCTACCCATCCTGACCTCAGAGAGGTGGTTGGTTGCTTTGTCTAACTTTCTCTCATCTGCTCTGTACCTCTTTCAGCTTTTAAGAGCTCATAATAGCCAAATCAGAAAAAATCTTTAAAAATGAATTCAAGTCAAATGAAATCAACCACAGAAATACATTGCATTTATGACTTTACATTTTAGGGCAAGAAATTTTTGAAGAAGACTATCTGACCAGAGGGGTGGAGGAAAGAAACAAAAAAACGACAAAAGCATTTTTGGACCATATGAAATGAGAGGTAACCAGCCGGTGGCTGGTTTTCCTTTCAGCCCTCATCTCACCCCAATTTCATGTTTCACTCCCTGACTGCACTCATCAGAACTCTATTGAAGGAGACGGCTGTGCGAATTTATTGAAAACCAAAGAAATCACTACAGAAACAGTCTCCAAAACCCAAAGAGAAGCCTGTAAGCCGACCAGTGTCAAGATCTGAATACTAACACGTACAAATCCAAATGTAGACACCTCCATGATCAGTTTAGTTACAGTGGTATGAGTCACCGTATAGCTTCTCTGCATCCAACGCATAAAAAGGAAAGGGAATCTGGTTTTCAACATCATACTCCCTCTAAAACAACTTGCAATCAATTAATGTTGTCAGCAGCAAAACTCAATTTTCTCCCCTGCGTGCAGAGGTGAACACTCAGGACAGACTGGTAATTCCCGTTGAGAGTGTGGCTAAGTGTTTCTAAGCAACCTTGCTCCATCATCTTCCCTGACAAAAACAAGGGAAAGAGTCTGAGCTGAGGGCTGACGGAGCTCTGAATACTAATGTAAGGAGGGGAGCTTCCTTACTGACTTTGGGGAGAGAAACACAGGAGCAGCTGCTAGCTGTAAATAAATTCTAATTAAAATGGTGTGCAGCTCCTACAGCTGAACCCAAGCCCACTGATGAGGTTCCCTCTGCAACTGTCCAGCCATGTGAGCTGGACTCGTTCATATACCTGTATATTTAGTTTAACAAATGATTTGTGTGTGTTTTCTGGAAATTACTTGGGGGGAAAACCTTCCAAACATGTCCATTTATTTGCTGTGGAATTTGTTTAATCCTCTTAGGAACATTTAGACTGACAACATTCTTAAATTAGCATCTTTGCCCAAGAAACCTTTCCAGTCACATGCACTGAACTATATGACAACCCAGAAGCAAAATTTAAAACGTTTCAAACCGCTGGCCATGCTGGGAACACCACACAGCACAGCAGAACGAATCCAATTTGAATGAGAATCAAGGATGCTTTTCTCCTCACACCCTTTTCCTCCTCTGCACAAATCCATCACTCTCTGTTGCTCTTGTATCATCCCCTACCTATAAAATGGGAATGAGAAATAACTTTTGCCAATAAAAATGCCATAGAACTAGAATAAACTTTTTAAAACTGTAACACCTCCTCAGAATACTTTAACTACTATTCAGTAAAAACACCACAGAAAATTTTTGAAAATTTGAAAAAAAAATTTTTAAGGGAATTTTAAAGGAAAATAATTTTTAACTGAATCGTATTCTGGGCACACTGAGAAGGTTCTATTTAGAGGACTTCTACAGTGTTTTTTTTTTTAATAAATAACCTATAAAAATACACCCAATATTCATTAGTAAATCTTTATTTCTTATTTTTAAAATTCTTAAGACATGCCATTTTTCTTAAATCAAATGAGAAGGAATTCCTGTGGCAATGAACAATAAAATTACCAAAGAAGACACTATAAAATGGCAAAAGCAACTCACATTTTGCCAAGTGCTATGCTTTCGATTCACAATTATCATCTCACTTTAAACTGACAGCCCTGAAGTGAGTTCTATTAATCAGCCCGTTTAACATATGAAGAAACGAAGGCTCTGGGTGGTCACATGTTATGTACTAGGTGAAGCCAGGATTCAAATCCAGGTTCTCTGTCCACACAGGCTGTGCCCTTACCAATTCACACTCATATTTCCAACTTCTCAAACGCACTCAACCCCTGAGGTAATGTACATGTCTTACGTTTCTAAGAGTATTAGGATGTACCCAAGTACACGTACTAATCAGACTTTTATGTGGGCAAAATTTTTATTTTCCAATTTTTCTGAATCAGTTCAGGCTGAGTTCCTATTAGTTATGAGGAGAAGTACTGAGGTAAGGGGAGGGGGGAAGATATGCCAGACATATACAATGCCAAGAGATCTGCTTAAACAAGAAAGCAAAGTATTAAATAAACCACTTTAGCAACATCCTTTTCAGTAAACCCTGGTGTCTAAGTATTATCTCAAAGGAGGGTGAGCCCACCTGCAGCTCTGCCTTCCTGCCACTCACCCTGGATGACCTTGGTTTCCTCACCTGTGAGACAGGTGTTCTCCCAGGAAACTTGGAGAGATTAAGTGAAAATACATGAAAGAGGCTAGTTCATTGCCAGACAGTAGGCACTAAATAAATAATACCTACCATTTTCACTGAAGAAAATAATTTTAAATCTCCAACTAAACATGCCTGATAGAATCTCAAAAAGCACTTTAATCTGCTTGCTAAAAATTGCAAAATGAGATTTCTCTTTTAAAGGCTGTACCTATTCCCCATACTTTTTACTAATTCTGGCCGTTGTCCTTAAAATTTATTCCAAAAACCTGGAATCTCCCCTATTTAAATTCTTTAAGCTTGAAATCCTGATCAAACTTGGGCACATAAAGATTTACACCGTAATTCACAGAGTAAACAAAGACTACAGACACAGTGTGCTCAGGACAGGCACCTAACTTCAGAACAACACTAACTGCCAATCAAGTGAGACTCACTATTTGAACACAAATCAAATTGAATGTCATCAAGGAGGCTGACAGACTGTTTGCCCCATGAGATGACTCCTTATCTGACTTAAGTGATCCAACACATTTATCATTTAATTTCTGACAGAAAATGTAGAATGTGGCTAGGGTTCGCAAGTAACATTTTTGTTTCAATTTCTTTTTTCCTACAAAATATAGGTATCATTAAAAAAAAAAATAAGCTAACCTACTTGAACTCATAATAATAAATATCAAACACTTCTTGACTTACGTTCCTTTCAAAAAGCTAATAATTATTATATTTCTTAAATACAGCATCTTTAAATATAAATTAACACATATTTGGGATTCTTGGGAAAATACGTTCTAGAAAAAATTTCAGCTAATTTTTAAAGAAACCATTGCACAGAGTTTCAGAAGTGGAAGAGAATAATGTTGTAACTCAAGCCCTTGTTTTAAATGTGGGAATACTGAGGCCTCAAAAGACACATCCGTTTGCCTAAATGCATATGCTGTCCCTCAACAGGAACTCTAAAACTAAGACCCAGGCCTCTGAGAAACCAGCACTTGCTCTGCTGGTACAGAGCTGAACCTGATGAAAATGGATTGTGGGAAAGAACCAGAATGCTGGGGGCCTGGACGAGGCAGCAGTGGAAAGGAGGGATTTCACTTGGTTATGGATGAGAAAGGGAATCTCACAATCACGATATTACAGGCAATCCCTCAAGTGCCTAAAAACTACCATTTAACACGCCTGACACCGAAATACGCATGAGTTGATTCATAGGCTAACTAGAAGGCATTCTTTGTCACAAAGTGAGCCTTTTTCCCATTCGCTCTCCAAAGAAAGGAACAGAAATAGAAAGCTGATATTAACTATTTAAAAATTTACACCAAGAACCAAGGAATTCCCCAGTAGAAATGTAAAGACTTGCTGGAAGTTACGTGAATTTATTGCCAGTTCAGTCGTCTTAAAAGTTGTGCTATAAAATATATTGTCCTTTGCTGTTCCAAATCACATTTGAAAGAAATAATAACGTTCTTAAGAGTGCTTCTGGAATTTTCTTCTATTCTCTAAAGCCAAATCTCAGACCCTTAAAGACGTGGTGGGCTGGCATTTTGCCCATTGTTCTCGAGGCACTTTTTTGTTCCTTTAAAGAATAAGGGGGTGAGGGGGTATCACACAGAAAACTACTGCAGCATCAAAGCTGCTTACATTTCCTCCTGAAGCCTTGGGAAATAATGTCCAAAGTAGAAGCAGTACAAAAATCCAGCGTGAGGGTTACTAGCGAGAAAGTGACTTGTGAGAACAAATAATGCTCTCCAACGTCCTTTTGGAGCCCCTAGTTTAAATGAATCCGGTGATTATCCTAATACTATACATGCGCCTCTACATGAAAGGGAAACCAGGAGCCCTTCTTCCCTCCTTTCTGATGCATGGAATGTGGACGTGATGACTGAAGCTCTGGCAGGCACTCTGGACCATGAGGTTGATGGGCTGAGGATAACACTGAAGTGAGTCAGGCATCTGCTTCTCTGACCCTGGCGGGTATCACACCAACCAGCCCTGGGATGCCGATGCTTGACTCCTTTATGTAAGAGAGAAATAAACTTTTAGCAGGTTTAAGCCACTGCTGTTATCTGGAGAATTGGGGTTGTACACTGCCACGCTTAATCCTAACTAATAAAGTCGAAGATTCACGAAAAAGTATTTACCAGATATTTAGTAAATATAATTATAAAAAGAATGATACAGAGATCTCAGTTTTTGTTTTAATGCTATGATATGTAAACCGAGTTTAAGCAAATGCCATTAAGCGAATGTCTTAAACAAGACACCGAGGAGAAAAAACAAAGTTGACTTTGCAGAACAGACACCCAAGGCATCCTCCTCTGCAGACAGCAGGAAAGCCCTACTCCACCACCAAGTTCGGAGACACGCATGCTCCCTGCTCTCCTTGTCTTTGGGTTGTGTTTTGTCTTAAACCTTTGGAAAAAGAAGTGAGATTGCTGGTGAAACCATTTCAGGAGTAGTTCCTAGCATCCAGATTCCCTGCTTCTTCCTTTCCTCTGTCTCCTTGAATGTTCTGCCACACACTTCATCAGGCCAGCCTTCTAAATTGAGGAAATGCAGCCCAATCAATCTGCTTTTAGACAGAGTTAAGAAATAGACAGTAAAAAACACAATTAGGAAATCTTATCTTCCAGAGGTCACTGCACAGATGAAATATGAGAATATATGTGAATCCACTTTGTAAACACTAAAGTACAATACAAATGATATTAGTATGGATTCTATGTTAAACTCATCAAGAAAGGAGGAAAGAACATTTTCCCTACCAGAAGGAGAATGTGCTTTGCAATTTTCTATCACTTTAATACTTCAAAAGTTTCTATAAAATTGATTTTTTTAAATCAATGCAAATGAGGGACTAATTCTAATTCCTTTATCTCCACCAGTTTAACATATATCAATAATGCTACAATTTCCAGGTATTTTATTTACCAGAGCCTCTGGTATACGTGAATCATACAGTATGCCAAACCCTTGGGATCCTTAACTCAGGTTAGAAAACCTATGCTTGATACATGGATTTGAAGACACGAAGATGCCTGGCATGTCCTACTGACTTCAAGCTATTATTTTTCAAACTGTTGCTTCTTCCTGGTCCAAAGCAGACATGCATTTGTTGCTGTGAGGCTCTCTAAGTCAAAAGGGCGACCCATCATGACTGCCTTGGAGACAGAAATCTTATCCTCCTCCTTGTCCACGTACACATAATATCCCTACTTTATCCTAACGTGAAGAATGACGACTGATGTTACTTCAGAAAATAAAATGCCAACATTCTCTAGTAAGGAGGAGAGAGCTGCGTGCTTAAAGACCCAGGCACTGCGTATAACACACGTGGTAAGATGCTGCAACTTTTCGAAGCTAAAGCCTGAACGTGTAAGATAGGAATAACGTTATGGTGAAGGGCATTCAGAGGCTAGCTCCTCGGTCCCACTTCATCTTTCTCAAGCAGCAGTGTGCAGTGCCTTGAGAAAGACAGCAGCGTGGTACCCAACTCATCAAAAAGTTGAGTATCCCAATAACTCACAGTAAAACAAATGTCATCTAGCTCAATGAATTTTCATGTGTGTCTCTACAATGTATGTCCACCGTTTTTTTTGAAAATTTCCCTTATTGCATTAGAAGTTCTTGTTTTGCCCGGTCATAATGCCATCTAATGATGAGAGGGTAATGGAGCTGACAGATATATATAATAGTACTCCAAGACTACCACTTGATATTTGTTCATCATATGGACTAAAAATCTTTAGGTTAATTGTACATCAATATCATATCTAATTCACATAATAATCAACTGTTATTTTATTACTATTATCTCCTGAAACAGTCATCTGGTCACTAGGTTTTTCCTCCCCTTGACCCATGGATTTGATGATTTTTCCCCAGATACAATAGGTTTTTGAAAAGAAGTCTTTTTCACCTTTTGCTATTATACTAAACTTGCATGTTTGACCCTTCATTCTTACTAATACTCATTAAAAAAAGGCACCTCCCCTTCACTATTATTTGTAGATGCCATTAATATACTGCTTAGCTAATTCTTCCAGATCATTAAAAAATATATACATATTACCCTGTGGTTCTCTTCAATTTGATATGTTTTCAGTAATCATTATCCCTCTGGATAGTTTATTACACATTTACCATTTCTTTATCCAATTCAGTTAATTTGGTATATAAAATTTCAAAAAGAAACTATTTTCTCAAAATCATGATATTTAACATCTCTAGCCTTTTTTTAATCAAGTAATTCTACAATACTATCAAGGAAAGCAATCAGGTTTTTGTGTGATGATTACTGCTTTAAAGTCTCTAGTCCTGTTTCCATTATCTTATAGATGTTTACACATTCTTGTTAATGTTATTTCATGAGCCTATTAAGAATTGAAATTAAACTAACTGGATGCTAATTTTTCTTTTAAAAACAATCTACTAAATTTCCCCTGCTAATTCTTTATTATTTCTAGTACTAAGGCCCACCACTTTTTCTAATATTCCCTTTTTTTTGGCAAAACTCTAAAAGCCTACAGATAGCACCAACTCTATGAGAAGAGAAGGTGATCGTGGCCTGCAGGTGTGATATCGGGCCACTGAGCACACATACTTCCCCATCCCCCAAACTGTTCTGCCTCCATTGCAGAACAACTGTTGCACAATAACAGTCCTGAAGGTTATTGCCTTTTGTAAAATCCCATAACATTATAATTTAGATAATTTTTAAAAGGTGCAAAACTGTAAAAATTATTTGTGTAAAATGAGGGAGGGGTGCGTGTATTTGCTCATTTAAGCCTAAGCTCACTCTAGAAGGACACACACACACACACACACACACACACACACACACAACACTGAGTGCCTCCAAGGAAGGAACTGAATGGCTTGGGGATGGTGGTGGCAGTCATACCTTTTGAATTCTGAGCTGTATCAAAGTATCACTTACTCAAAAAATTCGGGTTATCATTCCAGACCAAGAGAATCAGAATCCTCCGCAAGATGTTTACCAAAATTTTTTTTAAACAAACTATTTTCCCTAAAATCCCATAATATCCATGAAAAGAAAATAGATTAGTAATATCAAGCAACAATTACTACTTTAATGCTGATTAGTTTTCAGCCCCAACTGAAAGATATAGAAATAAGACACCTAGAGATAAAGATATGGGAAAGAGGTATTAAAAAACAAGACTATAAAAGAAGTAATGACCCTTTAGGAACCTCATCATTGTCTTTGGAATAATTACTTGATTAAAGGAACTCAGTACCAAGGATTTGGAAAAGTACCAAGAGGCAATCTAGTAGGATGAATGAGTAGGAAGAGACCTCAGACCATTCTCATTAAACATCAGGTTTCTCCTTGGGCTAATCCTAAATGAAAAACATTTCCTTGGCTTCTAGAATTATCTACCTGCACAGTCCCCTTAATGCAAAGCGTGGGTGGGGGGGTGGGGGTGGGAGAGAAGCAAGCAGGGAAACAGGGAGAGAATTCTGAAATGTATGAGTCAGTACACAGGTGGATTTGTTCCCTGCACAGAAAAACTGACAAATCCATGTTATGAGTAACCCAAGCATTTAAAACTCAATTTTTATATTATTATTATTATAACGATCTTCACCTCAAAAAAAATGGAATGCATTTTGCTCCCAGAGTTAAATCCAACCATAAAAAGCAGGCATAGTGCTATCTCAAGGACAAAGGAGAAAAATCATCATTTTGGCAAAGGAATTCATGTGCCATGGCCTAGATGCCTTTGAGCCTTTCCAAAGGAAAGATGAGTTATATATCATAGTCACTGTGGTGTTGGTGGCAATGTTCTGTTTTATACACAGAGATATGCAGAGGTCAGGGGCAACTCTATTTATACCTCCCACGTGCTCATGCCTCCCCATCCTGAGAGTTTTGTGCAAACACTATGTAAAACCATGACTGGTTAGCAGTACAAGGATTTTATACGGGCCAATGAGGGTAATCATTTCACACATCAGTGTGAATAAGTGCTCTATGATTATTTCCACTAGCACTCCGACAACAGCTCAGGGCTGGTTCGTGGGCGTGTGAGACTTGTGTCACTGCACAGGGTCCCACACACTTAGTTTAATGCTCTGCTGCTGCAGTTTCAAACTTATTAATCATTTTTGAACAAGGGACCCACACTTTCATTCTGCACTGTGACCTGCATCCTACTGTAACTTTTTAAAGGAAATGAGTAGTGAGAAAGACACAGGTATATTATTAATGTGGGTTTTAGGCAAAAATGCTATAGGGTAGAGAGTAGGGGATGGGAGAAATAAAGAGCTGTAAAGGAGGGAAATGATTGGAAAGCTAATGCTTGCATGCTAGAGGCTCATAGCATAAATAATCAAAAAAGAATAAATTCTGTAATGAATAAATGCTATCTAGCATAATGAATTCTGTAAAGTGTATTTTGACGCTATTGTTTATGATAAGCTTATAGCTTTAGAGATGATGAAGTAATTTCAAAATATTCTGTAGAAGGACATTTAAAATAAGTCACCTTAGGAGTAAATCTTAATAACGTATTTTAGCAGTATGAAGATATATTTGGTAAAAATGCCTATGTAATATCTTTAAAATAGTATTTATGTATTCAAGTAAGGATATGCGACAATTAGCTAATTTTTGTTACTTTTGGACACTCACAATAACTACTTAATGTGTGTACTTGATTTCTAAGATCTTTTTGCAGGCAAATAATAAACTCTTACACTCTTAAAAACAAAAGAATAAATTCTGAACTTTCTCAAAAATAAATCATTATATAGATACAGATGTAGATATATCCATATCCACATCTGCATATGTACATCCATAGTTAAAGGTTTTGTAAAAATTCAACAAATAGTTCTTAATTTAGCACTACTTTGTACCCGGTGTATAATATATGTTACAATGACAGACAAATAAACCATACTAACATTCACCAGAGTTAATACACGTTTTTGTAACACAGGATGTGTATCATTTGTAATCACCTATTTAGATTAACTACTGCACACAAACACACACACAGACACACACACCTTCCAGCATTGAAACCTATAAATCACTGAATACCTCAGAGCTATTAGAAAACATTAATTCAATTCCTCAAGCTAAATTACATTTCACCATTTCCATCAATGGACTTGAATAGAACCTTGAGATGATTAATGTTTTATCAGTGATTACCCAGACAGGGGAACAGAGAGAATGCCATCTCGAATTCAGACTGTTAGCTCAGCACCACTGAGGTAGTGATGGCTTGAGCTGTCATCTGTGGGAGTATTATAATTATTTAAATTTAGTGAAAACTTGAAAAAGTGTAACTCACTTAGGAATTCATTTCTGTCTTTTAAGACGTGATATTGTTTTCTTGCTAGAAGCCAAGAGACGGGAGATTGTGAGAAGCCTTAGAAATCCCATGGCTAAAAAAAGATGAATAATTCTTCCATGATCTGGGCCCCAGAAAGGAGGATGAGGGCACGGGTTTACAAGCTTCTGCTACTCGGCTGTTTGAAGCTGAACCATCTCTCATGGATTTACATTTATTACAACCTACAATTATGACTTATGCCTCTTCCCGAGCACTCAGACTATAGCTTCCCTTTCAGATCACAGAGAGCAAAGAAAAGGTTTATTACTTCGAAAGTCAACCCTACACCCTAAGGACAATGCCGAGCACAGGGGAACGTGTGCTGTTAGTAAAGACTTCAGTCAAAGCATGCTGTTTGAAGGACCTAGCATGTGTGTAATAAATTTGTAAGAACAGTGTCTTTGAAATGACCCACAATGTACACTTAATGACTCTTACATTTCAACTCCTATTTCCAAGTAGTACTAGAAAGCCTCAGTAAGAGTATACAGTCATTTCTGTCATGAGGAAGTGAACTTGGGTGGACTCTGTAACCCATTTACACAGATACATCACTGAAGCCTGTGCAAAAAGCTCTTCAACTCCTCTCTCACATGGCTTGGCTACATAGAGGCCAAAACAACTCAAGAATGAGGAGTAAGTGATGCCAAAATTTAGAGAGAGAGGATTATCCTAGCCATGAAGTCCTTCTGAAGGCAGATGAGGACAGTGAAAGGACGTGGCCCTAAAACAAGTCAGATTTGGGCTTTTATCCCAACACTGGCCTTTCAGACACAAGGCGTCTTGGCCAAGCCACTCTTGAAGCTTTACTTTCTTCAGATCAGCCCCCTGGGGCTGTCTGCCTCTTGAATAAGACAGCAATGTCTAAAACACCTAGGACAGGGCCAAGCAAATAACAGACACATAGTAAAGGACCACTGTCATCATCATTATTATTCAGTTGCTTATACTCTAAACTTAAGGTAGGAGTTCTGTGGTCCAGGAATATATGAGAACTTCTTAAGGCTTAAAAATCCAAATATTCCCTAAAAATATCAGGCTGTCAGACTTAGACCATAGTTTGTGAAATTCTGTCTTCATTCCTCTGTTCTAGCTTTAAAGAAGTCAAATCAGCCTCTGATTAAATTTTTGAGAAGTAATTCTTGTTGGATGGGAGAGAGGGAAAGAGATTTATTTTTCTCTTAGCATAGCAAAGATTAATAAACTGAAAATACTAAATACTGTATTACAAAAGAAATTTCTATTGCAAAATATTGGCATAAGTGTTTACTGAATGTTCAGTCTCAAATAAATCCTTCAGAAAGTTAGGAATAAAAGATTTTTTGCTTGCAGCTACAACCTCTGAAATCTACTACAAAGTACTACAAAATATGACTATACTCCATAAAGCACCCTACAAGGCATGATGTCTCCAATCTGGTTAAATTTCAAGTTGATTTCACTACAATTTCTTATTTATCCTCATGTGTACCCAGTGACATACCAAATACCAATTATGGTGATGCTTTTCAGAATTACCCATCTAAAGGACTTCAAGGAAGGAGGGTGTGTGTCACCATAACTAAGTCACTTTTTAGAGCAAAAAGTAAAGTTTATTATGCTGTGGTGTAATAAATTAAGTTTTTCCATTGAAACAGACACAAAGTAAAATTTTATTTTTCACTTAGTTATTTCAAATAGAAAGAGCTCATTATTTAGGGCAAAAAATATTCTGCCTCAGTTTTTGCAATAGAATTATCTCCGTTTTCTTTTTCCTAATTCTTTCTCATTAAATACATGATGAGGATAAAAACTTAATTTTATCCTCACGGTACATACCAATTCTTTCCATGAAAACAAAAAGTGTGAGCGGACGTGGATACCACATTAACCTTTAAGAAAAAGCGTTGTTCCAATCATTGCTTTTGTTCCTGAGCTCTAATTCCAGTTAAATCCTATACAGCCACTATGGATCAGGTGAGATTTGGCATGTCTGTGCAGATATCCTTGGGAGCATTCAAGTTTGCAAGCAATACGCATCCAACCCTAATTTTTACCTCTTTTTGGAAAATGGGCTTGGTGAAACATAACTGCATTGGACTTTCCTTCTATTACACACACACAGATTTTCAAAGCCCTGTAGAAAACGTGCAGAGGTGCCTAACCCAATTCTAGAGCAGGGAAGATGACAAAGCCAGGGGCATGTGTGTCCCTTAAGCAACCTCAAAGAGCAGCAGAGGCGTCCAGCAGTTTTTTAATACGTTGTCTCCATCTTAAATAAATCTAGAGAGAGACTGCAAAAGAGAGAAGGGATCTGACTACTTTTAGGCACATAAATAAGAAATGGCTCCCAGATGTAGAGTTGAAATGGAGAGAGGGTAGATTTCACACCCCGCCCCTACTCCAGTGCCAAAAACATTCCAAGGATCTGCTTTATCAAAGAAACAATGAAAACTCCCGGAAGTCTCTAGGTTCCTAACAGAATGGTCAAGGAAATAGTGCTGGGGGATTAAACTGGAGCAAGGATAAGTTAGTAGCCGAAGATAGGCATTCAAGATAATACCAGAATAAGAACAGCTGGGAAGACCATGGTGTTCTCAACATCACTGTGGTTATGGCAGAACAAGGGTAGCAAAGGCTCCTAAGAGAAGCCAGTATCCTCAGAGGATGACTGTACCTCCTCACCTATCTTTATAATTCGTTACTGAATTTTTGGTTTTGCTTATAAAAAGTATTATATATCCTATAATGTAATGTGTTACATATCTGTATATTTTTCTTGCTTACCATTATCCCCAAGTTTTACTGGGACAATTTGTTTAGAAAGACACTTTTCGGGAATTCCCTGGCGGTCCAGTGGTTAGGACTCGACCCTTTCACTACCGGGGCCCAGGTTCAATCCCTGGTCAGGGAACTGAGATCCCTCAAGCCACACGGCGAAAATACACACACACACACACACACACACACACACACACACACACGTATACATATATATATAGATATAATAAAAGAAAAACACTTTTCTGTGATTTAAAACATTCTTTCTGAGGGGGAACAGTCTAAGAAATCATCTAATTTTCAATGTGTGGGGAAGACAAAGTTGGGGTGAACTGGGGTACACACTCAGAAAACAGTTTCTTAAGGAACAATCACTTGAAAGAAAACAAGACTCCAATTGTTGCCAGTGGGTGACAATCACAACTGGTTTAGTTATGACTCCAAAGTAGTAACTTTCTTGCAGACCCTGTATCCATCTGTATAAGAACCTATCAAAACCTAACCCATGAACTATGAAATCAGTTTTTGAAACTTCAGACATTTATCTTTTCTAAAAATGAACTCACGAGTAACAACTATTACCCATAAATGTCTGTCTACAAGAGTCAAAAAGAAATCCTTGGCTAGGAACTGCAGAATGTATTTAATTATGTACATATTCATATCACCTAATTAAGACACTGAAAAAGAGAAGAAATTCTAATGTGTTCTGTAGAGCAAGAAGGAATCTCTGAAGTTCCTGCGGAAAGAGGTGAGGCATAATAAACAACGCCCACTGAAAGAAAGAACACGAAGACACAATTCTGAAAAACAGCACAAATACTGGGAAACTGGAATTTTAAATATAAATAAACTACTGGAACATAAAATTGGCACCAGGTTCAGTTTGAAATTAAATGTGAGCTTTATTACAAGGAGTTGTCCAACCTGGTATAAGATATTTTAGTATTCAAAGGTAAAAATAAATAGAACATTCAATGTATGTAACACTGCAAGTCTTCAGAGCACTCTCTGCATAACGTGAGAAAGAAAAAGCAAATTTGTTCAAGTGAGGGAGGAGAGAATGTCCATAAAGAAGCTCTTTTTCCAAAAGATTTACTAAACTGAACTATTAATGATATCAGGCATGCTTCAGTGTACCCCAGGACTTCAGGAGCAAACTGGGTTTTGCCCCAGCAACGAATACATTTGGAAACTGTTAAAAACTAGGGCAGAGGTCAAGAACCATCAATAAGCTCTGGGGATATGGAACTAAAGAGCTAAGAACAGCTTCTAATAAGGGGACCAGCGCCAAAGCTGATGATCTAAAATCCCAATCCACATGTGCCCCGCTGTGCCCTACACTGAAAGCCCAACTTAGAAGGAAGGCCTGCCAGGGTCCACCGCTGGCTACTGCTCCAACCTGCCTTCCATCCACCCTGCTACTCACGGTCCAGAGCTGGTACCGATACGGAACCACGTCACAGCCTCTGCCAGTGTAAATACCACTCCCTCCACCAGGAACAGCCTTGCCCTGACCCTGCAGCTACCCTGGCTCAGTCAACATTCAGGAGGTAGGTCTGGAAGCTTCCCCCACTCACCACCACCATCATCCTTATCCCTCTCTCTTTCACACTCCCCCAAACAGAACAAAACCTACTGGAGTAAATAGTCCTTTCGTGTTGTCCTCAAACTGGAGAAGTCTCAAAAACAGAAACCACAATGTTGTTATTCATTACTGTGACAGACCAATATATAGGTGGGTATACACCGTTCACTTCTCTTTCAGGAAAAATAAAATTAAGTGTAACTAAAAACTATTCATCCATTTCTTTTTTCCCTTTTTTGTATTGTAATACTTTAACGGACATGATTAAATATTGGAGATTCACTAAAAAAAAAACTCACTGCATTTCATTTCTGGAGGTTATTTTGTGTTTTGTGTTGTAATTCCTAATGAAAATAATTTTGTTGTATAGTAGGGTTTTATAAAAATGATCCATGCTGGTGTCAAATACATTAGGTACACCACTAATCAGAAGTATGCCCAAACTGGAAACAATCTAGAATGGATTAAAAAGCTGTTGGCATATGGGGACTTCCCTGGCGGTGCAGTGGTTAAGAAACCGCCTGCAACATATATACAATGGAGTATTACTCAGCCATAAAAAGAAATGAAATTGAGTTATTTGTAGTGAGGTGGATGGACCTAGAGTCTGTCATACAGAGTGAAGTGAGTCAGAAAGAGAAAAACAAATACCGTATGCTAACACATATATGTGGAATCTAAAAAAAAAAGGTTTGAACAGCCTAGGGGCAGGCTAGGAATAAAGACATAGAGAATGGACTTGAGAACATGGGGAGGGGGAAGGGTAAGCTGGGACAAAGTGAGAGAGTGGCACGGACATATATACACTACCAAACGTAAAATAGATAGCTAGTGGGAAGCAGCCACATAGCACCGGGAGATCAGCTCAGTGCTTTGTGACCACCTAGAGGGGTGGTATAGGGAGGGCGGGAGGGAGACGCAAGAGGGAGGGGATATGGGGATATATGTATATGTATAGCTGATTCACTTTGTTATAAAGCAGAAACTAACACACCATTGTAAAGCAATTATACTCCAATAAAGATGTTTTAAAAAAAAGAATCCGCCTGCCAATGCAGGGAACACGGGTTCGAGCCCTGGTCCGGGAAGATCCCACATGCCGCGGAGCAACTAAGCCCGTGCGCCACAACTACTGAGCCTGCGCTCTAGAGCCTGCAAGCCACAACTACTGAGCCCACGAGCCACCACTACTGTCCCGCGTGCCTAGAGCCCGTGCTCTGCAACAAGAGAAGCCACCACAATGAGAAGCCCGCACACCGCAATGAAGAGTAGCCCCCCTCACCGCAACTAGAGGAATCCCGCGTGCAGCAATGAAGACCCAACGCAAAAATAAATAAATAATTTTTTTAAAGTTGTGGCATAATCATACAATAGATTACTACACAAAATGAACTGCTGCTACAACCCAATAACATGGATAAATCTCGCAGACATAATAATGAGCAAATGAAGCCAGTAACCAGAGAGTGTATAATGTATTATCTCATTTCTGTGAAGTTCAAGAACAGGAAAAACTAATGTTGAGTGATCAATCAGAACAGGCAAGGGATGAACTGCCCATCGGCAAAATGGGTTCAAGGAGCCTTCTGGGGCGCAGGGAATGTGCCACATCTCAATCTGAGTGGCAGTTACATGGGTTTATAGATACATAAAAGTTCTTCAATCCTTCACTATACATACACTTCAATGTTTAAAGGTCTTTTCTACTACCCACATAATGCCTACAATGAATAGAAAGAGAAACTGAGGTTCAACAAATGTAAAATATGTATTCAAGATCACTAGTACTTAAAAAACTTGTAATTTAAAACAGTTGACAAACAGTTATGCTGTAGTTTTTAAATTTCAAAGTGTGGTACCCTTTAATGCGATAGTTTGGTAGAAAGAGATTAATGGAAAGAAGAAAGTACCGTCTAGTGCTAGAGCAGCAAATGGCTATCAAAATTAAGTAGAGTATATAGGACCTGAGAGAGTAGGTCAGAAAAAAATAATGTTGTGCTTTGAAAATTACTGTTTGCTGGTAGCTTGCCAAGGTGTCCTGGCGTGAAGCAATGGCGCCTGGGTGGGCTGCAAGTTTAAATTAGAAAGGACCCCCTGCCTAGTGCTTTGCAGCTCTGGTGCTAATAAAGTTGCATCCTTGTTTCCCTTAAGAGCTCATCTTTGTCCTTGATGGCATCTTGCCCTTGGCAGAGAAGACCTGACACATTCCAAGAACCCCAGGGATTAACAGTCTTTGCCCAATGACAACATTAACTTGCCCGGGTTTAATCTGCAAAGATTGTCCCTTCTGCCTAGTGCCTCCAAAATAAAGCCAAAAAAGAAGGCAAGGGGTAAAGGAACACATTGAAAAATAGACACGCAGTCCAGGATGCGGAGCTTCACACCCTGCCTTTGGGGAAAGGGGCTTCCAAGTCAACCAGAGTTCACAACTCAGAACAGAACCTCAATTATCTAAGCCGTTGAGTAGCAAGGAGGGGGACTCTGCAAACAACTCACTTCTTTGCCAAAGACTTCATAACCAGAAGCGTGTGACAGTATGTGAGGCCATCATATGCACCTAGAACACCAGACAGGGAGTAGAAGAACCAGAAGGGGAGAGAAAGTTAGGAAGGAACGGAAATAGGGGAAAAAAACCCAAAAAACAGAAAACACACATGTAGCGGTCATGGGGAAAAGAGAAAGGTGGGAAGATGCTAAGCTGGGGTAGGCCCCTGCTCTGGGTTCAGTGAGAGACAATTACACACAGAAAACCATCCCACATGCCATCAATCCCTTTATACCCAAATCCTGGAGGAGCGAGGTGACTGTCAAAGATGCCTTCAGTCCCAGACACTTTCAAGAACAAGAAATTCAAAAACCATCTAGTTTTGCCCCCAAAAAACTGCTGCCTTAAAATCCTATCAAAAAAGTTGGTTCGGGCTTCCCTAGTGGCGCAGTGGTTGAGAGTCCGCCTGCCGATGCAGGGGACACGGGTTCGTGCCCCGGTCCGGGAGGATCCCACATGCTGCAGAGCGGCTGGGCCCGTGAGCCATGGCCACTGAGCCTGCGCGTCCGGAGCCTGTGCTCCGCAATGGGAAAGGCCACGACAGTGAGAGGCCCGCATACCACAAAAAGTTGGTTCCCTCATTTCACAAAACGGCCCCCAAAGCAAAGGACAAACACCCAATGAAATATACCTGAGAGTTATAAAACTGTGACCAGCCAATCCACAAATACAAGTAATTTCTTGTTAGTCTTGCCAGTTTTCATAGGAGAAACTACATCTGTACACATGTGCAGGTGGGTGTCTAAAGGCATATGCTCAGGGTAGGAGGGGGAAGGTGATGTGGGACCCTGGGTGCCTCAAACCAATAGAGCAACCAAGAGAAAGGAGAGGAGCAGACAGGTGAGGCTGGAAGCGGGAAAAGCACACCTGATCCGATCCCCTCCATCAAGCTCACACGCTGTGCAGCATGCGTTTCCAGGATTTCTGTTGATTGGTGGTTCTTCGCAAGTCTTAGGGGGCGAACAAGTTAATTGTATCCACGGGAGAGCCCTAACACAGCTGGGACATGGAAAGAGTGGTCCAGATCCGTAGACAGATGCGTTATTTTTGTGGTGAAAGGCGAACTTGAGAAATGTACTTCGGCACAAATCTTAATCTTTGGGGGCCCATCTGAAAAGGCAGTACCAAGTTTTCTGCATTTTACAGATCTCAGAACTGTCAGAGCTTCACCCCATCCCACCCACAAAGTCATTACTCCAGATAGATTAAAACCATAAAAATATTCCATCATTTTACAGATAAATTCACAACATATGTGATCCGTGTTTGCAAACAACCCTCCAGGGTACAGACAAATGTGCTAAAAACCACAACATCTCATGGTCGTATCAGAAATAACAAGGATGAGCGCATTCCCAAGACGAGGCTTAAGTGAAGGGTTTTGTGCCAACAATAGGAATTCTATGTGTAACAGCTAGAAGAACAGTTAAATAATTAAGTAACTTCCTGGGATTATTGGGAGAGAAGAGTATGAATGGAAAGTGAATAGATTAAAAGAAAAGGTTCCTCTGTGTTTTATACAAACTCTAATAATTATAAAAATTCTGAATGGCAGTTATCCGAGGTGATGTCTGTTTTTATAATCCCTTTTCTGTTCCAAATGTGTTGAGAAAAGGGAGGAAAGGTAAATTCATCTTTTGGCACCTCGCAGACATTTCTGCTCGTGGGTCTGGCATCCCTCAGAGCTCATTCTATAGCCGTGAGAGGACCAGGGGTCAATCAGCAAGGAAAAACCCAATTCCAAGACCTAGACTGGAGGGAGCTAGGTACATCCCACTCTGCTCAGCCCTCTAGCATCAGAATCGAGAAGGCGTGGGACTTTCCTGGCGGCGCAGTGGTTAAGACTCCGCGTTCCCAATGCCGGGGGCCTGGGTTTGATCCCTGGTCCATGAACTAAATCCCACATGCATGCCGCAACTAAGGAGCCCACCTGCTGCAACTAAGACCCGACGCAACCAAATACAGAATAAATAAATATTTAAAAAAGAAAAGAAATTACTATTCTTTAAAAAAAAAAAAGAATCGAGAAAGCTTTGTGAGAAACATTTAGGTGTTCTTCCTTCATTTGTTTGAAAGGAAGGGCAGGGCAGGCCTCAGGGGTGCACCCACCCACGCATCAGCACAGAGCCCCACCCTGGGTTTACGCTCTGCTGTCAGTGTCTTGCGCATTCACTCTGCACAGGGCGTCCCTGCAAGTTACTCGGCCGGTCCCGAGTGAGGGTCTGGTTTGCTCTCAAATGCCCACTTGTCTCTGGCTGCTACTCAGACTCTTCCATACACAAACATGTCAAACATGCTAGGCTGTGTCCCTGTTCAAAACAACAGAAGAGAAGCAGCAGTCATCAAAACCTGGCTGGCACTGTGGGACTAGGATGCTCTTCAAACCAGGAAATCATTATGAAAACAGTCTCAGCAGACACCCAGCCTTCGAGGACAGTTAGGAGGATTAGCAAATAAACCAAAATGTCGTGTGTAGACTTGTGTCAAAGGAAAAGAGGCATGTACAGAGAATGAATAGGAGGAAAATTCTAAGGACCCAGTAGGATCAGGGTTGAACTATATTCATTCACCAAAGAATATTTCTGTAGTTCCTAGAATATGCTACCTTAGGAGGTTTTTCTGATGATGGTAGTGGGGAGGGGGCATTTCGTTTTGTTTCACGTCATGATCGTCATTGATTGTAAAATGAAACTGCTGAACACTGTACGTGATTAATTCTAGGTTTTATAAAGTGTGGTACTCAACAGAATAATTAGAAAATAGCCATAGATTTTGATTGCTGAAAATACACAAGGCTTATTTATATTTGCAAGTTCAGTTGACAAGGCTGTGTGTGTGCTGATAGCAAACTTGAAAATTTTCAACTCTTCCATGACTTTAAAAAGTAAGCAGGGGCTTCCGTGGTGGCACAGTGGTTGAGAGTCCGCCTGCCGATGCAGGGGACGCGGGTTCGTGCCCCGGTCCGGGAGGATCCCACGTGCCGCGGAGCGGCTGGGCCCGTGAGCCATGCCCGCTGAGCCTGCGCGTCCGGAGCCTGTGCTCCTCAACGGGAGAGGCCGCGGCGGTGAGAGGCCCACGGACCGCAAAAAAAAAAAAAAAGTAAGCAGCACCCAGGGAAACACATTCATACAAAGACAGGGACAAAAATGGGTGTTTTTCTTTTCTTGTTTAAAAATACCTAGTAGCTGAAAACATCCCAGTCCCTGAACAATTTAGAAGAGCTGATATCAGTCTATCGCCATGATGCCAGCCAAACTCAGCCCTAAAAACAGAAGAAACCCAAGAATCTAGAATTAGGCAGAATAAGGACCAATTAATTTTTACATTCATTATTCAATGCTTACATGAAAGTAAAAATCTTTGGTGGCTGGAAAAATTAATTATAGTCTTCAGAGGTATTCTGTGTTTAATAGTTACTTGTAAAACACGAGGTAATACAAATATGAATGTTTTCCATCACAACTTTGTACATTATACGTAGACATTTTAGGAACATAATGCTGCCTAACAACCGAGTTAGTTTACTGTTAAACAACTGTAGTCCTCAACCTAAAAATGGAAAGGAAGTAAGCTAATCAAAATGTGAAATTTAAACTTTTTCTAGAAATACAAAATAATAGGAGAACGTAACTCTTAGAGAGGCATTAGCTAACCAAGCATTATCTGGACAAAACTGTAAGGCAGAAGAGATTAAAAACCAAAAGGCACAGAACAGAGGGTACTCATACACTGAGGAAAGCAAGGAAAAGAAGCATAAGGGAGTAATTTTAGATTTTCCTAATGCCTTTCCTTTTCTTTTTTTTTTTTTTTTTTTTTGCGGTACGCGGGCCTCTCACTGTTGTGGCCTCTCCCGTTGCGGAGCACAGGCTCCAGACGCGCAGGCTCAGCGGCCATGGCTCACGGGCCCAGCCGCTCCGCGGCATGTGGGATCCTCCCGGACCGGGGCACGAACCCGTGTCCCCTGCGTCGGCAGGCGGACTCTCAACCACTGTGCCACCAGGGAAGCCCCCTTTTCTTTTTTTTAATATTTATTTACTTATTTATTTTGGCTGTGCCGGGTCTTAGTTGTGGCATGCGGGATCCTTTGTTGCAGCGTTCGGGATCGTTTTTCAGTTGCGGCATGCATGCGGGATTGAGTTCCCCAACCAGGGATGGAACCCGGACCCCCTGCATTGGGAGCACGAAGTCTTACCCACTGGACCACCAGGGAAGTCCCCCTAATGCCTTTTCAAATTTAATTTCAAATGTGGCCAGAAAAATTAACTTGGCAAATCACAAAATTAATATCATTTTTAGAATCCCTTCCCTATGAACTTCTAAATAGGACACATCAGAATAAAATCATAGGAGGTCCAGAGAAAAATTTAGATCTTGGACCAACCACAAGAATTCCACCCCTGAGGTCCCATACACGATTGTGCATAATGACAACAGGGGAGGCAGCTGAAAACTGATAAATTTTATCTTAATCCATGTAGGCGAAAGTGGGAAATAAATGGAATGCCTGACATTTAGAATAAAGTAATTCAAATATAGTACACGTCTATAAACACAGTGTGTAAGCAATACATAAACATAGATATAAGCTAGTGATATGTGTATATAATTGTATGTATACACCCAAGTGTTCTAAAGCTATGTTTAAAATGCATTAAAAATATAAAATTTAAAAACATATAAAATCCTTTTCCAAATACACCCCCAAATCCTTAAACATATAGACATTTTCCCTATCAGTGAGAGAGAAATTATCCCTTAGGAAGAAGACAGCCATGATTAAAAAAAAAAAAAAAAAAAGCCTAAGACAATGTAATGTTTAAAAAATTAGTTCTCACCTCTTTACACACTTTTCCCCAATGGTCACTGTGAATCTATAACAACAACCACAATGTGAGCGGGACAGTGCTGGGTGCTCTACGTGCTTAGTCCTAACTCAGCTTCTTAGGAGCTGCGTGCAACCCTGGTCAAGCTGTGGTAAACTTGCGTGATTCATTTCCTTATCGGGAAAACTGGGGCAAAATTCCTACCCCAAAGGGCAGTAGCGAGGTTTCAAGACATAATGGATGCAGAAAGCTTCTTAATTCTGGTGTACAGCACTGGACACAGTGAATGGAACCTAGCATTGCTAATCATCACAGCAATGCAGCAAGGTGGGTACCCTTATTATCATTATGGGGAAAAATGAGAGCCTGGGACACTAAGTTACTCGCCTGCACAATGACTGAATAACTGTGGGCTGGAAAGCAGCTGAAGGGGAGATGATAAAGTACCTAGCTTGGCAATCAAGTCAACAATACTAATTAATCTTAAACGAAAATTAAATGTAATTAATCTTTCAAGTTAATGTACATAATTCTCCAAGCAGCTATAAAACCTAAACCCATATAGGTGACAATAATTCAACCAAAGCTACTCACCGTACCAAAACTAATAAATATTTATACTTAAAGTCCATCACACAAAATAACTTCTTTTCTGAATTTAAAGGCATGCTCAGAACCAACCCACAATAGCTCGATCGTTTCAAGTATTTTAAATCATTAACATAAACTCACATTTGCACTTTTATAGAAATATAAAAATACAGTCAAGTGAGCAATACACAAGAAAGCCAACTTGCATCCTGATTAAAGAATGCGCGTATGTGTGCTACTGGCCACCTGCTTTCTTTTCGATTCACCACTCCGTTTTCACCTTTCTGAGGTCTAATCTGTGAAACACACAGATACGTGAAACCTTACTGTCATTAGAAAGCAGTCCCAAAACATTTTTATGGCTTGAAATTTGAGCTCAACAACATCTGTGCAATTACAAAGTATATCATGTAGGAATAATAGAGCTATGTATCATAAATACATACCGGTAGCCCAATGTTAAAATCATTAAGTTTTATTTAATTACAATCCACTCTCTGAAATGCACATGGTCCAGCTCACAATTAATCATAATTATGCAGCCCTGCAGCATAGCACGACACAGCACCAAGAGGATTAGCAAACGTGTGGCCTTCTTACTCTTTCTGCCCATTATAAGAACAGAAAGAAAATCCAGACAATATGGCACCGCAGGAAAAGGGCAAACACATTCATTTCCTGTAGAATAAAAAAGGTTTAAAAAATGGTTTTCTGCCCAATAGTCTCTGGGGATCAGCTTCCAAGTTTCTGAATTTATGCAGGAAACCCTTTAGGGTCAAAGTGCCAAAAACATTTTGCAAATGAAAATAAATAAAAATTTTTTAGAAAATGAATCTCATGTAGTAAAAAACAAAATAACGCATGGTTTTCTAAAACCCTTGTCAATTCTTATTCTAAATTTGCTTTTTGAAATTACATTGCACCACGAGCTGCAAATGTGTAATTCTCTATTGATCAGCAGACCCTCCAGTGAACCAACTTATACAAATTACTAAAACTAAAGCAATCACTAGGAATATACTCCTCGGTCACACTAATGGGACAAGTTTATAAACACAGAAATGTGCTGACAAACATACTGGGATACAAATGCTCATACGGATGCGTTTGTTTTCCTGGATCCAGTTTTCAAAGGCAAAGAGCTAAATTTGGAGAAAGGAAAAAAATGTTTTTCCTCCTTTAAAGTTTTATTTCTTCTTGAAAACAGTTCTCCTGACAGTGTAAGCCAGCCGACATCCGTCATCTGGGTCCACGACCTCCCTCCTCTGGCTCCCCTGCGTGGGGCGGCAGGACCACGGCTCTCCGAGGAAGGAGCAGGATCCTCTGGGAAATTATCTCAGAGCTGCCTCTGAAGAAGAGCTAATAAGAGCTGAAGCTCCAGAGACTACAAATTTGAATATATCAAGAAGCTCTCTGACAGAAGAATGAGAGAAAAAGGAGTAAAAATTATAAAATTCAAGGAAAATCAGGATGAGAACAACAACAAAAAAAAAAAGTGTGCTGTTCAAGGATAAGAAAACTAATTAAGAATGACCACATTAACAAATTATCTAAAGGTACCCAGATCGCTTCTTTACATCATACTCTAAATGTCTAACATGTATTTTTTAAAGACTGTTAATACTGATTAATATTTTTACCTAACTTCCTTAAAAAGTTTTTTAAAGTATCTTTCAATGTGTCTATAGATAACCTAGTAATCTGGCCCACAGAAGCATGTCAACTAATTGTTTCATAAACTGAAGCAGAGAACACACGGCTGGGGGGACGGTTTTCACAGGACTAGTTTTGGACATTTGAACTCACTGAAGGGACACACACCCTCACAGAGTACGGGGCTAGCCTCCAGGAACTCTTTAAAAATTTTTATTTTTAAACTCTTTAACGTCTTAGCTTAGGTAAAACTGTGGAGGTAAAAGTTAAAATAAATGCAATTTTGCTTGAAATTTTTTTAAAAGAAAATATTTGAAAATATTAGCTACAGCTTCCCTATAAATATTGGTACTCAACTGTATTCTCTGGTGCAAAATTATATTATTACAACAGAAGATCCTCAAAACCATGGCCTTTTTAAGCCATAGCCCTGAAAAAAAGAAGAAGAAATGGGGGGGGCCACAATTCCTCTAAAATTCAGGCTTCCTAATCTTTATTTTAAAATATTAAGGACTTAACGCTCGGTTATATTTGTTTGTAAGTATCCAATGATGTTTCACTAACAGTGACCTCGAAACAAAGAACCAGAACGCAATCCAAAGCCTTTTAACAAGACCTCCCAACATTACAGGACGCACAAGTGCCCGAGCTCCTTAAAAATTCTCAGCTTTGTTCGAAAATTCAGTGGCCCCTTTAAAAACTGAAATACAGTCCTTTCCCACCCCACTTAAAATAGCTTTTCTCAACTCTTGGTGACATCAAGTGACATCTGACACCAGTGAAGCCAGCATGTGAGAACACTTTCATAACAGTGACAAACTCAGTCACAATAAGTGTAGAAATGAGAAAGTGGTAAATGCCTATGAATCCACTTGAAAAGAAAATGGACCCGAAAAAGAACAGACCCAAAGTGAACCGACTGTAAGTTTAAATCAGCAAACAGATGAGCCACTAACAAAACGTCAAATGTCTTTTTGGCTATGATACCTCCCTGATTCTGGCCAGCTGGATCTCCATGTCTATGATTACATCATTTTTGCCTACTCCACACTCCTGTCTGGTGGAGGCAATCACTTTTCTAAACGCACTTGAACCACACACACCTCTCCCTCCAGGCTCAATCACAGGATCAACTTAGCGCTAGGGTGATACCTGAGGTCAACCACAGTGTGACCCCAGCCTCCTTCCTGGTTTGCCTGCTACTACTTTCCTGAGGAAGGTTTCCTCACTGTCCAGGGCACCTCCCCATTCCCGCACCAATTCCCCCCCCCTGCGCACCCCCTGATGCTCCAGGCCGCCAATGAACTTCTAGAAATTCTTTACAGTCCCACCTCCATCCCCTCCCAGAAGGTTCTGCTATTCTCTCCAACTACAAAGACAGCCCCGGCACCTATAATGCCTACTGGCGCTCAAATATTTATCGAATGAACGGTTTAACTATCCTGAATTTCATGGTATCTGTGTATAATTTGTTATTTGCTAAGTTTTATTCTTAAATTTTTATTTTACTACCAAGATGAAGTTGGGAATACCCAAGCCTAGGTAGGCATCTCATTGCACACACTGCCAAATCTCTCCCTGGTGACTCACACATCGTTATGGAAACAGGAGATGCTCAAATTATTTCATGGAGTCTCAGAATATAAATAGCATTTTAGAATCATCTGGTTTAACTGCCCATTAAAAATCCTTGAGTGCCCTCCGCTTGATTCCACCACTCACCCTTTGCTTGCAGTCCCTCCCTCCCCAGGCAGCTCACAGCAATCTCGGGGGGCTCTGACTCAGGAAGGTTCTCCTAACACAGGACTCCAGGCTTCCCCCGGCACTGTGCAGAGCAACCCTATCTCTGGGTCTGCGTGACAGCGGAACCAACTTCTAGGTGCATGCCTTCGCTTATTCATTCATCAAACACTTCCTGAATACCTACTATGAGCTCCCACCCCTACACCAGGCACCAGGGGTAAAATGAACACTCCCACCCCCTCCGCTCTCGTGGAGTGAAAACAACTGGAAAAAATAGACATTGTTCAGATAACCACACACGAGATAACGTCTCCAGGTCACCAACCACTCGTGCACGATGTGATCTTGCTTCCCTTTGGTCATTTCGGCATCCCCTTCTCAAACGTCATCAACTTATTACCAAAAAAAAGAAAAAAGCAAGAAAACACGACCTGCGTCCCTAACAACCAAGAGGTGACTCCTTCTCCAGCAACAGCCCAGAGCCGCTGAACCCACCCCCATCTGTGCTCTCAGATTCCATTCGCGTTTTCCTGCTTCTTTTCCAGACGCACTTATGCCAAACTCACTGTCACCAGAAAGCAAGAGGTCCGGGGGCGTGGAGGGTCTCCCTCTCCTTTTTTTTTTTTTTCGGTATGTGGGCCTCTCACTGCTGTGGCCTCTCCCGTTGCGGAGCACAGGCTCCGGACGCGCAGGCTCAGCGGCCATGGCTCACAGGCCCAGCCGCTCCGCGGCATGTGGGATCTTCCGGGGCACGAACCCGCGTCCCCTGCATCGGCAGGCGGTCTCTCAACCACTGCGCCACCAGGGAAGCCCTCCCTCTCTTTCTGAACCAGGAGGAGAATCAGTGTGCAAACAAAACCCTTCACAGACCCTCATACGCAGACAAGCTAAGATCCAGACTCGCATTAACATCTTTTCATTTGGAATGTACATTCATTTTCTTACTAAAAAGACAGTCGAAGAAAACAACATGCTGTTTGATGAACACAACAGAAAAGTCGAAATTGGGTTGAGCGTTTCATCCACCTCAGAATCCAATCTGTTTCTCCATCTCTGTGCTGCTTCCATGTTATCAGCTGAAAAGTCTCACCGATAAACAGATAAAAGCGCACCTTATAATTTCAGGGCACTCTTTTAATTAAACTAAGTCCAGGGCTTCCCTGGTGGCGCAGTGGTTGAGAGTCCGCCTGCCGATGCAGGGGACGCGGGTTCGTGCCCCGGTCCAGGAAGATCCCACATGCCGCGGAGCAGCTAGGTCCGTGAGCCATGGCCGCTGAGCCTGCGCGACCGGAGCCTGTGCTCCGCAACGGGAGAGGCCACAACAGTGAGAGGCCCGCGTACCACAAAAAAAAAAAAAAAAACTAAGTCCAAAGCTTGAAAGAGAAGTGGGAAATTTCTGATTCCAAATCCCTAACCATGAACCAGCTCTCATTCCTTATGAAAGCTGCAGGAGATGAGAAGCACTCAAACCTTAGAACAGGGTGAAAAAGCCACATCACTACATGGCCACGTGCATGCCCTGGCGCCACACCGAGCGGGCGTGCAAGCGCCCTCAAGCCCACGGGAGGTTCCTGCTCCCCCAAGTGGGCTCACATGACCTCTTCCTTGGTAGTGATCCAGTGAAGAGAAACCTCTGAACAGAGATGGCAGGAGAATCCCACTGTGTTCTAGGTTTGCACAAAAAAATACTGAATCAGGCAGGACCCGTTAAAGAATTCATAGTTCCAACACTGAACAACAGGAACATGACTTATTCGCACATTCCTAGCAGCTCAAAACACACTTGAAAACTCTCAAGACAGAACCCAGACACCCGATTCACACCGTGACCTGAAATAAACAGCACCTCTGCCTTCCCACCTCCTTACAAAAATCATCACACATTAATTCTTTATGTAAATATATGCTTTCTGAAGAGGCACGGGCAGTACGTCGCTATGCCCTGTGAGTCCCCGTGGCAGGCTATACCAATAGCAACAAATGCAATCGTATGATGCACAGATTTCTTTTCTTTCAGTGTCAGACTTTTGTCTTATTAAACCTACTTTATGGTACCTAAACCGAAAAAAAGATTGTGTACCTAAATATATTTTCATTTAAAATGTATGTTGAAGAAGTAAGTATCCAAGCCGTGGTGCTCACGTTTATATAACATTCTGTGCCAGCTGAGGAAAAAGAGTTCTCAAGCAACACGTGAATCCCGATCATTTATTTAATCATTATTTAATTTTCACACCTTTCCTAAAATTCAGTAGAAGAACCAGGTTCTTCTACAGGTGGCCATTCCTGCACTTGTTTTCAGTTAGAGACTTTTACTTATTAACCCAAGTCAAACTCACATCGGACCACATTCCTTGCTGAAAACAGAACACAATTCCTCTAAACAGGGCAATACTACCCATCTATTAGAAACACATAGAAAGAAAGATACATTTATAGAACTTAATTTGGAAAACACTCCAGTGACAGAAATCCAAGATCATCATTTATTCTGAAAAACTTCACTTTTTCTGATTTATACATTTTGCTTAATTTTGCAGATCAATGCTGTTTTAAATTAAAACCCAAAGCTTCCAGGTATCATGAAATAACACAGAAAGGGCTATCAAATAAGAAAATTGTATGTGGGAAAGGAAATTACGTATCATTTAAAGAAGCTTCTGAAAATAATTCTATACTATAACTTCCACCTCAAATGTCAGCCATTTCAATTGTTACAAAAGGATGACAGATAGTATTTGTCACAAGGGAAGGTTTTATCCCCCTTCTATGGAGGTGGGGCGGAGCCACTGCAGAGATAAAGATGAATTTGTATCTGTAAGCAAGATATCAATTATAATTAGTCCCATCAGGCTACATAAAAACACTGAATAAATTATGGTTGAAAGAACATACTGGATAAACTTTAGTCAGTTGCTTTTAATGTCTTTTACAAAAACAAGCAGCTCTGGGGAAAACAAGATGATTCTGCCAGGACAAAATGCATGACAGGACAATACTGCCTGGGTTTGGTTTGGCTTTTAGTGCCTGGGGCATAGTCCATATTCATAGTATTTCTCATAATCCTCCTGATGTGATCACTGGAGAAGAGTGGGAATTGAGCTTTTTCACTTATTTCTTTTTTCCTAACAAATGGACTGTTTTCTTTCTCCTGGCCCTTCAGCCCCACGTCAGTTTAAGAACTTGCAGGTCACGTGTGAAACATCAGCGTTTCTGGCCCCTGAAGGCAGCGTAAGAAAAGTGATGAAATAGCAAAAATCTACCCTAAAGTGCTCTACAAAGGCACACAAAAGCATATGGGAATATAAGTTGGGCTTCAGCAGCCCAGAAGTGAAAATTGACACTTCACGCGGCCGTGTCTGTAGCACATACGGGGGGAGCCACGGAACAGTCCCCAAGGCTGTTCGCACACATGAAGGTACGGCATTGCACCCCGTCTGACGGCGTCTATTTATAGCAGACCTGCCTGCTCCAGACACACAATTATTTATGCACATTAAATATGCATTATTTAACGGTGCAACTAAACCAAAACGGGAGTTTTCTAGGCATCTTTTAATAGGCTATCAAACTTTATTCCCCTAAATAATTATGTTCCGTTTTAAATAACTTCAATCTTCGACTTTAATCATGAACAAGGCATCTGAATTGAAAACTTCTGGGACAACAGTGTTTTACCATCTGAACAAAACAAGTGGTTAAAGGGAAACCAAGAGACGACACTCCCCACCGTTAACCAAAGGAGCCGGAATAAAATTTTTTTTTTTTAACTTTTGAAGAAGAATATCCTTTTATTTTCTCTTCTTGTGCCAATGCTCTTCTTTCTTTTTTAATTTTTGAATTTTATTTTATTTTTTTATACAGCAGGTTCTTATTAGTCATCAATTTTATACACATCAGTGTATACATGTCAATCCCAATTGCCCAATTCATCACACCACCACCCGCAACCCCCACCACTTTCCCCCCTTGGTGTCCATACGTTTGTTCTCTACATCTGTGTCTCAATTTCTGCCCTGCAAACTGGTTCATCTGTACCATTTTTCTAGGTTCCACAGTCTGTAATTTTCTTTTTTTGTAGTATCTTTGTCTGGTTTTGGTATCAGGGTGATGGTGGCCTCATAGAATGAGTTTGGGAGTGTTCCTTCCTCCGCAATTTTTTGGAAGAGTTTCAGAAGGATGGGTGTTAGCTCTTCTCAAAATGTTTGAAAGAATTCACCTGTGAAGCCATCTGGTCCTGGACTTTTGTTTGTTGGAAGATTTTTAATCACAGCTTCAATTTCAATACTTGTGACTGGTCTGTTCATATTTTCTACTTCTTCCTGGTTCAGTCTTGGAAGGTTATACCGTTCTAAGAATTAGTTCATTTCTTCCAGGTTGTCCATTTTATTGGCACAGAGTTGCTTGTAGTAGTCTCTTAGGATGCTTTGTATTTCTGCAGTGTCTGTTGTAACTTCTCCTTTTCCATTTCTAATTTTATTGATTTGAGTCCTCTCCCTCTTTTTCTTGATGAGTCTGGCTAATGGTTTATCAATTTTGTTTATCTTCTCAAAGAACCACCTTTTAGTTTTATTGATCTTTGCTATTGTTTTCTTTGTTTCTATTTCATTTATTTCTGCACTGAACTTTATGATTTCCTTCCTTTTGCTAACTTTGGGTTTTGTTTCTTCTTCTTTCTCTAGTTGCTTTAGGTGTAAGGTTAGGTTGTTTATTTGAAATTTTTCTTGTTTCTTGAGGTAGGCTTGTATAGCTATAAACTTCCCTCTTAGAACTGCTTTTGCTGCATCCCATAGGTTTTGGGTTGTTGTGTTTTCATTGTCATTTGTTTCTAGGTATTTTTTGATTTCCTCTTTGATTTCTTCAATGATCTCTTGGTTATTTAGTAACGTATTGTTTAGCCTCCACGTGTTTGTGTTTTTTATGTTTTTTCCCCTGTAATTCATTTCTAATCTCATAGTGTTGTGGTCAGAAAAGATGCTTGATCCGATTTCAATTTTCTTAAATTTACTGAGGCTTGATTTGTGACCCAAGATGTGCTCTATCCTGGAGAATGTTCCATGCGCACTTGAGAAGAAAGTGTAATCTGCTGTTTTTGGATGGAATGTTCTATAAATATCAATTAAATCTATCTGGTCTATTGTGTCATTCAAAGTCTCTGTTTCCTTATTTATTTTCATTTTGGATGATCTCTCCATTGGTGTAAGTGAGGTGTTAAAGTCCCCACTATTAGGCTTCCCTGGTGGCGCAGTGGTTGAGAGTCTGCCTGCCGATGCAGGGGACACGGGTTCGTGCTTCGGTCCGGGAAGATCCCACATGCCGCGGAGTGGCTGGGCCCGTGAGCCATGGCCACTGAGCCTGCGCATCCGGAGCCTGTGCTCCGCAACAGGAGAGGCCGTAACAGTGAGAGACCCGCGTACTGCAAAAACAAATAAACTTGTTAAAAAAAAAAAAAAAAAAAAAGTCCCCCACTATTACTGTGTTACCGTCGATTTCCTCTTTTATAGCTGTTAGCATTTGCCTTATGTATTGAGGTGCTCCTATGTTGGGTGCATATAGATTTATAATTGTTATATCTTCTTCTTGGATTGATCCCTTGATCATTACGTAGCGTCCTTCCTTCTCTCTTGTAACATTCTTTATTTTAAAGCCTGTTTTATCTGATATGAGAATTGCTACTCCAGCTTTCTTTTGATTTCCATTTGCATGGAATATCTTTTTCCATCCCCTCACTTTCAGTCTGTATGTGTCCCTAGGTCTGAAGTGGGTCTCTTGTAGGCAGCATATATATGGGTCTTGTTTTTGTATCCATTCAGAGAGCCTGTCTTTTGGTCGGAGCACTTAATCCATTCACATTTAAGGTAATTATCGATATGTATGTTCCTATGACCATTTTCTTAATTGTTCTGGGTTTGTTTTTGTAGCAGAATAAATTTCAACGAGACACATCTTAAGGCAAGGAGCCACCTGATCCATCCTCCAAATCCAAAACCTGCGCTCCAGGTCCTCCAGGTCCTCGGGACAGGCCAGTGGGCGGCCGATCGTGGCCGGAGCTCACGGGTCCCCCGGTACTGTCAGCTGGCCACTGCCGTCACTGCCGTGTGTCTCTGCCGTGTCTCACGTCATCTCCCCAGGAAAATGGACAGTCCCACAGTGAAAAACTGGTTCCCTGATTGTTTGCATCTCCGGCAGCAACGTCTGTGCCTTCCAGTTGGTGGCAGGAAGACGTGGGTAAAAGGGGGACTGGACCTTTCTGTTGGGAACATAGGAGTTGGAGCAGAAGCTGCAGTTTTTACATAATAAGAGTGATATTTGGACCCTTGTCCCAGCACAGTGAGCAAAGAGGAACTTGTGGAAAAGAAACTCAGTGGAAAGGCCAGCACAGTCAGCAAGGTCCACCCTGCGACGAGGGCACCAAGCCCCAAGGGGACCCCGGCAGAGAGGCTGGCCTGGGACCTGGGGGCCGCGATGCAGGGCTGCGTGAAACCGACACCCCGCCTGTTGCAGGCCCCTCTGGGAGGCAGACACCCAGGGAGACCTGCTCACCCCACCCTGACATCACACCAGGCAGGGCCCAGGGGACATCAGGCCTCAGGCCAGGGCCGGGGTCACCAGCCCCAAGCTCTGGGCCAGGAAGACACGTGAAAGCTACAGAGGGTGACCTCGAGTGGAGTCCCCAGTCCTTGCCTGGCTCAGCCGCAGAGACCTCGCTGCGTGTCCCTGAGCCTGGGGGCTGATCCACGTGCTGTTCTCACAGTAGCTCATAAGAGCAGGGAGGGCAGAAGATTAGGCAGCTGAGGATGAGAAAGCAGCTGAAATAACACACTGAGCACCAACTATGCACCAGGCACACTTCTTGGTGTCAGCTGTGATCACCAGCGGCACGAAGTCAGGGAAGGGCCCCTCCAGGCGCCGCTGCACCAGGTGTCACACGCCGGTGACTCTGGTCAGATGCCCAAGCTGTAGCTGGAGAAATCCAAGTTCAGTTATTCCCATTAATGCGACCTGAATGGGGGGTGCTTCACTTCAAATTTTGAAAATAGTGATATTGAGGAGTAAGATTAAAAGTCAACTTTACCAGAACCCTATCTTAATTTGGGGATAAGTTCTTAAGCCTAAATCAGGACAGAAGGCAAAGATCTTATCTGTTCAGTATCATTTTTTAAAAATCTCTTCAAACTACCCAGTGGTGGAGCAGACTGCTCTTGCGTTGATTGCCCAAAACATGAAGTAGGTGGCCGGGGCTGAAGGGTCATAATTAACCACTCTGTTGTGTGTGTATGGGGGCGGGTGGGGGTGGGGTGGGAGGGAGACAATGACAACCATGTAAACAGTGGAATTCACTCAGTGCAGCAAGATGCTGACACTGGGCAGCCAGAAAGAGCTGGGATCAAAGGAAGAGCAGACTCCAGCCTCCACTGAATGCTCATTCTCAATCATGTCCACTGAGTAGAAGGGCAGGTGCACTGGCAACCCTTTTGCAATCACTCTCTATCTGTGCATGCTTTCTTGCTCTCTCCTCCTCTCTGAGTGCGGAAGTGTCTTCTCTGTCTCTCTGGCTCTCTGACTCTCATCCTCTCTCTCTGTGAGAATAAAGCTTGTCTTTTTTAATCTCTTTCTTTCTAGAGAGGACAGGGGAAGGAAACCGAACAAAAAGAACAATATAGTTGGACGTGATTGTGTGGTTAACTCATAACTCTACATCTGGCAGAAGAGAGTCTCTGAAAGCACTCACAGACTATGCATTATATATGTTATGACTGAAATGTAAAATCAAGAATAAAATTGACTAGTTTGAGGGCTGAAACTCATATTTGGATATAAACATCTGAAAATTAGCCAAGGAAATGACAAAACACATGAGAATAACGTGGTTAAGATCCTCACATCTAACACACTTGTGTGCACTGTAATTTCAGGGCAAACTTTCAAAAACCAGTCCCTTCTTTCTAACCACATCCAAGCATGTGAATGTGCATATCCAAAAAGAGACGTCATGGCCGATGCAGTCAACATGTGAGCCCACAGATGAAGCCTAAGCAATCATGCCCAGGACTGTCTGGGCTCAGAGAATGACACGTTGCCTTCTCTTCGCCGTGTTTTTATAAGACTTCACTTTTGAAGCCAAACATCCTTTTAAACTATATTGATCTTAGACACCCACCTAATATGCACTGAATTATGACCTCCCCGCAAATGATATGTTAAAGTCCTAAGCCCCAGGACCTCAGACCATGACCTTATTTGGAGATAGGATCTTTACAGAAACAACTAAGTTAAAATGAATTCACTGCAGTGGGCCCTGATGCAATATGATTGGTAACCTTATAAAACAGGGAAGTTTGAACACAGAGACAGACAGACATCAAGGGGAGGCAATGTGAACACACACAGGACTGGAGTGACGTGTCCACAAGCTAAGGGACACATGCGACACCGCAAGCCTGGCAGGGGCGTGGAACACGCCTTCTCAAAGCCTTCAGAGGGAACACAGTTCTGCTGATCAGACTTCTAGCCTCCGGAACTGTGAGACAACACACTTCTGTTGTTTAAGTCACCCGGTTCTTGGTCCTTTGTTACAGCATCCCCTCCAAAACTAACAGACCATCCATAAGCACTCTGATTGAAAGTTTTTAACGTTTCACATGGGAAAGAAGGTCAGTGATTTCAAGAGGAAATGAGGGGCGCACAGAAGTTGCTTCATCAGTTTTTTGAAACATCGGAAGCCATCTGCGCACCTGTTCACCAGCTCTCTCGGTGGGCGTGGCCTGCATCTCCATCTGAAGGCAGACAGGTGGGCAGCAAGAGCTCACAGCCTCTGCCCTCACCTGCCTGACTCCCCGGGGACTTGCACAGCCAAGAGTAAGCAACTAATTCTCAATGAATGTGGCATGTCCATCCACACTACCTGGGAATACTTTCCAAAGTCCAGCAACTCATTTCCCCAGGTCTTCCCTTTTCTTGTTTTTTTTTTTAAGCGGTACGCGGGCCTCTCACTGTTGTGGCCTCTCCTGTTGCGGAGCACAGGCTCCGGACGCGCAGGCTCAGCGGCCATGGCTCACGAGCCCAGCCACTCTGCGGCATGTGGGATCTTCCTGGACCGGGGCACGAACCCATGTCCCCTGCATCGGCAGGCAGACTCTCAACCACTGCGCCACCAGGGAAGCCCGGTCTTCCCTTTTCTTATTGAGAGGTACCACACAGAAGCTTACACATTTGTACTTAGCAATGACCTGACGGGGTGATACACATCCGTGTGGACTAAACTCAAGCACATGCTCTGATGCATCTTTACTACAGGTGCACCAGTAGCCCAAGTACCGGCGACCAGTGGTTTTGTTTCCATATTAAGTAAAACCTGATTGGGAAATCTTTAATATGTCAATTCATTCAGTGGTTATTAAATACCTGCTATGATTTAGATTAGGGGTCGGCCATCTTTTCTTGTGAAGGACCTGACAGTAGGTGTTTTAGGCCCCGAGGCAACTCCTCAACAGTGTCCAGTGCTGGGTAGTGAAAGCAGCCACAGGCAGTGCACAGGAACGGCAGCCGGGTCCAACAATGTGGCGGGTTTGGCACGAGGGCCATAGTCTGCCACCCTGACTTAGATGATGGGGTAGAGGCTCCAGCTAGCCTGAGAGACAGGGACCAACAAGGTGTCCCTGACGAACATCTCCAACAAGAGAAGGGTGGCCATACCTGAATCCTAAACGTGTAATTTCAGCAAGAAAATTGGAAGTCAATAAAAAAAGAAAAAAAAAAAGCATGCAAAGGAGAGGAAAAAAAGATGAACCAAAAAGAAAAAAATGCATCACAGATGGGAGGGGGTCACAAGACACCATTCAATGTCACAGTGACACATCCCACACACTTCAGATATGATTTTTTAAATCCCGGTGAAAAGCCAAATAATCTAAGAATAGGTCCTTAAACCCTCTCCCTGGAGGGGGAGACAGGGTGTTAAATCCCCCTTCACTGTGGGCTCCAGCAGCCGTGCAATATCGCAGAGTTACGACGTGACCGCGATGTCCTGGTTGGCGCAGTAATGAAGGTCACAGGAGGGACCCACGGCCCGAGCACCCGCACCCATGGATGCCGATTTAACAGGCCCACGTGTGACTCACTGTCCCGACTCTCGTATTAAACATTTTCAATATATTTCAGCAGTTTGATAAACCTTGTTAAAATTAAATTCCAACTACAACACACTCATCCACACCTTAGGGGGCAAAGGTTATACTAACATGATCTCTCTTTACAGCCCATGTCCTAAAAAGAGGACATCTTCCAGCCTCCATGTACAAAAGTAGTAATCCCAAAGCACAGGGGTATAGGGGGGTCTCCTTAACTTACACACGCACGTGCGCGCGCGCGCACACACACACACACACACACACACACACAAGCTTAGGTAAGACAGTGTGGTGCTACATTCCCCAGCTCAGAGCATCTAACTGACTGCAACCCCAGAAAGAAAATCACCTCCAATCTGCTAGCGGAGAGCCTCACAGAGAGGGCTCAACTAAGCACATGTCATATCTATGTACCCGCATTCATCAAAATTAATATCGCCAGCATTTATTGTTTGTGGATTTTTTGATGACAGACATTCTGACTGGTGTGAGGTGATATCTCACTGTCCTTTTGATTTGCATTTCTTTAATAATTAGCAATACTGAACCACTTTTCATGTGCATCTTGGCCATCTGTATGTCTTCACTGGAGAAATGTCTAAGACACTGCTACTTTTTTGACTGAGTAATATTCCACTGTATATATGTGCCACATCTTCTTTATCCATTCATCTGTCGATGGACACTTAGGTTGCTTCCATGTCCTGGCGATTGTAAATAGTGCTGCAATGAACATTGTGGTACATGACTCTTTTGGAATTATGGTTTTCTCAGGGTATATGCCCAGTAGTGGGATTGCTGGGTCGTATCGTAATGGAATAAAGACACAGACGTAGAGAATGGACTTGAGGACATGGGGAGGGGGAAGGGTAAGCTGGGACAAAGTGAGAGAGTGGCATGTACATACATACACTACCAAATGTAAAATAGATAGCTAGTGGGAAGCAGCCGCATAGCACAGGGAGATCCGCTCGGTGCTTTGTGACCACCTAGAGGGGTGGGATAGGGAGGGTGGGAGGGAGACGCAAGAGGGAGGAGATATAGGGATATATGTATATGTGTAGCTGGTTCACTTTGTTATAAAGCAGAAACTAACACACCATTGTAAAGCAATTATACTCCAATAAAAACATTTTTAAAAAAAGACTGCTATTTTTAAAATGGATCATCAACAAGGACCTACTGTAGAGCACAGGGAACTCTGCTCAATATTCTGTAGAAACCTAACTGGGGAAAGAATTTGCAAAAGAATAGATACATGCACGTGAATAACTGAATCACTTTTTTGTACACCTGAAACTAATACAACATTGTTAATCAACTATACTCCAATACAGAATAAAAAGTTTTAAAAAATTAATATCACATTGCATGATCTGGGACCCAAGGAAAAGAGACCACCCAAGTAGCTCACGTGCTTGAGATAAAACACTCATCTGGTTGCCATAACCTCTGTGTAGTGACCTGATTAAAACAAGCACCAAAATATTCAAGACCTTCAGCTTTCATTAGATTTTAAGACTGCTTTTTGAGTAATCTGTTATTTTCCTGAGGTCAATAGACCAAGTGTTTATTCACTAAGCAAATACTACAGAGCTTTAGATACTGAATATACACAGTATGTAGATATTTAGATAAATATCTAATGCGTGAAACAGAATACATGGCAATACACGCAGCTGTCCCCACTGTGGTCGGGTGAACGTGGCCTGGATCCCCCAGGTAATGAGCAGCCCGCGCAGAAGTCACCTGAACGTACAGACCATCAAACTCGAAGAGGCAGTGGTGGGACAGGAGATCTAAAATGAGACACAACAATGATATCCCAGGGCTTTGGAAACTGAAAACGTTTCAGCTCCCCATAGGCCTCGAGCTGGTCCCCAATCAGCAAAACTGGAAAAACAGATTCCCTTCCGCGTACGCTGCCAGGCCTTGTTTGGTTTCACGCAGGCTAAGCCGCAATCACGTGCCCCTGCACGGATCTGGCAGGCGCACACAGGCCCCACCGAGGAAGGCACCTCCCTCACCTGTCCAGGTTCCCAACCTCCAAACGCATGACCAGGAGCCCAGGCCTGGCACCTCTGTCCCCACTCAGCCTCTCTCTGAGACTCACTGGGAGGGGCAAACACACAGAGTGACTTCTGTGAACGAAGATCGTTCTTTTCCAACATTCCAAACACTCAAGTTTTCCAACATTCCAAATCCTGGCTGAATGACCACTGAGGTTAAACATCCATGTGGTCAACTTGTCAGAAGTACCCGCTTGGCCTCACTCCGCTGCCCTCCAAGCATCAGCCATCCGTTTCCCTCTAAATTTGGTACAAACCACAGTCACGTATGGCCCGGAAAGGTAAATGATGTCAAGGCAAGTGGACTGATCAGGGGAATGGATGTGAGAAGCAAAGGGTCGTGTGGAGAGAACATTCTCCAGGTCACTCCAGCAGCGCCAGGGGTCACGGGGTGCCCAAGAGCCTTGTTTCCTATTTGTGTGCCAGTGAGGACCTGACCCCGCTTTCCCGCCAGCTCCTGCCCCGGTAACCGGTATCCACAGCGTAACAGGAATTGCCAAAGTGGAGAACAAATCCTGCTTCTCTGACATTGCGGGACATTGGGCTGGGATGAGGCTTGGAATAACCGGGCACCTGCACTCAAACATCACTGTGAGAGACCTAAGAATTCACAAAGCTGTCAGTTATTAAAAAAAAAAAAAAACCACAACCCTCAGCTATCACAACCACAGTGACTGGCTCTGCTGGCTTCACCTATTACACTTTGTGGGTCTCCTCCTGCCCCACTGCCCACACCCAGAAGCCAACTCAAAACCCATGCCAAGGGGCTATCACAACCTCCATGTCAGTTAGGAGACCAAGGGGCTGCCTTTCCCCCAGGTGCTTCAGGCTTACTTAGAAGGAAGGAATTAACGTTGATGGTAAGAGGCGGACACCAAACATACAGAAAGAAAAAGTAAGTAAGGAGGTATGAATAGTTTGACACAGATAATCGTAGCTAATGCTACTCACACTAGCTTCTACGGCATTTACAGCAGGTAGGTAACACTCAGAAATGCTGCTTTTAGAAAGAAATTAGAAATGGGTTACCTAAAAGTGCATATTTTGAAAATGAGAATCTTACGCAGTCGAAAGCTAATTATACTGATTATACACAAATTGTCGGTCGCATTACAGCTCTAGAAAATAAACCTAGCAAGCTATACTGTCATAGAAATATTGATAATATTTACATCGGTTCAAATACAAGGAGTCCATTACATTTCTAATTGTAATTTTTTTCTAATGCATTGTGTGTCTGTTGATTTCCCATTAAATTCAAATGGGAAGTGGAGCCCTGGGGCCGGAGACAACTCAGCCAAGAACAAAGGAGGCAGGTGCAGAAGAGGGGGACCCAGGTCACTGGCCGAAGAACTTTCATCCCCAGAAGTTCTCCTGCACTGGAGGCTCCAATCTTGCCACTGTGAATAAAAAGATTACTGCTCCGTCTTGATCCCCAATTCCCTATTCAACTGCATTTGCCTCTAGTTCTAGCTCAAGTTCTGTGGCCCACGCCTTTCTTATTAAGAAGGTAGTTGGTAACACACCTAGGCAATTGAAAGCCACAGAAAGTTAAGAGTGGGTGACATTAGTAAATGAAACTCTCCCTAAAGGAAGCAGGGCTGGAAGAGCACTGAAAACAGGAAGTGGTACGGGGAGAACCCTGGGAATGGGTCCAGATCATCTTGCTTTGGAACCAAAGAAATAGGGGAGTTGTAAGAAATTATCCCCTAATTACTAAGGAGCTGTTAACAGATGAAGTCAAGCTATATTTGCTGATGTGGAAACACATCCAAGATATATTGGCAGAACAGTATGTATAGCAGGAAACCATTTGTGTATGGGGGTGTGTTTAAAATGCTCATATACGTGCAGAAATTTCTGGAAGAATGCTGCCAAAAAAGAAAAAAAAAAAGATAATTGTGTTTTCTCTCCAGGGGAGGATAGGGGTGTGGTATTTGGGGCATTTTGTGTTATTTTCCACTTTATACACTTCTCTTTCTTTTCCCATAAGTATACACTCCTTTTACAATTTGAAAAAAGAAAAAAAAAACACCTCAGGCTTTTAAGAAACAGAGAGATTTTGAGAGCAGGGCAGATGCAACATTTTTAAGAGATGTTCTGTTGAGTAAGAAGGAAAGAAAGAAAACCATGGCTAACAATCCCCTCACAGGCACCAGGAGTCAACTGACAACAAAAACACCTCCAGTGAGACAGGCACAGCTTTGGTCTTTGCAGAAGACCCTACAAGTGGTGCTTCCAAATATCTGATGGATTGAGTGAAAGCCACAAAATTCCATTTCCAGAATTGGGAGCCTTTTCAATTTGTCAGGTGATTTCTAGTTACGACGGAAGCTGCGCTGCCAGCAACAAGCCTTGAGGAGACGCCCTGACGTGAAGGAGGCGGGGCCAGGCCGAGGGCAGCGCAGGAGCTCGCCCGAGGCTGCCCCCCCCCGGGGCCCCGCTAACACACGGCTCCAAACGGCGGAGGACACAGGCCCCCAGGAGTGAAGGCTCGTGGATTACGAGCACAGGTTCCTCCCTCGTGGGAGCCGCTCGCGGCCACCGTGGCCTGTGCTCAGGAAAGGCCCGCGGTCACAGCATCTCGTGCGGCAGAAGTCAGCCCGCTTTCGCTGAGGTCAGCTCTGGGCTACCCCTGTGGGTGGGAGGCTGGGCGCCCGCTGAGGGCTCGTCCTGGGGCCACACAGGGGACATCTGAGTCCCCGCTGCTTCTTTTCCCGACACGGAAAGGGTTCCTAGCCTTCCTGACCGTCCCGAGTGACCTCAGGGGTAAAGTGAGGGCAGTAACTCGACAGGGTGGTTAGTTAAAAGGACTCAGGGAACTACGAAAGCACTCAGGACAGAACCTGGTGCCCAGTCTCATCAGTCAAGTCCATTAAACTGTTCGTTCCTTGAGATCAGACAGCTAGCATGTAGGAAATACTCAACATATTTGTTTTAACTCTGATTTTTTTCTATTAATTCAGTTGTAAAGGATGACGGAAAGAGAGAAACGAACATGTGAGCGCCTGCTGGAACACACCAGACCTCGTGCTGGGCTTTTATAAACATGATGCGACATCGTCCCACGAGCTGTGTGGGCATTAGAGCACACACATCAGTGGACGAAGTCAGGGAAGGGTTCTGGAACCCCCAAGGTCACAGAGGTGACGGCCTAGGCAAACAGAACCCGCAAGCCACAGCACATGCCATGGTAGGCGTTCGGTCTAATGAGGATGAAGATGCTGTCTTTTTTTTCCCTTTTTTTAAGGATTTATTATTTATTTATTTTTTAATTTCTTTTTGGCTGCGTTGGGTCTTAGTTGTGGCACTCGGGATCTTTTGTCACAGCGCACAGGCTCTTCGTTGCGGTGTGTGGGCTTCTCTCTAGTTGTGGCGTGTGGGTTTTCTCTTCTCTAGTTGTGGCACACGGGCTTAGTTGCTCCACGGCATGTGGGATCTTAGTTCCCTGACCAGGGATGGAACCCGAGTCCCCTGCACTGTAAGGCAGGTTCTTTACCACTGGACCACCAGGGAAGTCCCAGGATGCTGTCTTCATGTATTGTTCTTCAAAAAAAAAAAAAAAAAAAAGCCAAAAACTCTACCGGTCATACTTACTCTGCCCGAAGGATACACACAAGCTTTCGCGTGTGTTGAAGCTTGGTCAGTTTCAGCCAAAACAACAGTTGGCCGCAGCCCCCTGGACACCCAAATTCAGGCGCGCGCTGCCCTGCCCCCGGCGAGCCCGGCAGCTCCGAGCTCTCAGCCAGGCGGCCCGAGTCCCTCCAGGCCTCTGTCACCCAGGCCATCCACGTGGCCGCAGGAGCCCACCTCCTCCATCAGGCCCGCGGCCAGCACCTGGTTGTCCTCTGGGGCGGGGCCAGGCCTCTGACTCCGGTTCATTGCTGGCACCTCACCCGATCTCACACCCGCGGGTGAGAGGCTTTGAACACCTCAGATAAATAACGGAGACCGTGACCACGCAAGCACTTCTGCAGGGCTGGAGAAGGAAAAACAAAAGCCAAATTGCACCTCGAGTCAAGGCAACAGTGATGCTTAAGATAGTGTGCAGTTCCCGTCAGCCAGATGTTGTCAACCAGTTAGCAGAATCAACTGATTTATTTCACGATGGGCTATGTCCCTGCGTTAATTTGCCTGCGAGCTCGCAGGGAGGACCAGCGCGGAAAGAGCCGGTGGGCGCGGCGGTGCACTGCCGTGATGGCCACGCGGGAAGGCCTGGATGTAGGAGCATCAGAGCACGGCTTGGAAAAAGTATGTTAACAAGAAAACTGAGCCAGGGGGAGGAATGGCACAGTTGCTCATATTATAAAAAGCTATTAGACAAATGTTGGCTATGACCTATCACATTCAAAACTCTGTGTTAGGCACAAAGAACGTTGAAAAGAAGGCATGAGAGCTAAAGAAAGGAACTTAAAATCAAGATAATATTCTAAGACGCGAGTCACACAAACAGCATAGAAATACATCTAATACTATAATTACACCCCTGTGCAAGGACTTAATAGTTAAATGGTCCAGTTTCCAGAAATCAACAAGTAAAATAAGTCTGTTAGCAAGGACTCCATCAGGTGCTATGAGCATAGTTTCCTGCAATATGGATAAAGTAATCCATATGCCTTTATTTGCAAGTAATTTCCACATTCTTTTGACAAACAAGGATGAAATCCAGAGAGCAAGCCTCCTCCCAACTAACTCTTATTTTTACGCCTCATAAGTATTCAAGGGATAAGAGGAGCTTGCTCCCCGGGTTTGCCACAAAAGCCCCACAATGAGCCGCCCGGTAACGTCAGCGCTCGCCCCATCCACAAGTGTGAGCTTTAATTACAAGTGATCAGTGTCTCAGGCTCGCCCTGGAGACCAGTGCCCGGGACCCTGAGAACTTCCCGGATCGTGTATTTGAATTCACGACAATGCTCTGTCACTGGGGGTTTCTGCCTTCAGTAATAATGTGCTTTGTTCTCGCAAGTGCCCCTCGCACCTGCCAACTGAAAAGAAAGCCCGGAGACTTTGCCGGACGCTGTGCGGTCGTGCTGCCCTCTAGTGGACGCCGCCGGCACAGCACCTCTAAAGTTGGAGGTCAGGCAGGCAGGGAAAGCTTGTGAAATGAGCGAGAACTGGATAAAGGGGGGAAAAAAAACCCAGAAAACACAAGTTACCCCCAGAAAATATAAAGGGGTCTCTCCTAAAAACTTCAACGGCATTTGATGGGAATCAAATAATCAAAACTGCAGGCATGAAATATAATCAAACCTCAGCAATGTACGGACATGCCGACACATTACTTAAAATTTTTCACACTCAAAAACTTAAGCCAAAATGTATCTGTATCCATATGCGTATGTATAGACAAAACACACATATACACACACAGACATCTACTGCACCCACCACTCTTGTACTGAGAAAACAGTGACAAGTAAATTCCACAGAATACAAGGGCTGGGTGGGTCTAGCAGACAAAGTACGCAGGAGGATAACGTGGACACCGTGGGGAGCAGGGAAGTGGAGAGTGGAGGGAACGAGGCCGTCTGAGTCTCCACTTAAAATGCAATCACTTACCAGGATCTGGAGCTGATAAAGCAATACTAATTGAAACTTAGTAACGATTAAAAATCACCAGGAAATCACAAAGCCACCAATAAGGAATTGTCACGCTTTCTCTTTTTTTTTGCTACACATTAAAATCACACCAGAAATTAAATGTGTCCCCTAAAGTCATAACTAATAAGATCTCCTTTATAAAACTCAAGCTGGAGGGGTAGGGGGCGAGGAGCGGGCTAAGTAGGGAATCAAGCCACGTTTAGTAACACCCCCTACTGTATGTCAAACCTCACTGGAAACTGTTCTGTACCTCCAGCTAGCAAGAAACAGTCATATCTTCTAAGATACCTTACACATGCTATTATGACACCTATAATAATTTTCATGACAACATTCTAAAATAAAGTCTAACTATTTTCACATCACACTCAGACCCGTTTCCTCTGGAAAGCACCTTAGACACAGGCTCACTTTAGTTGCCAGCGGTAGAACTCAATCACAAACTGGCAGCGACCTCTGCTGGAAGGTCCAGGAATCACACACTGAAAGTTGGCAAAGTATTGACTTTCATTCCTGGGTATTTTGAAATAAAAATAGCACAAAACAGCTCAACTATTTAGTCTTAGAAAAGCCCCTTCAACCTGGTGTTACAAAGCACTTGAAAAGTTTAGCTTTTTAGAGGGTTTGCTTTGACTTAGAAATCAGTTATGAATTGAGTTCAATCACCCACAAACATCTTTGTCTTGTTAGTATGTATATGAGTTACAGTTCTCCCTCCGGGAAAATAAAATTCCTTCACAATTCTTGGAAGAGAAAAACATAAAATATGAAATACGCCTGTGAGAGGTTATTTCAAAGAATATTTCTTACTATGCCTACGGTCCTCGTGCCATTCGCGTAATATCTAAGATTTTCTCTGGCTTCAAATGATGAGACAGGAAGGCGGATACATAAAGATGATACAAAACCTCTTGAAAAAGTGTGCCTGGGAAAATACAGTGTATATTATGACCACTACTCTTTTTGAAATGCACAGGAAAATCCAGGGGGAAATATAACACGTGCTTTTAAACCAACAGGACTGGCGCAGCGCCTGGGGCAGCTCTCGCCGTCCACGCGTGAGAGCCAGACCGCAGCGTTAGGGACCAGCTCGCCGGTGAGTGGCTGGAGCTCCCGGTTCCTCCGCTGTGAACCCGGAAACAGCAGCGACTGAGCAGGGCTGTTACGAGAGCGCATGTAAGCACCTCGCCCAGCACACATCTCACACGTGACACACAGGAGACTTTATGTGAACACACACAGAGAGGACAGACCTCCTCTCCCCTGCCCCCTCCACGCCTTCCAAGGTTCCCCGTTCGGAACCACCCAGCAGAGGTCCACCCAGCCTCCGGGACCAGCACTGCTCGGACCTCGCCTGGGACGGTCTAAGGAGCGGAGGGCTCCTGCTGCGCGACGCAGAAATGATGGCGCTTCGAGTTCTTCCTCACGTTTTCCCGTGATGTATGACTTCCTTATCATGAGCACACTGTACTGTATAATTAAAACAACTCCCAACTTGAATCCTTCCTTGTGCCAAAACACATCCGAGGCCGGCGAGGAAACCACAGAGGCCAAAGCTGCAAAGCAATTAAATGCAGCGGCAGCCTTCCTGCCGGCGCCGCGGTCCCGGGCGGCGTGGGGGGAGGGCGGGCGGGCGGGGGCGGCGTGTAGGCTGAGCCCATCTCTGCTCCTTCCGCGGAAAATCGAGGTCCTCCCCCGGCCAACTCGTGCAAAGGGGGCATCTGAGAGCATCCGAGCTCTGCCTTCCAATCCAATCTCTCACCAGACCAGTGTGGCCTTTACTGCCACCCTGAGCCCTGAACTTGCACGGCCTGAGAGTCTCGGGGCCGCGGGCGATCGATCCTCGGGGCACACGCCCCCGAGAGACACTGGGGCGGAGGAAACAGACAGGAGGCCGCGAGCAGGGCCGCTCAGAACCCACCCCCATCCCATCCCCGTGCCCCAAGGCCAAGGACAGTGCTGGGCAAGCGGGACGCAGCTCCTCACCTGTGAGTCGGTCCCCTCGTCTGTTAAATGGGGCAACAACCCACTGGCTGGGAGGGAGGCGCCTCAGAGCAACACCAGGCAGGTTCCTGCTCACTGACCCTTAACCCCGTGCTGTGTGATATTAAGTGTACAGACGCGGTGCGCTGAGAGCGGAAGGCGGGCGGGAGGCACTGCTGACGGGCTTCAAGGGACCAGAAGATGCACTGAGGTCCCCCTATCTGGCGGCAGGCACCTCCCCAGCAAAGCGTACCTACGACCTTCGCACGGGTCTGTGAAAAGGACTTGTTGGCACGGTGCGCATGAGGTCCCATGCAAATGCAGACCTGCACCCGAGGGGCAGCACCGACCCCCTGCGTCCCGCGCACGCGGGCCCTCGCTCCTCCTGAGCGCCCCGCACTGTCCACCACTTCTGCCGGCCTCCATCCCCTCCTCCTCTTCCCCCACCAGCCAGTCCCTCCAAATGCCCTGTGAATGTGCTGGTGTCACCAACCCTCCTCAGGACCACCCTTCACTGTCCACTGCCTCCCTGGCTCCTGTCCCCCCTCGGCCGCGGCCCAGCTGCATCCCTGACCCCCCAAGCCCCTGCCACCCCAGGGCTCCCCCAGCCCGCGGACCCAGCCCCCTCGGGCCCTCATTGCTCACCTCCCCACCCACTCTCCCCCATTCCCTGCTGCAGTGGGGCTCACTCTCACCGGAGGCCTCAAGGCTCAGCCCAGGACCCCGTCACCTTCACATGACCTAGGCTCTCCCTGGACCCTTGAGCCTGGTCCTCAGCCACCCAAGTTCATCACTCCGGGCCAGACACCTCCTAGGAGCCCCAAACCTGATCACCTGCTCAGCAGAGCAGTCTGAACGCCACACAGCACATCCACTCAGTGCGCCAAAATTTCCCCTGTGATCACCACACTCCGCCCCCCACCTCGCCCCCTCTTCTGCTACACAGGCCAGGAACCGTGACCTGTCACCCCACCTCCTAACAAGCCTCTCAAATCTGCCCTCTCTTCCCTCTTTCCATGGCCAGAGCTGCCCTCCCCTCTCTCCTAGATTCTGCAAGAGCCTCGTGACTGCTTTACGGGCCGCAGAGGAGCCAGACCACCTTTGTAAAGACACATCTGGTCACTCCCTAGTGAGCCTGCTTCATGCTTCCTGTGCTCTTATAACTGATCCAGAAACCCTAATACGCCTCTGAGGGCCTCTGCTGGTATGTGGTCCCATCAGAGAGAATGGACTCAAGCAGCCCACTGGACCAGCACCCCACCTGGGGTCACTCTGCCCCTCCTGTTTACGGGTGTTGTCAGCACTCAGCTCTCCTGACGCCCTGCGTGTCTATTCCCGTAACTGTCCACGCCTGCCCCCAAAATATAAAGATCGCAAGCACAGAAACTCGGCTTTTTCACTGAACCCAGAAATCGCGCTGGGCCCCTGCAGCCACTCAGGTGTCTGCTGAGTGGACGATGGCCCCGCCGCCCCGCCTGGGCCCCTCTCCTCCGCCTCCAAGTCTGCTGGCCTTCCGAGCAGGACAGACCCCCTCTTCCCCCTTCTCCCCCTCCTCCCCCTCCGGGCTTCCCTTCCCTTCCCTGTCCTCCAGCTGGTGACTCCTTTCCAAGCCTTTGGTTTAAAAGCAGGCATCTCAGGGGCCGCTTCCCTGACAATCCCCCAGGAGGAAGTCAGGCGAGCATGGGGGTGACCGAAAGGTACAACCTCAGGTCCTAAACGGTGCGATTCTGCCGTGCAAGGGGCACTGCGTGGGCTGCACACAGCAGGGTCTGTGTGTCCTTTGCGCTGATGTTGGCCTGGGGTCCCCACATAGCTCATATGAAGAAAGGGCTCAAGGCAGTTAGGCAAGAAAAAGGAATTAAAGGCATCCAAATTGAAAAGGAAAAAGTAAAATCATCTGTTTGCGGATGACGTGACATTATACATAGAAACCCTAAAGACCCCACCAAAAACCTGTGAGAACGAATAAACAAATTCAGTGAAGTTGCAGGATACAAATCAAAATACAAAACTCCATTGTGTTTCTATACACTATTAACAAACTACCTGAAGTAGAAATAAAGATACTAATGCCACTTATAATAGCATCAAAAACAATAAAATACTTAGGAATAAATTTAGCCAAGGAGGTGAAAGATAGTGATGAAAAAATTAAAGACAGATACATTGGAAGAATTAATACTGTCGAAATGCCCATACTACCCAAAGCCATCTATAGATTCAATCCAATCCTTACCAAAATTCCAATGGCATTTTTCACAGACACAGAAAAAAAAAAAAAATCCTAAAATTCATGTAGAATCACAAAAGACCCCAAATAGCCAAAGCAATCTTGAGAAAGAAGAACTAAGCTGGAAGCATCATGCTCCCTGGTTTCAAACTATATTACAAAGCTATATTTAATTAAAACACTACGGCATGGGCATAAAACAGACACACAGATCGATGAAACAGAATTGAGAGTTCAAAACTAAACCCTCACATACACAGTCAACTAGATTTGACAAGGAAGAAAAGAGTCTTCCCTGTTTTCAATGGGGAAAGTATGGTCTCTTCCATAGATGGTGCTGGGAAAAGTGGATATCCATCTGCAAAAGAATGAAATTGAACCCCTATCTTATACCACTCACAAAAATTAACTCAAAATGGATTAAAGACTTAAATGTGAGACCTAAAACCGATTGAAAAAAAGACAGGGGAAAAGCTTTTTTGACGTGGGTCTTAGCGATGATATTTTTGGAATACGACACTACAAGCAACAAAATAAAAAATAAACAAGTGACCTACATCAAACTAAAACGCTTCTGCACAGCAAAAGAAATAAACAAAATGAAAAGGCAACCTATGGAATGGGTGAAAATATTTGCAAACCATGTATCTGGTAAGGGGATGATGTCCAAGATATACAAGGAATTCATACAACTCGACAGCAACAGCAACAAAGTCCGATTTTAAAATGGGCAAAAGACCTAAAGGGATGTTTTTCCAAAGAAGACATACACATGGCCAACAGCTACGTGAAAAGATGCTCAACATCGCTAAAAAAGAAAGTATGGTATATATATGCAATGGAGTATTATTCAGCCATGGGAAAGAAGAAAACCCTGCCATTTGTGACAGCCTGGATGAACCTTAAGGGAGTTATGCTAAGTGAACAAATACTGTACGATCTCACTCACATGCGGAAACTCACTCATGTGGAAACTATAAAAAGCTGAACTAACAGAAACGTAAGGTTGATTGGTGGTTACCAGAGGCTGAAGGAGTTGGGAGGAAGAGGGGAGATGTTAGTCAAAAGGTAAAAACTTCCAGTTATAAGATGAATAAGTTCTGGGGATGTGGTGTATAGCATGGTGACTACAGTTAACAATACTGCATTGTATACGTGAAAGTTGCAAAAATAGTAGATCTTAATGCTCTCACCACACACACACACACACACACACACACACACACACACACAGGAACTCTGTGACGTGATGGGTTTGTTAACCAACCCTAGTGTGATAATCATTACACAATATATACTAAGTACATAGTACACCTTAAACTTACAGTGTTATGTGTCAATTAAATCTCAATAAAGGTGGAGGAAAAGAAATAGCTTAAGGAACATCTGTGCAGTGAGTGACTAGGAGATTCTGTGTACATTTTAGTCCTACATTGTCTAAATATACTGAAGTATCCTTTACTGACAGAAATATTAAATAATTAAGTCAAACGGGCACAAAGGCCTTTTCTAATTCCATTACTTCGTGTTTTGACACTTACAAATATAATGCCACTGAGTTTCTTTCTCCACATTTTAAAAGAGTATCGTTTCTCACGTAAATCTAAGAGAATTACAAAACATACAAAAGTCAACGACTCCACAGTGGCGAGATACGTATGTAGTGTGTGTGTGCCTCTCGGATTTTCATTCCATTTACTGCCTGCATGATATTTTTAGGCTGCAAAACCTTGCGAAGCTGTCCACAGTGACTGGATATTGAACTCTGAGACAAATACACAAAGTTCAGAACCATCTCTCCGTGTCTTTGGGGGCTTCCAGAGTCCAATCTGCGAGCTGCACATCCCAGGGCCTAAGCTTCAGCAGGGGAGACGTCCGCCCTGCAGCCGGAAACATAAAACATGTGGGCGGGAAGGACAGAAGGTCTTGGTCCAGCTCAGCAGGCGCTTTCCAAGCTTAATATATTAAAACTGCTTCACACAAGTAGCAGCTGGGTCCCCAGGGCCCAGCTCTGTGCCCTAACAACCGTCTGACCGCTGAGATGCGAGTGTGGCTGGTCCAGAGTGGAGCAGGCCAAGGGCGGCTGCAGAGGAGAGCCGTCTCCGAGGTCCCAGGCGCCTGGGGCCCTGGGATGCTTCCTGGCAGCTCACTCCGGGCACCAGTCTATGGAGTAAGGATAAAAGATACACCCCTTCTCCAGGATGCTGTTCACGGGGTACACAACAGCTGTGCGTCTTCACATTAAATACCCCCTACCGACGGGACTGGGCATCCATTTGTCCTGAGGGACTCTGCTGGTGCCACCGCATTCTCAGTGATAAGGAAACTGGCATTCAGTGTCTTCAGCAGTTTATGAATTTTAAGAAATGTATTTGCTGAATAAGTGAGAGTAAAGATACATATTTTAAACGAGTAGAAGAAAGCCTGTGTATTACACTGTTTCCTTGTGGTGCTGGGATACTCACCTGATTTTCCAAGGGGGGTGTCTGTCGTGATCAGACTGGCAGACGGTACATACAGTTTTAAGAAAATGACAATACAGTAAATGAGAAGCCAAGATAATGAGATTCTAGACTCACTGTTGCCACCAAAAGCAACCAAGAATTTTTTTGCGGGCATGTGTGCTCACCAGCACGCTAGGAAACCAAGTTTTTAAAAATTAGAAGTAGTGGCCTGGCCTGGCAATGGGCCTGCCTGGGGCTCCAAGGAGTCTCTGTCCAGCCCCTCAGGGTTACCATCCTCCCTCCTCTGGGGAGAGCAGATTCGGGGCTGCCACCTGGTCTCCTCGGCCTCTGCAAGGCACTCGGGGTGGGAGATGGCGAGAAACCCCCAGCCCCGTGATCCCAGAGCGCCTGATGCAAGGGCAGGCCCAGCACTGCCTCTGGAGCTTGGGCCCCAAACACAGACCCATGGCCCCTGCCACGTGGCTTTGAAGGTGACCCAAACAAGGCCCATATCTGTGGACAGTGACAGGGCAGGAGAAGGTTGGCAGGTGGGGCAGCTGCCTTTGCACTAAGCACAGTCAGACCCTCTCTGGCTCCTAGAAATATTGGATCAACGGACAAATAAAAACTCCCCTAAGAAATGGAGAAAAGAAAAAGAAAAGAAAGTAGCAATGCAGCTAAGCCGAGATTACCAACCGATTAATAGATTTTTAGAGCAAACCATTAAAGCGTGTTACTACATTTGACATGTTCTAATTTTTCCCTGTTATACAGTTAGAGAATATTTGACTACTAAGAATAAAACTTTAGGCTAAAATCTGAAATGGAAAAGAAAATCTCTTTAACTGCTTAGCTCTCTGGAGAATCACTAGGACAAGACTGAGGCTTGATAAAAGCATATATTATAGTAACTAGGACACAATCCCCCAAAACACAGTAAGAGCGCAGAAATGTGATTTTTCACAAAAGAATCAAGTTAGAAATACTAAGTATCAACTTGTGGTTATAATATCTAAATGCTTACAGTCAAACAATCAATTATGTCTTTCCTAAATAACTGCATTAATAACTTGTCATGTTTGTTTTTGGATGAGTACTGATGAGTGACGACAAGTACCCGAACTTTTTTTTTTTTTTTTTGGTAACCATAATTAAGTCCAGGTACATGAAAAACAGACTCTCATCTCTCATGAATAGTTCAGAAAATACTGTACTTTTTAACTGAAATTTTGCCCTAAAGGTTTCTCTCCTGTCCAAATAATTTCCCAACTGCATTTCAAATTAAACTCCTAAGTTTTCATCTCTACCCCCAGGGTGTTCTCCCACATTACAATGTATTTTAATACGTGTAAATGATAGCAATGCTATAAAGTGTTATTTCTCATTGCAAATGGTCATTAATATCACTTCATACCTCAGAGAGCGTAACAGTGATTTGGCAATAAAGTGAAGTCTGATCACCATCCACTAATAACCCGAGATGGTGGCCCTGTAGGACTTCACGTGTCTCACGGAATATTCTTCACATAAGCACACTCTGGTCATTCCTTAGATGGGAACACTTCCCCGTCACATCTCTAGTGCAGTAATTGCATGATCTTTTATGTCATTACTGTCTCCCTCTCCAAGTGTGCATACACCTCTCACGGAGCTCTCCAGCATCAGAGCCATATGCCTCCCACTTAGTACTTATTTTTTGGAAATGTGGAAGTATTTGCTCTTATTTAAGCGGAGAGCTTTACTAATTACTCTTTCACCTTGACTGCTTCTACACACTTTAAGAGAAAAGAGAGGAGGGTGAGTTGCTTTAAATACAGCCAGACAGCTGCTCACACGTGGAACTTTGTTCCGTCTGTACGTAGTAGGATCTCATTGTGAACAGTGTCCACAATGCATCCCTCACCAAACCATCCGTTACTGTGAGCACAGCTGGCATGCGGGCTCTGAGGGCAGGGCTCTGGCCCCCTTGCTGCCATGTCCCACGTCTGGGAGGCATATTGTAAGCTTCACAAATGGAAGTGTGGCTGAATTAAATAAAGTAGGCGACTTCAGAACGTCTGCTGGGTGAAGCTTTCAGAAAGCCTGCGGCCTACCAATTTTAAGCTGTTTGGTATTCTGAGACATAACCAGTACCCAGGCAGTGACAATGGAACCTTTAAAGCCTTCCCTTCAAGACCCCAGGAACAGATCTATACCTGACAGAAAAATCCAGAAAAGAACCTGAAAAGCCTTCTTTTCGTGTCGGCACCAGGCTGACGTGTAGCCTTAATTTCCTTGGGATTTTGGAGCTACCATGCAAGCAAGTACAACACAGCTTCACTCTCTGCCTTCTAATCAATGTGAGCAGCTGCTAACACCCATGTGAGAGAGACCCTAGGACGTGTCAGCTTCTGAAAATACTCAATCAAGAAATGATAAACCTATTTGGAAACCGAGCTTTGTATTGCTTGAAACTGCAGTTGCGGGTGGGAGCATTTAAGCGTTGCTTCAGGGACCTCTATTAAAACCTCCAAGAACAGGGCCAAAGAGTAGGGGGCCTCATGACTGTTCTCTGCAGAGACCAATCGTAGATAGACATTCAATATGCAAATCACACCTAAAATACTCACCAGCATATTTGTTTATAAATAGAAACACGTTCTTCACCCCGGTACTGCCATGTGGCACGCACGTGGGTCTGAGGACTGCATTTGATTTTTATAAACAGACTGAAACTTCATGCAATGCTGTATCATCTGAAAACGCATATGGGAGCCCGAGTTTTAAAACCTGTAAAGCTGAGCTGAACTGCAGAGTGACTGTAGTAAATGCAAAACGTTAAATCAGCTTCAAAGCAATTCTTAAAAGAAACTCCAAAAACCTTCATGAATGTTTTACAGTTTATTTTTCATATTGATATATTTCATCTGAAAACAAACGCCAAGAGCTGTGTGAAAGCTCCTCTTTTCATGTCGGCCACGCCGTGACGCGTCTGTGATAAGACCCCGTGACACATGGAGGTCTGAGGAGCTCCACGCGAACTGCGGCCCCCTCCCCGGAGCGCGTGGAGCCTTTACAGGGGACGGGCCATCAGCTTACACGTCCCAGGGGGCTGCCCTTGGGGAGCAGCCGGCATGAACTCATCACAGTCACTGGCCAATGACTCCTCCAAAATGGAAAGCCGTGTCGCTGGTTTTACACGTGGCGGCGGAGCTATGTGTGCTCCAAGTTAAAGGGACCAAGTTCCACAGGTCCCTGAACTTCCGGGACTCCCGGTCCCCTCCCCTGCCCCACGCCTGTGCAGCCGCAAGAAGGGCATCACCCGGCACTTGCATCCTTGTGAGTGACCGTGACGCCTGGAGACCAAATGCATCTCGGGTGATGAACTCGAGCGGAGCGGAGCTGCAGCCTGGGCAGTGCAGGGACCCCAAATTAAAAGGCCATGTTTTTTAAGTTGCTTACATATCCGAGAAAGCCTAGAAAAACTTGGAGCCTTTAAGGTGAGCTCAGAAACTGTCTTCACCTTCAATTCACTCAGCAACACAGCTGCTACCAGCACTCGGGTCTGAAAGCACAGGGGCAGGGAGGGAAAACTGAGAAGGCTGAACGCAGCACTGTGGTCACAGCCTGGTGGTCACACCCTGGTGGTCTGACCGTGGTGTCCCAACTGTGACTGCTGAGGAAGGGCATCCCCAATGCCCCAGCCCGTGCTTGGGGACCCACGGGCACAGCTCACACGCTCCTGGCAGCGCTGACACAAAAGGGGGATTTTTTTGCTCCAAAAGGCAAAAATCAATAAAGCCGAAGACTTCCCACGTGCTTTTCCGTTGGTCTGAGCAGCAAATGACACCGTTTCTCCAAGAGCAGAGTCTCGCCCTCACATGCCGACATCCCTCCTTCGAGGGTGTGTGACCCGCCACCTCCTCTCTCAGGATTCCCTCCCACAGGACAGACCGGGGGGCCACAAGGGGAGGAGCAGCCCCCACACACACAGCCATGGCTCACCCTGACCCGGAAGGTCCCTGCAGAGGGGTCCTCACCAGCCTGACTCCTCGGCCAGACCCAGTGGTGGCACCTTCCAGGCCCCCGGGACCCTGGGAGCCGGTCTGCACAGCCGACTTGGAAGTCCTCCCAGATTCTTGGGCCACACAACACTGAGACCACCTTCCGGCCAGACCTGGCAAGTGATGAAGCCACCGGCTGCACCTTCTAGAGCCAAGTCGCCTTCAGTGACCAAGACCGTGAACCCTGCTGCTGGGTCACAAAGGCACACCCAGGAGGCCGACTTCCCTGAGCTCTTACTACTGTGTGAGAGACTCGGGCTTTAGGAAATACAGGTCAAATTACTTACTTCCGGCTCTCTTCATTCTGGATAACAAGGGGGTGTTTCTGCAGAACAAAGTGGGCCAACTGGTCCCCTATCTCCCGCTCGCATTTTAGACCCCGGCACACACTACCAACCCTCCTTGCAAATTTCACACGCAGAGCGCAGTTCCGTGGTTGGTGGCTGTCCCCCAAGGAGAAGCAAGTCCCAAGGAGCAGACACAGTACTAATTCATGCTGGACAAACAGTGCCCCACCTCCGGCATCTTCCTCCCAGCTCGCCCTGAGCCCCCCGGCCAGCCGGCTGTGACTATGCAGACACGCCCCGTCCGTGCATGACCTCAGGACACAGGGCCACTTCTCAGTCCACTGCTGGCCACGGAGAGACAGGTCAGCATATGGGGATGGTCTGTGCCAATGACAAGAACAAGGTGATGGCCCCAGAAGCTTTCACACCATTTTTTCTAATCCCGTTTCCTTAGGGGATTTGAGACAGAGGTTTCCTTTCATTTTCTTCCAAATCCTAACACTAGATTCCAGACAGCAGGGAAGGCACATTCTGCTGAATAACCACATGGATGCTGGGGGCCAGAGGCGGGGACAGGATAGAAATGCTGAGATTCCAAAATGGCCAACATCCTCCAAGTAATAGACAAGAACACAGATGTGGCAGGACCTAGTGGACTGACTGGGGTGCGTGCTGTTTGTGGGAGGGGTCCTGTCTCACCACCTGGCAGGGTGGCTCTGAGCCTGCAGCATCACTAAAAGATCCCGCCTGGAAAGACAGACTCAGATTCTAGAGAATGAAACATGTCAGTATCCAGGCTAGCTGCAACCAAATATAATAAATATGTAAATTCCTCAGTTGTAACACGGAGCCTGTATGGAAAGTAACAAACTGTATAAGTGGGTCAGACTTTGGCTTGTTATGTAGAGATCTGCATTTCAAATAAAAAGTTGGTCGCTAAGTCAAAGGGGATGAAGAGGCAGCATTAAAACAGAAGTGCTCATTTAAATGACAAGCCCTAGAGCTCTGAGGCTGGTAAAGGGACGAAAAATAAATTAAAAAGATGAATCACGTGTTGAAGAGGGAAAAAATGTGTTAGTTTATATCACTTTTAAGGAAGAGAAAGATCTGAAGGGTCTTATATAAGGAATAATAATCAGAAAAACAGTATTTGGGGCCAGTCATGAGGACTACGTTCTTTACGAGGGAAAAAAATATTTTCAAACTTTAAAAAGGAGACAATATTTGGGAGTAGAATCACCTGATAAGCAAAGCCTCGGGGTCAGATACTTAAACTGGAAACACTGGATGTCCTTCCTTGTGATCAGTTGGGCAGCCTGTCCCTCACACGTTCCCTGATACACGTCATCCTCATTCTCCTTAGAGATCTGTTCGTCATGTTTAAGGACTGAAAAAATCATATCTTTTCATCTTCTTCCCTGTTTTGACAAACTTTGCCTCCTCTGAAAAGAAAATGCTCCCACACGAACATAACAAGAGCACGTGTAGCGTGAGCCCGTGAAGGGGCTTTTGGAAGGAAGAGAGAAGGAACTCAGACTCACAGGACACCTCTACAAAGATGCACCCGGAAATGGAACCCTGCCTGGGCCAGCCCACAGGACCCTGACACAGCCCTCAGGGTGTCCACGGGACACCCGGCTGTGAAGGAAGAGTCTGATCTCTGCGACCTGTTACCTGCCGATGAGATTACAGGGCAGAAAGAAGAGAAATCTAGAAGAGAAGCGTTCATGCCTGTGTACACACACACACACACACACACACACACGCACACCTGACAATGGTAGAAGCCTTAAAACTGCTTCACACAGAAGAGTGAGCTAACAGAATAATTCACGCCTTGTCTTTATTAATTGCTCTAATAGTAAACTGACAACCTTTACAAAATATGAATATGACTACAGTTCTAAAAGAGATTAGGTCAAAATATACATATTTGGTGCCAGTAAAATTGTGAAAAACAGTTCAGAGAAGTCTCATAAATATGACTCCACTACTGGCTTCTGATGAAGGCTATGCACGTTCAAAACAATGAAATAATAATAGCTAACACGTATAAGGCGACACCGTCCACCACGTACTGCTTTCACCGTCACAACCACCCCCTTGCAAATGGTACTATTATTATCATCACGGCCTTTTTGCAGATGCACTGAAAGGTTAGGTAACTTGCACAAAGTCACACAGTCAGATAGGTGGACTGAACCTGAATCCAAGGCATCTGAATCCAGACTCTGTGCTCTAGAATCCAAGATGCACTGCCAGCCTTTCAATGGAAAAAATATCTGTGACTCTCAATGGAAAGGCAATTGTTCCACGGATGAAAAACAAAAACATAGCGCCATGGTTGCTACATTGCTAAATTAGATCAAGTCGCACACCAAATCCAATCACAAAACCTTTCCCTCACCAGCACATGGCACTTTTTCCTAAGCTCGGCTCTGACGTCTGGCTTTAAAGATCTTCCATTTGGGTTCTTCCCCAGCTGCTCCCTAATGAACACAGCCCGCTGCTACATGGACACACGAGAAGCATTTCCACATCTATACTTCACTAAGGCTGATGCCCAAAACATTTGTGACCCTCGCCTCTTCTTTCTAAAATCACAATCCATCCCTGATTGCTCACCCCCTGCTACACACCAACTGCCTCATAATAAGAACCATAAAAATAAGCGGTTAAAAAAATCACCGTTTATTCTTTCCTATCACGAAAATAGGAGAGAACATGACAGATGCTTTTCTGAGCCCAAAACTCTGCCCAATGTCCATTAAGCACAACTCTGAACAGTATTTGCCATTCAAACCCTCTGTTAAGAAAACAGCAATTTCCCTTATGTACTCGTGATTTTTCTGTGCTTTAACATGCTCACTCTGCAATCTTACCTGTGTTACATTGTTCAAAATAAAAGTAAACTTAGTTTCCTATCAAACCACTGCAAACTCTTAAAAAGTGGAGCTTGAATTTTACATAACACAAAGGCTTTATGATGAATCTCTCTCCTAGGGCCACCTGTTTAGCTGTTGCACACTACACAGTGTTTGTCTATAAATCTTCCTAGCATATTATTTCTCAATGATTTATTTGTGTGTTTTCTCTGTAAAAGACAACAGGCATTGCCCTAGCCTGTGTTTTTCCTGATCACACAGGACCTGGGGTGGGGTGGGGGCGTGTCATGTGCATGTTATCACTAAAAAACGTGCAAAATAGGGCTGAATGCAGGGGAGAGTAAATAAGGGAATGGGAACGCTGAAGAACATGGCCATTCTCACTTCTTAAAAACAGCAACTATGTTACATCATGTGCCCTTTTACCAAGAGCCTTGCGAATGACAATACAGAGAGGACCCACAAGGGGGAGCCAGTGGGTCCATCTTTAAGGTAACTGGAGACTAGGAAATTTGGTTTAAAAACCAAAACTTTACCTTAACAGAAACTTTTTTTTTTTTTGCGGTATGCGGGCCTCTCACTGCGGTGGCCTCTTCCTTTGCTGAGCACAGGCTCCGGACGCGCAGGCTCAGCGGCCATGGCTCACGGGCCCAGCCGCTCCGCGGCACGTGGGATCTTCCCGGACAGGAGCATGAACCGGCGTCCCCTGCATCGGCAGGCGGACTCTCAACCACTGCGCCACCAGGGAAGCCCCCCGGAAAGCCCCCCTTAACAGAAACTTTAAATTCCACTAAGACAAGCCACAAGACAGGGAATGAAAAAATATTAAGAGTAACAAAAGGAGCAGTGAAAGAAAGCAGTAAAGAACAAGATACAGAAATCCCCTGTTCTCCTCAGAACTGAATTCAAAAACCAAAAGCACTTTTTAGTGTAATCTTCAGTGTGAGCTCAAAAACAAACATTTGAGAAGGATGGCTTGAACACAGCCCTTTCACACAGTAGTATAAAATCAAAAATTTTTATGACATACAAACTTGAGATTGAAGGAAAAAGTAAAAATTAAGAGCATTTTCTTTAAAATTCCTTTCGTTGGTCAAATTTAGTTACTAGGACCGTCCTCACATTTCGCAAAACAATTGTAATGTTGACAGAGTGGCTGTAAATCCACTCTCTCTAACGTTAGATTTCTCTCAGCCCCTCCTAGTTTGCATTTTACTTTTAAGCTTCAAAATTAAAAAAAAAAAAAAAATCTGGAACACATTCCATTCCAGTATTTTCTTGAGGTTCCAGATAACTGACCATAATTCCAGGAAGTGTTACCTGATAAATATATTGTCAGTAAAGATTTAAATATTGCTACTAAAGATGTAATTATAGATGCTCAAGTTTTCATACTATTGAAGCACATTAATTAAAACTTGGCACAGCTGAAGAAAATCAGGAAACGAATGAAAAGGAAGATGGCGCGTATTTCACATGGAGTGTAGCATAATTATTTCCTCTTTTTGATAAAGATGTTCAGAGGAAGGCTCCAGCGCTGTGCCTGTAATCACTTTAATCATCGTTCGATACAAAAGAACCGATCTGCCAAAATCCGAAGGGCTTTGCTTATTGTTATGGTTTTATAAAGCTCATCAGGTATTTCCAAATGCTTCCTAATGACGATAATTAAACATCTGGTAATGGTGACCTACTTGTGGCTGCTGAACTTCCTGGGATAGTCTCTTCCATTAATTATGTACATGCTGGGAACTGGGAGACAGTTTACGTGATGAACAATAACTCAAGATGCAGGAGAAGTCAGAAGCTGACAGGGGCAGCTCCCCGCTGTCCTGACTGCTATCTGTGTTAAGGCCTTGTTAGCACCCTCGGATTGGGGAGCAGATGCTACATAAAAATTGCAAAAGCACCAAGCTAAGGCATGCATGCAAGCTCAGTGGAAACACCGTGTGAGGAAACAGCCTTTTATTGAACATTCCAAACTGTGCCTGAGGGAGAGAGCCAAGCTGTCACAGTTCCACATTTCATTCCGCAAGGAATTATGTTCGGATGCAAACTTGGACCCCAAACTTTTGCAATAGTGACCAGGTCTTCTAGATCCTTGGCAAAAGTGCAAGTAAGAAAAACCAGAACACACACACACACTGTTCCACGGTTCCTTAAATTTGGGGTGAAGAGAAAGGAATTTAGACGTAGAGGTTTGTGGTCACTTGAAATTCATTTAATGAAAGAATTTTTTAAGTCCACCTGGAGTTTATTAAAATCAAATAATACTTGTTTATTCTAACTGGATCAGCATCTTTCCCAAAAGCCACAGATTTTTACTAGTTAATATACGTGGGGCTATCTCCTACCTTCTTTCAGTTTCATTTTAACTTTTTTGGAACTCAATAAAGAAATCATTCCAGTTTTGAAAAAAAGACTTTTTGAGGTTTATACCCTTTGGTATTTATATGAAAATATGGACTAGGACTAATTCATAATTAGATACTAGTTTAAATTACTTTATTTCTTAGGATATTTCTTAGGATATATTTCTTAGGATAAGTTCACCAAAATTATTTTATCAGCTAATTTGCTTAATCCTGAATACTATTTAATATATGCCAAAAGTACAGTCAGGGCCCAGCAAGGAAAACAGAAATCACAACAAAGAGTATAAGGAGTCAGGTAAACAGGTGAGCTTGGAGCTGGGAATACAGAGGAGGCGGGAGACCAGGGTTAACAGAACCAAGAGCCTGGGAAGAGGGTCCTCGGGCAGCTGGTACCCAGGCCTCCGAGCAGAGGGTGCTGCCTGCTGGGGCTGGGATGTGGGGCGCTTAGCGGAGGGACTTCCTGGCGCAAGGACACTGCCAGGCTGGGCTGGCCCCTCTGAGCTCAGAGGAAACGCTAAGCAGAGCTGGCGCTGGGGCATCTGAGCGGGGTGCTTGGCGGGTGTTGCTAGCCCCCTGGGAGGGCTGACGAAGCTGGTTCTGGGAATGCTGGGAGAAGAGCTGAAAACTACAATCAGCTGCCACTGAATGGCCCTGGCTGGGCAATGCTGACAGAAAGAGCAAGGAAACGAGCAAAACCAGGTGCTACCTCCTGGTCCTTCCTTCCAGGCTCCCTCCAGCACCCCCGACAGGGAGCAACTGGACAAGCAGGAAATGCAGGACATACAATGCAGAGCTTAGGTGGCCAGGTCGGGGCTGACGAATAACCGCTTAATCCTGACACGTTATCACGGTGCCTCGGCTTCCTCATCCACGAACTGGAGAAGACAGCAGACTCCACTCATAGACGGAGATGGAGCATCACGTTTGTTTAAAGGTCCTTATAATCATGCCTGGCACGGGATAAATGCTAAACTTATACATGACATTATTTTCAAAGTATTTGTTATTTAATTTGTATAATTTTATTGGTTAACATTTACCCACGAAATCCACTTTCATAGAAAACTCTCACGCAAAACAAGAGCACACATAGCCTGGGCTTGGTCTACACCCTCAGGAAGCAGACCATAAAAACGAGACAGATTTTCAGGAGTCCAGCGCCCAGGCAGGTTCTGCCAGCAACACGACTCCGCACACCACCTGGGCCTGTGCTTCTTCCCCCAAGCAAGGGAGCCGATAAAAAAGTATTTCTAAGCTTCCTTCCAGTGTTTAAAATTTTTATAATTATAAAAACCCTTTTTAGTTTAATTTCAAATTTGAAACTAATTTCTAAAAGTCCTTGGTTTTAATTAAGGCTTCTCACAGGACAGAAGTTTGGTTGAACCACATATATAATATCTACATAAATGCCTGCACTGTATGTTTATTTTTCTCAAAAGATAGACCATTTAAAAGTTAGAATAAAATTTTAGAACACAAAGGACATTTTAAACGTGGGGGTATTCTCAGAAGAGCATCAACTGAGGAGTAAATAACTATGCACAGGGCTGCCACGTGCATCTGGGCCGGGTGGCTCCCGTCCCCACGCCGGGTGGCTGGGCGGGGGGGCGGGGAGACCCTGAGTGCACGGCCACTGAAAGGCACAGCTAAACTGGGCAAAATGAAGATGCATGTGAGGAGAGAGCCTGTCATTCTCTCCCTGATCCAAATACACATAGTCCTCAGGTTCTCACGGGTGGGTTCAGCAATCACTAGGCTTTCCGTGGCTGAAGGAGCCAGACCAGACCAGCCCCCATGAGCCCCAGTCAGCACCCGGGATAGCGGCTCCGGCAGCAAGAACCAGGGGGCTGAACCACCCAACACAGCAGCGCTCAGCAGCTTCCAGACTGGAAAATTATTTTAAAACAAGACACAGAAGCACTGTGTTCTAGTTCAATCCTCGAAGGCATTTTTGCAGTGCTGGATGCTGTGTCCCAATTCGGCCCTCCTGTTCTGTGCCGGCACCCAAGAATGGAATCTGCTGACCTCATCAACGAGGAACTGAAATAAATGTTACTTTTAAAAACTGAAGCGACAATAGGAGCTCTTTCACACATTAAATTATCTACCAAAAGCCACTTTTTACATGTGGCAGGAGGGCTAGGATTATAACTAATTGGACCGGTAGAAATAATGTGAGAATTTGATCTAACAAAGATGCTGTCATCGTTAGACATAACATAGCCCTTCAGGACATCCTAGGCACCTCAAGTCAAAAACTACTTTTTAATTGAAGCTGTAATTACTCTCCCTGAAAAACAAGAGACAAAAAAGATGCCTCTCGCACACCCAACATGCCGACAAAGCTAGTTCTTCTGTAACTAATAAAGCAACACTTTCTTAGGAAATAAATAAAACAAAGCCTACTTGCAAACATCCTAAAACAAATGAACGAATAAAGGAACTCAGGACATTCATGCAGCAAAAATGCAAACTTTTTTCCTGAACAGGCCTCACGAAGGTCCTGTGGTTTTTCTGAAACTGCTCATATCTAGTCAAAGGAAGGCTTGATGGTCATAGCAGAGAAACCGGGGCAAGCCCTTTTCTGTGGAGGTTAGGAAAGGAAGTAACAGCTATTGAGTGTCATCTTCACACAGAATAAAGGGGAAAGAAAAAAAAATGGGCGTGATCTATTTATTCATCTGCAGCCAAAGCTGCGCCTGAGGGTCCACAGGCCTTCACCCAGGTTCAGTGACACAGGGGAAAGAATCACAGAGATGACAGTTGTCATCACCACGGCTTTGCAAAGAGCTCAGCGATGGTGGACTTCTGGACTTCACTGCAGTGAAATGAGATACACAGACAAGAGCCCTTGACCTTCAGGTAAGCCCTTCGAGAGAGGGAGGGATTGGCACAATCAGTGATGCATTAAGGTTCCCCATCACCGAGCAGTGCAGTCCAAGAAAGGGGCACACGTGCTGCAAAGACCGCACCCCCCTGGAGAGAGGGTCAGATCCAGCTCCTTGGATCTCAGTGCCTAAAACATGCAGGCAGAGAGCCACGCCCACACACTCCTGGAGGTACACATGTCAAGAGAATGGTGTCTCCACTTCGTCTGCAATCACTTTCTCTAAAACAGGTTCAGTTGACATCTCAGGGTGGCCGAAAAGAACTGCTGGCCCTTTCTTTCGCTATGGTCAGCTTTTCTTGATCTGAAAGCACTCCCACTCTCTACTTCTAGACACCCAATTGTAGGCAAATACCGATGTGACAAACGGGCACACTGAACACAGGGAACGGGCTCCTGTGTGTGACCCACCGGCCTGGGAAGCGCCAGACATGGCAAATACTTTGAAGATGTTGTGTCATTCTATTCATCCACAAAACGCTCCACTTTCCACACTTTTTCCCAAAAGAGTGCTCTTAGTATATTTATGTCAATGTCTGTATCAACAGCAAATGCAATCAGAACCTTTTTCTTAGGCAAATTAGTGGCCACTGCATCTGTCATCCCAGACAAGGTTATTAAGAGGTTCATCCCAAGCAAGTCTTTCTGTGCAAAATATTAAATACATTTTCTAATCATTTCTGGGTTCTCAAGCACATTCTATCCTTCTCTCTGTAACAGCTTAGACAGAATCTGCGGACGGTTCAGAAATGTTTCATAAATTATGTGTTTACGTGTGTGTGTTTTAGATAGACAGATAGCCCATAAGAGGGAACACACGACTTTCTGCAAAGGCATCCCACTGAGTAGGGACAACATAAGCAAAACCACAACTACCAGGAAAATCATACATTTTAAGAAAAAAGAAAACTTGCCTGGAGAAGTTTCCTGAATTAATATAATCTGTGCAAGTTATTAATAATAAAGATTTCTAGACTGTCTTTAACAAAATAGGTATAGCAATTCAAATAAGCTAGAGGATAATCATACTAAAAGATTCTCATGAACCACCTAATTTATTTCTAAATAAACGCCAATCCTCCAAAAACCCCAGTGTGAGCATAGGAGGTATATTACTGAGGCATTAATGATTTTTTAAAACCCTAGCACGTGTATTCATGCAATATATATTGACTAATTATGTGCCTAATCAAGTAGCAAGAAACTTCTGCTGACTCGTTACTTTTGGTTCCCAATACAATACAAAGTATGTAAGACTCTCAACTTCGTTTTTTGTCAAAGCTCAGGAGTTAATGCATTGTCACTAGCAGACTCTACATGGCACTATAGGAATGACCCAACAAGACAACTTCAGCTACTCGGTTTTGTCTATTCACCTTCTACCATCTGTCCACTGAGGGTTCCTCATTTCTTATTCTTCTGCTCCTGGGCTTGATTACCTTCCCCTCATCCTTAAAGGCAGAGAGAGGGAGAGTCGGGCATGCACATATAATATGGGATGGAGGGTTCCAGAAACCAAGCATGGGCATTTTGAACCAGACCTTGTTTGGACCTAATTTGAAACCAGACTTGCTAGGCATATCCAACAACCAAAGCATCTGCTCCAGATCTTTCAGAAATACGCTAAACTTAATTATAACATAATTATTGACATATAGGTTGAGAAATTGGCTTGGAAATCCAAGAACAAAATCCAAACGTTAAAATGAACCAATCATCAAGGGCCAACCAGATGGTAGAAGCAATCTCTCTGTTAACGCAAGGCCGACAAGTCAGAAATTAGAATTCAATATGTAAAGAAAGAATGGGTTGTACAAGTGTCATTCCGCAGTTTCTCAAAACATACTGATCGAAATCCAGAGCAAGTGATGGTGGTGAGACCACCAGCACCTACAGTAGCATTCACTGTGGCTACACCGACAGCAGCATGACAGTTGGGGGTTACAGTGTTGTCACCTTATTCATTACTGAGCAGAAAGAACATTATGGAAAGGGATATTTTTATCTGCCAGCTGTTGGCACTGAAAAATGAATAATGATTTTATATCTAGCGTATTTGAGAAACATTTGCAGTAGTTAATTCTAAGCATCAAAGTGCTCACACGTGGGTGGCGTGGGACCAAGCCAGGGTGCTCCCCTTTCTAGTTCAGTCCAGTTGGATGACTGACAGCCAAATGCCCAGCCAAGGTGCACTTGGTAAATTAAGCTGAATGTAAACATCAGCTACTGTAGCTAGTGTTTATTCTTAAATTCCACAAGAAACGCTTATTACACTGTGATGACTTTGCTGAAAATAATGATCATAAGCTCTATTATAAGAAGCTCCATTCTCATTTGTAGGGCCTGAAGGAGAAATTACCTGCCACTTTACTGTTCTAAGGTCATTAGAAGGGAGTGAGGAGGAGGGATTTTCCGAAAACCAAGGAAGGAAGGAGATACACCACATCTCTCCTTGGTCCGTTAGCTTCCTGCACGGGCTGATGATGGACATGGGTTTTCGCCGGTTGCCTGCAACGGTTAAGGTGGAAGATGGGTGAACGACTAATTGGTACTTGTTCACAGCCCTCACCTACAAAGACAAATGAAAACAACAAAGGCCAGGACAGGCCCAGACAAACCGCATCTCAGGTCAATTTCTTGGCCATAATTTTAAAAAAAAAGGTCTCTTTCCACCAGCCTAAAAACACCTTCCTATATGTAGAACCCCTCCCATTATAAAATTGTCTGTACTGGGATTTTGTCCGTACTCTCCACCTCACTTGACCTACTCAGCGCAAGTGACTGCCTCATTGTCACCACACTCCTCCTACATTCCATGAAGACTGGAATTATCAATAGAAACTGTCTATCACAGTTCACATCCATTAGAGTAACTTCAAGAGAAATCAAAATCTAAGAAGGGCTGAGAGAAAGAGAGAGAGAACAAACAATTCTCTTCCTCCAAACCTGACTTTACATCATATAAATGCCCACAATATCAACATCTCCAGAGCCTTCTTTGTAGTTATACTTAAATCTAATGGTAAATATTTAATTTTCATGGATAAGCAAAAGAAAAAACTTGTTCACACGATTGGACCTTCTCAAAGCAAAGATACTTTGGGTAATATCTCATTCCCATTCATTCAACAAATATTTGAGCACTTCCTATGTGCTAGGCATTGTTCTAGGTGTTGAGGATACAACAGATGAAAATATGGGAGACAGAAAAGAGTATGGAAAAAATGCTTGTAACACCAACATAACTATTAGGAGCTGAGTTCACTGAAACATCTTAAATGTGGCAGAAACTAGCATTTCTATAAGCCAGAAGTGGGTTTGGGGCAGGTCAGTAGTAAACAATGGTGATTTTATTTATTTTTACTCTATGGAAAGGGAGATAACACAATTCCACAAAGTACAATCATGTTTAAAAAGTTAAAAATCTGTTTCATTGCACCTAGGACAGTTCTATGCACAGAATGGGTGGCTTGACGTATTGGGGGTAAAAAAAAAAAAAAACCCAAAAAAATAAACATGTAAACTGGCAAATTTAAGCACAAATTTTGTGCTTATCTTCAAGGTTGGCTTAAGTATAAAACTGCGTTTTTTAAACACCTGAAAAAATAAAGGCTTTGTTTTATATTATGAAAAACAAAAACAAATACTAACATAACAGTGCATTGTAGTAAAAGGAGGTGATGATTAGTTTGGAACTAATGAAAAAGAACACAATCCTTTGACAAAATGCCTGTTCTCCCACTTTTGGTGATTTGAATGTTCTGAGGATCAGCATCAAAAGGTGATTAAGGGCTTCCCTGGTGGCTCAGTGGTTGAGAGTCCGCCTGCCGTTGCAGGGGACACGGGTTCGTGCCCCGGTCCGGGAGGATCCCACATGCCGCGAAGCGGCTGGGCCCGTGAGCCATGGCCGCTGAGCCTGCGCGTCCGGAGCCTGTGCTCCACAACGGGAGAAGCCACAACAGTGAGAGGCCCGCATACCGCAAAAAAAAAAAAAAAAAGGTGATTAAAGATAATAGTTCAAGATGGCGGAGTAGAAGGACGTGCTCTCACTCCCTCTTGCGAGAGCACCAGAATCACAACTAACTGCTGAACAATCATCGACAGGAAGCCACTGGAACTCACCAAAAAACATACCCCACATCGAAAGACAAAGGGGAAGCCACAGTGAGCCGGTACAAGCAGTGCAATCACAAAAAAGTCAAATCCCATAACTGCTGGGTGGGTGACTCACAAACTGGAGAACACTTATACCACAGAAGTCCACCCACTGGAGTGAAGGTTCTGAGCCCCATGTCAGGCTTCCCAATTTGGGGGTCTGGCAACAGGAGGAGGAATTCCCAGAGAATCAGACTTTGAAAGTTAGCAGGATTTGATTGCAGGACTTCGACAGGACTGAGGGAAACAGAGACTCCACTCCTGGAGGGCACACACAAAGTAGTGTGCACATCGGGACCCAGGGGAAGGAGCAGCGACCCCATAGGAGACTGAACCAGACCTACCTGCTAGTGTTGGAGAGACTCCTGCAGAGGCGGGCGGTGGCTATGGCCCACCGTGGGGACAAAGACACTGGCAGGAGTTCTGGGAAGTACTCCTTGGCGTTAGCCCTCCGAGAGTCCGCCATCAGCCCCACCAAAGAGCTCCAGTGTTGGGTCGCCTCAGGCCAAACAACCAACTGGGAGGGAACCCAGCCCCACCCATCAGCAGACAAGTGGATTAAAGCTTTACTGAGCTCTGCCCACCACCAGTCCCTCCCATCAGGAAACTTGCACAAGCCTCTTAGATAGCCTCATCCACCAGAGGGCAGACATAAGAAGCAAGAATAACTACGATCCTGCAGCCTGCAGAACAAAAACCACATTCACAGAAAGACAGACAAGATGAAAAGGCAGAGGGCTATGTACCAGATGAAGGAACAAGATAAAACCCCAGACAGACAACTAAATGAAGTGGAGATAGGCAACATTCCAGAAAAAGAATTCAGAATAATGATAGTAAAGATGATCCAGGACCTCAGAAAAAGAATGGAGGCAAAGATCGAGAAGATGCAAGAAATCTTTAACAAAGACCTAGAAGAATTAAAGAACAAGCACCTAGAAGAATTAAAGTACAAACAAACAGAGATGAACAATGCAATAACTGAAATGAAAAATACACTAGAAGCAGACAGTAGCAGAATAACTGAGGCAGAAGAACAGATAAGTGACCTGGAAGACAGAATGGCGGAATTCACTGCCGCAGAACAAAATAAAGAAAAAAGAATGAAAAGAAATGAAGACAGCCTAAGAGACCTCTGGGACAACATTAAATGCAACAACATTTGCATTATAGGGGTCCCAGAAGGAGAAGAGAGAGAGAAAGGACCCGAGAAAACATTTGAAGAGATTATAGTCAAAAACTTCCCTAACATGAGAAAGGAAATACCCACCCAAGCCCAGGAAGGCAGAGAGTCCCAGGCAGGATAAACCTAAGGAGAAACACGTTGAGACACATAGTAATCAAATTGACAAAAATTAAAGACAAAGAAAAATTATTAAAAGCAACAAGGGAAAAATGACAAATAACATACAAGGGAACTCCCATAAGGTTAACAGCTGATTTCTCAGCAGAAACTCTACAAGCCAGAAGGGAGTAACATGATATATTTAAAGTGATAAAGGGAAGAACCTACAACCAAGATTCCTCTACCCAGCAAGGATCTCATTCAGATTTGACTGAGAAATTAAAAGCTTTACAGACAAGCAAAAGCTAAGAGATTTCAGCACCACCAAACCAGCTCTACAACAAATGCTAAAGGAACTTCTCTAAGTGGGAAACACAAGAGAAGAAAAGGATGTACAAAAACAAACCCACACAATTAAGAAAATGGTCATAGGAACATACATATCAATAATTACCTTAAACGTGAATGGATTAAATGCTCCAACCAAAAGACATGCTCACTGAATGGATACAGAAACAGGACGCATATATATGCTGTCTACAAGAGACCCACTTCAGACCTAGGGACACATACAGACTGAAAGTGAGGGGATAGAAAAAGAGATTCCATGCAAATGGAAATCAAAAGAGAGCTGGAGTAGCAATACTCATATCAGATAAAATAGACTCTAAAATGAAGAATGTTACAAGAGACAAGGAAGGATGCTACATAATGATCAAGGGATCAATCCAGGAAGAAGATATAACAATAAGATAGAACAATTATATATATATATATATGCACCCAACATAGGAGCACCTCAGTACATAAGGCAACTGCTAACAGCTATAAAAGAGTAAATCGACAATAACACAATAATAGTGGGGGACTTTAACACCTCACACCAATGGACAGATCATCCAAACAGAAAATTAATAAGGAAACACAAGCTTTAAATGACACAACAGAACAGATAGATTTAATTGATATTTATATGACATTCCATCCAAAAACAGCAGATTACACTTTCTTCTCAAGTGCACACGGAACATTCTCCAGAATACATCACATCTTGGGTCACAAATCCAGCCTCAGTAAATTTAAGAAAACTGAAAGCATATCAAGCATCTTTTTGGATCACAACACTATGAGATTAGAAATCAATTACAGAGAAAAAAACGTATAAACACAAACACATGGAAGCTAAATAATACGTTACTAAATAACCAAGAGATCATTGAAGAAATCAAAGAGGAAATCAAAAAACACCTAGAAACAAATGACAATGAAAACACAACAACCCAAAACCTATGGAATGCAGCAAAAGCAGTTCTAAGAGGGAAGTTTATAGCAATACAAGCCTACCTCAAAAAACAAGAAACATCTCAAATAAACAATCTAACCTTATACCTAAAGCAACTAGAGAAAGAAGAACAAACAAAACCCAAAATTAGCAGAAGGAAAGAAATCATAAAGACCAGAGCAGAAATAAACGAAATAGAAACAAAGAAAACAATAGCAAAGATCAATAAAAACTAAAAGCTGGTTCTTCGAGAAGATAAACAAAATTGATAAACCATTAGCCAGACTCATCAAGAAAAAGAGGGAGAGGACTCAAATCAATAAAATTAGAAATGAAAACGGAGAAGTTACAACAGACACTGCAGAAACACAAAGCATCCTAAGAGACAACTACAAGCAACTATATGCCAATAAAATGGACAACACGGAAGAAATGAACAAATTCTTAGAACGGTATAACCTTCCAAGACTGAACCAGGAAGAAATAGAAAATATGAACAGACCAGTCACAAGTAATGAAATTGAAACTGTGATTAAAAATCTTCCAACAAACAAAAGTCCAGGACCAGATGGCTTCACAGGTGAATTCTATCAAACATTTAGAGAAGAGCTAACACCCATCCTTCTCAAACTCGTCCAAAAGATTGCAGAGGAAGGAACACTCCCAAACTCGTTCTATGAGGTCACCATCACGCTGATACCAAAACCAGACAAAGATACTCCAAAAAAAAAAAATTACAGACCAATATCACTGATGAACATAGATGCAAAAATCCTCAACAACATACTACCAAACATAATCCAACAACACATTAAAAGGATCATACACCATGATCAAGTGGGATTTATCGCAGGGATACAAGGATTCTTCAATATATGCAAATCAATCAATGTGATACACCATATTAACAAACTGAAGAATAAAAACCATATGATCATCTCAATAGAGACAGAAAAAGCTTTTGACAAAATTTGACACCCATTTATGATAAAAGCACTCCAGAAAGTGGGCACAGAAGTAACCTACCTCAGCACAATAAAGGCCATATATGACAAGCCCACCGCAAACATCATTCTCAATGGTGAAAAACTGAAAGCATTTCCTCTAAGATCAGGAACAAGACAAAGATGTCCACTCTCGCAACTATCATTCAACATAGTTTTGGAAGTCCTAGCCACGGCAATCAGAGAAGAAATAAAAGGAATCCAAATTGAAAAAGAAGAAGTAAAACTGTCACTGTTTGCAGATGACATGATACTACACATAGAGAACCCTAAAGATGCCACCAGAAAACTACTAGAGCTTATCAATGAATTTGGTAAAGTTGCAGGATACAAAATTAATGTACAGAAATCTCTTGCATTCCTATACACTAATGATGAAAAATCTGAAAAAGAAATTAAGGAAACACTCCCATTTACCATTTATTCATTTATTCTTTTGCAACAAAAAGAATAAAATACCTAGCAATAAACCTACCTAAGGAGACAAAAGACCTGTATGCAGAAAACTATAAGACACTGATGAAAGAAATTAAAGATGATACAAACAGATGGAGAGATATACCATGTTCTTGGACTGGAAGAATCAATATTGTGAAAATGACTATACTATCCAAAGCAATCTACAGATTCAAGGCAATCCCTATCAATTTACCAATGGCATCTTTTACAGAACTAGAACAAAAAATCTTAAAGTTTGTATGGAGAAACAAAAGACTCCAAATAGCCAAAGCAGTCTTGAGGTAAAAAAACAGAGCTGGAGGAATCAGACTCCCTGACTTCAGACTATACTACAGAGCTGCAGTAATAAAGACAATATGGTACTGGCACAAAAACAGAAACATAGATCAATGGAACAGGATAGAAAATCCAGAGATAAACCCACGCACCTATGGTCAACTAATCTATGACAAAGGAGGCAAAGATATACAATGGAGGAAAGTCAGTCTCTTCAATAAGTGGTGTTGGGAAAACTGGACAGCTACATGTAAAAGAATGAAATTAGAACACTCCTAACACCATACACAAAAATAAACTCAAAATGGATTAAAGACCTAAATGTAAGACCAGATACTATGAAACTCTTAGAGGAAAACATAGGAAGAACACTCTTTGACATAAATCACAGCAAGATCCTTTTTGATCCACCTCCTAGAGTAATAGAAATAAAAATAAACAAATGGGACCTAATGAAACTTAACAGCTTTTGCACAGCAAAGGAAACTACAAACAAGACAAAAAGACAACCCTCAGAATGGGAGAAACTATTTGCAAATGAATCAATGGACAAAGGATTAATCTCCAAAATATATAAACAGCTCATGCAGCTCAATGTTAATAAAGCAAACAACCCAATTAAAAAATGGGCAGAAGACCTAAATAGACATTTCTCCAAAGAAGACATACAGATGGCCAAGAAGCACGTGAAAAGCTGCTCAACATCACTAATTATTAGAGAAATGCAAATCAAAACTACAATGAGGTATCACCTCACACCAGTTAGAATAGGCATCATCAGAAAATCTACAAACAACGAATGCTGGAGAGGGTGTGGAGGAAAGGGAACCCTCTTGCACTGTTGCTGGGAATGTAAATTGATACAGCCACTATGGAGAACAGTATGGAGGTTCCTTAAAAAAGTAAAAATAGAATTACCATATGACCCAGCAATCCAACTACTGGGCATATACCCAGAGAAAACCATAATTCAAAAAGACACTCATCCCAGTGTTCACTGCAGTGCTATTTACAATAGCCAGGTCATGGAAGCAACCTAAATGCCCATCAACAGACAAATGGATAAAGAAGATGTGGTACATATATACAATGGAATATTACTCAGCCATAAAAAGGAACGAAACTGGGTATTTGTAGAGACGTGGGTGGATCTAGCAACTGTCATACAGAGTGAAGTCAGAAAGAGAAAAACAAATATTGTATATTAACGCATATATGTGGAACCTAGAAAAACGGTACAGATGAACCGGTTTGCAGGGCAAAATAGAGACACAGACTTAGAGAACAAACGTATGGACAGCACGGGGGGAAAGTGGCAGGGGGCAGGGGGTGGGAGGGGGGTGGTGTGATGAATTGGGAGATTGGGATTGACATATATATACTAATATGTATAAAATGGATAACTAATAAGAACCTGCTTTATACAAAAATAAAATAAAATTCAATAATTGAAAACAAAAACTGGTATGGGCTTCCCTGGTGGCGCAGTGGTTGAGAGTCCGCCTGCCGATGCAGTGGACACGGGTTCGTGCCCCGGTCCGGGAAGATCCCACATGCCGCAGAGCGGCTGGGCCCGTGAGCCATGGCCGCTGAGCATGTGCGTCCGGAGCCTGTGCTCCGCAACGGGAGAGGCCACAACAGTGAGAGGCCCACATACCAAAAAAAAAAAAAAAAAAACTGGTAAAGGGGGAAAAAATCCTGTTAACCAAGGAAAAAAGGAAGGTGATTAAAAAAAAATTTTTAGGGAATTCCCTGGCAGTCCAGTGGTTGGGACTCCACGCTTTCACTTCCAAGGGCCCGGGTTCAATCCCTGGTTGGGGAACTAAGATCCCACAAGCTGCAAAGCCAAAAATAAATATTTTACCTAAGATATCTGGACTCCTCAGATGGTTTTCAATACAGACAGAAAAACTTATTCCAAAGTTATTTATTAAAAATTTGGCTTTCAAACCTATGATGGAAAATCCTAAAATTCTATGATGAAGAATAAATATATAAACCATATAACAAAGCGACTTATGTATCCTCCTCAGATTGATACTGAAAAGCTATCCAAAGTTAGGTAACTTTGTTAACAAGGTCATACTTTGTGTTAAAGGAGCTAAGAGAGTCTTACTTAGTAACCCGGTTAGATATTTTGATCTTGACTTTTACATCTTGATCCGAAAGAAAGGAGCTTACCTGTGCTGTTACTGCAGATAAAAATCTCTGGTGTGGGAATCTGAGGGGACGTTAGTAGCCAGGCTCCTATCTCCACCGGAGGTCACACCTACACAGCTGTAGACGCTCCTTCACCAGCCTCAGAACACAGGGACACCTGCGTGAAGGCCGACACCAGCCAACACCACAACACCAGCCAACACAACACCAACCAACAACAACAGCGTGCTGGCTCAGCTGTCACTCACAGGGCCCGGAGCCTCACCCTCTTGTTTCTTCCTATGATGAGCACGTGTCCTATGCTCATTGCCATTGAGTTCTATTCTCAAATCTTCAGCTACATAGTTCTATTATCTTCCATAAGTCCCTTAACTTCTCCAGAGCTGTTTCGTCACCTGTCAGTGTTCAGTGGTTTAGGCCAGACTCACTTGAGGTTGTTGTGGGGGGTGGGGGGGAGAGGCCCCAACTGGCCCCCACAAGCACGCTTGAGAGTGTCTCTAAGCATCTACAACACCTGGCTTGACCCATGGTGAAGAATCCCGAGGTTAGGGACTTCCCTGGTGGCACAGTGGTTGAGAGTCCACCTGCCAATGCAGGGGACACAGGTTCGATCCCTGGTCTGGGAGGATCCCATATGCCGCGGAGCAACTGAGCCCGCACACCACAACTACTGAGCCTTGTGCTCTAGAGCCCATGAGCCACAACTACTGAGCTCACATGCCACAACTACTGAAGCCCACACACCTAGAGCCCGTGCTCCGCAACAAGAGAAGCCACCGCAGTGAGAAGCCCATGCACTGCAATGAAGAGTAAACCCCGCTCACCACAACTAGAGAACGCTCGCGCAGAGTAACAAAGACCCAACGCAACCAAAAATACATTTTAAAAAAATTTTTAAAAAAAAGAATCCCGAGGTTAAATGACATCTAAAGTCCAATCAAGCTATAAAAATTCTCCAAGTACAATCCCACAACACTTGATCCGAGAGGAATTTTGTTTGTTGTTTGTTTTATGTACACTTTCAACTCTGTTTTTAAGAGACAGCCAAATGCAGGAAAGGCGCTGAGATCATTAGAACCTGAAGTTTTATGTAAGTCAGCCTCACAAAAAGCACAGAAATGCATTTCTGTCTCTTTTTTTCAACTGCTTTCTTTAACAATACGTGGGCAGCCATTCAAGTCTACAAAACTGAGACCACAGTGAATCCAGAGTCACTGGCCAAGGTCAGACGATGGAGGACACCTGCCAGCGGCCACTCTTTCAGAAGCTGAGACCTCTGTAGGAATTACAGTCTTCAAATCAAAAGAAATAAGCAGTCGGCCTGCATTACACACAGCATCAGACAGGTGCCCCTGGGTTTGTTCTGTATACCATATTTCTGTCAGGCACGGCTCCAATCAAAGAGTAAGATGTATGATAAAGGCAAGCCACTGCTTTCTGCATTTAATAAATAGCTTTGACTCGGGAAACTCAAATGTATCAACAGATATTTGAGTTGTATAAAAATGCCAATTTCAGTATGGAAAAATAAATATAAAGCAATGCATGCAAATCAAATTTTAAAAGAGAATGAATTTCAAACCAACTTCCTCAGGTAATGCATTTATCTCCTCCACTAGGTTCAAACAATTCAAAAAAAAAAAACTTAAAAGTTTGCTTGGTTGTTATTTAGATCATAGTGATAAAAAACATTAAAAAAAATTTTTTTACTATATGCATCATAGTAATATGTATTTCAAACTCCATATGAAAATTAAATTCAAGGCAAATTTAAACACTAAGGGCCAATGTTACCATATAATGTCGCAAGAGACACTGAAACATCAGGGTCAGGAGAAACTGAAAAGGGAAAAATGCTTGCCAAAATGATTATATGTTTCCAAATCAAAGAGAACCGATTCTTTGAAAGTGAATGTCAATCGTTCCAACTGTTACAAAGAAGAGCCGCACAGGCTATAAGTGCTGTAAGTGCTATAAGTGCTCTGTCCCTTAGGAGCAGAGGTCCTAAGGGACAGAGAAGCAGGTCACGAATTTCGAAAACAACACATTTTGTGGTTTTAAAGATACAACTTGAAAATAGATATATCACTGAAAAAAAGCCTAGGTTTATTTACATATGACTGATTCAAAAGGTTAACTGCTCTCCCTTTCCCCAGGAACACTGCTATTTATGTACATTTCTTCATCTTTCTCACCCAGCCTTATGATCAAGTACCAAATTGAAGACTTTTAAAGCACAAATTAACATAAGTTACAGTGCATTTAGTTCACAGCCCAAAAAGGCAGACAAGGAATTTACCACCAGCCGAGCACCCAGTCACTCTAACCAGGCAACTGCACGTCCCACATGGCAGGAACAACCATCCTTTCTCAACCGACAGAGATGGTTTCTCCTCAGGAACATGTATAACCAACAGTTCATAACATAAATCATATACACCCCACTGATGGGCTGCTTTGTTTCCACCCTGTTTGAAGACCCTCCGATAAAAGAGCTGTGCTGTCTTTCGAAAGAACATTATGAATCCTCCAACTACATGGCCTAAATTTTGTATTCATTATGAGCCACGTTTCATGCTGGCCCTTCTGACTCTTGGTCGCCAAGGCCTGTTTTGGCTGGCATTATGACATGGTGAGATGCTTTCTACAGTAAGGGGTGTAGACTAAGAGTCAAGTTAGGAACTTCCCTGGCGGTCCAGTGGCTAGGACTCTGAGCTCCCATTGCAGGGGGCCCAGGTTCGATCCCTGGCAAGGGAACTAGATACCACATGCCACAACTAAGACCCAGCACAGCCTAATTAATTAATTTTTTAAGAAAAGAATTTTTTTTTAAAAAGGGTAAAGTTAAAGACCTAGGCCCTGCTTGATGCTTTCTAAAACACGGTGTTCAACGGTCCTTTTTTGCTCACCTCAAGGATGATAAAGTTCATCATGGTCACCTACACGCATTTCACTTCTCTTTGACATTTAAGTATTAAAAGCTCTGGATTCATCTATTCTTAAATTCAAAATTATCTCAGCCTACTTTAACTTGGCTGCCGTTTCAGACGAAACCACCTAATCAAGAAATGTCAAACGAGAGCTAAGGAGTACAATTAATGCCTAATTCTCAGCACAAATTTCCCTAAAAATAACTAAAGAGGCCTTGATTCAATCCGAATCAGAAATAGCTCCATCTGGGGACAGCGTGTTTTTGGAAGAAAATTTATTTGCCCTAGAATAATTTGAGGGTAGCAAATACTAAAGGTTTGTATCTTTTAAACTAATACTTGGAGTACTATAATATGCACATTTTCACCCAATTTACATAGCTATTATTAAGCTAAACGTAACATTAAATATATACATAAGCTATTCTTGAAAATATAAATTGTATTTAAGTTTAGGAGCTTCTTATTAATTGAGGATGTGAAAAAAAGCAAGAATGTACAACTTCTGCAACGCAGGAGTAAGGGGGAATCTAACTTGATGATGTAATATGGACACAGCAAAGCAATGTCACAAAACTTACGAAGAACACACTTCTTCCCGTCTGGGTAACATCAGTTAGCAGCACTATCTTTTCTGCTATGATTAGGAAACTATTCTGGTAACAAAGAAACAAAACACTCTTCCAACTTATCCACACATATACATTCTACTTTCTAAGTCATTCTCTCTTTAAAAAAAAAAAAAAAGGTGGTTACATTTTATGAAATAGAACTTACATATTCCTAACTTGTTACATATTCTTAAAGTATTGACACTTTTCTAAAAAGCACTTAAGAAGAACGTATGTTTTAGCGTTTTATGATAAACAGTGTTGTACTTTGATTATTTTGGACAGAACTGCAATCTCTCACTGACGAGGAGTCTATAGTGGAAAGAATGACTGGTATAAAGTTACAATTTTGATGTATATGTATAACTGATTCACTTTGCTATAAAGCAGAAACTAACACACCATTGTAAAGCAATTATACTCCAATAAAGATGTAAAAAAAAAAATACAACTTTGAGCACACAGAGTTACACTTCGATCAACTGTGATCCTTCTACATGTTGCTCTTAGTAGAACACGGAAAAGCATGAGACAAAAAGCCTTAGCATGTTATCTCTACACACACACACACACACACACACACACACACACACACACACGATGGATACTACAAATTTCTAGTGTATTTGAATACAAAATCCACCCAATTTCCTTTGCTTTGTACCTGAGGATAATTAACAAAGGGGTTCAAAATAATTATCTTTAGGCCCTAGAAGACCAAAGCAGCTTTCTTTTGAGTTCTGTGCCTTCTACTTAAAAAGGAAGGCTCTGTAACAAGATGAAATGTACGTCTGTATAACTTATAGTTCTTAGGGTTTCTTTTTGTCGAATTAAAAAGCCATCTAACTTTCTGAGTTAGCTTCATTGTTCTTCTACCGTTAAGCAACCTTGTCAGAATGTGTCATTCTGCTAACTTCCATGTCTAGATTGTGATTTTCTATATGATCAAGATGTAGAAAGTCAGCATAGAGACAGAGACATACAGACAAATGACCACAATGATAGTTTTGTAGTAAATGACTGAAATCCACACACTGGACCACGCGCACGTCCTGAGGCATGAATTCCAGCCGTTTACTCCGAAACGGTTGTGTTTTGGCTGAGGCCGATTTTTCAGCCTCACACGCTCTAAACTGAATGCTTTGTCTTGTGAGCCCCAGCAAACTGTCCGAGACATGACATTTCTGCTTCTCTTAGTTTTTTTCCACTTAACACACGATCTTAACTCTCTTGACAACTCTCAGAGGTATCATCATACTCCTGTCTTAACCATTAACCCTCGGCCCGCAAAAGTATACAAGCCCTGATTTTGAACCCTATTTTCTATGGCAACCTTTCCTCAAGCAAAACAATGCACAAAGCTGAAATTATATGGTTGCTTAAATGTCACACGCTGGCCTCTATCAGAGAAACAAGGCTCTGAGGAGGGGACACGTCTTCCTGGAGGGAGAAAAAAAAACATGTCTTCCTTTGTCATGAGTGTCACCCACTTCCACATACATAATGACCCAGGAACTCTGAGCACGAACCTAACCGCTCTTCACCGACACAGCCAATGTCCCCGTGCACCCTCCACAAGACCACGTCTCATCTTTAACATGAAAAGTTATCTCATCCTACCCAACAGCTTGGAATGTAATCACTTAAAAGCATGTCATGAGAGCAGAACGCCATCACTATTATTACCACCCCTGGAACTACAAGCAATTAGAAATCGTTTCAGGCAGGAAGTTTGAAACGCTCAGCAGAATTTAGACAAACTGGACTTTGGCAGAGAACTCAAGATGAACACCCTACTCCTATAAACAATGCTATGGAATCCTTAATGACAAGACAGGGCACTCACAATGAAATTCTCAAGCAGGGAATTCCAGCATGCAGGCCCCCGCGCTCAAGTTCAAGCAGAGTTTTCAACCTGATGCTTCTTCAAGGCGGAAGAGAAAAGATTCTGCCAACTGAATCAGTGCCCTTAATTTCCTCATTCATTTCTGGTATTATTTTCTGTATACTCTACATAGAAGGTTTAACTTCTTAGAAACAGGTTTTAATCTGTGTCCTCAACTCAAATTACACTGATCTGCACATAAACAACTGTCACACTGAAAAAAAATCACGACTGTTGAGAATTCCTAACCAACAAACATCTGTTAGGGTTGTGATTTCTGCTGGAGGAAAAAGGTGAGTGATTTGGAATGTCTCAGACTTGACCTGTTTCTGATATGTCAACGCTCTCCATGACAACAAGGAAGAGAAGGGGAAAAAGAGGAAATTAGGGCTTCCCTGGTGGTGCAGTGGTTGAGAGTCCGCCTGCAGATGCAGGGGACACGGGTTCGTGCCCCGGTCCGGGAGGATCCCACATGCCGCGGAGTGGCTGGGCCCGTGAGCCATGGCCACTGAGCCTGCGCGTCCGGAGCCTGTGCTCCGCAACGGGAGAGGCCACAGCAGTGAGAGCCCGCTTACCGCAAGGGAAAAAAAAAAAAAGAGGAAATTAAAATGACTCAAGATTTAGCAGACATGTGAGCACCAAAATAAGCATAGAACTGATGATACATATGAGTTTTCAGTGTCCACTTCTTTTTTTTTTTAATTTATTTATTTATTTTTATTTTTGGCTGTGTTGGGTCTTCACTGCTGCACGCGGGCTTTCTCTAGTTGTGGCGAGTGGGGGCTACTGATCCTTGCGGTGTGCGGGCTTCTCATTGCAGCGACTTCTCTTGTTGTGGAGCATGGGCTCTAGGCACACAGGCTCAGTAGTTGTGTAGCACAGGCTTAGTTGCTCTGCGGCATGTGGGATCTTCCCGGACCAGGGCTCGAACCCGTGTCCCCTGCATTGGCAGGCAGATTCTTAACCACTGCACCACCAGGAAGCCCCTCAGTGTCCACGTCTATATACCATTGAGAGATGTTCCAAAACACACATCCTTCAGAAACCAGACAGATAAATATCACGTATTTGAGCTGAATTTGAATCATATGGAGGAAGTCGTTCTGAAGCACTTCTCTGTAATGTCAAAAGCACAGTCCTTCCCCTAGCAGTGGTTTGGGTATCCTGACTACTTGTCAACGGAGCTCAAAAATAACCATTCTACCAAAAGGCCACTGGGGGGCACACAAAAGCCATGGCACTTGTCCAAAAATAAATGAAAGGAAAAAAAAATCACATTCTATGTGAGATGTTAGTTGACTTTTTACCAATTATTATTGTTGTTTAGTAACAGAAAAAGACCTCCAAAAATATTAATATCAAGGAGGAATCTTTTCAATTCTAACAGCTAATACTATTTAAAACAAAATGTGCTATGTATTATTTGAACAGCCTCAAGTTACATACTCAACAAATAGACAGTAAAACAACAAAGCACACAGCCAGAATTGCTTCCTATCATTTATATTTCCACGTGATAGCCTCCAACTATTTTTTAGGAAAAAATTAGTTTAATTCCACATAGTCCTATGGAACAATATTCCTATGAAATTATATAAACACTAATTTGCTTTTATTCTAATATTTTGTTTATGTACAAAAGTCAACTAATCCTTCCAGTGAGATGTTTGGGTAGCATGAGGGTCCTCATTAAAACAATGTTTTAGGAGAAGAGTTCATATTAGGAATCAGAATCTTCCAATAACATTACGACCTTGTGTTGTGACAGTGAGTAATTTAAACCCACGTAAAAAATAAACAAACATACACACAAATAAATAATAAACATTCACAAACCCACTGATGGTACAGAAAATGTCAATGTTTTTTAAACTATAAAAGAATGGTCAAATTAATCAAGAAACTTTTTCCAAAAGTTGCAACTACTTTCAACTCCGAAGAAAATTTAGAGGGATAAGAAATCTATGCACCAACCTGCCTTTTGCTGATTTCTGCAGTGACTCTTTTGAGGTTCAATGACCTTGAAAACCTCAGTGCCTTCACTGAATCTTTCCGAGAGGTTCCAGAAAAGGAATAGTACTTCTTGGTGGGTTTCCCTGTCAATCTGTCTGCCATCTCAACCCATTAGGAAGGCAAAATCCACAGTGACTCAGGTTCCAAAACTAACTACAGAAAAAAATGATCCCCAGATAAACAGTCCCCCAAACCCAGATACACAGCCTGTGTTTTGCTCAGTCCTCTAGAAAGGGCAACAAACTGCAACAGGTGGGAAATATAGGACAGAACCCTCTCCATATAAGTAACCCTCCATGGAAGCAAGAACTTTGGATACAGCAGGGAGACCAAAGACACAGCTTCCACTGCATCAAGTGAAAACACCCTTCACCAGTTAAACAGGCCAGGAGTAGTTGTCAGGAGTGACACAGCATGTAGCAACACACCTTGGAGTTAGCAGGATGGGAGTAAACACAGCAGGTTCAAAGAAGTCTCTTTAACTCATTCCTTGCCAAAACAGACAGCCAGCTCTAGGACAGGATGGAGTCCCAACCCCTACTTCAAAGCAGGAGCCCTCTTACTTAGCAGGACTATTTTCTAAACTCCTTGAACATTCTCTTCTTCCAGTGAATAAGAAGTGGAGTGAACTGATGCTTAAATACTTTTACTCAGAAAAGTATAGGACAAAATATTCACAAGAAAAATGAAATAGCAGCCTGGAACACCCATCCTCTGTCCCAGAAAGGAGAGGAGGGTGTTTTGTGTCCCTTCTGAAGGCAGCAAGAGCATTGTTCATTCAGTTCATCTCAGGTCTAACTGAATGATGCTGAGTGTGAGGAGGGACAGGAAAATAAGGCAGATGAGAAATCAGAGAACTCAGTTTCTAGTAAGTACTGAATACTACAAATGTTCACAACACAATTAATACTCATGGTACTATTAACACGAGAGCCCCACAAAACTCAGGGCTTTGGGACCCACACAGCCTAACTCAAGGACTGAAAGGAAGTACAGTCAAGGTAATATTTTTAAATTTAGCTCATAATCCTAAGAGTTTATTTTTGTAACAAGTGGCACACCAGTATAATTTTTAAAAACACACACCAATCATTAAACAAACTACATAACTGAAAAAACTACATAACCGAAGATTAGCCTATACCAGAATATCTAGCTGATAAATCGTACGAGTAAGGGAATTTTAAAGGGGACAACGTTAAACAAAGTAGTCATCTGCTACGTCAGTTGAAGGCAGAATTATCTTTATTCAAGTATTCAAGACTGCCTTTCTGGGGGAGAGAAAGTTTTATTTATTTATTTATTTTTTTGGCTGTGCCGCTCAGCTTGTGAGATCTTAGTTCCCCGATCATGGATCGAACCTGGACCCTTAGCAGTGAAAGCACCAACTCTTAACCACTAGACTGCCAGGGATTAGAAGCATTTCTGGTCTGGACGCTGAACATACCTCCTAACTTATCCAGCCTGAATACTCCCACCTACCTATGGACCATTTCTTGTTTTAAAAGTACTTGGAATTACTTTAAATTAGACTAAGAAAAAAAAGAGAGATGAAAGAGATAACCAAATTCTAGAATGTGGAACAAAAGTGTTTTAGATGAAAAATATTTTGTTAGCATTTTCATCTTCCTGTTTTATGATGGATCCCCAAAGGCAAGCATTTCCTGTTCCCTTCAACATCTCAAGTTCTGCCCAGAATGGAACTGGTGCTCAATAAATATGTCTGAGCCAAATTAAAGAAAATGATGGGTTTTTTTGGGTTTTTTTTTTGCGGTACGCGGGCCTCTCCCGTTGCGGAGCACAGGCTCCGGACGCGCAGGCTCCGCGGCCATGGCTCACGGGCCCAGCCACTCCGCGGCACGTGGGATCCTCCCGGACCGGGGCACGAACCCGTGTCCCCTGCATCAGCAGGCGGACTCTCAACCACTGCGCCACTAGGGAAGCCCTGATGCTGTTATTAAAAATAATAATTATGTGACTGCAGCTAGGTTTCAGTCTCAAGTTCCTAGTGCTGAGAAATCTCTGCTGACACTACACACCACTGCTAATAACAAAATGCCTGAGGACAGTCACCATTTGACTGTCCCCTTAAAAAGAAGTGTTGCTTAATATTTTGTAAGAAATTAAGCAATCTATTAGGCATTCCAGTGCAGGGACTTATCAGAATTCTGAAATACAGGACACAGATTCTAGGATTCCCCTATTCCAGGTGAGTTTCTGACTTTATACTACGTACCTTTATTATATTAAATAAGCTCTCTCCCAGGTGGCAGTCAGGTGCTTGCCATCTAAGATCAAATGTTTACAGCACTCACAAATTTCTCAAGGCTTTCTGAGTGGGATTTTCTGTGCGTGTCTTAGAAATAATACTACCACTGCCTCATGTCTGAGGAGTCATCTCCCTGAGCTGTCTCTTTATAGCCTTTTATACTCAGTTGTTTTCCTCAAAATCTAAATTTCACGTTACTCTCATTCAAATGTTTTGACTCAGAAGAACTTGAGTTCCTTTTCCACATTTTAATACTAATTTCCTAATTAAAATGTTATTAGGATTTTCCATCACAGTGAAGGCAAGTATTAAGCTGAGGTGTGCACCCTTGGAGGAACCAATAAAGACTGGTTAGAATGACTAGGTTAGAATGATTGCGAATTTTTGCCACGTGGAAACGCTATTTGTCACGTGCCTTTAAATACCATCTATTCTATATAGTTGTCATTTCCAAATTCATACCTCCAACTCCGATCTTTCCCTTGAGCTTCAGAACTATATGTCCAATGACCTACTTAACATCTCTGCTTGGATGTCTCAAAGGCATTGCAAAATCAGTTAAATGTCTCAATAGGAAAGAGACTTGACTGTCTCCAACCCTGATATCTTGCATTTAAATGAAATGGACATCCAAAGTACCCCCCACCTAGCTCCAGTTAAGACTCTCACTCTACTTTCTTTGCCCTCATTGCTCACATCTACAATGCATTCTTCCCAAAGCAACCTTCTAAGATACACCTCTAATTCTATCACTTCTCAGTTTGACAGTTTAAGGGCTTTTCATTACATTTAGGAGCAAATCTCAAATTGCTTAATATAGTCCTTAATATCCCCCTTCCTCTTCCAACCCCACCATTTCCCCTCTCCCAGCTGCCTGCTGCATCCATGCCACACTCATTCGCTTAAGATCCAGGACCCTTTTTTCCATGGCAGGTTGCTGTACATGCTGCGCCCTCTGCCTCCAGCTGTTCCCAGATCTGGCTCCTTCTCGGCCACTGAAATCAGCCCTCCTGTCTCCTCTTGAGAGCTGTCCTTGCCCAGACTCACTGCCTTTGGAGTCTCTTTTCCTCACTGCAAGGAGAGCTCTGTGAGATAAGAAGACACCCCCCCACACACACACACACGATATTCCCTCAGCACCTCCAGCTGTTTCTCCAGTATATTAGAGACTGAAAAGCGTTTGTTGAATGAATGTCAGAAAGATGAAATGAATGAAAGAATGAGTGAATCTGTAAGATCTGCTTAACCTTTGCTCAAACAGATGCTGTAATTTTAGTCTGATACATGAACATGAGGCATCGATAACTGTGATAATAATCAATAATTGTGATACAATTATACATGGCACTAACCTCGCGGCATTTTAACAAACACTCATAAAGAAGATTACATATAAGTAATCTAACAAAATTAAAGACAGTCGTTAAAATCAATATATTTTTACTAGCTAAACTAGCCTTCTTCTCCAACCCCAACCAACGATAAAAATGTTTGTTATCTGGGACCAGTCAATCGCCCAAAGAAGCGAAAGAGATCTGCAGATTCAGGAAGTATATTTGGTTCTCCCTCTTCTCAAACCAAGGACACTACCATTCTATCCAACTCTCAGGGCTGATACAAAGTTACAGCCGTATCCTGCTACAGTGTATAGCACATGAGGCTTCAGTTTTATTAGTTGACTTATTTTGGAATTATAAGAGGATCAAAGGGTCCAGGCTCTTCCTATTTTCCTCCTCTTTCACTATACAATCCAGGAGGAAAAAAAATCTGCTACTTTCTACATGATTATACATGAATAACTGTATGAATGAACGAATGGGATGATCTTGTTTATCATTTATAATTACTTCTCCAATTATTCAGAAAATATTAATGAGGAAGAAACCAACAGTCATCTACCTTCCTCCTTCTTTTCCTTTCTGTGATGATAACAGTTTATTATATACATGAAAAGTTGAACTGTACACATTTCACTCTAGATAGGAGAGAAAAGAAAACCTAGGCTAAACATTTTAAAAGTTGCAAGTTATTATAAAACAAACAGCTTTTCACAGCATTTACTCCGGAGCACTTGTTTTGAGATGTGCTGTTTTTCTGGAGAATTGTCAGTGTTGGCCAAGTAATATTTTAAAACTGTAAACAAGGCCCTCCTTCCCCCTGCCCCCCAATTTTAACTGAGATATAACATTGTGTAAGTTTAAGGTGTACAAAGTGTTGATTTGATGCACTTATTACACTGCAAAATGATTACAACCTTAGTATTAGCTAACACCTGTATCATGTCACATAATTACCATACCTTTTCTGTGGTGAGGACATTGAAAATCTACTCTCTTAGCAACCTTAAAGCATGGAATACAGTATGACTAACTCTAATCACTATGCTGTTCATTACCTCCCCAGAACTTATTCATCTTAAATGTGCACCCTTCAACCAACATCACCCCTTTCCTCCCACGTTTCGGCCCCTGGCAACCACCATCATTGTAATCTCTGTTTCTACGGGTTTGGCCTTTTTAGATTTCACATATAAATGAGATCATACAATACATATTTCTTTTTCTCTGGTTTATTTCACTTAGCATAAATTCCCTAAGGTCCATCTATGTTGTCACAAATGACAGGATTTTGGTCTTCCTTATGGCTGAGTAATAGTCCTCTGTGTGTGTGTGTGTGTGTGTGTGTGTGTGTGTGTGTGTGTGTGTGTGTGTGTCTTTATCCATTCATCCGTGGATGGACGCTTGGGTTGTTTCCATATCTTGGCAATTGTGACTAATACTTCAATGAACAAGGGAGAGCAGATATTTTTTCAAGACAATGTTTTCATTTTCTTTGGCTAAATACTCAGAGGAGGAATTGCTGGATCCTCTGGTAGTTTTAGTTTTGATTTTTTTGAAAAACTTAGATACTGTTTTTCATAGTGGCTGCACCAATTTACATTTCCACCAACAGTGCACAAGGCCTCCCTTTCGTCCGCATCCCCGCCAACACTTGTCGTCTCCTGTCTTCTGCTAACAGCCATTCTAACAGGTGTGAGGCGATACTGTGGGTTTGAGTTGTGTTTCCCTGATAGTACCTGTTGGTCATTTTCTATGTCTTCTTTGGAAAAACGTCTATTCAGTTCCTCAGTCCATTATTTGATCTGATTGGTTTTCTGAGTTCTTTACATATTTCGGACATTACCCCTTATCACATATATGGTTTCCAAATATTTTCTCCCATTCTGTAGGCTGCCTTTTCCTATTATTGGTAGTTTCCTTTGCTGAGCAGAAGCTTTTTAATTTGATGCATTCCCACTTGTTTATTTTTGCTTTTGTTGCCTTTGCTTTTGATTCCAAGACTTTTGGTTTGTTTTGTTTTGGTTTTTAATGATACAGTCCTTGTTGGCTCCTAAATACTAAAAATCAAAACTGGGATCTTTGCTTCTTTTCAGAAAAGAATATACATACTGATAGCATGCTAGGAATCCTCAAATGCTAAAGATACAGAAAATAACATACTTCTTCCCTCAACTGTTACTGAGCACCTATTACGTAGCAAGCTCTCTTCAAAGTGATAGGGATATAAAATAAGTAAATGAAAATGAATATCTACAGAAATTCATTTTATAAAACAAACACTTACGAGAGCCTGGCTTATATGTTTGTTTTTAAACCATTAGAAACTGGTATTCAAAGAATGACTAGTTCACCTAATTCAATGAATGGTGGTAGCAATGGTGACCAACGATGATGACGGTTATTACCATTTCCTGGGGTCCTATTTTTGCCAAGCACAATGCTGAAACTTTAACACAAATTCTCAGGCTTCAACTTAATATGACCTTGTAAGGTGGGTACAATCATTAACCTCCCTTTAGGGATGTGAAAACTGAGGTTAGAGAGATGAAATACTTTGCTCATAAAGTAAAGAAGTCATGGGGCCAGTATTCAGACACAGGCAGTGTGGCTTCCTGCCCCCGACCCCCCACAGAAGATGCGCCTTGCTGACGGAGCAACAGAAAAGCAACATGCAGCAGACCAGGGAACCAAGCCCTGGCCTACAGGTAACATGATAACTGTCCCCCACTCCTCCTGACTCACCGGGCAGCTCCAGCCAAGCAAAGTCCTCACTGCCTCCCTCAGGAAGGCTGACAAGCCAAGACTCTACAGAGAGTCCCCACCTCCAGAGCTCCTACTGCTTCCAAGGGGCTGTGCAGGGCCCGGGCCCCCTTTTCTGTTCCCTTGCACTAACACCCATCACCCATCACCACCTGTGCTACACCTGGCCCTGTGCTCCCCGACCCACCCACCCACAAATTGACGAGCTGGGGGTGAACCGGTACTCGTGAAATACATGTTGGGAAATAATCCCTTTGAGTTAATTAATTAGCCATTTAATGCTCTACTTGGCACTTAATTTAAATATTTTCTTCTTTAGAACCTAACTCAAAGAAATCCATTTAGGAGGAAATTAATCAAGGCATCTAGTTAAACGAAGTCTGTTTATACAAATTATTTCAATTCCAAGTTAGCAAACTCTTTAAATCATTCCTTCCCTATGCCAATTCATACTAAAGTTAAAAAAAAAAAAAGATGTTTATATTCTAACCTCAATTTAGAAGTGCCTAATGCTCTCTTCATATTGGAATTAGGCAGAAGGAGAATTATGGAGAAATTAACAAACAGAAGGTAACAAAATCCCCAGTTTTTCACCTACTCCACCCTCAGAGATAACTATTTCAGTCGGTCCCTTAAACCCTTTCCAATGTACATAATTGTTTGCACTAAAATTAGACCATATTTTGAATGTTGTTTTAATCTGATTTTTTAACAAATTTATATCAGATTCACACATTTGTCTGCGCTTCTGTTCCAAATATCCAACTGCCTAACTGACACCTCCCAGGCACCCCAGCTGACTAAAATAAGGACTAAAACCTGATCTCCCCACTGGGTCCCAAGTCACCCCCCCAGCACGCACTCCCCACCTTGGGGAATAACCTCGCCGTCACAGTTACCTATTAAGCCACCTCAGATCTACTACTCCCCACCTCTCCACCTTCTCCTTCATATCCGTCTCTCACCTCCCCCAAAACCCACACACTGGCCCCCCTGGGTCCACTCTGCCTCCTGGCCATTCATTTCTGACACACTCAGCTGGGGATATTTCTCACATGTAAATCTGATCACCTAACACCCCCTCATTCTCACCTGGCTGTCCTTCAGATTCCAGCTGGGTTGCATTTTTTTTTTAAGGCAAGTCTTGCTTCACGCTGAGCTTTGGCACATCTTTCACAGGACCGTTCCTTTTCCTCAGAATCATTATCTATCAGAAATTCTGACTCTCACAATAGATCATAAGCCCCAGTAGAGCAGGAAACATGGCTACTTTCGTTCAACAACGTATCACAGCACTAAGCACAATGCCTGGCACACAATAGGTGCTCAGCAAACAGGTTACATTAATTAAAAATACTGAAAGAAAAAAAAGACTAAAAGTCTTTTTTTCAAAGAAAATTATTATATGTGCTATCTTTTAAATTATTATTATTATTCGGGCGCCCTGGTTTGAAAACATTCTCTACCTAACCTTTATCCAGCAGGGGGAGGGGCACTCAGCTTTGGTTCAACATTGCAGCTTTGATTTGTCTATTCCATAAATGCCTCTGTGCTAGCTTTCACGGACATGTAGAAATCGCTGCTTGCCCACAATCCTAATACATTTTAAAAGTTTCTTTTTCTCCACATTCTTCTACGCGAGCACACTGGCCAGACTGTCCCCCAGAGAATCCTGGCTCCTTTCCAACAAGCAGCAATCAACAGTCTCCACAACAGTCTCCACAACAACCCTTCACGGTGCCTGGACCCCACTCTAAACACACAAACTCTTCAAAGAATTTACATTGCTATCCCATCCAACCCTTCGTACAAAAAGCAAGACACCGATAGTGGAAGATTATTTCCCAAGGTCATCCCCAAAACAGAACACACATGACATCATTCTAGGTCAAAACAAAATGACACCCGGTGTGACAGAGGAAATGCTTGACGCCACACCTTAAATCACCTTCAGCACCAAAGACGTAAAAGAGAAGACAATGGTGTGAGAAAAAGACACTCTTCTTGCTGACCCCCCCCCACCCCCGGCCAAAAGCACCCTTCCCCACCCCCACCCCCCGCCGACTCTAAGTGCTGGTCACTTCCCCCTGAAACCTGTTTCCACCCAAGGTCAGACTGGAGGGAGAAGTGAGTGAATGCCCAGGATTTTTACTCTGTCGTCTATGTACTAAGTTTACTGTAGTTCACAGAGGGAATGACGGGAGGGACAGAGAACTGAGAGAGGCTCACCGATAGTAAATTATAAATAATGAAGAGCAAACCAGGAAGAAATTCAGAAAGAATGCAGCGCAGCACTCAGGAAGGCTCGCATTACGGCTGTTGTAAAAGGTGCTGGGGATGGCGTGAAATCCACTTCAGCTTTTCACAATTTGGCGGAATGTCAATGAGAAGACTGAGAATCAGATCCTAAGAGTAAACAGAGCAGCATGACAACCCTGCCTGGAAGCAGCAATGTCCAGAAGGGACGAACAAACAGGGCACGTCTTCACGCCCAAAGTAGACCTAGGATATTCCATGTCTCAGAAAATCAAACCAACTCCAAGAACACAAGACGACCTACACTCACACCATTTTGAATACATCTGGGTAAACCCTGGAATTGGAATCGTATAGGCACTAAATGAAAAATTCCTCAGTGCTGTGCGTTGAACTCTAATGACTAAAGGATAATGAGCAAAATTACAGCTAAACAGATACTTCAATTTTCTTCCGTGATCATTTGAATTACTGCCTCTTAATCCTCATTCCCCTGTATTAAAAAATATTTTTTCATAATTTTACAAATTCAGTGACCAGGTACAAAATCTGTATTCTCTGAGAGAGTTTTCCCCATTACAGAGACTGACAGGAAGGCAGGGCCACTGAAGCCTTGTTTTCACAGTTTGTGAGCAGAAATAGCACCCTGGGGTGGGGTGGGGAATAAAATTCAGGTGCCCAGAGGGGTGTCCTAAAACAGGACATGTTTTTAGAGAGGAATTTTATTGTTTAGGAGAATGTTTTTCTAACCTAAAACCAAAACAGGTGTCAAGATCCTTAGCTAGAGAAACTGCCAAGAAAAGCTGAAAACACTCCGGGGAGATTAAATCAGGATCAGATTTCAGAGCCACGGAAAAGAGCCACACAACTCACTACACACAGTCCCTCACTCTGAATAATGCATCCAACAACACCGGTGCGTTTGGGTGCTGGCATTCCGGATTCCTTATGTTTTCACAGTTACAACTTAACATGGGTCCTTTAAGATGCTCCTTCAAAAATTTAAATGAAGTGTACGCGTACACATATTTAAATATTTCTGAACAAATAAAACAACGAGTTAAAAACTACTCTAGTCAGCAGTACCTTGTACTCTCTACCGTTTTTCTATGTGAAAACTGAATTTAATCTACATGATGTAAAATTGTCTGAAAACTTATTTCACTTACTAATATTTAAAACCTTTTTCTCAGGTTAAAAGGTTGTTTTAACCTACATAGGATACATAATAAGAGATTCCAGAAAATGTAGATTTATCATCAAATTCACATAAGAATATAAAATCTAAAACACGGTTGGTTTACCCTATGATTTCAATATGCAACCGTTTCAGATTACACAGTTTCCTTTATCTTTGGTTTTTAGGTGCGATCTAATGGTTGTGCTGAAAGAAGAGTGTATTATTTTCAGTTGCTGAGTAACAAATTGCCCCCAAATTTAAACAAGAACATCAAACCCCTTAACCTGTTGACCTTTATAGATCCAACGGCTGCAGAGTCCACGTTATTTTCAAGTACACATGAAATGCCCACCAAAAAGGCCATAAAATAAGTTTTAAAGTTCGTTTTAAAATCCTATGGCTGAACATCTACATCTCAATACTCTACCTACTCAAAATGTGAACTGCGTTTGGCGTGTGAACACTGATGGGGGTGCAGGGAGGAGTGTTACTTGTGCTCCATGAACCTGCCCGGAGCTAATACCACGTGGGCTGAAGAATAAAGTAGGATGGCGCCAACTGGGGGAAAACCACACTTGTGTTCGATCAGAAAGGAAACAGGTTTCATTATCTTGTAATAACCTGTAACGGAAAAGAATCTGAAAAAGAATACATGTATATGTATATAACGGAATCACTTTGCTGTATACCTGAGTCTAACATACGTTGTAAATCAACTACACTTCAATTGAAAGAAAGAAAGGAAGGAAGGAAGGAAACAGGAATGCTCACCACTGCTGCTGGGTGCAGAAGACACACCCAGGACCACTCAGCTTCCTCCACAGAAATCCAAGAGTCCAAAACAGGACGAATGAAAGAGCACATAAATCCCTAAAAGAAAATACTGTGCAGCTATGTCGGCATAGCTATGGTTAATGGATGTGGAAATGTATTTATAATCAACTCCAAAAAAGCAGGCTACTACTCAATCCTTTTTATTTAAGAGGAAAAAAGTGTGTGTCTGACTCTGAAGGAAAAAAGCGTCAGGATGCAAAGCCCACACAAATAACGGCAGTGATGAGCTTTAAGCAGCAAGGGGGTCACGGGTGACTATTTCCTTCTTTGTATGTTTCTTTTTCCTCATAAGAAGCTGTATTATTTTATAGAAGAAAAACAACCAAAAAAAGAAAAAGAAAAGGAAGAGGAAGAGGAAGGGAGAAGAGAAAATATTAAAAGATCAATACAACACACTAGCTCATCTCTTTCCAGCATTACGGCTGGGAAAGGGCAACCTGTTTAAACTCTTCATAAATTTCTGTAGTTTAAGCTCTGGAGCTGAGCTGCACAATAAGATGACTATAATTTAAGTCTCTAGAGGATGCTCTTCACGTGGATTGCAGGAAAAGGATTTGAGAGCCACCCTATTCCTGGCTCACAGAAGAGGCTGACAAGGAGAACTGACCCCAGGAGAAACAGCAGCAAATCACAGACAGGCAGGAAAGTTCTGCATTTTTGACACCACGTGCTCCCAGCCCATGGTAGCTGCAGGGAACAAACCCCACTACGGAAGAGGCTAGTGAATCAAACATCCGGGACGTTACACAATACCTGGTACCCTGGAATTTTTCCTTTTCCTTAAGATTTCGAGAAAACACGTAAGACATCGGCCGGTTCTGAGCCAGGCACTACACCGTCAGGAACGTAGGCGTGAATAAGCACAGCAGCCGCGCTCGCCCAGCCCACAGCTCCGGACGCAAGGGGCCAGCGTCTGGAGAGCTCCCGGGAGGAAGAGGAGTGGGCACTGGGCGATTTACCTTCCTCCACCCCATGCAGTCACCTCGCGGTTTAGCCCACCCTGCGCTATCACAGGCCGCGAGGAACAGGTGAGGATGTGGCCACCGGCCCTCCAGGCATCTCACAGCGGGTCGGATACGAGGGGGTGTGGCCACGGCCTGCTCAAGTTGGATTCTAGCAATCAAGAATCCACTGACTCTTGTGCCAGAGCCCAACATCCTGCCACAGATTCCTAACACGTTCTGAGTCACTCCTCTGCCTCGTTCCCTCAAGGAGGACAGATAGGAGGGTGGATACAGGCCAGTGATGCCTCCGTCACAGCCAACAGTGAAGATGCTGCTGCAGTGTGACAGCACTCGAAGAGGAGCCACAGAGGAAAGGGCGGCTTCCTGAAAGCCAAGCCCACCAGGAGGATGCTGGGATGCAGCCGGGCCACGCCAGCTGCTGGGATGGGCCGCCACTGGGATCAGAACAGAGACCTTGTATGTCGCACGTGGAAACAGTGAGCATAATGACAGGCCTGAGTTGTCGGGAAAGATGTTACATTTGGTTAAAATAAGGGGGAGATGGCATGGAAACCTCTTAAAGATATTTCCACTTAAAACGCTGCAATTTTAAAAGTTCAAAACCTAGGATTATGTCCCAGCTATCAAGAAAATCATTATACCCTGGGAAGATGCATGATACTTATCATAAAACAAACATACCAGTATGAGTGGCCCAAATGTCCTTTAAAATACATGTGTCTGAAACAGGAAGGAAAGTGTTCCCCCCACCCATGCCCTCCCCCGCCTTCACAGAAGGCACTCAGAGCCGCTTTCCTGACTTGAACTCACTCTGTCTTTATCATCCGCCACATCACAGAGGATGTCGTCGAGATCGAGAATTCCTCCATCTCCATGCTCCAGTCGATGCACCTGTATCCAGTAGTTTGGATCCTGTATGAAAGAATAGACAGCAAGTTAGCATCACCAAAAGGGAACACAACAATTTACACGGGGATAACCTCCTGCCATGAAAAGGAATCGACCTCATCAAGAACATCCCAACTGACTGAAAAGTCAAGCGGCTGCCTATCTCTGGTTGAGTCAATTTTCTATTTTTTATGATGGAGTCACTCCTGCATGCACGTCCCTTTGGCTCAGACGCCAATACACTATTGTAATAGGAACTGCAGAAACGAGCAAAACTCACTGCACACGGAATATTAATTCCTCTGAAGTATGCTGGGTTTCCCATGGTCCGATATGAAATACTTATTAATCCTCCCAATCCAATTTACGGAGATATTCTAATAAGCAAGCAACGTATACTGTGTGCCTGAAAAGCTCATGTCACAGCTTATCTGAAGAAAAGGAGGTTGCCTGCCTCGGTGGCTCGAAGTAACCCCTACAAACAGGTCTAAATATACGGACACAGAAGAACGTTAAGACCACAAGTGAACGAAGCAAGCTCAGAACAGCATGTGTGCTTGAGTCTATTTCTGTAAAGACAAAGTTACATACACTTGTACGTGCGCATACAGCAATGTCTCCAAAGATGCACATCAAAATTTGCAACGTTTATCCCTGGGGGTGGGACTGGGGGAGAAGGAAGAAAAAGGACTTCATTTTAAGTGTTACACACTTCTACCTGGGGTGTGTGGGTGTGTGTGCATGTTCATGCATGTGCACACACATATATACACACACATACATATACACACAATGTAACAAAATCAAGCTCTAAAGTTATGTGAAGAGAGAACATAGTTGTTCTTAAACTTCTATAATCATTCTCTTGTGTACTTAAATGAAAATATACTAAACCATACCTTTTGCCGTTAGCTACTAAATCATCCACAGCACAGAATTACTAATAAAAAGTTCAATTCAAGGTAACAACTCCATCTTCCCAGCCTAACCAGTGATGTTTGGTACAGTTTTTTCTTAAAGGAAAGTCTGGGATGGAGGAGGCACAAGATTAATGAGAGTTAAAGTACAGATTCTGGATCCTACTCAGATCTACTGACTCTGACCTTCCACGGGTGGGGTCAGGCGATCCATACCCTTGCAGTCCTCCAAGGGCATCTTTAAGACAGCCATGACTAAGAATCACAAAAAATGGAACACATAAAAAATGCAGAATTATCAATCCCTGTCATTTCTAACCAGCACAGAAGGCAGTCCAGACCCTAATTCTCAAAGTTATTAAACATTATCATAAACACTACTATGCCAATAACCCAGAGTTCCTCTGTACCCTCATCTGTCTAGATTTCTTTAATAGATTCAGTGCTGAAATCAACTGTTCATCCAGAGCACGGAGAGTAAGCTTGTAGAAAACACGCACACTACACACACGCACACCACGCACCACGCACACACCACACACACATCACACACCACACACACATCACACACCACACACACCACACACACATCACACACCACACACACCACACACACACCACACACACACATCACACACCACACACACACCACACACACACCACACACATACCACCACACACCACACACACACATCACACACCACACACACCACACACATCATGCACACACCACCACACACCACACACACACACATCACACACCATACACATACCACCACACACCACACACACACATCACACACCACACACACCCCACCACACACCCCACCACACACCACCACACACCACACACACCACACACACAATCACACACACACCACACACACCACACCACACACCACACACACACCACACACACCACACACACACCACCACACACCACACACACACATCACACACATCACACACCACACGCACACACCACACATCACACACACACCACACACCACACACACCACACACACCACACAGCACACACACACCACACACACACACACACACACCACACACACACCCTTGGCATCCCCTTCACTCACTGGTCCTTACTCTGCGTAATTCCCTGGTTACAATGTCATCCAGAGAGTTCTTAAGAAACCTGCTGCTGTGAGTCCAGCCAGGCTCCAGAATTTGTCGTTTCGGGAATTGTTGAGCTGTTGAAGAACAAAGTCCTGAAGCAAACTCTACTCCTACTCTTCTTTACCAAATGGTATTAACTCTCCAAGAGAAATGGGGAAGAATGAATAACCTGGGGGCGCATAAAGAGAAAGTCATCACCCCCAGCCACTTACCACTGATCCATCCTGCCCTCCGCTTCCCCCAAGCAAGCTGCAGGATGACCTAACCAACCTAACTATCAGCTTCCACTTCTAAAACAACTCTGTGCACACAGAAGCAGGCTGACCTCGAAAATGTAGCTTATAAAACACACTCTGAAAGCCTCTTAATCCTCTGCACTCTTTCCACATGAGATCACAACCTACTGCCTTTCTATAACACTTGGAGCTGCTCCTCTGAAATAAAGTCCCTCCTCAAGATTTCCCAGCCTCTTAAATGAAAACCTGCTACGGTCCAGCCTCTCTCCCACCACTTCCCCTCTCACAGCCCGCACTGTGCCCTGTGGAACTGCACCCCTCCTCGCATGCCCAGTGCCTGGGGACCCACCTTACCCCCCAGGCTGACCATTCCCATCCATCAAGACTCCTCAGCCATCCTCTTCTCCAAGAGCTTCTCCTGACCGACCAGAACACCCCAAGGAAGGTTAGAGCTCTATCTCCAGCCTCACTGTTAATGTATCTAAAAACCATGAAGGTATGATGCAAACTAATATAGAGAGGATGGATAAACAATAAGGTCCAACTGTACAGCACAGGGAACCGTATTCAATATCCTATGATAAACCGTAATTGAAAAGAATATTTTTTAAAAAGAATGTATATATATATGTGTGTGTGTGTGTGTGTGTGTGTATGTAACTGAATCACTTTGCTGTACAGCAAAAATTAACACAACACAACTATACTTCAATAAAATTTTTTAAAAGCCATAACAGTATGCAAAATAGTACTCAGATGTCAACTTTGAGCCTTTAAAAACTGTTAATACTGTATTTTTCCAAATGCTAAAATAATAGTACAAAATCTGTTGACCATACTTTGCCCTCGAGCTACCACACCTCGACCCTCTTGACAGCAAAATTTTTTAAAGATCTGTCGTCTCAGATTCTTCTCCCATAACCCTGTTCCAATCAGGCTTCCTCCCCACCATGGTTCCAAAACTGTCTGTCAAGGTCACCAACAGCCTCCATGTTGCTAAAGGAGATCTCCAGACCCATCTTCCTTGGTCTATCAGCAGAATACGATGCCGCTGGTCACTCCCTCCTCCTTGAAACACTCTGCAAACCTGGCTCATCATCCTTCAACGATCTGATCAAGTCTAATTCTGAGATTCAGTTGTTGACTTCCGCCTCCAGAGGGGTCCTAATTCGACGGTCAGCTATGCCAAGTAGCCCTGACAACACCATATCAAGGCACTCATCAGGCCGGTGCTTATTAAATGTCACTCCATACCATGTGCTGAATGGAAAGGACCATTTGGAGGGAAGGCGCCAAGAGGGAATCATCAGTCATCTCGAGATGACTAAAAACTCAGATTTGAGCAGTGCACGTGAAAAAGACCTCCTCCCACAAGAGTACGAACACCAGGAGGGAGGCTTTTTGCCACTGAGAAGTACAACTCTTTGGAAGAGTAGTCTCTCAGGAGATTTTAACTGACAGCCTTCATGCACACGATTCTCTCTCGATACCCAGAGCACTCGCTGTGTTTTCAAGGAACAGTCAAGTACCCGTGAGGGAAAACTTTTCTGAAAAATTTAGGCCATATTCGTTGATTCCACTTTGTGTCAGTCTACACTAAGTTTGAAATAATAACGGAAATCACTGCTGTCCTGGCTGTAGAAACTTAGAAATGTACCTGAACAGAAAGCTGTGATAAGCCACTTTTAAAAATACCAAAAACATTGATTCTACAATCTGTAGACCTGTCATTGGGTTAAAAAACAAACACGACACAACACTCGATTTTTTTTAAAAAGTTTCACTTATGGTATGTACATATAAAATAACCAAAGATTTAAACACTAATAATAAGTTTACAGTATGATGAACAAAAATCCATCACACATGAGCAAGAAATAAGAGACAAGGTTCATCCAACAAGTGGCTGGAGAGAGGGCTACCAAGAAGCAAATGTCCCCTCCAGACGAGGCTCCCCAGGATGGATCCAAGCCCAGAGAAGGAATTGGGAGGCAAAACCACACACAGAATCACTGCTTCTCCCCCAAGATGACTGGGAAAAAAGATGGAGGGAACATTTCTATGACCAGCTAGAATGAAAGCACAGAGATATGATAAGATCCAAGTTGCAAAGAATGCTGATACCCACCCTATCCCAGGACACAGGAAGAGAATACAGTGCAGGAAAAGTCCTAATGAAAGACTGACTCCTATCCAAATTTCAAGAAATCTCTCACACTCCATAAAGAGCATTGTCACACTGTACAACAAGATACTGAACTTTTGCGAGTGATGACCTGGGTAACAGACAAGCACTGCATATTTTATGCCTGTGCAAGTTTCAAGAAAAGCATCTACAAATAGAAACAGTACCCTACTCTTGCATTAACCATGGCGTACAGCAATGGTCTATATCCTGTCAAACCTTCAAGTGAGAATATACTTGTAAACGTTAAGACTAGAAACTTCATGTTGATCCAAAAGACTTGAGTATTTACTATGTGGGAAGCACTGACAATCATTACCTACTGTGAGAAATTAAAATTTATCAGATAAAACAAAGAGTTAAAAAGAGACAGACCATGAGTCATAAGAAAACTAAACATAAAAATGCTTTGTGAGTTCAGAAGAGGAAAAGACTATGTTCACTGAAAAGATGTGGGAAAGGTTTGTGGTGAGGTTTTAGCAGAATCAGATGCCAGAAGAGGGAGGATGGGAAGGAGGGAGGGAGGAAGGAAGGAAGGAAGGAAGGAAGGAAGGAAGGAAGGAAGGAAGGAAGGAAGGAAGGAAGGAACTTCCAAAAAGTAAAATACAAGTCACCACAACAAAGGGAAAAGGAATCAGAAATCAGAATGGGTTGGACCTTCTCAAGAGCAACACCAAAATCTAGATGATAATAGAATACTGACTGCAAACTTCCTAAGAGAAATGGTCTACAACATAGAGTTCTAGACTTCAGCCAACAACTACCAGAGAAGTGTGAGTGAAGGTAGAAAAGGACATGTTTAGAAATGCAGTGTCTCTAAAAAACTACCCTCTCTGTACCTTTCTCAAGTGAACACTAGAGGATGAGCACCAACAAAACCCAAGACATAACCGTGAGTGAGGAAGGCATGGCAGGTGAAGCAGGGGGCAGACACAGGAGAGAACTGCCAGGGGGCGGTCCAGCCAGGGGCCATCCCCAAGACCAGGCCGGGAAAGGACCCGACGCAACTCAACACACCCAGATGCTACTTAACAGCTGGCAGAGCTGGGATGGAATCAGCTGCAAATTCATAGAAGACCAACCAAATGGAAAAAAAAAAAGTTGTTCATTTCAGGGAAAACACAAAACTTGTGAAGGAAAGAAAGAGTAATCGAGGTATCTTTCATACATGGTTCAGCTATGAGAAGCTTTTAATACGGAAAATAGTGTGAACGTCAAGTATTTAATCAAAATTATAACTACTTTGGGGGGAAAGAGGTCTAAAAAGTGTGTGTGTGTGTGTGTGTGTGTGAGAGAGAGAGAGAGAGAGAGAGAGAGAGTCAAAGCACGCCTGGGGCAGTGAAACAGGGTTAAATCTTCCACATTGAGTCAAAAGACAGATGACATCCCCACCCCCGGCCCTGCAAAAAAAAGAACCGACGTAAGCACTCACACAGAAATATGGAGGAGAATATGGAAAGGATCAGGTACAAGAGTTGGAAACGGCAACATATGTAGGAGGTACTGCTCTTTTTCATGAGAATCCTGGTAGAACTATCTCACTCTGCACATCTATAATGTTCAGAAGCAAAAAGACGAGGAACCGTTTGAAAAATGCCTTAAAATAACGTGCGTGGCACACGGCTTCAAGGTTAGCAACCGTCCATCCCATGAGCCGAGGATAACTGTGTCTCGGGACAAATGAAGTCATTGGTAATGACATCACACTTATTGACAGAAAGCACTTCCTCGTTCAAGTCACTAGAAGAGCACAATCGAGGATTGATGCCTCATGCTAGATACTCTTGGTTAAGTATCTCTCCAATGTACTTAAACCAAAAACAAGACATTTAAAATATGTTCCGAAGTTCTTTTCTTTTTTTTTTTAATGAATCATTGGTATTTCAAGACAGACGTGGTAGAGTCCTCCCGCAGTATCTGTAGGGGGGTTGGTTCCAGGACACCAAAATCCACAGGCGCTCAAGTCCCTTGTACAAAATGGTGCAGTGTTTGCATATAACCTACCACATCCCCCTGTCTACATCATCTCTAGATGATTTATAATACTGAATACAATGTAAGTGCTATGTAAATAGCTGCCCGTGCAAGTGGTAAATTCAAGTTTTGCTTTAGGAACTTTCTGGGATTTTTTTAAATATTTTCAATTGAAATCTGTAGATAAGATTGAATCTGAGACGCAGAACCCACATATAATGGATACGGAGGGCCGACTATACGTGCGGTTTTGACCTTAGCTACTTTAATCATTTCCACTTCCAAAATGCCTATCAAGTATAAATTCAAACCACAGGACCCATTTCCAATTTTGCTGCAGTAACATTACACAGATTTTTTGCTGCCTTCTCAATAAAGGCAGAAAACATAGCTGCTGTTCAACACAGATCACCATTAAATACCAGCCAGTGCCTCGTGGTAAGTGCACTCCGCTGCCCCCCACTTTTCCACCCCAAACCACACCCAACACCCATGCCACCACCTCATCACCACAACACAACAGAGCAAACCACAAACCTGCTGCCTCCCTTGAAGAGTGGATGGCTTCATTTAATATGTCAATCAAAAACGAAAAAGGCAGCCTGAAACCAAAGGTGAATTCCAACTTCAAGGAAATAACATTCTGGCATTTTGCTTTATTAGAACCAGCACATAATCTCTCATAGGGTCGCATATTAGCCCAGTAATGGGGGAAAGCAGCCCATTCTTGACCTCTCTACCTGTGACATCACTTTCAGAACAACGTAGAGATCGCTTGAGCCATGGATGCTCCCCGATTCCGGCCCCACTCCACAGAAATCATGTACAAGAGATCACAGAGCTGGCTCTGAAGGGAGTCAAGGCAAGAACGAGAATGTAGTAACCACCAGTTACATTTGCATCGCATTCATGTGCATTATCTAATGTGATGGGAGGGTTTATAATCCCTATTTTCAAATGAAAAAACTGAGACTCAGAGCGTGTAAGTTGCTGACAAGAAGTCACAACTAATAAACTGCTGTCAGCCGGGACTCGGCTCTACGTCTGCCAACTCATTCCCAGCACTTTCTCAGACCCACACGGATGGTTTCCAACGACAGCATCACAGGCGCTCGTCTTCCTACAGCCCTTCCTCCCAATCTCTTCCCAACAGCACCATTTTTTAAATATTTTGCATAATGGGGAGGTCCATGAAATATTTATTTTAATAAAAAAGTTTTGCCTGTTTAAAAAATTAAGTCTGAAAAACCACTCACCTAAGTATTACACTACAGTTCTAATCTCATCCATGATTTGAAGCAGTAGCTCTCTAAGTGGGATTCCATCCCAGATCAGCATCACCTGAAAACTAATCAGAAGTTCCAAATCTCAGGCTCTATCCTGGTCCGACTGAATCGACATTTCTCAAGGCTGAAATGCTTTGTGTTTCTTCTATGTATCGTTATGTATTATGTTTTAGCTCATAAATACATGGGTTAACGCTTATCATGAACACTTTTTTTTTTTTTTTTTGCCGCTCCGCGCATCATGAGGGATCTTAGTTCCCCGACCAGGGATCGAACCTGTGCACCGAGCAATGGAAGCACAATGGAAGCACAGGTCCTGCACTGGACCGCCAGGGAAGTCCCATGAACACTTCTTAAATCAAACTGTTTGTTACTACATCTTAAAAACCGTCACCATGAATACATACACATATGTTTGACATTCCTGGGATGACCATATAGGTGGTTATACATATATTCGCAGTGTCAGATACAAATTCCGCAGTCAGTATGGGATACAAATTCTTTCTCCGAGTTGTTTCCCCTCTAAGCTCTTTGCAGAGAATTGCAAAATCCATATCTCTAGACCAGAGCCCTCCAGGCACACCAGCCTCAGACATCGACCTCTCTCACTGCATGCGACTTTGGGAGCTGTCTGAATTCCCCGGGGAGCTTGATTGCTTGCCAGGAAATTTTAATATCATGAATAAAAGCATGTCTGTTTGGGAACAACTAATAACTGAACAACATTTTTATCAAGTCCCATTTTGATTCTAATTTATGAAGCTTATATTCCTTATCTTCCCCCTAAAAGCAACTTACTATCTTCATTTCTACTGGCAGCAACATCCTCCTCGGACTTAATCTAATCAAGCCATAAACCTAGCCTCTCTACAGGAAATACAGGGGAGAGAGAACCAAGTCAAATGACACCACAAGGGAACAACTAGACAAGTCCAGAATATGAGATCTTTAATAACACAACTGCACTGATTTCTTTAAAAAAAAAAATCCACGTTGCCTAATATCTGGATGCAATATATGATCCTAGAATGGATCCTGCATCTGGAGAGAAAATTTAATTAAAAAAAACAAAACAAAACAAAACAGTGCTGGGACAATTGAAGAATCTGTCATATCATGTGACAGAATTGACAATTGGAAAATTTCCTGGATGTGAGCAGTAAAGAGTAATTATATAAAGGAATATTCTTGTTTTTAGGGGATATGTGAGGTAGTTAGGGGTGAGTTGCAGGGAGGGAGAATTTGGTACTATGCATCAATACGCTTAAAATTGAACATACCCATTAACCCAGGAATTGAAAATGTCTGTCTACATGGTCAAGATGTATATATGAAATCAGATGTTTTAAGAAACAGTAATACAGAATAGGAAACCAGCCACATAACCAACAATTAGAAATTGGCTGAGCACATCCTATCAATGAAACACTAAACAGCAATGTAAATACTGTGCACAGAATATCATGGAAGGTATCATCTCATCTTTAGTCTGAAGACAGTGCAACCTGCAGACACGGACAAAAGGTACCAACGGCTACACACAGTTGGCAGCCCTTGTCTGTACCTTCTGGTTTTCCATAGCAAACATATATGTGCAATCTTATAACTGTATCACCTTAAATAACGAGTGAACACATCCCTTCCTTTCCCCTTCCTTCTCCTCCTGTTCTCAATAATGGAATCACCTGCTAACTCATTTCACTGGTTCCAGATCGCTCCCTTCCCAATCCTGTCCACATTCTGCAACCACCTCCATCTTCACAGAACACCTGTTTCATCGTGTCCCTGCCCCGTGATGAGTCACTTCCAGTGACTCACTACATCCTAAACGTTAAGACCCAACGTCCTTGGCCAAGCACTCAATGGTCTCTCCAGGCCCGCTTTTCCGGGCTCTCCATGGATCCCACCCCCAGCACTCGGAGCAGCGCCTGAGACAGCTGGTGCTCAGTAAACGCTAGTTCCTCCCACTCCACACATCTGCACGCTTTCACGCCCACAGCTCCAACGGCCCAGGCTGTCTGTGCCTCTCCTGATGGAGAACACAAGCACCTCCTGTGTGAAATGTGCTCCAACCCCAAGGTGTTCATCTAGACCACAAATTTGTCACTTAATAGCCTATCTCCTTGTACATGAGTGGTGTTTTGTTATCTCTAGAGAAGTTCCCGAAAGGCAGGGAGCATCTTCTGCTCTTTTTAGCACAGAACAATGAACAAAACACCATATTGTTGTATAAATAATGTGTAAAATATATATGAATAAAGTAATAACCCTATTGGGCAAAGACAAGGCTTTCTCAGAGACTATAATCAACAAATGCAGGCTTGTGCTCCCCTAACTGCCAAGAGAAACCCCGTGGACACGGGTGCCTTGGCATGATCACACCCCCTTCACCCTGTATCCTCAGACCCCAGAGCTCACTCAAGAACCGCAGTGTGACTATCCCGGCTGACATTCCTGACGACGTGAGCTATGGGGAAAGAAACCTTTCAGATGCTCTACCCTTCCAATGTAAAGGAACCCAATCTCCAGCAGAAACACCTTCATGCTCACCCACAGAGCTGCATCCCGAGCACCACCGCAGGTCTGGAAGACCAGGAAAAAGTGAGTTTACGCCTGGATAAACCTACCTACGACCCATGAAAGGGTGGGCCAGACAACAGCTCACCTGGACCAGCCAAGTTCTTCCTGCTCATGTCCCGGTGAGTGTCGGGATGCCCAAAGCAGGGTGTGGGCAGTACTGTCACCTGATGGGCCAGAGACACCGGAGAAGGGGTGTGAGGTAGCATATAAACCTGAGTCCCTAAAAACAATGTAGATCTACAGGATTCTGCGCCCAAACTCCAAGCCTCTCCTTCCAGGCATGGTGACCACCAGAGCTCTGAAGGTAGGTGCCTGCTCTGGGCCTCCCCTGGACCTCCCCATCCCTGCCCTGACTCCACAAAGGGCCAGCGGTGGGGCCACTCATGCACAGTGACTGTTTTCACGATACCCATTCGTGGGAAATGCTTTCAACTCCATGTGCAGATGTGAGGACAGGGGAGCATGAAACCTAACCTGAGATCGTCACACGTGTAATTACAGGTGAAGAGGAAAGGGAGTTTCAGCTCATGACGCCGACTAATAAAATCCTGCTATGCTCTTTCTGACACACTGCCTCTTGCACGAGGATCAAACAGATTCGTCAAGGGGACAAACGTGGAAGGGAAAATTTGATCAAGATAGAGTCCTTTCTTCTTTTTTTTTTTTTTGCTTAAAAAAAGGGCTTCCCTGGTGGTGCAGTGGTTAAGAATCCATCTGCAAATGCAGGGGACACGGGTTTGAGCCCTGGTCCGGGAAGTTCCCACATGCCGCGGAGCAACTAAGCCCGCGAGCCACAACTACTGAGCCCGCGAGCCACAACTACTGAGCCCGCATGCCACAACTACTGAAGCCCGCATGCTCTAGGGCCTATGCTCTGCAATAAGAGAAGCCACCGCAATGAGAAGCCCGCACACCGCAACGACGAGTAGCCCCCGCTCACCACAACTAGGGAAAGCCGGCGCGCAGCAACGAAGACCGAACGCAGCCAAAAATAAATAAATTTAAATAAATAATTCTTTTTAAAGAATGGGAAAAAAATGAAAAATATATCACCCACCAATTAACAGACTTGACTAACTTCAGTATGAGGAAGTAATGCTTTACCCCCTGCTACCTATAAAGACACACTGATTTAAGAAGCGTTTCATTCCAGCCATGCACATGGCAGTGCTGGATTCCAAGCGGCAGAAAAATACAACCCATAACCATTAAAACCAGGCCTCGGTCCCCTCAGGGCAGGGAGCCACCCTTCAGCCTCAGCGGCCCACGGCACCTGTGCAGTTCAGGCAATATCTGAGATCTTTTAAAGCGAACTAAAATGCTGAATGTTTTTCTAGTGTTTATAAAGAAATAACCAACCTAAGAGATTCTTAGGGCTTTCACCCAGCCTAACAGAAGAAAAATCTCCCCTCTCCTATTTACTCTCCAACCAGCCAACAAGAGAGGCTGACTCAAACCAACAGGAATTTCTCTGACCTGGAAAGAAAGCCTCCCTGAAACATGAGAAACTCTAAATAGCTCAGAATTCTAAAACGAACCAACCATATCTGACCCCAAAGCAGCTCTCCACTGCCCCCTCATATTACTTAATCCAAAAACCGCCTCCCAGTTTTTCTTTAAAGAAGTTATCTCAAATTGCTTAAAACTCCACAATTAATTCCTTACACCTGGCAGTACCCGACCAGGCTGAATCAGAATAAATACTCCTGAACTAACAGAGGAGATGGTGAGGAAACGGTGGGTTTTGATGGAGAACTTGCACCTACCTGGGGTCTCCTCGTTGGAAGCCTGGGCACGCAGCCGTCCAGCCGCACTCTGTGGCCCCTACACCTAAATCCAGCACAGTCCCCCGCCGCGAGGGGTCCGGGGCGGGGAGGGTCGCGGCACCAGCACCTCGCACGCCTGGCCCCGAGGCGGGACGGGCGGTGCTCAGAGCGCGGCTCAGACCGCCGGCCCTAGGGAGGGAAGGAGGAGGGGCCTGACCCAGTGTCTGCGGCGACCGCCGAGGCCGGAGGTGGGCGTCCTCCTCCCGCCAGGCCGCGGCCACCATGGATCCAGGGAGGGAGCAGTGATGGTGTCGTCGACAGATGGGCCAGAGCCGGGGAGTCCTCCCGAGTCTTATGACCACGGACATCTCTGCAGGCGAGGAACACGCGCCAGCTTTCGGGATGATTTTCAGGAGGGAGACGAGCGACAGACAAAGGGCACACAGGCCCCGCATACACCCAGATCCAGGCCGGTGGGTCCGCGGGATCTCCTTGCCGCTCAGCTTGCTGCGACTCGTTTGGACCCTCCTGGAAAGCCAGCCCCACCTCTTCCCCTGTGGAAAGCTTTACCCAAATGCCACTTGCCGCTAACCTCTACCTCTCCCCAGCGTTGGCTTTCCATCCCGCTTCACGCTTTGTCCTGTCTCTCCACAGCACGCACACCCACGTCTCGAAGGCGTGCACGCTTTACAGTTATCCCCGCTAAGGAGCCCGCAGACCTGATTCACGCCCTCGCACACCTGCGGAGCATCCGCGCTACGGCAGGCCCTGGACAGACGCAGGGTTTATGGCAGCAAAGGGTCCCTGCCCCCTGGAGTCGCTAGCGGACGAAACAACAGGGACTCTCGCTTCAACACGGCCACAAAGCCCAAAACTCATCGACAGGCTACTGGTGATCTCAAACCAAAGATCAGTTTGTACTCCTTTACAAACTCATTTGTTTCAAAATGCGTTGGCGCTTAGATTTTTCCTGAAAATCCCTAGTGCGACTCATAAAGTCATCTGGGTTTATCTGGTCAATTTCAAGTACATTTGAAATGGGGGAATTTTAAAGGAAGGGCTCCAAGACACTTTATGAAATAACGTAAAGGAGATGATGCAGGTTAATACCGTATAATTTCTTAATCCCTTAGATACATGCTTAGTTCGCTGTCCTTGTAATATTTTCCCATATGAGGTATTTGAAATTTAGGTTAACGGTGCCTTCAAAATTTATTGCTTCTGAGAAATTATGGTGCACAGTATCTCAGAAACAAACAAACAAACGAACCAAAACACACTGAGCAGCACAGTCGAAGCACTGAAACAGAAAACATAGCCAGCCCAAACCCAGCCAGCCTGTACTAACCCTGTTCTGCCGCATTACTTTAAAGTTTCCGATAAAAACCATGCATGGAAGCAGAGAAGCAAATTAGCTGTATGGGAACTCAGGGAAAACCTAACTACACAACTAGTGATTCAAGGGTGAAACGGACTAACCTCAAATAACAATAGAACTTGTAACTATAAACTTATCAGACAGGGTGGGGGACAGCAAAACAGAAGTAAAGCTGGTCTGTGAAGCTTTGAACATGCACACATAGAGTGGGTGGGGCAAGGAAGCCTGGCTTTAACGACAGAGGCTCCAGTGGGCGCATAGCCCGTTCATCAGTCAGTAGCCACGAAAAAGGGCAGCGAAAGGACCCCACGGGCCGACGCGGCACAATCATTTCCTCCTTGCAAACACCTGAGGCCATGTGTGTCTCAATGAAGGGGGTGGGCTACCTCTGAGGTTCGTTCACACATTGCTCGAGCAGTCACAAAAATTCAACACACTCCAGGCCGCTCTCCTTCTCAAACTGGAAGGAAGATAAGCATTTCCACAACCACCATAATGCAATCTTGAGAGCAACTTGTGATGCAAAATTAAAACTACCTGACCTCCCCTACAACATTCTCTGTTGACACACGTTTACAAACATGTGTCTTTGCAGCAGCAGCGTTCTGAGCTCCGTTGATCCCATCCACCTTTCCAAACCCAGGGAGAGCAGGAAGCAAGGCCACGGGCCCGTCCAGATTACTGGAAGATTCCTGCCAGCAGGAACAGTCGAGGATATGGAAGAACATCCATCCACGTGGAGGCTACCAATGACTGAAAACACTGTACACTTACTACCCAGTTTAACAGCTGCAGATAACAGGGCGGCATGTTACCCACCACCGGATGATGAAGATCTTAACGCTCGGTCTGAAAGTAGTACTTGTGTTTTAGGACAAAGCGGGTACCGCCAGGTCTATGTAAGGCCCTGTTCTCCAAGACTTTCAAATCAACTTTGGGAGGCCAGCCATAGGTATGTGGAAAGTTCACTAACAGTATCCAGTTATCAAAATTAAATGCCAACCAAGTGGTACAGGAATTACAAAAACTCAGAAAACACCAAAGACAAAGAACACTTCATGAAGGAATTATGTGTCACCTCAAATGGGGGACATCTCTTAGGACAAAGGTGGAGGCCAAGACATACATGGCATGTTTGAATAGCGGGGAATAAAGCCCAGACTCAACACACACCATCAGCACTTGTCTCCTACTTGACTTTTTCTCCCTCCCCAGGACCGGGCTGTGCTGAGCTGAGCTGCACACACAGGACCCCCGGGGGCCAGGCTACAGAAGAGTCTCTCTAAACTCAGAAGAGGCTCTCTAAACCCAAGTGGGAATCGCTGACACTCAAGCCCTAATCCAGATGTCATCTAGAGCTTCATGTTTGCTCTAAACAACTATTTAAACAAGCTAAGATGTCACCCACAGAAGCAGCACATGTGAACCCGCAATCTGAGATCTGACAAGCATTTCCAAAGACCCCAAATCATTTTTTTAATTCCAAAATTTTAAAGCTTATGGGATTATTTTGGGACTACATTCTCCCCCCACCCCCACCCCCAATCCCTCCTTCCTCTTTTTGAAGTTAAATCCTATCTAGGTGAAACTCCCATCCCTCAAATGTGTTTAACAATAACAGGTCCTTAAAACACCCCCTCCGAGCACAGCAGCAGCGCTTCCTGTTTATCAAAGGACGAAAGTAAATAGCAGGTCAACAAGACTGGACAAGGAAAACAGAAAACCCGTCTGACCTGTGCTGTGTGAGCAAGAGAAGCGGCCCCTGCACCCGTGGCATCAGGCGTGTCCAGCCCGGCCCTCTGACCTCCTCCTGCTACAAAGATACCGCCCTGCTCACGTCACAGCAGAGCCATGAATAGCACAAACTGACTGAATTAGCATAACACCAGCGCATCCGCATATGTGAACACTAGGGCCCATTCTTCCTGAAAATCTATGGTGTCCGAACAAGAGGCAAAGCCCATCTGGCCTTGGTGAGTGTTTGTTTTGACACAAAGCCTCTGTGTGGGCCTGTCCTACAGTCACATGACATTCCTGCAAAAACTTGTCTCTGTTCTGGATGGACCCACACACTAGGGGACTGGCACCAAAATTTCAGCTTGTGGTGCAAGGCATGTTGGGAAACAATTGCTCCCACAAGTGAATGTAAATAGAGTGTAGACGACTGACACTCAATTTTTCTTTCTTTTTTTTCTTCCTTCCTTCCTTTTCTTTAAAAAAAAAAAACAGAAAAGCTGCCTTTGAAATGATGCCATTTTGTACCATGTCAAGACTTCTTCTCAACTCATCTAAAATAAAACCTATAGATACACGAATATATACCACTAAAGTCCTTAAAATGTGCCCAGTTATTTAGGAAGGCAAAATCCATCATAATTTAAATAAAATAATCTGCCTTTAAGGACTGTCACTCTCATTTAACGAGAAGTCACAATGTTATGAACTAAGAAGATAGAACTTTTCAGACTAATTAGAGGGCTTTCGATACAACTTTGGGCCCCATCACAGCAGAAAGGCAATGTAAGTATCTTGAGAAGGGTGATGCATTAATTCTAAATCTACACCAAATATTCAAGCCCCCTTGGCAAAGCTTACACAACGGAATATGATACAGAAGCAAACTGGACTCGGTTAAGTATAAATCCCAAGCAAGGTCCACTCTTCACAAAGACCAGCGGCAACCAAATAAAATCAATGCCAGAGGCGAGGAGGTTGCGTTCTAAAGGTAACAGAATTCTAACCTTTAAGTTAAGTTTCTTTCTTTCCTGTATCTCCATGCTGTCTTTGAAAAGAGTCAAACAACCCTGGAAAGAATAGAGTGTAAAGTAAACCGTGTGAAGAAGGAAAATGATGGGTTTTCCTTCATCATCAAATGAAGCAGCGCTTCATTTCCCAAGCACTGCAGGGACACTTGACTAGCATCTGGACTCTGCTGGATGCGGGGGGGGGGGGGGCGGGGGCGTGTGGGCGTCCCTCTCCCTGAGAGTGTCCAATGTGCACAAGGGATGGGCAAGTGACCGGGGTGCTCAACCCCCACAGCTCAAGTCACAGACGCTGCTGGACCGGCATCTCCCGGAGCCGTCAGAAGCCCCACTTTCACCAATCAGGACAAGACTGAAGAAGAAGGTGAGAGATCTAACAAGTAGGATGATTCAGTATCTGATGGAAGATACACATAAAGCATTAAGTATCACTGCCAATCTGAGTTAGACGAAAAAAGAAAAACGTGTACTGCGTTACACCATTACCTTCAATTAAGCATCTATTAAGTTATAAATATATAAGCTCTACACTAGAAAAACACTGGCTTGTTATTTTCTAAATAGTAATAAGTAAGATTTCACCCATCGCCACCCTGTCCTTCACCCTTGCATCTTCTGGTGGACATCACCTTCAGAGAAAACAAGTCATAGTTTACCTGCCACACATTTTTTTTTTTACACAGATGTTTTTGTATATAATTTTCCATTTGTTACAATTTTCTAAATAGTCATTTAAACATTTTAGATGTAGTGTGATTTATTTTATTATTTTTTTAACATCTTTATTGGAGTATAATTGCTTTACAATGGTGTGTTAGTTTCTGCTTTATAACAAAGTGAATCAGTTATACATATACATATGTCCCCATATCCCTTCCCTCTTGCGTCTCCCCTCCCTCCCACCCTCCCTGTCCCACCCCTCCAGGCGGTCACAAAGCACCGAGCTGATCTCCCTGTGCTATGTGGCTGCTTCCCACTAGCTAGCTATTTTACGTTTCCTACCACACATTTTAAGAGTAAACTGGCTCAGTGCACAGGGTACCTGCCAACCATGATCACAGGAAGCATCCATGGGGGCCCCATGATGGTCAGGAACTGAGGGACAGGCCTGGCTGCTCTGTCTCCGGTGGGCACAGGGCCACTCACACTCGCTGTTCAACAGGGCAGCCCCTGTTGAACAGCACTCCCCCCTCATGTCAGGACACATGCTCAAGGCCTCCAGCTCAAAAACTTTTAACTTCGTATTATTTGCCTTTGCATTTGGGATATCACAAAGCATGTTTAAAACCCCTTCCAAAACAGAATGGCCTTTACAAAGCACAGCCAAGAGCAGGGTGTTTTTAGTTCAGTGTTCTCGTCTGCCAAATACATATATTGACTTGAAGGGTAGAGGTTGCCCTTGACTCTCGTGTTTCCAATAAAACCTTAAGAGGAAAAGTCGTCAACGACAGCAGAAACACACACACACCAGCAAAGTCATCATACCTATTATGACTTTCTGGAGCTTTTTCCCCTTAAACGAACATGGTGCCTTACTGACTCCCCAGATTTTATCTGTCACAGGTAAGATGGTCTTCTTTCAACCTCTTTCAGCTCAGATCACTGTGTATTTCAAACAATTCTTTAAAAATCAAAATGCAGGGTTTCCTTGGTGGCGCAGTGGTTAAGAATCCGCCTGCCAATGCAGGGGACACGGGTTTGAGCCCTGGTCCGGGAAGATCCCACATGCCACGGAGCAACTAAGCCCGTGGGCCACAACTACTGAGCCTGCGCTCTGGAGCCCGCGAACCACAACCACTGAAGCCTGCGTGCCACAGCTACTGAAGCCTGTTCGCCTAGAGACCGTGCTCCGCAGCAAGAGAAGCCACCACAATGAGAAGCCCGCGCACGGCAACAAAGGGTAGCCCCCGCTCACTCCAACTAAAGAAAGTCCGTGCACAGCAACGAAGACCCAATGCAGCCAAAAATAGATAAATAAAATACATAAATTTATTAAAAAATAAAATAAATAAAAATGTATTAGGGATCAATCAGATCAGAGTAATTACCCTCGGCTTTATTATGTCAAGATAATTTTTAAACTTCCTACTTTCGCTAGTTCCCTGCTTGGGGGGAAAACCCAACCATGTCATAAATTTTGCATTATCCCAGTACATTGTGGGTTTTTTTGTGTTTTTTTTTTTAAGAAATTTATTTATTTAATTTATTTCTGGCTGCGTTGGGTCTTCATTGCTGCGCGCGGGCTTTCTCTAGTTGCGGCGAGCGGGGGCTGCTCTTCGTTGTGGTACGCGGGCTTCTCATTGTTGTGGCTTCTCTTGGTGTGGAGCACGGGGCTCTAGGCATGCGGGTCAGTAGTTGTGGCGTGTGGGCTCAGCAGTTGTGGCTCACAGGCTCTAGAGCACAGGCTCGATAGTTGTGGCACACGGGCTTAGCTGCTCTGCGGCATGTGGGATCTTCCCAGACGAGGGATCGAACCCGTGTCCCCTGCATTGGCAGGCGGATCCTCAACCACTGCGCCACCAGGGAAGCCCACTACATTGTGTTTTAAAATATGCTCAAGTATTGATCACAGTGATACAGCAGAGGCACTTGAAGGCGCCCACTCGCTCGGGCTTGGCAACTCCGCAGGGATGCAGGACCGGGACAGGGCTGCTTCCTCCTCGGGGGCTGCCTTACACTCTAGGCCACAGGGCAGAGGGATGCTGTTGCTGGGAGGTGGCTTTAAAGTGCCTTTGACTCTCAAGTTCATGTTCCTTCTGTTACTTAGAGGATGATGGCTCTGTGACTGCTGATAAAACCCAGAGCCGCCAGCAGAGGGCACTCTGCGAGCAGAGGTTCCCTTCCTCCGCGGATGCCTTCATCCCATCAAAGCAAACACATTCTTAACTGCTGCTTCATATTCAGCATGGGAACAGCTTAATCAGAAATTAGAATAAACTCATGTGTTCACGAGAAAATAAACAGGCGATTTGAGGATGGTGCAAAACGAATCCTACATTGTTTAAAACATCTTTCTATCTAAAACACTTTTTAAGGGGGAAGGGAGGAAACCCCAATGCAGTGCATTTGGAAGCTGCATTGTGATCTATGAAGCCATGCAATTAAGGTGTCCTTCCAAATCATGCCCATGTTTAAAGTCTTGTACGACCATCCACTCTCTTGTGATGGTAGAGACAGAGCTGTTTATTTCCCTGCAATTCCATACATGACTAGTTTTTTTTTAAAAAGCTCATACATTTCTATATTTGTTAGTAAAATGTTTCTAAATTTATTAGTAAATTTCTAAATTTGCGTGTAAAAAATTAAATTATATATAATAAAATGCCCTGTTCCTAATATCAACAAACTATTTAAAACAACTTGATTACTACCACAGTAAACACAGCACATAGAACCATAGAAAATGCTACAGTGAAAATACATACATATATATATACACATATATATATGTATATGTATATATATATACACACTAGTTAAATTGGCCACAAACCATGGGACATTTTTTTTCTCTTCACCGCTATGCCGTGGTATTGATCCTTAAGAAAAAGCACCACAGGTGGCAGTGAGGAAGAGCTCTGGGATCAGCCCACCCTGCAAGCAGGTGTTTCCAGATCTCATGCACATCACACAGGGTTCTGGATGCCACGGTCCAAGGCACAAAGACATGCTGTGGAGCAAGAGCCCAAGCAGTAGAAATGCCGACGCTCTGAATCAGCCGCGTGCGCTACGTGGCTTTTCTTTTTTTTTTTTTTTTTTTTTTTTTTGCGGTACGCGGGCCTCTCACTGTTGTGGCCTTTCCCTTGAGGAGCACAGGCTCCGGATGCACAGGCTCAGCGGGCATGGCTCACGGGCCCAGCCGCTCCGCGGCACGTGGGATCCTCCCGGACCGGGGCACGAACCCGCGTCCCCTGCATCGGCAGGCGGGCTCTCAACCACTGCGCCACCAGGGAAGCCCTAAGTGGCTTCTTGATCATCAATGTGAAGGGAGCTTCCTCACAGGCAACAGAGCCCGGGAGTCAGCGTCCAGACTCTGCGCCCCACTGGAGACAACTACTGAGCCTCTCTCCGCCTTCCTCCCCTCGGCTGAGAAATGTAACAGGAGTCCCCAGCGCACAGGGTAGTTAAAACGATTACAGGAGTCGAAAACGTTAAAGCAGTTAAAAATAGCTCATGGCATTTAGTCACTGCTCTGTAAGTTTGGTTACTATCATTATAGCCAGGATTTTCAAAAAAGCCCCTTCCTCAACTGTGTAGACGGGTATTGTACATTGTAAACTCTACCCTTTTAGGGGTGCAAATATCTAGAGTCAATGTACCACAAAAGGGAGTGAGGGTATACATAGGCGCTCTCAGTCCCACTTCATCTGAAACACCCAGGGAGGTTTATTAACTAGCTACCCACCACCCCAACCCAGACCAACTGGTCTGGAAACCAGCACTAGGAGCTCTCCCACCTCCCACGAGGGTTACAACTGAATAACAAGGTTCTGTACAACCCAGAAGCTTGCTTGATGATTCACTTGGTGTGGCCTGATTCTACTCTCCTGGGTGAGTACACTCCTGGTTTATAAAGAAATCCCCTGTTTCCCCTATTCTCAGCCATGCAGCAGCTAAACGTAGTATCTAAGCGCAAATTTCTCTAGACAGAGATTTGGTCCAAGTTAGTCCCAGCTTTAAGGGTCAGTAGAGGTCATCAGTTAGCACTTCGTGGATCTCTGCCTCAATTTAACCATCAACAGCCAACCATCTGTGAGCCAGATGCGATATAACTTTCTAAAGCTCCCTGAAGCTCTCAGTTATAACTATTTTTATACTTAGGAGTTGGTGGTTTCCTAAAACAAAAGCTGTTCTCTTTTAGACGTGCAGGAAAGGCCATCACTGCGTCTGTACAGCATCCTCCCTGAGCCTAGACCACAGTGTCCCTGAGCCCCGGAGCCCAGCAGGCTGGCAGCTTTCCACGAGATTCTGTGGACTGGAATCAGCTCTAGTCCCTGCTTTGCCAATAACTAGCTGTGTGAGCTCAGGCAATTAAAAGCTCTGGCCGTTTCCCCACCTGTAATCACAGAGGAGCAGTTCAAGACGTAAGGGCCCCACTACCCCAAACATATACCATCCCCTGAGCCACAAAAAGCAGACCACCCATTCCCCCTTCACAGTGTGCCGGGCTGGCCCATCATTCGGAGCAGTCAAGTTTAAACACTTTGGCACAAGAGTCCCAAGCTCACGTGCCTATGGGAACCAAGAGAGCAAATGAAGGCGGCCAGATGGGGGTTCCTGCAGCCTGGAGAGGAAAATCAGGGGTGTGGCGTGAGGGCTCGCTCCCGCCTGGAGGCCCCAGGTCTCTGGAGGAGCTGCACGTTCTGATGAGCCATGCGGCATCTTCTCACCTGCTCAGGTGGCCGTGACAGATGCCATCGAAGCACTGCTGTCCACACTACCTCCCCCTGCAGGCAGGGCAAGTCCCACTGGACCCCAAGCAGGCCTGTCCTTCCAGGCGGCTTAAGCCTGAAAGTGCGAAGAGCTCCCACCCTGTGCTTGGGAAAGAGGTTGAAATTCATTTCACTGGAACAAGTCCCAGCACAGTCACTAGAGAGACCACTACATTTGTTTTCTTAATCAAAAACTACCCAAGTTCATAAGCACAATGACTTATGGGCACTTTGAAGCCTTTTAGATTTTCTTTCTGTCTCTGGTCTCTTCTTTTTCTATCCCTGATCCTACATTGCTGCCAGAATGAAACTCTTCTGGCTCCACTGTTAAACACTCTCCTTGAGAATTAAAGGGGGGTTTCCCCCTTGGGAATGGTGGAAGTATCCACCCTACCTCACCCGGCACACGCCCTTCCACCACCACCGTGTACACCTGACATCTGACCAGTCATGTTCAACCTTAACACCAGATGCCTGCACTCATTCTGGGTCAAAGACCATGTTTATTCCTTCTATTTGATTAGATTCCACAGGTTTGAGGCTTAGTAGTGTGTTGTGTATGATGGACCAGAGGTAAAGATCATGCAGAGAAAAAACCCCTCATTCTCCGTTTTCCTCAATCTAGTTAAGAATATATCATAATTAATAAAGCACAGTTTTTTAGAAAAAGCTCTCACATTTTGGCTCTCAAATACTTAACAAAAGTATACAGTTCTTCAAATACATACAAATAGCCTTTGGGAAACCTGTACATTAAAACACAGCAAATAGAACTTTTAACAGACTCTGATAATAAGTGTCATTGGTGAACATCTTCACAGATTAGAAAAAGTCACGTTAGTAGCCAGCGAGTCCCAATCTTAAATATTTCCACAGACTGTAACGACACAGGGCACTTGAGAAACAAAAGCAACAAAATTCTCTTCAATCCTGAAGCATCCCCTAACAGATGAGTATAAAAGAATGGAACATATGCACCTAAAAGTGCCTTCCCACTTTAAAATGATTCATTTCCACTAAAGCTACTACCCGGTTTACGGTAAACGTGTCACATCGTTGCCTATTTTTAAGTGCTCCCCAATCAGCTGATATCACTGCAGGCTGCAGTAAAATGTTTTTATTGTCCAGCAGAACACAACCATTTCTATACTTATCTTTTCTTTCTCATTACCTAGAAGCAGAAATCAAAAGATTCCACATTTTCAGGAAGTCCATTATATTTTTTAAAATAAATTTATTTATTTATTTTTGGTTGCATTGGGTCTTCGTTTCTGCGCGCGGGCTTTCTCTAGTTGCAGCAAGCGGGGGTTACACTTCGTTGCAGTGCGCAGGCTTCTCATTGCAGTGCCTTCTCTTTGTTGTGGAGCACAGGCTCTAGGCACGCAGGCTTCAGTAGTTGTAGCACACGGGCTTAGTTGCTCCATGGCATGTGGGATCTTCTCAGACCAGGGCTTGAACCCGTGTCCCTTGCATTGGCAGGTGGATTCTTAACCACTGCGCCACCAGGGAAGCCCCCATTAATGTTTAAAATAGTTTGTCAGGCTTCCCTGGTGGCGCAGTGGTTGAGGGTCCGCCTGCCAATGCAGGGGACACGGGTTCGTGCCCCGGTCCGGGAAGATCCCACATGCCACGGAGCGGCTGGGCCCGTGAGCCATGGCCGCTGAGCCTGCGCGTCCAGAGCCTGTGCTCCGCAACGGGAGAGGCCACAACAGTGAGAGGCCCACGTACCGCAAAAAAAAAAAAAAAAAAAAAAAAAATAGTTTGTCATATGTAGTGCAATATTCTGAATCCTCACATTTGGCAAAATTATCAAATTATCCTCATATGTAAAACCCTTCAAATGCTAAAAGCAGCCTACTCTTTTAAAAGAGATAATGCTATGAATAAAAAGCTCTCGTGAGAATTTAAAATATTCTATGTGTGAAATGGAAGCTAAACATCTTCAAACGGTGTGACTTGATTTATTAAAGAAGGCCTGCTACTATAAACCAATCTGACCAGTGTGCGCACACAAAAGCCCCACTTAATTAAAGATACACTAAGGAAGTTACACACAACAAATTAACTCATTATGCAAAGAACAACCTTCTAGAAGAGCCAGAAAGTAATCTGACGGCAGCCCAACAGCTCACTGTGCTTCACTCTGGCTTTTGTGCACTCATCTGTAATCTATCCCCAGGGAGAGATTCAATTTAAAAGGATGGGAAAAGAACGGAGGATCCTTCTGATAAAAACCACATCCAACATCCCCCTTGCCTCGCTTATGCAAAATCAGGAGCTTTTCAATGTGCGTTGGAGAATTTTAATAGGTCTTATAGTCTAAATCAGAACTAAAGAGCAATTCATAAAGAATTTTATTGTTTCTTAAAATACTGAAAAAAATAATTTCTCAGGGCTATATCCTGACCCAAGATAAGCATTATCCCTCCTGCAGCATCTTATAACACATAACACACATGGTTCATCTTATGAAATGTGAGATACTTCTGACACTCGTTATCAGTTCTAATGTTTTAGCTCATCTTTTAGAAATTATGCCCTTCTGGACAAATAAATGTACAGATGTGGGAATGTCGGGCTGTTGAAAGTGAGATTCTGAGCCTGGAAAACACATTAAACTACATCAAGAGACAATGAAAATTTAACATTACCAAGGTTTCCAAAAAACATAGTAAATATTTCAAAACTTTCAACTCGATAATAAATCAATGACTGGTTGAAATCAAACTTTCACAGAAGTGCCTCCTTTGCCCTGTATTCACCCTAATGTGAGCTGAACAATACATTAGTGTTATGAGTACTGAGGTAAAAATTCTGGTGGCAGTTGTGATTTGTCATGATTTTAAAACTATCACCATCCAGTACGAGCAAAATGCTTTTTAAAAAATTCATTGTTTAGGGATTAGTGAAATTCAGTTAGGTCAATATTCCTAGAAAATAAAATTTATGTTGCCAAGTGGTTGTATTTATCTGACAGAGTCCCTTGTTAGTCTAAGTTCTATAAGAGAAGGTGATGATGATTTCTGTCCTGACTATCCCAGGATGTTTTATTCTACCTGCCACACTCCAGCTACAGAATTCTAAGTTAAAATAGAAGAGGCTCAAGGCATCAAATTTTAGTATTTATTTTAGTAGGAAATGCATAGTGAATAAATTATTTCACAACAAAACAGTCTGAGTCATCCACCTATGAAATTATCATCCTTAGAATACATACATTCGGCCATCTGTACCCACAGGCTCTGCATCCAAGGATTCAAGCAACTATGCGGGTCAAAAATAGGAAAAAAAAATTTCCAGAAAGTTCCAAAAAGCAAAACTTGAATTCGCCACGTGTCAGCATATTTGCATATCATTTACATTGTATTGGTAATCTAATAAGTAATCTAGAGATAATTTAAAGTATACAGGGGGGTGTGCTTAGGTTATATGCAAATACCATATCATTTTATACGAGACTTGAGCATCCACGGATCTTGGTGTCCGAAGGGGTCTTGGAACCAAGCCCCCACAGATACCGAGGGACAACTGTATAATATTACATAGAAGTCCTACTGCTGAAAAATGAAATTTCAGTAAGACGAATCATATTTCCATCATTTTTTGAGTTGCCCGAAGAATGTGAGCAAATTTGCAATTTGAGGAAGGAACCAATGAAGCAATCTTCCTTCTATAGACTACAATTGCCTCCCGTTTCATGATTACAGCTTTGCTGTCAATCATACAGGGAAGGGACGCCCAGATCCCCTCCCACATAAAATACACCAAGAAAGTCATTGTGAACACAGCAGCCTGCATCAGCTCCCACACCTTAGCCGGGAAAGAGATGCTGTTTTGTTCTCAATCCAACTTGTCTTTCCTTTTCTGGCTAAAATAAGAAGGAAATAGGGTTTCAAATGCACATGAAACATTCACCCAGATTCAACCACAGGCTGAGTCATAAAACAAGTCTCAATAAATTTCAAAGCATTGAAACAATACAGCGTATATTCCCTAGCCACAGAATTAAATTATAAATCAATAATAAAGATATTTGGAAAATCTCCAAGTGTTTGGATATTTGAAAGTTAAGGGACATACTTCTAAATAACCCAAGGCTAAAAAAACTCACAGGGAAATGAGAAAGATTTTGAACTGAATGATAATAAAAACTCAACATATCACAACCTGTGGATTGCAGCTAAATCTTGATGGGAAATTTATAGCTCTATGTGCTTATATTTAAAAAGAAAAAATGGTCTAAAAACAATTATCTAAGTTTCTACCTTAAGAAGCTTGAAAAAAAGACAAGCAAATTAAACCAAAGTAAGTAGAAAGGAAATAATAAAGCTAAATGAGAAATCAATGAAATGGAAAATGGACAAATACAGAATATCAACCAAATCGAAGGCTGGGTCCTTGAAAAGTAATAAAAGTGATAAATCCCTAGCTATACTAATCAAAGAGAAATCGCAAATTATAATAACAGGAATGCAAAAGGGACATCACTACAAATCATACAGATATTAAAAGGATAATAATAGAATATTATGAGCAACTTTATGCCGAAAAATTTGACAACTTAGATGAAATGACCAATTCCTTGAAAGACACAAATTACCAAAACTGATACCAAAAGACACAGAAAATTTGAATAACCCTGTTTTTAAATATAGATTCACAATTTAAAACTTTCCCACAAAGAAAACTCCAAGCTCAGATGGCTTCACTGTTGAATTCTCTTATAAACATTTAAGGAAGAATTAATGTTAATTTTATATAAACTCTTTCGAGAACTACGAGGGAACACTTCTCAACTCATGTTGAAAGGCCAGCATAAAACTGATACCAAAATCAGACAAAGACATTAAAATATATATGTTACTTCCCTCATGAACACAGGCACAAAAATCCTTAACAGAATATTAGCAAAGTAAACCCAGCAATATATAAAAGCAGTCAGGATATAAAGGCATTTTGTCCACAACCACAACTCTTAAGAGCCACTCCTTCCCCAAAATCCAAACCTTTTTTTGTTTTCTAAAGGATAACTATGTCTGGAAATTAATGAGTTTGCAGACTGAAAACTTTTCGCCTACATTATATTGTACAATACAGCTACAAATTTGCAGAATGCAGCAGTATTATTTTTTAATAATCCGAAATCAAGAGTAGAGAAATTAAATTTAGAAAACAAAGATGAAGTCAAGGGCGATATTCAAAATGCCTTCCATGAAGTCTCCAGACTGGCTGTGAGGATTCTAGCAGCCTGGGCAAGAGAGGGCCCCTCTCGCTGAGTACATACATGTAAGAAGAGAACCACAACTGTGTATATCACCAGGAAGAAATTTCCCCTGTGATTCTCAAGAAGAATGCTGTGTGAGACATAGTAAACCCATGTCCTCAAAACCATTCTTTAATAAATCCAGCATTGAGTTTCATAGGTATGCTTATTTTATCGTCTCCCAATTAAAAGGAAATGACCTCATGCCAAAAGCAATGGGGGGGGGGCAGGAGCCCATAATGTGACCTGGTTACACAGCTCTATCACTGTAAGTTACTCAACTCCGATACCCAAACTTAGGAATTTTATAGCTACAAGTTTCCATAGGCAGGGTCTCTGTACTGTAAAGATATTTGTATCCCCATGAATGCATACATGATTAAGTCATCATTATAAACATCTGTAAAATATGCTTTGAGCTATTTCTTTAAACTATTTTCTCTGTGCCTATCATTTTTTTCTGATTCAGAAAAAATGTTAAAGTACAAAATTATGACTGATCACCTTCTTTTAAGAACGCTTCGGGGACTTCCCTGGTGGCACAGTGGTTAAGACTCCATGCACTCCAAATGTAGGGGGCCCAGGTTTGATCCCTGGCCAGGGAACTAGATCCAACATGCATGCTGCAACTAAGAGTTCGCATGCCACAACTAAGGAACCGGCAAGCCGCAACTAAGGAGCCCACCTGCCACAACTAAGACCCGGTGCAACCAAATAAATAAACATTTTTTAAAAGAAAAAGAACGTTTCTATAGAGGAGGTCTGAGTTTGAGGCTGTATGCAAAGAAAATGTATTCTAGCATGGGATCCTCCGTTCCCCTATAAATTTCACTCAACTCTTACTTGGAGAGCTGTTCTTTTACATGTGTCTTTTACATGAGTCCTTTACACTCACTGCTGACGCTGACAGTTATAACAGTTCCTGCTATAGTGCTGACCAGAGTGAGGGCTAATCAGATGTCACATTACCTGAACTATTGTACCAAGTCTGTTTAGAAACAACACAAGAGACCTATATGTCCTATAAACTAATGTTCTTCCTAAAACAGCACTTTTTAGGCCATAAAAGAATATAAAACACTTTTTGTTTTCCATTAAAACCACTGAGATTTAGACGAATGCGAAGAATTTGAAGGTCGTGAATAACAACTGAGAACGTTAAGGCTCAAAATTAAATGTTAACTGGAAAGCAATATCTAAAAACTTCCAACTCCCAACTACTATGCCAATATTTCTTTAGCATGCCACACCTTTTGCCAAAATCTTTTTTTTTTTAAACTTAAACCACAGGGAAAGTAAATACTGTAATGAATTTGCAAATATTTACAAGAGGGGAACAAAGAAGTAAGCCAACTAAATTAAAGGAGACAGACATAAAGGGAAATAAGCCCAAGGCTCAGGGTTCCCAGCTTCTCAGAATTGACAGCGTAAGAATAAAAGGAAGAGAAAGAATTTTGCAAGACGAAATCTTGAAACGAATAGCTTTTTGCAAGATTAATCACAGCTATTAATCCCTCCTTGAAAGACAGACAGCAGGGAAGCGTCCCTGTCTCTAATCTAAAAGACCTCCACAAAAGAGCTATTATAGAGGCAATACCACCACAGGGACGTGCAAGCTTATGAAAACGCTAAACTATGTAAGAGTCGCCGATAACGTTAACATGCAGTTCTCACTTTTCTTCCTGTGGAGGAAGGTCTGAGATGTACTGCACAGCCCTCTTCTCCCCTGCCCCCAGCACAAAGGGCTTCCAAGTCTCTTCTGGAGTATCTCGGTTTTATCTTTAAAATGCATATAAAATGTGTATCTTACTCCACAATATCTGTATTTGTCTTAATAAAACAAACCTGCACCTCTGGACAAAGGGATGACCATCCCTGACACCCCCGTACCCCCCAGCAGTGAGGGTCAGCACCTGAGAACCCTTGCCTTTCAGCACCAGGCAGACGCGGAGCCTCACGGAGGAGTCCCTGCATAAAGACCCTGGTCTCCTGCCTCTTGCCCTACTGCCCACCTACTCTTTGGATCTCCCTCTCTCCTGCCCTCTGGAGGATATGAGGTGACACTGCAACAAAGGAGCCGGCCAGGATCAGACAAAGAAACGTGAGGTTTCTCAAGAAAAACACAGGTGCTGGGCAATAAATCTCTGTCAACTGCAAACCTAAGAGCCTCACTAGTACAATGAAACATATGCTTCCCTCTTACTTAGACTTTATACCAAAGTTCAAAGGTAACACCATTAATCATGCGTGAAACCATGACTAACCAAGTCATCACTTAACCACTCGTTTCCTGACTGCGTATGAAAGCTGAACTTTACAGCATCACTGCCAGAAACTACTAGTATTGAAAAATCCCATTACAATCACTCTTCAAAGGGTTCTTTCTCTTGAAGACAAAAATTAAGGAGAGAAAAAAACCCATTTTCTTTACTACTAGCTGTCTAAGATTTTAGTGCAAACATATTTCCATGCTGTCACTAATAAGAAAAAGTATCCAGTCTAAAAAAAAAAAACAAAAAACACAACTAATGACAAGCATGATCAGAGTTTTTATCAGGTATCTATTCTAATAAGCAGATTCAAACTTAATATGAACCATATTTCTCAAAATCCCTAATATCAAGCTAACTACAATCCACAAGAAAGGAATAAATTACGCTTCTGTAAATGTGAAATCAAAGCTCTCTTCCACTTATTCCCCACTGACAAAATGAACCCCATAAATAGCAAAACCGTCACTTATTCAGAAAAAAGTGTAAACCGTATGTAAGCAAACCATGTGATTTAAAAAGTCATAAAGAATGATCTGCAAAATAAAATATTTCCTAATCTAATAATTTATGACTTAGAAAGTTACAACTTATTTCTCAGGCTCCAAAAATAATTTCTCTTAAAAACTTTTATCACAATGCAAGGTATCAGTGTTATCCAATCCAAAAAAGTAAACACAGGATATTATATCAAATAAGTACCTTACAAAAGCCCTAGGACAACAAGCTTCCGTACTTAAAGATCAGACAAATTCCCACCATCGAAGAATTGCTCTTTCTGTACATAAGAAATATGTGGGCACTTTCAAAACAAAACAGACACGAAACAAAACTTTTAGATACTGTGTTAAAACAACTGGCTCTCCACTTGGCAGGCAGGGTGATGCAGAGAAGAACTTAGACTGTTACCTTACCAAACACAAAATCAATTTCAGATTAATTCAAGATTAGATTCTAAAAATTTTGTTTCATTATTTTTAAAGTATTAGATTTACAAACATAGAATAGTTTTGCAATTTGGGATGAGTAGGGCTTTCTTAAGCAAGACTCTAGACATAAAACTCAAAAGGCAGAAAGTTAAAATTCCTGTATAGTATGCCCCATTTTTAAAAATAAAGTTAAACGACAGAGAAAAGACAGAAAATATATTTTCAGTGTGTATCACAAAGTTACTATTATAAAGGGCTCATAAAACAAAAAACAACCCAAAGGAAAAATGGATAAATAAATAGGAAGTTCTGAGCAAAAGATAAAAATATGTAAGAAGACACTAAGGGGATCTCTCACACCAAAGGGGAAAGGTAGGGGAGAGGAATAAATTAGGAGGTTGGGATTAACATATATACACTACCATTGATAGACAGTATCTATAAAATTATAAAATAGATAATCAACATGGACCTACTGTATAGCACAGGGCACTCTACTCAGTGCTCTGTAATAACCTATATAGGACAAGAATCTGAAAAAGAATAGATATATGTATCTGTATAACTAAGTCACTATGTTGTACACCTGAAACTAACGCAACATTGTAAATCAAGTATACTCCAATATAAAATAAAAAACTTTAAAAAAAGAAAAGAAAATACTTAGACCCACCACTACTAAAGTAATGATCATACACCAACTTCTGACTACTAAACTGACCACAAAAATAATAATAAATAGATAACTTAATATTCACAAGAGGCCAGGAGCATCAATTATCTTTTTTAGTGCAATGTGTCAATATCTAATAAAACATAAGATGTGCCTACCTTTGCTCCAAGCAACTCATTTATATTCTATAGGAAAAACTCCCATACAAAGAATACATCTGTTGGGCTTCCCTGGTGGCGCAGTGGTTGAGAGTCCGCCTGCCGATGCAGGGGACACTGGTTCGTGCCCCGGTCTGGGAAGATGCCACATGCCGCGGAGCGGCTGGGTCCGTGAGCCATAGCCGCTGAGCCTGCGCTCCACAACGGGAGAGGCCACAACAGTGAGAGGCCCGCATACCGCAAAAAAAAAAAAAAAAAATACATCTGTAAAGATGCTCTACCAGTAGTTATTTATAACAGAATATTGGAAAAAATATGAATCATCATTAGAGGAATGGTTATCTAAGTGAGGCTACCTCCATACCATGAGATATTATGGGTTATGTGGTGACGCTCACAACACTTCTCACTAGATGGGACCTGCAAATCCAGACTCAGTCTGGCATGGAACCCTCGTGTAACTAACCACAATATAAATTCTCTGCCTATCTCCCACTCTTCCACCTCCTCAAATGATCTGTTCCAACTGAAAAGTACTTGCCAGCCCCCAAACTTGGCTTATACTTCAAGAATTCCATCTCCCTGACTTCATCAGCATTGCCTGTCAAAACGCAACTAACCTTATCACACAGGCTTCAAAGATTTGGCCTAAGAAAACAAAGTCCAGGGACTTCCCTGGCAGTCCAGTGGTTAAGATGCCGTGCTTCCAGTGCAGGGGGTGTGGGTTCGAACCCCGTTCAGTGAACTAAATCCCACATGCCACACAGCCAAAAAATAAAAAAAGAAAGAAAGAAAGAAAACAAAGTTCATGTATGCAATCATTATTCAGGAAGATTCTCATGACATCCTTTATAATACAGAAAATTGAAACAATTAATCCACCTTATTTTTTTATTCATTTCAAAGTAAGTGGCAAATGTCAGTACACTTTGCCTGTAAGCATCTGAGCAAGGCAATATATGTAGTATAATCCCAATTTTTTTTGCCCATTCCCAGATTTTTTTTTTAACATCTTTATTGGAGTATAATTTCTTTACAAAGCTGTGTTAGTTTCGCCTTTATAACAGAGTGAATCAGCTATATATATGCATATATTCCCATATCTCCTTCCCTCTGGCATCTGCCTCCCACCCTCCTTATCCCACCCCTCTAGGTGGTCACAAAATACCTAGCTGATCTCCCTGTGCTATGCGACTGCTTCCCACTAGCTATCTGTTTTACATTTGGCAGTATATATATGTCCATTCCACTCTCTCACTTCCTCCCAGCTTACTCTTCCCCCTCCCCATATCCTCAAGTCCATTCTCTGTGCCTGTGTCTTTATTCCTATCCTGCCCCTAGGCTGTTCAGAACCTTTCTTGCTTTTTACGTTCCTATATATGTGTTAGCATACGGTATTTGTTTTTCTCTTTCTGACTTACTTCACTCTGTATGACAGACTCTAGGTCCATCCACCTCACTACAAATAATTCAATTCCATTTCTTTTTATGGCGGAGTAATATTCCATTGTATATATGTGCCACATCTTCTTTATCTATTCATCTGCAGATGGACACTTAGGTTGCTTCCATGTCCTGGCGACTGTAAATAGTGCTGCAATGAACATTGTGGTACATGTCTCTTTTTGAATTATGGTTTTCTCAGGGTATATGCCCAGTAGTGGGATTGCTGGGTCATATGGCAGTTCTATTTTTAGTTTTTTAAGGAACCTCCATACTGTTCTCCATAGTGACTTTATCAATTTACATTCCCACCAACAGTGCAAGAGGGTTCCCTTTTCTCCACATCCTCTCCGGCATTTATTGTTTGTAGATTTTTTGATGATTGCCATTCTGACTGGTGTGAAGTGATACCTCATTGTAGTTTTCATTTGCATTTCTCTAATGATTAGTGATGCTGAGCATCCTTTCATGTGGTTGTTGGCAATCTGTATATCTTCCTTGGAGAAATGTCTATTTAGGTCTTCTGCCCATTTTTGGATTGGGTTGTTTGGTTTTTTGATATTGAGCTGCATGAGTTGTTTGTATGTTTTGGAGATTAATCCTTTGTCAGTTGCTTCATTTGCAAATATTTTCTCCCATTCTGAGGGTTGTCTTTTCGTCTTGTTTAAGTTTTCCTTTGCTGTGCAAAAGCTTTTAAGTTTCATTAGGTCCCATTTGTTTATTTTTGTTTTTATTTCCATTTCTCTAGGAGGTGGGTCAAAAAGGATCTTGCTGTGATTTATGTCATAGAGTGTTCTGCCTATGATTTCCTCTAAGAGTTTGATAGTTTCTGGTCTTACATTTAGGTCTTTAATCCATTTTGAGTTTATTTTTGTGTATGGTGTTAGGGAGTGTTCTAATTTCATTCTTTTACATGTAGCTGTCCAGTTTTCCCAGCACCACTTATTGAAGAGGCTGTCTTTTCTCCACTGTATATTCTTGACTCCTTTATCAAAATAAGGTGACCATATGTGCATGGGTTTATCTCTGAGCTCTCTATGTTGTTCCATTGATCTATATTTCTGTTTTTGTGCCAGTACCATACTGCCTTGATTACTGTAGCTTTGTAGTATAGTCTGAAGTCAGGGAGCCTGATTCTTCCAGCTCCGTTTTTCTTTCTCAGGATTGCTTTGGCTATTAGGAGTCTTTTGTGTTTCCATACAAATTGTGAAATTTTTTGTTCTAGTTCTGTGAAAAATGCCATTGGTAGTTTGACAGGGATTGCATTGAATCTGTAGATTGCTTTGGGTAGTACAGTCATTTTCACAATGTTGATTCTTCCAATCCAAGAACATGGTATATCTCTCCATCTGTTTGTATAATCTTTAATTTCTTTCACAGTGTCTTATAGCTTTCTACATACAGGTCTTTTGTCTCCTTAGGTAGGTCTATTCCTAGGTATTTTATTCTTTTTGTTGCAGTGGTAAATGGGAGTGTTTCCTTAATTTTTCTTTCAGATTTTTCATCATTAGAGTATAGGAATGCAAGAGATTTCTGTGCGTTAATTTTATACCCTGCTACTTTACCAAATTCATTGATTAGCTCTAGTAGTTTTCTGGTAGCATCTTTAGGATTCTCTATGTATAGTATCATGTCATCTGCAAACAGTGACAGCTTTACTTCTTCCTTTCTGATTTGGATTCCTTTTATTTCTTTTTCATCTCTGATTGCTGGGGCTAATACTTCCAAAACTATGTTGAATAACAGTGGTGAGACTGGGCAACCTTGTCTTATTCTTGATCTTAGTGGAAATGGTTTCAGTTTTCACCACTGAGAATGATGTTGGCTGTGGGTTTGTCATATATGGCCTTTATTATGTTGAGGGAAGTTCCCTCTATGCCTACTTTCTGGAGGGTTTTTATCATAAATCGGTGTTGAATTTTGTCAAAAGCTTTTTCTGCATCTATTGAGATGATCATATGGTTTTTCTCCTTCAATTTGTTAATATGGTGTATCACACTGAATGATTTGAATATATAGAAGAATCCTTGCATTCCTGGAATAAACCCCACTTGATCATGGTATATGATCCTTTTAACGTGCTGTTGGATTCTGTTTGCTAGTATTTTGTTGAGGATTTTTGCATCTATGTTCTTCAGTGATATTGGCCTGTAGTTTTCTTTCTTTGTGACATCTTTGTCTGGTTTTGGTATCAGGGTGATGATGGCCTCATAGAATGAGTTTGGGAGTGTTCCTCCCTCTGCTATATTTTGGAAGAGTTTGAGAAGGATAGGTGTTAGCTCTTCTCTAAATGTTTCATAGAATTTGCCTGTGAAGCCAACTGGTCCTGGGCCTTTGTTTGTTGGAAGATTTTTAATCACAGTCCCACTTTCAGTGCTTGTGATTGGTCTGTTTATATTTTTTATTTCTTCCTGGTTCAGTCTCGGAAGGTTGTGCTTTTCTAAGAATTTGTCCATTTCTTCCAGGTTGTCCATTTTATTAGCATAGAGTTGCTTGTAGTAATCTCTCATGATCCTTTGTATTTCTGCAGTGTCAGTTGTTACTTCTCCTTTTTCATTTCTAATTCTATTGATTTGAGTGTTCTCCCTTTTTTTCTTGATGAGTCTGGCTAATGGTTTATCAATTTTGTTTATTGTCTCAAAGAATCACCTTTTAGTTTTACTGATCTTTGCTACCATTTCCTTCATTTCTTTTCCATTTATTTCTGATCTGATCTTTATGATTTCTTTCCTTCTGCGAACTTTGGGGTTTTTTTGTTCTTCTTTCTCTATTTGTTTTAGGTGTAAGGTTAGGTTGTTTATTTGAGATGTTTCTTGTTTCTTGAGGTAGGACTGTATTGCTGTAAACTTCCCTCTTAGAACTGCTTTTGCTGCATCCCATAGGCTTTGGGCCGTCGTGTCTCCATTGTCATTTGTTTCTAGGTATTTTTTGATTTCCTCTTTGATTTCTTCAGTGATCTCTTGGTTATTTAATAGTGTATTGTTTAACCTCCATGTGTTTGTATTTTTTACAGTTTTTTTTCCTGTAATTGATATCTAGTCTCATAGCGTTGTGGTCGGAAAAGATAGTTGATACAACTTCAATTTTCTTAAATTTACCAAGGCTTGATTTGTGACCCAAGATATGATCTATCCTGGAGAATGTTCCATGAGCACTTGAACAGAAACTGTATTCTGTTGTTTTTGGATGGAATTCCTATAAATATCAATTAAGTCCATCTTGTTTAATGTATCATTTAAAGTTTGTGTTTCCTTATTTATTTTCTTTTTGGATGATCTGTCCATTGGTGAAAGTGGGGTGTTAAAGTCCCCTACTATTATTGTGTTACTGTCAATTTCCCCTTTTATGGCTGTTAGCATTTGCCTTATGTATTGAGGTGCTCCTATGTTGGGTGCATAAATATTTACAATTGTTATATCTTCTTCTTGGATTTATCCCTTGATCATTATGTAGTGTCCTTCTTTGTCTCTTGTAATAGTCTTTAAGTCTATTTTGTCTGATATGAGAATTGCTACTCCAGCTTTCTTTTGATTTCCAGTTGCATGGAATATCTTTTTCCATCCCCTCACTTTCAGTCTGTATGTGTCTCTAGGTTTGAAGTGGGTCTCTTGTAGACAGCATATATACAGGTCTTTTTTGTGTATCCATTCAGCCAGTCTATGTCTTTTGGTTGGAGCATTTAATCCATTTACATTTAAGGTAGTTTTCAATATGTGTGTACCTATTACCATTTTCTCAATTGTTCTGGGTTTGTTAATGTTGGTCTTTTCCTTCTCTTGTGTTTCCTGCCTAGAGAATTTCCTTTAGCATTTGTTGTAAAGCTGGTTTGGTGGTGCTGAACTCTCTTAGCCTTTGTTTGTCTGTAAAGGTTTTAATTTCTCTGTTGAATCTAAATGAGATCCTTGCTGGGTAGAGTAATCTTGGTTTTTCCATTTCATCACTTTAAATGTGTCCTGCCACTCTCTTCTGGCTTGCTGAGTTTCTGCTGAAAGATCAGCTGTTAACCTTGTGGGGATTCCCTTGTATGTTAATTGTTGCTTTTCCCTTGCTATTTTTAATATTTCTTTTTTGTATTTAATTTTTGATAATTTGATTAATATGTATCTTTGTATGTTTCTCCTTCGATTTATCCTGTATGGCATTCTCTGTGCTTCCTGTATTTGATTGACTATTTCCTTTCCCATATTAGGGAAGTTTTCAACTATAATCTCTTCAAATGTTTTCTCAGTCCCTTTTTCTTTTCTCTTTCTCTTCTGGGACCCCTATAATTTGAACGTTGTTGCGTTTAATCTTGTCCCAGAGATCTCTGAGACTGTCCTCCATTATTTTCATTCTTTTTTCTTTATTCTGCTCTGTGGTAGTTACTTCCACTATTTTATCTTCCAGGTCACTTATCCTTTCCTCTGCCTCAGTTATTTTGCTATTGATTCCTTCTAGAGAGCCTTTAATTTCATTTAGTGTGTTGTTCATCATTGTTGGTTCCTCTTTAGTTCTTCTAGGTCCTTGTTCAGTGTTTCTTGTATTTTCTCCATTCTATTTCCAAGATTTTGGATCATCTTTACTATCATTACTCTGAATTCTTTTTCAGGTAGACTGCCTATTTCCTCTTCATTTGTTTGGTCTGGTGGGTTTTTACCTTGCTCCTTTATCTGCTGTGTAATTCTCTGTCTTCTCATTTTGCTTAACTTACTGTGTTTGGGGTCTCCTTTTCATAGGCTGCAGGTTCATAGTTTCCGTTGTCTTTGGTGTCTGCCCCCAGTGGCTAAGGTTGGTTCAGTGGGTTGTGTTGGCTTCCTGTTGGAGGGGACTGGTGCCTGTGTTCTGGTGAATGAGGCTGGATCTTGTCTTTCTGGTGGGCAGGACCGTGTCTAGTGGTGTGTTTTGGGGTGTCTGTGAACATATTGTGATTTTAGGCAGCCTCTCTGCTAATGGGTGGGGTTGTGTTCCTGTCTTGCTAGTTGTTTGGCACAGGGCATCCAGCACTGTAGCTTGCTGGTAGTTGAGTGGAGCTGGGTGTTAGCGTTGAGATGGAGATCTCTGGGAGAGCTTTCGCCATTTGATATTACGTGGAGCTGGGAGGTCTCTCATGGACCAGTGTCCTGAACTTGGCTCTCCCACCTCAGAGGCTCAGGCCTGTTGCCTGGCTGGAGCACCTAGACCCTGTCAGCCACACAGCTCAGTAGAAAAGGGAGAAGAAAGGAAGGAAGGGAGGGAGGGAGTGTGGGAGGGAGGGAGGGAGGGAGGAAGGGAGGAAGGAAGGAAGGAAGGAAGGAAGGAAATAAAATAAAATAAAATGAAACAAAATAAATTATTAGAATAAAAAATGTATTATTAAAAACAAAAAAATTAAAAAGTAATTTAAAAACAGAAAGAAGAGAGCAACCAAACCAAAAAACAAATCCACCAATGGTAATAAGCATTAAAAACTATACTTAAAAAGAAAAAAAAAACAGACAGACAGAACCCTAGGACAAATGGTAAAAGCCAAACTATTAGAACAGCCAAAATCCAGAACAGTGACAACACCAAATGCTGGCAAGAATGTGGAGCAACAGGAACTTTCATTCAGTGCTTGGCGTGTCCCGGGGTTTACTGTCATTTTTAGGAAGTACGCACAGATAGGTAGAGAACTTGGGGCCGGTCATGGTGGGCTGCGCTAACCACTTGGGCCAGGGAAGGGGTTCTCCAAGGAAGGGACAGAGGTTCCTCAGCGCTCCCTGCTGCCCTCAAGCTGCCCACAGGCAGTGTGCGAGCCCTCTGGGGCGACCTCAGGCTGGCATGGCTGCTCATTGCTCGGCTGGTCAGAGCCTGCACCTGGCTCGTAATCCCAATTTTTTAAACAAAGTATTTTATATACAGTGCACACCCCATTTGTGTAATAAACACTTTTCTTGGAATGATAAAATTATAGATTTTTTCCTTCATGTGTGTTTTTCCCCAAATATTTTGCACAAGCTATTAAAATGTATAATTCTGAAATGGAGAAAGTCCTAAAAAATAAGTAATCCAAGAGTTGCTTTCATCTTCTTTTCCTTTCTTCTCTTAAAAAAATACATTTTGCAAAGGAAAAGCAATGTTAGCAACTGAATATACACATTCATTTTTCTTGACCCAATGAAAGGTTTCCCTTTCTTTTGCCTAAAATTGAAAACAGAACAAGATAAAATAGCCAGTGCTGATGATATGATCTAATTCTTACAGCAAATTCTTCAACATCATTAAACCCTTGAACAAAAATTCATTGTTCAGTTAGACACTTGGTATTTCACTTACTTATTCTAGCTTTCCCTTGACTACCTGTAGGATGAGAGCTGCATAATGTCGTACATCTCTCCAGGCCCTCACACCACAACTGCACACTTTATTGCAAAAAACACCTGAGGCCAGTGTTTTCAAACTGTAAAATGTATATTTTTTCACATGAAAACCCTGCATCGCACACACAAACTCAGAAACTCTATTGACAGCAATCCCACTCCTGGGCATATATCTGGAGAAAACTCTAATTCGAAAAAAATACATGCACCCCAATGTTCGTAGTAGCACTATTTACAACAGCCAGGACATGGAAGCAGCCTAAATGTCCATCAATAGAGGAAAAGAAGATGTGGTATATATACACAATGGAATATTACTCAGCCATTAAAAGAAGGAAATAACGCCATTTGCAGCAACATGGATGGACCCAGAGATTATCATACTTAGCGAAGTAAGTCAGACAGAGAAAGACAAACACCATATGATATCACTTATATGTGGCACCTAAACTATGACACAAATGAACTTATCTACAAAACAGAAATAGACTCACAGACATAGAAAACAAACTTACGGTTACCAAAGGGGAAAGGGGGTGGGAGAGCGATAAATTAGGAGTTTGGGATTAGTAGATACAAACTACTATATATAAAATAGATAAACAACAGATGAATAACTGAATCACTTTGCTGTACACCAGAAACTAACACAATATTGTAAATCAACTATAATTAATTAAAATTAATTTTTTAATTTAAAAAAACTCTATTGAACAGTCTTACTCTATGTGCATTCAAGTATTTTCAACTCTCTTTTTTAATGCTGTTTTTATCCACTAATGAAACACATTCCATTTACTTTGAAACACTGTTCTCCCACTGTTGTATTATGAAATTATACAGACACACAGAAAGTTGAAAGAATTAGACTGTGAACTCCCATATATCCACTGCTTAGATTCTACAAGTAATGGTTTGCACGTCTGCTTTATCACAAATCTATCCATCTATCCATCCGTCTATCCACCCATTTTCCATCTCATTTTGTGATGCATTTCAAAGTAAGTTGCAGACATCAGTAACCTTTCCCCAATCACTTCCTGCATATCATTAATTAGAGATCAATATTTGAAACACTTTTTTATCCAGGCATGTTTTCTTCCTTCAGCAAGACGTAATAAGAATTAAAATTTTACACAGAAAGAAAAGGCCTTTGGTCCCATAACAGAGCCCCCTTTCCTGGGAGGATGCCCTGGCCTCCCCTGCAGCCACACAGAGCTGCCAGCAAACAGTCAGTCCTCTGGACCTAAGCAAGACCTGGCAGATCAAAGAAGCTGGATGGACCACACGTTGCTCGTGGCTCGCTTCCATGATACGTGCATTTCTGATACTGTAATTATCTGTACATTTATATTCTCAAATATTTTACTGCCTTCTAAAACGGGGAAACCATTCTCCATGGCATTTAATAAGTATAAAGCATTGTTTTAATTCAAATATGTGGGGTGAGGCCTAAAACTGAGGCTCCATATTATGTGCTGCCTTGACATCTGGAAAACCAGGAGGGTCTCCAATGGCCTAGCTCAAGTCCCCTCCCCACCCTGATCCCATGGAAAAGACCCCCACCCACCCACCCTCCACGCAGGGACCAGGCCCAGTTCCTGCTCATCCCTGAGGTGCCGCCTCTACTTCCCCACCAGCGCACGAAATTATTCAAACGAGCCAGTTACATCCTGCTGGGGGAACCAGGGGGTCACCCCTCCCCCGATCCTACAAAGCCTTCCTCCTGTGGCCCCTGCTTGTTCACTCTGTTCCCAAGTGGACCCTCCCCCCGATCGGCATGAGGGGTTCTCCTCCCCCGGGCTGTGGGTATATGTAAGCTACAGTTCACGTAATGGCCTGCCGACCCGGGCATCTGTCCAGTGTCAGGTGTCATGGGTTTGGTCATCCCCGTATCCCTAGGGCAGGAATCCCTCCCTCCTCAGTGGAAGGAACAGGAGACAATCAAACCAAAGATTTGTTTCTAATTAGTGCATGCAGGATGACCAAAGAAAGAAAAACGTATGACCATTATAATTGCAACAAAATAGCAAATTTTTAACACTTAGGACATAGAAAATTAAGAGGGGGTAATGATAAGTGAATACTGAATTCTGGCCTTTACAAAAACAAAACAAAACAAAACAAAATACTGCTGGCATCTGAAACTCAACACAGCCAAGCGCAGCTCCCTGAAACCCCTCCAAAACTGCTCCTCTGTGGATCTCCCCAGTCAGCGGCCACACCACCAGCTGTGAGGCAGCTACCTGAGGCTGGGGCCTGTGTTTCCTCTCTACCAGCAGAGCCCCAACACCTAGAGTGGGGCTTAGCAAAGAGTACGTGCGTTATAAATGTTTGTGAAAGAAATGAACGAATAGAAAAATGGTTTCCTTGGAAAGATTTAAGTCCACCTTTAGGCGCCCCATCCATTTATAATTTGTGTTTGGTTAAACTCAATTTAGAGTTGATCTTCTCATTAACAGCCTGTGTTATAAAAGAAATGGGATAGAAATAGATTGCTTAAATAATTACTTCTGCACTATTGTCTGTGTTCATTAAAAAGTGACAGATACAGAGAGGAAAGTTTAAGAATGATGTTGAAATGTTGGAAGTAGGTTACTGAAGACATTCCAGAACGTTGGACGCACCCAGCCTCATGTCTCCAACCCCTCTGACAGCTGAGACTCTCCACAATCTCAGATGAGAACAGCAGGACCCAGATCCAGTCCCAGGAACACGAATGGACAGAGGGAGAAGCAGGGCTGCGTGGTGCTTATCTGGTCCCAAGAACTAGTTCTGCGCTGGGTATTTAGGTGGTTGAGCTAAGAGCTGTGAGGTCAAAGGTATCTCACTCATACAATTTGCCGTTCACTTTTTAACAGGAGCCGAAGTTTATTCTGTGATTATGTGGTCAGGCAAGGAGGATTTCCTATTTCTGCGGTCACAACAGTCGAAAGCAGAAAGCCCTTCTAGGTACTTGGCTACATTTGCCTTCAAGGACAGGGGAAGTCAGGCCCTTAACCTTGGCACCCCAGGGACAGAAAAGATGTCTGCCACAAACATCACTGAGTGGCACTTACCCCGAGGACAGAGAGGTGAAAGTCAGGTCCCCTTCCTCAACAAGCTTATATCTGGAGAGGCAAAACTACAGCAGGGCAGCCTGATGCACATTTAAGAAAACAGGAACACAGGCACGCAGGGTGCCACGCCCAGAAGCCTGGGACAGGCGCCATCTAGGCACCTGGGGCACAGGACGCACCTGAGCTAAGAGCCAGGAAGGAGGAAGGCTAGTCCAGGTGTGGGTGTCTTGTTGAAGAAGCAGAGACTCTGAACTTTTCCTAAAGGCTATGGGTCTTACTATATGCAATGTCCTAAACTATTTTCATTTTAAGTCTTCTTTTTTTCATGCCAGCTTTAACCCACTAAGAAACAACCTCCCCTCCCTCCTCCCACACTGGACTAACTATCCTACATGATGTACGCATCTATAATTTTATGGAAAATACCTTTATTAGACAGCTAGACAAGTACCGCTGGTCCTGGAAAAGCTGGTACTAGATACATCTGTCATACAAGTAGAATCCCAGTTTTTTTTTTAATTAATGTGTAGTTGATTTACAATTTCATGTTAGTTTCAGGTGTACAGCACAGTGATTCAGTTATATATATACATATATATATACACACACATATATATATTCTCTCACAGATTCTTTTCTCTTATAGGTTATTATAAAATATTGATAGAGTCTCACTTTTAATCAGCCCCATGGAACATCAAAACTACTGTGTATTCAAACCTCATTAAAATGGAGGGAAGCCTATTGCCACTTCATACAAAGTATTGCTGATTTTACTTGTAAATAAGTGTTTAAAGAACACACTACTACTACAGAACATAAAACCAGAGAAGTACAAATGTGGTCTTCAGTGAGAGGCTATAAATGATACATCTGAATGAAATACCTACCAAAGGAAGTGAGGAAAGAGGAAGGTCAGGAGAAGGTAACTCACCCTCCCCACTTAAACAAAATTGCTGCACACTGAAATGTAAGTTTTTATTATTTTACAGTTGATAACTAACTATAATGGAACAGAAAGAGGACATTTATGGAAAAACTGGAGAAAACCAAACAAAATCTGGAGTTCGGTTAAGTAACACAAGGCAAGCAGTGGAAGAAGCAGGGGCACAGACAACCACTAGGGTTCACCTCCCACAGGCCCACAAGAGGCAAAGGGGAGGAAGGAGGACGTCAGAGGGCTTTTGCTAAAGAGAGAAAACACAAAGATGGCAGCTGGTGACAGCCAGGCCCCCCACCTACCCCCAGAGGAGGAGGGAAGGAAATAAGAAACCGGTGCAAGAGGGAATGGAGGCGGGGCCCCTTCCCAGATGACTACCAGGGCTGGGGGTCAGACGCATGTCCTTGGAAAAAGCTCCAAGCTGGGCAGCAGGAGATGACTCTAAGAGCTCCCTAGATGCCGAGACAATAGTTGATTCAAGCAGACACAGATGCTCGGAATGCAAAATGTTAAATATATATATATACACCTATCAGTGGATCTGGTCTCCCCGTAAACAAGTGTTCCGTTAGGATTTGGCCTCTTTTATGACCCAAGTGTCTCAAAGACACCGGCCTTTTGAATCGGTGGCAGTGGCACTAGATAACTTCCTCTGTCGATCACCTTTGCAGTTACAACAAAACGGAGGTTTATTCTCAGTTCCTGGCAGGACTGTTCAAAGCGTGTTCAGAGCCGACTGCTCTTTTGGCTCCCGCCGCATCTCCTCCCACCCGCCATCTCCCGGGTCTCCTCCGTGTTCACGGCAATCTGTTCGGAAGCTTCGAAATGTCTCCCCCACCAGCCTCTTGTATATTTTATGAACAACAAATTCTGTCCCCTCCCCCTCTCCTCCTGGGGACTCAAAGACGAATCTTGACTCTGGCCCAAGAAAAATTAATGGGCATGTATCTTTTTTTTTAGATCCAGACCTCACAGAATAATAAAATCAATTAATTCAACGGTGATTTTAAACGATTAAAATGTGAAACTTGACTTTATAAGTCTGTTTATGCAGAAACATCACTGTATCAATAATCTGCTGGGCACACAACATTGGAGAGGTCTCAAATCGCTGACTCTTAAGTTCAGCTTTTAATGGAACACACCTAGATATAAATGCATAGAACTTAGTTACACAGAACTTTTTCCCCAAAAATGAGCACTATGGCTTAATGGGACTGCTCTCTTTGCAGATGGACAGACCAATTGGCCAATGTCTACTCAACACCATATCTCCAAACACAATAAAATGCCGAACTTAGAAACAGGTCGTTTCCTATGGAAAAGTCTATTGCTATGCTTTCACAAGTCAAATTTTTATTTTTATTTTAAAAGAAAATCTTTGACTGACCAAAAAAACAGCTCATTCCATTTGTGTCATTTTCCTTGGACACCAAAAATTCTAACAGCTTTGAATGAACATGCCTCCAAATCTATGAAGTGACAGCCCCATGTGCACGGAAGCGCAGCCATCTGCAAGGGACCAGAAACCAAACGGCATATTCAACAGGCAGCACAGAAACTCTGCCCGTGCTGGTCAGTGCAACGTGGTCCTCACTACCCTGGGGTGTGAGGTTCCCGGACAACAGCAGCCCTTATCATGTATGAATCAGCACGCTGTACGTTTCACTGAGAAATCGCTCACCACCTCACGATGAAGCATGAACAAGAAAGAGAAGCTAACAATGGTGATACGCTTGCTTCAGTGCAAAAAATAATGACTGGTTTTTGTTTGTAAACTCACAGGACACTTCTTAAGATTTCAAAACCATTAGACGTATAAAAGTTTACAAAATCATTACAACAGATAACAGTAAGGCAAACTCCTACAAGCAGGTTCAGTGACAAAACCTAGTGGGCAAATAAAACATTTCCTTCTCTTCACCCAGCACAAGAATTGCCTTTTTAGTTTTCAGCATGTTTTTACTTCTGTTGTCTCAACCTCCCCATAACAACATTGAGAGGATGAAAGGGCATGTGACGTCCCCAGAGCAAGGAGATTAACTGGATCCCCTGCCACCCCAGATCTTCCGACTCCCGGTTCTTGGTCTGGTTGCCCTGAACGGCATCAACCCATCGGTGGTCTCCATCTCACATCCTACAGCCCAAGCTCCTCACTTCTTTTCTGTTTTGCTGGCCTTAAAATGTCCTGGCGGGTTAGGAGCAAAACTGTGTCATCAGATCAGAGGCCATTAATTCGCCCTAAGAACACAGAGAAGCTCACAGATGATCTACTGAGCCCACCCCCTACCCCGCCCGCAGCCCAACACCCACTCCCTCGCTGCCTGTGCAGGGCAGGCTTCTCAAGCCAGGGAGTGAAACTGGCAAGAAGAGGGTCAGTCCTTACTTCCGTACTGCTTGCTGTTCGTTAAAAATATGTGTTATGTTTAAAAAACAATTTTTGAAAGAAGAAAGGAAACCATGCAGGCTGGCCTCTCTGTGTCCAGAGTGAAAAATCTACAACCAGCAACAGGGATGGGCACGTTGCAACCCCTCGCACTCCTTCCACAGGCTCTTTGCTGGAAGCAAAGGCTTTGGAGCCACGGGGTCTCGGGTTCCATTTCTCACTACAGCCATGCCAAAGTTCCCGCTTGTATGATGTGAAGGTAACACCTAGTTCAGGAGGTTACCAATTCACGCGGGAAGGCCTAGGAGAGTGCCCTGGACTTAGTAGACATTCAATTAAATTGTATCATCATCTTCTCATTATTCTCCACTATATGCTTCTCCCAACCAGGAAACATCTGCGAACGTCTGGGTTCCAGGGCACATGCACAGAAAGGACCGGAGGCCAGACAGAACCCCACCCAGGCCACGGTGCTTGTCTGCCCCTGCCTTCAAGAGTGAGCAGTTTCCTAAGCAACCAGCGCCACACGTCTGGTCAGTAACTTCAGTCCTCCCGTCAACACGGCTCAGAGTCAATGGCCCAACAGAGCTTTGTCAGCTCGCAGAGAAGGAGGTGGCACAGCCTCAGACCCGCTTCTGAGATAGATCTGATGGACAGACAGCCGAATGTAGGGTAAAGGGACCCTGATAAGACCCCAACTTAATCAGCACACACAGAGGGCCTCCCCTCACACTTGCCTTTCAAAATGGATTGAAACCGACTCTTAAATTTCAGATCCTGAAATCTCCTGCCAGTTAATGCAGCGCGCTGAGCCAAAGGGGAGCGGCCAGGTTCTCCCCTACCTAAAACCCACGGCCTCTGAACACGCAGACATCCTCACCAGCCCTGATGGATTTTTACAGGCAGCACTGACTGGGAATGACTGTCTGAAGATGAAGTGACTTATTCCAGGTAACGTGAAGACTGATCCCGCATTTCAGCTGTCAGAAGTCAAGGCCACGGTTTGAGGGAAGAGGGCTGAGGGCTGGCAAGCCACAGGACTGCCCGGGATGGCTCTGCATCCCCCCACGATGGGGCGAGGTGGGGAGGGCAAGGCACGCCCTCTCACTGCGGCCCTTCCCTGCCTTGTAGAGCAGCGCCGGGCACCTGGCGCTCAGGGCCGCCCACAAGACTGCTCCGAGGAGAAGCATGTCTCTGCTAGTCGAAGAGATCCCCAGACACTCTCTGAGCCTGTGCAAGCAGCAACGAACAGCCAGGCCTGGGCGATCCTGGTGACAGACAGAGCACAGCAACCCCAGGGACCCAGACCGTCACCGCAAGCCCCGCTCCTGCATCTCATTCTGCTCTAAGGACCCCCTCATGGTATCACTCACAAATGATAATAAATAGCACAACAGCTTAACTTTACAGTTAAAGGCAACGAGCCAGGTGGCTCTGTTTCTCCTAACATTACTCACCTTGGGGGAAGATTTGCATTATCTGTGTAAATCTTAACGTATTTACCATGAGAAATCCCAGTTTTAAAAAAAAGTTCCCTGTTAAGAGGAATTCAGTAGCAAGGACATTACATTTACCACCTCAAAAGTAGTAAATCTTTTAAGTTAATCCAATATTTGGCTGTTCATCTTCACCTTCCAGGATTGAAAGACTAAAAGGTTTCTTTTCACTCCTAAGGGGAGAGACTGGCACCTTGACCACAGCCTGCCTTACAGCTTTCTTTTTTTTTTCACTTGAAAAATTGCAAGGGTTTTATTATTTTTTTAACATCTTTATTGGAGTATAATTGCTTTACAGTGGTGTCTAAGTTTCTGCTTTATAACAAATTGAATCAGTTATACATATACATATGTCCCCATACCCCCTCCCTCTTGCGTCTCCCTCCCACCCTCCCTATCCCACCCCTCTAGGTGGTCACAAAGCACCGAGCTGATCTCCCTGTGCTATGCGGCTGCTTCCCACTAGAACACTCTATGACATAAATCACAGCAAGATCCTTTTTGACCCACCTCCTAGAGAAATGGAAATAAAAACAAAAATAAACAAATGGGACCTAATGAAACGTCAAAGCTTTTGCACAGCAAAGGAAACCATAAACAAGACAAAAAGACAACCCTCAGAATGGGAGAAAAAATTTGCAAATGAAGCAACTGACAAAGGATTAATCTCCAAAATTTATAAGCAGCTCATGCAGCTCAATAACAAAAAAACAAACAACCCAATTCAAAAATGGGCAGAAGACCTAAATAGACATTTCTCCAAAGAAGATATACAGACTGCCCACTAGCTATCTGTTTTACGTTTGGTAGTGTATATACGTCCATGCCACTCTCTTTGTCCCAGCTTACCCTTCCCCCTCCCCGTATCCTCAAGTCCATTCTCTAGTAGGTCTGCGTCTTTATTCCCATCTTGCCCCTAGGTTCTTCTGACCGTTTTTTTTTTTTTTAAGATTCCATATATATGTGTTAGCAAACGGTATTTGTTTTTCCCTTTCTGACTTACTTCACTCTGTAGCTTTACCTCAGGTTTTTGCAACTGCTATTGCCCAGCCACCAACTAAGTCAGCATAAACAGGCATCTGTTTACCAGCATATCGCTGGAATCTCTTGTTTAAACCTCCAAATTACCTGGCTTTGATAACCGCTCTTTATGACAAACAACAAAGAATTGTAGTCTTTACAAGGCAATGACTAGAGCAGGGCCAGGACTGAGGTGAGACAAGGGGGACTTGCCTGTGAGACAAAATTTAAGCGGGGGCCAGAATCTCATGAACACTTTAATGCAAGTTTTGAAAAAAAATCAAAATTAATGCCCAAAATCCATGATGAATAAAATGCCAAAATTTTAAATAAAAACAGGATCATTTGAGGAGAGTTTAGAAACTTCCCTCCAAATGTTCACCATAATTGCAGGCCACACTGTTCCCCGCAGGGATCAGAAGCGGGTCAGTGGGCTTCAGGAGATTAGTGCACAGGCAGGAGCTCAGGCCTCAGGTTAGAGACCCAGCCGCTTGGGGCATTTGCTGCTTCAGGTCAACCCTCTGTCGAGGGCAACCTGCCCCCCACCCCACCCCGCAGTCCTTCACTTCCAGGTGGGAGGAGAGTCAGCTGGAGGAAACAGCGGTGAGAAGGACCTGTGCATCCTCCCAGGCACCTTCTCTGTCCTGAAAATCAACAGTGGTAACCAAGACACCAAACTCACCATGGTGCAAATAAGAAAATGAGAGTTAAAGGGGTCAATTCCAGAAATGAATACATACACTCTGGGCCCACCAACTGTTAGTGGAAAGGCTGGGACCAGAACCCAGGAGTCCCAGGCCCACCCAGGGCTGCAATCCAAGGAGATTCGGCAATCGACACGCCTTCTTTCTCTACATCTTTAAAATTGTTAATATGTATTGATAATTGCATGATACTTATTAACTTTTAAATTTTTCTATGCAAAAAGCTCTCCTCATTTGTCCTCTCAGGATTATTACCCTTCAAGAATCAAAATGAGAGCAGTAACAAAAATAATACTCTCTAATACAATAACAGAGCTTCTAACAGAAATACTTTGCCCTGTTCCAGATGGAACAGCCTTGGAAATGCATACGTGCAACTTTTAAAAATTTAACTTTTTTCACACATCTCTAATGCTTTAACCTACTGGTACTCATGTTTAATGACCACTCCATATGACTCTTGTCGTTCAAAAACTAGAGAACTGATGCTTTGCAACTTTTAAAAAGGCAGATTACAGTTTTGTAATATGGCAGCAAAATGCCCAATAGTTTGCAAGTGTCGGGTATTCATCACTAACGGCCGCCAGTGCTCCCTCTGTCCCAGTATGACCATCCGGTGACCAATACATTTTTCTTCAATTGCCAAAGTGTCTCCCTTTTGTTTCCCATTATTAGAAATAACTATAAAATGCATTATTAAGTTTTATTTTTTTTAATCACTTTGGAATTAGCAGATATTCCCATTTTACAAAGATCTGCAAGTTGCAACACAGAAGTCTCCTTAAGTTGCTTTTTATAGCGCAGGCTGAGTGATCATGTGTGGGCCATAATTCCTCTGAGAAGCTCTCATACATGTTACCTTTAGCATACATCATCTCAGGGGAACAGGTAACAGAACCTTGAATTCTCAGACTAGAGAGAAATCCCAGGCTCCCGCTCCACCTCAATGCCAGCAGCCCCCTACAAAGTGTGCTTTGCAGTAAGTGGTCACATCACCTCACAGGCGAGAGACCTGACTGCCCGCATCCCAGCCAGGAGCTCCAGTCAGACATTCCTGGGTTCCAGTCGAGACTCTCACCCACAGGCTCTGAGAGATGGTGCAAACTACTTAACCTCACCACACTTCAATTTCATCTTCTATCAAAATGGGGATAATATCGGGCTTCCCTCGTGGAGCAGTGGTTAAGAATCCGCCTGCCAATGTAGGGGACACAGGTTCAAGCCCTGGTCCGGGAAGATCCCACATGCCGCGGAGCAACTAAGCCCGTGCGCCACAACTACTGAGCCTGCGCTCTGGAGCCCGCGAGCCACAATTACTGAAGCCCACGTGCCTAGAGCCTGTGCTCCGCAACAAGAGAAGCCACCGCCATGGGAAGCCCGCGCCCCGCCACGAAGAGCAGCCCCCGCTCGCCGCAACTAGAGAAAGCCCGCGCACAGTAACGAAGACCCAATGCAGCCAAAAATAAGTAAATAAAATAAATAAATTTTTTTAAATGGGGATAATATCGCCTACATCATAGAATCAGTGTGAGGACTTAATCAAATAACGTATACAAAACCCCTAGACTGTGATACAGCCAACAATAAACACCAGTGTCTGTCCCAGAACACTGGGATCCCACAGGCCACACGGCCAAAAGATTGAATTAAAAAAAAAAAAAAAAAAATCTGTTCTTAAATACTGTTGTCAGAATACTGAAAATGTAATTTATTTTTAAACCACGGAAGTCAAATGTCTCATCCGAAAACAACGTAAAAGCAAACACCGGGAGCTACGACTTTACATAGCGCTAACCTTCTCCGCCACTTGACCAGAAGTGAACGTTATCAGGTCACAAGTCCACTGACGTGTGCTGATATTCTTGCTGAGTTTCAGGCAGCATCCTGGAGACCCGGGCCAATGCCCTCACACTGCATCCCAGACAGATGGTCTCAGCTCTTCCCTGCCCTCTTCCCCGAACCCAAAGCAGTCTTTTCATCGTATGTTCACCCTACTGGGCTCCCTCCTCAAAGGAGTTCGTTTAATCAAAGGGCCCATGACTAACAGTGACTGCAAAGCCACTCCTGAAAGATGCTGAGAAGAGTTCACAATAGTTACAGGAACCGCTCTTACAGCATGGCTCTGCAGACCTTGGGACTGCCTGGCTACCCATCTACTCTAACACCCTGTGCCGTTGCTGGTTCCCTGAGGTGGATGGAAAAGCTCAAACCTCGTGCTCACTGCTCTCTGACCCAGGAGACCTAACAGCAGCCAACCTAGCACAGGATGGAGTGCAGGCACGGGGTCGGGGCAGCACCTGGACCATCCTCTGTCCTGTCTTCACAGCACGGAACACCGAGAAAATGTGGGCGCAGGAGCCGACACCGGCCAGCCCACCAGGGGCTGCCACCCGATCTCGGCCACCAGGAGCCCTCCACGCTGCATCCGCTCCAGGCACCTCCGCAAAGCCCCACGCGACAAACAGGGCCACGCGCTCCGACCCCGTCGGGGATGGTTCACCTGCATCCAACCCTTCCACCTCCGAGCAGCAGCCTCTCCGTCTCCTCCCGCCTTCCCTTCCCTCCGTTTACCCCTTCGCAGACACTTATGGAGCCGCCCCTCTGTCTCAGACGCTTCACGAAAGGACGTCACCTTCAGAGCATCCGTCAGACAGAAACGGTGCCTTGATGCACAGCTGGTTATGAAACGCTGGCCGACTCAGCACAGCACTGGGTGCAGCCCTTCCACTTGGGCTGACCTTACTTTTCTTCCCTACTTTTCTTCCCTTAGATTTTCTCGTTATTTACTCCCCAAAGCCTAGTCCTAGTCTCTTACCTCCACCGTGTACCTTTGCTTTCAATTTACTTTATCTCTCTCCACATTTATAAATTTAACAGTCACGTGTCTTTATGGAAGACCTTGATAGCTTTTATACCAAAAACATCATGTCGTCTGGCAGATAGTTGGCTGGATGCTAATTAACACCACTCTCAATTAACATTACTCTGGAAGTGCTAGCCAGGCAACTAAACAGAGAAGTCAGTACTTGCTATGAATACAGAAAAGGAGGCAAAATTATCATCATTTGCATATGATAAAATTATATACCTGAAAAATCCAAAAGAATAACTTGAATTATTATAAAAAATAATTCATAAATGTTATGAAAATTAAACACAAGAATTGCTCCCCTATATATAAACTACAGCCACTTTAAAAATATAATGAGAAAAAGTTGACAATAGCAATCCAAAGGGTTTACTACCTAGGCAACAATATAATGTATTGGACTTACACGTATTTAGAACTCTAAAAAGTGATCAAAAAAAGACTTAAGTAAAAGGGAAATTATATATATTCTTGAAATTCTGGGGGGTTAGATTTAACTATTGATAAAGATGTCAATCCCCTCCATGAAGGAACTGATAATTACAATGCATTCTCAATTACAATATTAACAGATTTCTATTTGTTTTGTTTCTGTGGAATGGGTCAGCTTTGGCAAAATGAGACTAAAGTTATAATCTTGAAAAATAAACACGGAAAATTCAGAAAAATTATGAAAACAAAATGTAGTGTGGAGGTGCCTTATCAGGATTAAACAGTTTGGGACTGAGGAGAGAAAAGGAGAAAAAAATAAACAGAATAGATACAGAATACAGAAAGAGAGTCAAACATAATTTATGGAAGATAAAAGCAAAAGCAAAAAGGATTATGAAAAGAAAAATGGCTCAGCAATTCCACTTCTAGAAAGCAACAGGCATACTTCTAGTATTACCAAACCATCACACACACACACACACACACACACACACACACAAGCACACACACCCCTACCTGAAAGCCTAGAAAACTGGAAGGCTGTGCAGAAGCCACAATTAACGTGTTTACATTTGGAGGCAAGGTGCTGGGGCAGGAGCCTTCATTTCTTGTTTGCACTGATTAAGTTGTCAAAATGTTTATACACTGTGTCCATTTGGATTATTCTTGGAAGTGAGATAAGAAACATTTTTCTTTTCTTATTTATACTCTTTTGTACTGTAAATTCGGGGTGGGAGGCACACAGAGGAGTACAGGCATTGCCATCAGACAAAACCGGGTTCAGAGCCCTCACTTCCAGGCACCGTTCACATGAGCTTGGGGAGGTTGCTTACACAACTTCATTTGCAAGATGAGGATGAATTCCTCCGTGAGCTGCTCTAAGTATTAAACGCATAAAAATACTCAGCCTAGTACCTGGCACATAATTCCCCACCGAAAGGAAACAGTTGCTGTGCTGATGAGGACTAAGGTTGAGACAGCAAGAGCACCTCAGCTCTGCCGAGTAAGTTACCGAGTGCTTGTGAGACAGGGAGCTCGAGCTGGCTACACAGCTGAGACATGCAGTTCTCCTAACTCACTGATCTAATGCTTTTCCCAGTAAACTAAAAGGCAGTCATATTTCCTTAGAGAATAACAATTTATTTTTGTGGGAGATTTTTCTGTGGGACAAGAAAAACCCAGCTTCTAAGGTGGCCGTAAACGAGACAGTACTAGTGGAGACAAGCTTAACCATGAGAGAACAACCCATCTGCTAATCACAGAAGAAGTAATCATAAAGGCCATCTCCTTCCTATCCCCAGTTCAAACCTCAATGGGACAGCTTGAAAATAAGGTATTCACGTCAGCTTGTGCAGACAGCATTCCCGACCTGGCAGCTCCACTAACATAAAGCAGCACTTTATATTATTTATGGGATAAACTTTTAAAGAAGTCATTTAAATGTCCCTGAAACCATAGCAAAAGCTAAGAAAGTTTTGAAAAAATATATATATATGGTATTTATACTTTGAAGTATTTATACTGAAGCTAAGTCAGAGCTGATGGATATGAAGACCACTTCACAGTGTTTTATGGGGTCAACTGTTATCACTGACCTCAAATACTCCTGTCTCCCAATTCAGTGGAATCTCTTTACAAAATAGCCAAACAAAATGCAAGAGGTAGATCTGACTTACAACAGACACCTGTCCTTAACTGCCAGTGGGACACTGTCACCTGTCACACAGCTAAACCTGAAAAGACTGGTATTCGGTAAAGGACAGTGCTTTGATGTGTGGCCGTGCGCCCCACGTGCTAAACCGAATACTAACAGAGACTGGTCTCAAAGTCAGAGTGGAAATGCTTTCTTCTTCTACCACTACCGATTTCTCCAGATGTCCCATCACGAGTTGTCAGAATGGAAGAAAAGCAACAGAGCAGCAGGTAAACCCCTCCTGACACACTTGGCAGCCTTGGACTTGCTGGCTCAGACCCCAAGGGTCGGTGCTCAGAACCCGACCCGGCTGGATGCGTGCACAAACAAAGCCTCTACTCTCCGCCCGCACCCAGCTGAGGAGCAGACCTGATGACACACTATCCCTGACCCAAGGATGCTTGGACTGACAAATGGAAAAACTAACCAAGACTGCAGGGCACCCTTGGAGAAGCTGGCAGCCAGGCTCCAGGCAAACCTCGAAGAACAGGTGTATTGGTGCCAACCGTGAACCACGGGGTGCCGCATCTGCCTGACACACCAACTGGCTTTACCTCTAATTCCCCCACCCCCGCCACGTAAGGCCAGATCACTGCACGTGAAGCTGTGCATGCAGTCATTTAAAATGCCAAAGGCACAAATATTCCTGAGACCTTACCACGTGGCGTGGAAGGTAACACAGAAAGTAACTCGCGCTCTGGTTAAATAATGCAATTGTAGGGTTTACTGCTGCCTATCAAAATACCAATCGGGATAAAAGTAAATATTTAGCTACTTACAATAGTTGTAATAGGATACCAGTCAGAGAATGCATAATATTTAGCAGAGGACTGGAAGCAAAGTTTTCGACCAAGATGGAAAGCGTGAAAGGAAATGTTTTGATTCTCATTCACTTAGTAATAAGTTTTCTTCTCCTTCCCCTCCCTTCAATCTTAACACACCTGAATGAAGTATACACACCAGTGATTCCACACCACAAAATGCAAGCTCCACTGAACACGGTTAAAGCATTTGTTTAAAGCATGTGGGCATTTTAGTTTCCAACCTACGAAATCCTCGACTGATCTGGGCTGAAGTGCTTGGTGCAAGTCTTCACCGAAAACAAGATTATTTAACCCTCCCTCCTCCAAGCCGCCACTTGCTTTGCAGGGCTAGCGTCTGAGCCCGGTTCCCGAGACTTCAGAAAACTCCTAGAGAAGAGGGAACATCCTCTGGGCAGCCCGTCCCCACGGGGCACGGCAGAGAGTGCTGTGAACTCTGAACTTTCAAATACCTGGCTAATAAAATCCAAGAGGACGTTTGCTTCAAATCCTCTTCCGTCTCTAGACGGGCCAATCCAGCCCGTGGAGAAGCAGAGAATCATAGACAGGAGAGCGTGCTGTGGGCAAGGGAGGAACAAAATCGACCTCAAAGTGCAGGGTGGAAGTACAGGGAGAAAAAACTAACTCAAAGCCAAAAAGGGGCAGATACTTCTCATCTAGCATATGTTAGAAAACAGGCGTGCTTGTCAGGCTTACAGCATGTTAACAAGACAGATCGGCCCTGCTTATAATGAAGCCACTTCAAAAGTGGCTTCCCCTGAATAACATAAGGTAAAGTGGTTTTTAGGAAATTGTGGGGAAAACAAATAATAGTTGTCATAGCTCAGACAGCATATAGTTTTTTTTAATGTTGCTGAATCACTGACTTATTGAGAAATATACAAGCATCTGTTCACAGCACCGACAAAAACTCTTCCAAGACACAGTGGCTATTTCTATAACCCCTGCCTTAGGTGACAACTTGTACCTCATCCCTTACCTCTCAAAATAAGCAAGTTCCTCGAAAACAAGGACAATTTTTTTTTTTTTTTTTTTTTTGCGGTACGCAGGCCTCTCACTGTTGTGGCCTCTCCCGTTGCGGAGCACAGGCTCCGGACGCACAGGCTCAGCGGCCATGGCTCACAGGCCCAGCCGCTCCGCGGCATGTTGGATCTTCCCGGACCGGGGCACGAACCCATGTCCCCTGCATCGGCAGGCGGACTCTCAACCACTGCGCCACCAGGGAAGCCCCACAACATTTTATATTTACCTATTTTCTATGCATCCATATGACTATACAAGACATCTTCAAATACTTTATTAGCAATAAGGAATATTTTGTTACAATGAATCTGTCCTTTTCATAGCATACGTACACTTGTTAAAAGTCACTGATTCCAAAGTCAGGCAGACTCTCTTTTTCCATCTTCAGCTAACATCTATAAATTCTGGACTTCTCTGAACAAATTACACAGGCTAACCTGAAACCCTGCCGACTTCCAAACATTATTTCAGACTGCATCAGATGACAGACAATCCCCTGACCTAAACTACACACATAGGAACATCTTATCGCAAATAATTTTCATAGAAATAACCTCCCCCTTTTAACAAATGGCCTTTATGAGTAGCTAATAGCAGGAAGAGACACTTCAACCAACAACATAGACGTCAGTAGTGGTGAGAATATGGGCCGACTGCACCGATGCAGGACCACGTGCAAGAAATCCCCCAGGTTTATCAACAAATTGAGAATTTCGATCAAGGTGCTACTGTCATTTTCCAAGGGCCTTAAAACAAGTGGGGTGAGCCAAAGACAAACGTTTTCATGGGCAAAGGAGGGACTGACAGCTCCACCAAGAACTGTTGGGTGTGTAGCCCTAGCCCCAGGTGCAAGGTCACACCCTCCATAGGGAGTCCTCCCTTCTTGAGGCTCAACTGGCCACTCATGGGGTCTTAGTCAGGGTCTGTCTGGGCTCCGTGCTTCTGTGATCCAGACCTGCATCTTAGGTACTAACAACGACCTAAGCAAGCTTCCACGGTCAGCATCTGCAGCCACTTCTTAGCAGTTTTCTAATCAAATACCTCCTAGGAATAGTCTCTCCTCAAGGATGTGGATGATCAAAGAATGGTCGTTAACGTGAGAGCTGAGGTGAGGAATGGGAAGAAGAAAACATCCCACCCTAACCACGTACAACACGCTTTTGTCCAGCTTTCCCTTTCCGCTCTGATCAACTCATCACAGAACGGAGAAAATGACGACAGATCAACAGAATCAAATAGTCCCTAATCTCAAGATTCAAGACAGGCTGCGTTTACCTGCCTCAAAGGGAACGGTGAGAATTGTGCTCACTGGCCCCTCTTGCTCTAGGGCTGGGGGGGTGGAAAGGAAATGACCAAGGTCACTGTCAAGGGCTCAAAGGGGAGCAGCTGACTCACAACAAGATGTCAAGTAAAACCAGCAGAGGGACTGGAGTCCCATCTGGATTGACAGCCCTGGGCAGGTAAACAGTACTCTTTCCCCTCCTTCCCCTCCCCCTCCTCCCCCTTTTTACAGATGATTTCTTGTCCCTTTGAACCAATAAACTGTTTACGGTGCAAAGCTCCTAGTTTCTAGAGGACTGTCAGGTTGAAGATAGGTGAGTACATTTCTAATCCATCCTCCTCTTGAAATGTTATTCTTCTACTTGCCTTTCTGCATGAATCTTAGTTTCAGGTTTTAGACTCAAGTCACAAAAAGGTACTGCCGTTCCCCCAAAAGGAGGCTCTTAAACAAGATAAATGACGTGATTTCTTGAATATTTGTGAAAGAAAATTTCCCTTTGGCTCCCTTGTAGTGCACAATGTTAGGGGGTTTTTGTTTTGTTTTGTTTTGTTTTCCTTCTGATCCAAAGCCATTTTGGAGGTCTATGATGCCATTCTGAATCCTTTTCTTTACTTCTGAGCCTTCATTTACATGAAACAAAAACTTTATCACTTCAAAAATATGTATTTCCAGGATGTTTGCATGATAGAATCAAATACAGAGATTGTGACTGAACTTCCTAACTGAACAACAGTCTAAACTAAAAAAAGAAAAGAATTAAAGTTTGCATCCTCATACCACAGTATCTGGTTAAGGAAATTCACAGAAGCTGTGAGCTCAGGGACCTCCCCCTTATCTCCTATCTTCTTATCCACTCACTGAGACTCTGGAACAATCTGTTTTCTTAAACAATATATCCTAAAAACCACTGCGAATTCCCCTGGACAAACTAAGACCATGCCCAAGGTTCTGGTCCCCACTTACCCTCGTAAGGGACACGTTTTTTTCTGACAACTGCTGTAAAATACCCAACATGCGATGCCTCATTCTGCCCTTACACCTGGAGGGCTTCGCTGCTCGTGCTTCACAAAGATGTTCTAAAATTCTCTCTTTTAAGGCAAAGCCGCCTTTTTACACATGAAGTTTTGAGGCATGAAATCTAATTTCCTAAACTGAGGCCTTACTGTCAACTCAGTTACGAGCCCACCTGGCTCTTTACTCCTAAATCGCATCTGTTCCCACCCCCTCTGTTAGCACTCAGTGTTTCTCTGTCATCCAGGAGCTGCCTAGACCATGCTGGACACATTACCATCATCCACAGGGGCCACTTTAACAAAACCTCACACAACCCAGGTCTCAGTCTTAGCATTGATGCAGGAGGAGCCAGGCTAGGAGATGTCAGCTGAATAAAGGAAAAGAGTTTTAAAATCCCACCAACCGTTTTTTGGAATACCCACCAGTTACCACGCACTGTGCGAGATGTTATTTCATGCATTCTTATGAACCTCCAGCAAATCTCTCAAGGAGACTGGCATTCTGTTCATTTTACAGATGAGGAAACCCAAGTTCAGAGAGATTAAGTAAATTTTCCAAGTACTGAAGCTGGGAAGTGACAGAACATCATTCCTAAGTCTCCCCACCACGCTGCACTACATCTCACGCTCAACTGCAGGAGAGTATTTTGAAACGAAGGACATTAGAGAAGCCAAGAAGCCAAGTGAATTTCAATCAGAGCACTGTTGCGCCTGCAATTTCCTTTTTCCTCTGCCGTGCCATGCTCTCTGCAGAACTACACCTAATGATGAATCATTTTGTCATTGGGGCATCTAAGTACATGGACCTTCAACTTACAGTGTAAAATATGTAAATGTGTTTTAATTTAAGCCCTGAGCTTGGATTAATTTCACTGTTACTCATTCACAGAGGAAAAAAATCCCTAAGAACAGCTCCCACCCAAAATGCAAGACCTGGAGAGTTCTAGCCCCGCCCCCTGAAAGGCACACCTTGGACTCTGGTGACAAGGAGGGCTTAACAGCACTGGAAATCCCCCATTGTATAATGGGCGTGACAAAAACAGCTAAACTGACAGACTCAATTCTGTGTCAGACAGAATAGGTTATGTAAACAAAGGATACATTAAGGATGCTTTTGGATATCCACTCACTGCTGCCCAAGGAGAGCAGAAAGGGAAAAAGAAAAGCTATGGAATCAGAGGGACTGAAGATAAGTGAGAACTGAAACAAACGAAGAGAAAATACTTTATTACTGCTTGCATTAATCAAGACTCAATACTGCGACCAGAAACAGGAAACCAAAGAAATATACTACTGCACAGAAAAGAACAGCAAGGGTTTGGCAGTGGATTTTAGTCACACTGTCAAGTCTCTAAACTTAGGACCTAACTGGCCCTATCACCTCCAAAGAAAAGCTAAGTATAAATGTAACCAATAAAGATACAAGTATATATGTAAGATACAAGTATATACTTGTACATTTATACAAGTATAAATGTAACCAATAAAGATACAAGAGTACATTGTATCTACTATTAAGTCTATTCATTGTAGACACTTAATAAGTGTCTACAATGTGTCTAAATGAATAAGTGTCTACAATGAATAGACTTAATAGTAGATACAATGTACTCTTGAGAGCTGTTTCACCAGCAGCCCTGCTTAAGGAAAACATCACGTCATTGGTTAGAATCATCCAGGTTATTTCCACAAGAGACTGTCATCTATTCAGCACCTCAGCAAAAAGGGAAAATAAACTTCTAGAACTTTCTGCCTCAAACATTTCATTTAAGGATGATACACTTAGCAAACATTCCAAGTTAAAGCAAGTGAAAAAAGGGTAAAGAAAAAGTATCAGTCTAAAAAAAGAATTGAGAGAGTTGATTTAAGCCAGCCAATATCACTCCTCACCCAAAACCAAGGCAAAATCCTTTTGAGCAAACAACATGTTAAAGCACACGGATTTCAGTCCGCATAAAAAGGCTGAGGTTAAAAACTAATATCAGAGAGGATTGCTGAATGAAAGGTCACCCCCAGTGGCAATTCCCAAGTCACTCAGTTCACATATGAAATGAAAGAGTCTTAAGGTGTGATGTTTTAATATAGTGAGAAGCTCTGCATACACCACTGAGCTTTCTGCTTAGAACATTTACGGATTTTTAAAATCCTTTATTTTCCTTGGAGATTTCTTTATTCATTTTCAGAAACAGAACTTGACCCATCAAAATCTTTCACGTTGCCATGAGGTATTCAGGTTTCAACAAGTTCACTGTAATTCCAGGCTCCAGCAAACTGTATATTATATAAGTAAACGTAATGCAGGAGGCAGCCTCCAACAGCACACCCCGCCCCCTGCCACCACCACCCCGCCGCCGTGAACTTCGCCTCCTAGTTGTCAGGGCCCTGTGCGGTCGCTTCCCCGTGATCTACTTTTAATGAAGAGAATCTAGCAGAAGTGAGGGCCTGTCACTTCCAAATTAGGTTATAGAAAGCAGGTGGCTCCTGTATTAGGCGCTCACTCGCTATGGTGAGGAACTGAAGCCTCCTGCCGACAGCCACGTGAGTGAACCTCAGCAGGTTCCCCAACCCCACTCTCGCCTTCAGACAACCGCAGCCCCGTAAGAGATGAGCCAAGAACCCAGCCTAGCCACGTTGTAAGTCCTGCCCCCCAGAAACGACGAGTTAATAAGCATCCAGGGTTTTAAGCCTTTAGGTTTTGGGATAATTTTTATACTGCAATGGATAAATTATATAAATAAGATAATTAATATACTTTTTTTACATAGAGCCCATCATAGAAGAGAGAACATTATTTGGGCATAAGGTTCATCCAATCTTTTTTTTTTTAAGGCACAAATGTATTCAAGTATCTGACCTTACTGAAAAAAGAATCCTAATTTGGATTTATTATTTTTCAAACATTAAAAAAAAGTTACACACATATCTTAGTATCTAGGGTAGTTTAAAACTAAACAATTAGGATTTATGATTCTTTAACTCTAAGAAAATGATCAGGGAAGCATTTCAGAAATATAGCCAAACTATTAAATTCCTAGATTCCCAGAGGCAAATAATGGCACTTTTCTCCTACTAAGTTGCATAAAATGATCCAAGCATTCCTCCCATGACACTTAAGTGAGTAGATTTCCCTGGAGAATCAATGTTAAGAAAAGACACATGCCTTCCTTCTGTAATATCTTTGTAGTATTTTATTTTTATTTTTTATTATGTATGATACATTTTTATTTTTTATTTTTTTATGTATGATACATTTTTTTTTACATTTACTTTCTAGTTAAGAACCTGATGTCTTAAAGGAACAAAGTGCTACCACCAAAGGAATTATGGATGCCATGATAAAGGAACTAGGGAGGAAGAGGTCTCAAGGATGGGGCTTGAAAAGGTGCTTCCATACGTGTAGGTAGCTTTGTATATGATGCGTGAGAACCCATGAGATGTATCCACATAACATACACATGAACATGTGCACACACCCACAAATGAGACCTCGATTTCACTTAACAGGGTTATTTATTTTTTTTTTTTTTGGCTGCGTTGGGTCTTCGTAGCTGCGCGCGGGCTTTCTCTAGTTGCAGTGAGCAGGGGCTACTCTTTGTTGCGGTGCGCGGGCTTCTCATCGTGGTGGCTTCTCTTGTTGTGAAGCCATGGGCGTTACGCACGCGGGCTTCGGTAGTTGTGGCATGTGGGCTCAGTAGTTGTGGCTCAGTAGTTGTGGCACACGGGCTTAGTTGCTCCACGGCATGTGGTATCTTCCTGGACCAGGGCTCGAACCTGTGTCCCCTGCACTGGCAGGCAGATTCTTAACCACTGCGCCACCAGGGAAGTCCCAACAGGGCTCTTTTGATGCCTTCGTTTACACTCATACTTTTAACGACATTGAAACAAGTTTACCTTGAAAAAAGAAAATCATAAAAACAGAAACTTCTGTTTCTGCCTCTAACTCTGAAAGTCATCCAGTTCAACCCAATAACAGATTAGGTCCGAAAACGCAAGAACACTTAGCAACCTATCTGACTAAACATTTTACTTTTGTAAAGTTTCTTTCCATCTATATGATACAAGACAAAAGCTCTTATATGTTCTACAAAGTAGCTTTGATATATTAGAGACTGGGGTAGGGAAAAGTGATTTTGCTGCTGATGAAGAAACTGCACCTATTGGCGGTGGGACTGGAAGGGCTCCGCACTCCCAGAGAACACGAGGTCTCACACCTAGCAAGCAGCACACCTGCAGAGCGCTCCATCTGTCCTGTGCAAACACAACATACACCTAGGGTATACACCTAGGGTATACGTCAGAACGTCAATATTATCAGACTGGTTCAAACCAACACTCCATACCCTGAGCATTTTCTCTCCAACGTGGGCACTAGGGACAGATCCCGCCATGAGAACTCACATGTCCTCCTCTGTCTTAGTAGTTCTCCACGGGGAGGTACCACTCCCTGGCAGCATTTTGGAAGTTCTGTTGTCACACGGCTGGGGCACTGCTGGCATTTAGTGGCAGAGGTCAGGGAAGCTAGACAGCCTGCAGTGTGGGGACAGTCTCCCAGAGGGAAGAAATCATCTTCAGCTTCTGATGGTCCCACTAGACACTCAGGTAAGTAACCAATTGTTTATAAATTTCTGATCCTTGAGCTTAAATCTGTCTTACACAGTATTTTGCCCAGTTTCAATGGCACTCAATATTGTAGGAGTGCAGTAACCATGCAAATTGAGCAAAGACGGCCTGGAAAAGTTCAACTTCGACACACTGGTTTTCTAATACTTCTAATTTAACATCTCTATCCACAAAAGGAATAATATAACACTCTGAGGGTAAAGACTCAAACCTAAACAAGATGTCCAAACCTATACTTGCTTTTTTTTAAAATTTATTTTATTGAAGTATAGTTGATTTATAATGTTGTGTTAGTTTCTGGTATACAGCGAAGTGATTCAGATATAGATATATAGAGATACAGACACAAAATAGTTTGCATCTGCTAATCCCCAACTCCCAATCCAGTCCTCCCGCCGGCCCCTGGAAACCACAAGTTCTCTATGTCTGTGAGTCTCAAAAACCTATACTTTCAAACTAAAACCATCCACAGACATTACACATCCCGGGGAACAGCTGGCTCAGCCAGCGCCTTAGAAAGAGAAACAAAGCCAAGCTGGGTAGGCCACGCAGAAGTCTCAGCTGGACACTCGTTATTCAGATCTGGCCCTTCTTCCAGCCCCTCTACTGTGCACAGGGGCAGAGAGAGCTCAGATTTCTCAGCTGAGGGCAGTGATGGTACATGAACGGTATCAGTGACAGAGCTAACATCTCTGTGGTGATTATGAGCCAGGAAGCGCTCTCGGCACTTCCCACCCATGAACTCCTGTGACCCCCACTCCATCCTAAAAGCAATACTATTACGGCCGCCCTCCCTCACTCCCGTCTTCCAGATCAGGAAACTGAAAGCACAGCCATGCGAGGTCATGGCCTCAGTCTACACAGGTCTTGGCGACAGAGCTAAATTTCAGAACCAGGCAGCCCACCGACAGCCTGAGTTCAACAGATAATCTGAAGAATCAAACTACATTTGGTGAAATGACTGTTTTAGGGTTATACACAGTAGTTCGTGTTAACGGTGTGTTTATCAACAAACTGCCGCTTACCCAGCCAATCAAGACGTTGGACTTGAGCTCGAATAAGCACGTGGATTAACCGATATTGAATTACTTATGTTTCATTCGTCATATTTTATCAGACTTCTTTGTAAGGATCTGTGTAACCCCTTAGCAGGGAAAATCACCCAAAACTGAAACAAGCAGGTCAGAAGTAGGTATTTGTCAAGGGAAACACCTCAAGGTACAAGAGCAGATTAAAATGCTCTGATTCCACACAGGCATCTGTTCTGCCATAAGCGACCATCTGCTTCATATCCCAGACAGCAAAACACTTCAATAGGAAGTGTCAAATCTGATTCCTAATCAGGAAACAATTATCTACATTTGCTACCAGCCCCAAAGCTGATCCGAAACTCCTGGGGCAAAAGTTAATGGAAAAACCGTAGTACAGGTACATATTCTAATGAGACTAGATATTGGCCAAGATTCCTTCCAGCCGTAATATTTTAAGTAATTCATTGGCCAAAAAATATACAACTGAAGAGATAAGATAAGAAATGTTGAGAAATTTTCAGAGGGAAAAAAAAAGCAGTTTGGGAAACAAAGACCTTTGAGTGAAAGGTCCAGTGGGCCTTCAGCTGCTGGGCCAGGAACTTGGGTGAGCAGGGGGTCCCCAACCCAAAGGCACAAAGACTGACACAACCACACCCATGGTTAGAAGGCACTTTTAAGACAGAGGATGACTTTCAGGGATTCAGAAAAGCAAGCACTAGAGCCAGTTAGGACGTGAGGAACAGGTCCTCATCGGGCCCCATGTGAAAGGAGGCAGGCAGGGAAAGGAGGCCCCCAAGCTGCAGGGCACCACAGGCAGGGCGCACGTGGGATGCAGGGCAGTGTCATTCAGGAAGACGGTCCAGGAAAGCTGATGGGATAAACCAAAGATGGGGTGACAGTCTGCACTTGTTTCCACGGGCAAGAGAGAGCCTCTGGGGCTCACTCAGCACCTCTTACAGGCCAGATCCTGGGGGGACATCACAAACTAGAAAAACCAAGTGCTTGTTATAACAGAGCTTGAATTCTAAGAGGACAAAACAGAATCAAAGATGTAAGATGATTTCATTTGGGAAGAAGGGCCCTGAAAAATGAAACAGGATAAGGAGATAGAAGGGCGTGGAGCCCAGCGACTGGTCAATGCCACACCTTGCTCCTCTGGGCACAGGGAAGCAAGGAACAAACGCAGCTCTGGGAGCCTGAGTGACAGGCCCTCGAGAAGTGCCTCTGCACACCTGAGCATCCCGAGAAAGTCAACCGATTCCATGTCTTTTTAATACAACCTCAATGAACTGAGCTAATGAGAGGCAACCAGTAATGGCTTCTTGTTAAAGCGTCTTGAAGAGTGGCCTCCAGTTCTCTTTGGGGTTTTGGTTGACAAACACGTCCACTCCTGCTACTGCTGCAATCCAGACACTGCTGGACTCAAGTGTAGGGGTGGACACCCTCCCTTGGTAAAGTTCCAGGAAGCAGAGGACAACAGCAGACTTTTCATTATTATTTCTGAATAAATTTAGAAAAATTTTTTAAATGATATAATTCAGTAGATAAAGGTGAAATGAAGCCTTACTTTCATAAATGTTGGTATGCTGGTGGGACTACAAAATTACAGCCGTTCTAAAAAGCAACATGGCAATATAGACAATTTGTTTCCTTTAACCCAATAATTCTTCTTTTGGAATCTAAAGACAATATTGGATATTTAGATAAGTATTTACATATAAACAAGCTCGGTGCAGGGTTATTTATAAAAACAGTTTAAATATCCAGGAAGAAAAGTTATGTAAATAGTATATCCATACAAAGAAACATGTAAGCCATTAAGAACGTTTAAAATAATATTAATAGAAGAAAACATTAATATGTTTTTAAAGTAGTAAATAATCATCTTAGTGTGTGACCTCCAAATTCATAAGAATATGAGAGGAAAAAAAGATGAAAATACAAAATGTTAAGTGATGAGATTCCAATCTGTCTGTAAGAAGCATGAATTTGTTTTTTTAAAAGCACACGCAAATGTTTTCTTCTTTGAAACTCTTTACCAACCTCGTCTCCTTATGTTGCCAGCTGTGTTACTCCACTGAACTTCAGTGCTCAAAGGACCTTCCAAGGTCCAAGTTTACCACATACAGCCCTGAAGCTGTCCCTCTGAGAGCATCACCACAGAGGGAAAAGGGAAAGGAGCCCTGACTTGGCCCTTATCCACCTTTATTCTCAAACAGCTTGGTCCCTGGCTCCCAGACCTGGCTGCAGCCCTGCACACATGTCACCACCTGTGAGCACAGTTGGGGTGTGGCTCCAGCCGGCACCGAGACAGAGCTCTGATGGGTGTGACTCCCTTAGTTCTAAACAGGTAAATACCCAGTTCTCAGCGCTGAGCTCGAGTTCACCCTCAACCTCAGTGCTCAGCCCTCACTGCTCACCAACCTGACAACACTCATGTTCACCACCTCCCCTCCCCAGCCTTCCATCAATAAATTCAGTAAACTCCCTCGACATCTGCCTCCTGCCAAAGCTGAATGAACTCCATCATCCCACCGGATCTCGATCTCAGTTTGACGTCGCCGTCAACGAACCCTGACTCCCCATAGAAACAAGCTGACCCACTTTGCGCTCCGAGGTAGGCGCTGCCACCGTCCGACAGGTGTGGGGCTCGGCTGGATCTCAGCACCGACCGCGTGCTCTGCCAGTGACCCTGCACACCGCAGCCTCGGCCACAGCTCTCGGACCACCACCCTGAGCCACTCTGTCACCACTTACTAACCCACCTCGACAACCAAGTTCTCACTTAAAAGACAGCTTTCAACTGGTTTAACTGAAAGCCTCTGAACACAAAATTCGGCATCACCGAAGGATGCAGCCAGCCCTGCATTCTTTCTGACTCCCTCCCACCGTACTCACGTTTATGCCTCCATTTAGAAGGAGCCAGTCTTTAAACTGGTGAACGAGAGCTGGCCCACCTCTTGCCCACCCTCCGAAATGTCATCAACTACTCTTCAGCTAGATTGTGCCTGGACCATGGACGCCCTCCTGTAAATGTACGCGTTCTGCATTTGTGTATTCCGCTACCATTTCAGTGACAGCCCCTCGAAGACCAGCACGTGACTAACGTTTACCGTGTACCCGTCAGTGCTTCACAGGGCACTGCGAATCCTAGGAGTGCTTTAAAAGAATCTATCCGAGGACTTCTCACAAGCATTACGGTATGAAAATGAAGAGGCCATCAGTGCCCTTTCCATATCCTCTGATATTCTCTGGGTGACCTCTAAGCCTCACTCTTCTAATCTATAAAAATGAGGCAGGGGATGTCACAACAGTATCAACCCCCCTCATATATTGAAGCTGTTTGCATATATTCCAGCAATTACAATAGTTCAACTTACTCCCAAAAGCCCACCCCAACTTCACTGTAGGTGCATATGAGTTCCTCCATTTATGTGACATCTGTCACGTACATACCCACCGGGGCGGAGGATGAACAGGAGCTATGCTCTCACGGAGTCCACGGTCTGATAAGAACACGAGTGGGTAAGAATGCGTATAACAACATGTTACAGTATAATGCCACCGGAAATGCGACGGGATCGCTAAAGAACAACAGGGCTGGGTGAGCGAGGGTGAGAAAGGCAGAGTAAGTGTGTGTCTAAGGAGGAGGGGGGAGGGGACATTTGGGAAGGATGGGTTCGGTCAAAAAAGACTGCTTAGGGCTTCCCTGGTGGCACAGTGGTTGAAAGTCCGCCTGCCGATGCAGGGGACACGGGTTCGTGCCCCGGTCCGGGAAGATCCCACATGCCGCGGAGGGGCTGGGCCCGTGAGCCATGGCCGCTGAGCCTGCGCGTCCGCAGCCTGTGCTCCGCAACGGGAGAGGCCACAACAGTGAGAGGCCCGCGTACCGCAAAAAAAAGAAAAAGAAAAGAAAAAGAAGACTGCTTAACCAAACGCTGATGGAGATTAACTGAGGGAAACAGCAACAACAGAACTAATTGCTCTCTTCTCCATTAAAATACTTAAGCTCTAAAAGGATTTTACAAATGAAGGGACCTCAATGTTTCCCAGTTCTGCCATTTGAAAAATAGAACAATACTTTTAGCACTTTACATACCATGAGAAAGCAACCAAAATGCTCCAAATAACTCAAAGGTCTTTTAAAAAAAATAGGTTATACATCAGCACAGTCATTAACCCTGACGGACTGATTACTGAGACTTTTAAAGAGTTACATTAGACAAAACTCTTCAGTGTCCATTTTTTCTCTGTATAAAACCGTATCCAGTGTTCTTCAGTTACACTTCTATGCGCTTCACACACGACACCCCACAACCATTCCACACTCCGAGAATGACAACTCCCTGCAACGCGCCTCCTAATTAACACGGGCGACACTGGCCTCAGCAGCACGACTGCTGCCATTTATTCTCAGAGAGCACTAGCTCTGCTCCAGCACATCCTCTTCCTAGACTGACAACATGCATTTGTGTCTGAAATTGGGTGTGAGGCCTAAGTGCCTCTTTACGTAACCCCCCAGCTGCTGAGTCTCTGTGGCTTTTTTCTAAGTGGCATTAATTCAGAATGGGGAAGGGGGGGGCAGAGGGGGAGGTTCCCTGCTCTGATCTGCCCTTACTACCAAAGCCAGCTTTATCTTATTAAAATACAGCCCCAATCACTTAATTCCCCCGCTCAAGAATTTTCAATGGCTCCCAATTACTTCCTAAATTAAGTATCAGCTGATGGTCCGACATCCAAGACCCTCTATTACATGATGCCATTTTTCTGTCTTGTCTGCCACCTTACAGCTACATTATTCAGCCAAATATTCCCTGCACCTCAGACATGAGCCATCGTGTCACCTCTGTGGCTCGCCATGCTGTCCCTGCCAACATGCCCACATACCTGCTCTTCTATTAAGATCCACTCAATGCCGTCTCCCCTCCAACATCTTTCCTGGTTATTCAACCAATGATCATCTCTCATGCCTTTGAGCTGCAAAAGCACTTTCTCCCTCTGATTGAAACTATCCCTTTTTGCCTGGTACTCCTGAACTACGCTTATACCTCTAGCCCTGAGCTAGCCTATAAACTCCCTGAAGACAGAGCTTTGACATCTGACTCATCGCATCACCTCTGCTAAGCACCCTGCACAGAACGGCTTACCTGGACTTGGTAAAGCATCCTTCACCCAACTTTCCACTACAGAGGCCCTGAGTGTCAGGAGAAACAGCTTGTAGGTAAAAGAGAGGCACAGGCGCTTTTGAGCAGGTGCATCACAGGCTTGAAGCTCACTCTCAGAGGAGCAGGGTGGCCTACCAGAGGGGAAAGCACTAGACTGGGAGTCCAAACTCGCCTGCCACTTACCAGGTATGTAACTGCGGACAGATGACTCACCCTCTGGACCACAGGAACCTAACCCAGAATGTCTGCTTTGAGAGTAAATTAGAGGGGACGAATAAACTGCATGTCAAGTTCCAGTTTCAATGTCCTAGTGGTGGCGCCTGCAGTGACTGAGGTTACGTGAGGACTCCGGACAGAGAGCATACGACCTGTTCTCAGGATCCACCAGACTGGAAAGCTGGGGTAGCAAGGAGAGGCCATGACCTTCAAGGTCTAACATCACTGGATTTGGGGAGTTTTTGTGATATTCCTCTGGGAACTCAAAACCCTAAAAGTCTATGAGGTTGTTCTGGAATGAAGTTCAAGTGCTCCTCTGGGAGATGAAAAGGAGGGAAAGGAGGGAGGGAGGAAGACCTGGTATTAAAAATCTGTCACTGTAAAACATGCGAGCATTCACTATTTTCCTCAAGAAACTACACGTAAGTAAATTCATAATGGTTTTTAAAAGTTTGTACTCCTTTCATTAAAATGTTCCAGGATAAACAACAAGGTCCTACTGTATTGCACAGGGAACTCTATTCAACATCCTGTGATAAACCATAATGGAAAAGAACATGAAAAATAACGTATATAACTGAGTATATAAAAAATAAAAATAACGTATAACTGAGTCACTTTGCTGTACAGCGATAATTAACACAACATTGTAATTCAACTGTACTTCCAGAAAAAATAAATTAAAAAAAAAAAAACGTCCTGGCCTCTGAAAGCAAACGTGAACAGAGCACAGCAGTGCCGAAGCCATTCACCAGGGCAGGTTCCCCGAAGGCGGGCACAGCACAGCTCTGCCCATCCCAGCTACTGGACTTAGTATCACTCAGCCTCCTGGGTTCATCTTCTGGGGACAACAGCAATAATCGCACCCACCAGACGGGATCGCTGTGAGACTGACAGGATCCCCCGTGTGTATCACTGTGCCTGGCACATGGGCGTGCGCCATGGACATTTGCTGCTGCCATCACCATCAAGATGGTTGCCGTGCAACTAGTAGGGTACATCTGTCCGCATGTTGTTAGCGCAAAACAATCTTCTAAAGCAAAAACTAATTACCCAGAACTGAGAAAGAAAAATAACGTCAGCCAGTCCCACCCATGTATGCCTTACAAACACCTGCTGCCTTTTTTTTGGTTGGTGGTGTCTGGTTCTAATGCCAGCCAAGGAACAGTTTTCACTGCCTCTTTCAATTCTGTGGTGTATCTCATGAAGTAATAGGTGTTTAGGCAAAGACACACACATGCCCAGGCTGGTATATTTAAAAGAACCAATCTGATAGAAATGAACGCCCTGTCCTTTTAGGCAGAAACAAAGCAGTTTTTCCACGGGGTGAGCTCAGACCTTGTTTAATGGAGCTTCACAGAAATGGAGCAAATTAAAATGACACTATTTCCTAACAGCTCACAGGATAAGCCAACAAAGGTGGGTCACGCCTATAAACAAGTTCAGGTCAGCCCTTGACAGTGGCAAGAAGTGGAACCGAATACCAAGGAAGTTTTTCAATCTGGAAGGCGTGACTGCCTTTATTACTCCCGAGGAGCAAAGCACAAGGACGCGCCTCTAAGGGTTTCTGCTTTTTCCAACAACTCTGTAATGCCTTGGTCCGGTCTAGAGCAGAAATATACCCATCAGATTATAATGCCTGAATAAAATAGAAACTCAGGCCCGTGTGAATCTAATGAATAAACCAAGTGAATAGAGTTGGATATAAACAGGATCCGAAGATAAAACCAGATTTTGCGGGGTGCATGTTACCAGGTTTGAAGCCCATCCTCTCAAGGCAGCTAATCTTTCAAACCCTCTGGGTTGGGGCAACATTTCCCACATTTGCTATTGAAGCAGCGGCTAAAGTGGCTGGCAGGCCGGCTGGTCCACGAGCAGCTGCCAGTGCTAACAGAACTGGACTGGCAGGAATGTCTTCACTACATTTAACGTATGGATACATACTGTTTTGTTGTTGCCACTATGAGTAAGGGCACATACAACTCGAGCCAATAACTCTATACAGCCAGGATGAACGTAACTACACTAGATGTTTGAACAAAGGAAATTACACTAAAGTTGGCAAAAATCAAGTTGTTCCCTGAGAGATTCAATTATATTAAAAATGTGAATGGGAAATCATCCAAGTGATTTTATTATCAGAACTTCAAAATGTTTTATTTCCTTTTCAGAAATGGATCTACAACTCCACATATCAAGAACATAGTTCAAGTTTTGACATGCACAACCTTAAGAATTCTTTTTTTTTCTTTTAAATCAGTTTGTACCCTCGTTTATAGTGAATGCTTAATTACCCATGATTCTTTTTTAAATTTATTTATTTATTTGTGGCTGATTCTTTTTTAAATTTATTTATTTACTTACTTACTTATTTATTTATCTATCTACGGCTGCATTGGGTCTTCGTTGCTGCGTATGGGCTTTCTCTAGTTGCAGCAAGCGGGGGCTACTCATTGTTGTGGTGTGCAGGCTTCTCATTATGGTGGCTTCTCTTGTTGTGGAGCACAGGCTCTACACGTGCCGGTTTCAGTAGTTGCGGCACGTGGGCTCAATAGTTGTGGCTCACGGGCTCTAGAGCACAGGCTCAGCAGTTGCGGCACACGGGCTTAGTTGCTCTGCGGCATGTGGGATCTTCCTGGACCAGGGCTTGAACCCAAGTCCCCTGCATTGGCAGGTGGATTCTTAACCACTGCGCCACCAGGGAAGTCAAAGAATTAATAATACAATAAAAAACAGATGTCAATTTAATAAGGTCAGCCTTTTTAAGGTAGACTACCAATACATTAAAATATATATATATAAATATATATATAATATATGTTAAATATATATATATATAAAGTACCTTAAATGTTAGCAATTAAGCAATAAACAGATAAGTTTTTCCAAAACACATGGGCAACTCAATGAAAATGGATGCTAGAAATTTAATTAATTTAATGCTTTTGTAACCTGTTTTTTTAATTGATTTCTCTATATTTCACTTTATTTAAAATGCATATTTATAGATATTTCTCTAATATCTATAAGAGATAAAGAGATCATAAAATCAGGAGCCAAACTAAAGGAAAAGTTTCCTTCTCTCTTCACGATTACCTTCTTAAGCGGTTAAAATCACTTTTGCTTCAAATCATTTGGCACTAAAATATGACAGATACACAGTGATGTTTAAAATTTCACTAACCTAATTCCAATATTTTTCACAGGACATTTTATTCCACAGTGCTGTCACGATTCAAAATAAAAGGAAGCCATTTTATTTGAAACTATCAAAGTAAACCCTGCTAATTTTTCTTGGGTCTGCTCTGAATTGCAGATTGCAGAAAGTCATTTGGAAACATTCTGTATTTTGCAGCTATTGTTAAGCAACGTAGGTTTCTTCAACAGTAGAAAGTATAACTATTCAAATGTCAATTTATTTTAATACATAAAACTTCTTCTAAATATTAATATTTCTAGAATGCAAGCTCTAGAAGGGAAGTAGGGGACATGGAAAAGCAACATGGAAAGCAGGGTGCAAATGAAATCTGCCCTCTCAGCAATATTTAAATAACACTAAAAACGTGAAGCAGTGGAGTTCCTTCCCACCATCAATAATTAAATCAGGCTTCAAAGCATGCAATTTAAGTAGAAGCATCCTTCCTGCAGAGCCCGCAGCTCCTGATCATCAGAGGTCCAGCATCATCGGCACTGCCTGGGCTCTTGTCTGAAGTGGAGACTCTCAGCCCCCACCTCAGACCTGCTGACCCAGAGTCTGCATTTTCACAGGTTCCCCAGTGTGCACATGAAAGCTGAAGAAGCGCTGCTCTAGAGGAGTATGGCATTTAAAAACAGAAAAAAGGGACCTCCCGGGTGGTTCAGTGGTTAAGACTCCACACTTCCATTTCAGGGGGCACGGGTTCGACCCTTGGTCGGAGAACTAAGATCCCGCATGCAGCACGGCAAAGCCAAAAAATTAATTAATTAATTTTTAAAAACACACACAGAAAACAATGTAATGAGATATCGACAGAAAAACAGTATAACTCATGAAACCAGGCCTCCCACACGTGGCAGTGATAAAATCCCAAGAGTCTTACTAGAGGCATCCCATTGACAAAATGTGCACACCAAAAATCAGGGGCTTGAAATTATCCCTGACTAAAAGCCAGGGCCATCCTCAGAAAGTAAGATGTGTGATTACATAAAAGTGGATAATCATTACACTTCCCAGTTTAAGGGAACCTGCAGGTTAATTCTGTAGTCTACAGATGAGAAAATTGATATGTAAGGTTACAAAGATGATTGCTGACCTGGAATTGAGTTACGACTGAATAATTCTCTATCTCTGTGTCTCAGCGCCTAACCTCAGCACGGCATCTTTGCCTCCTTCCTCTCACGCTGTATCAAAAGAAGGACCCCTGTCCCTTGGCATTAGCCCTTTCTATTCCCACCGGCATCTTCGTTCAGATGCTCATCACTCACTACCTAAAGCAACGTACGTTCCCCCAGGTCCTCTGTTTATCCCCTCTGCAACTGAGATAACCCTACAGGTCCCTGACCACAGTCTTCCTCAGATATCATCAGGAATCTCACCTATTCAAAACCTCACAGGATCGCATTTCTTAGGGGATAAGGGAGAAATGCCCACGTCTGCCTATGCAGCCTGCCATGCAGGTAGGTCTCTGCCACCTCACCTCCGAAGATGGCCAACAGCACCCTCTGTGCACCAGCCCACCTGCTGTAAGTATAGTTCATGAAACCCTGCAGATTCCTCGTTGCTCAGACTTGTCTCCTGGCCTGGAATCTGTTACTCTAACAAGGTTCCATCCCAAAACCAAGTCCCACCTCCTCCACGGGGCCAAAGCTCTCTGTGCGTCCCTGAAGAATTCATGTTCACAGACATTCACTTTTCCTTCTTCTCCTGTCCTGTTAGTGAGTTCCGTCAGGGTAATGACTGTATTGTGAATCCTTTTAACATGACAAGCCCAGTAGGTAAATACACTGGAGAGTAAGTGATGACTGGTGAAAACTGCAATGGAAGGAATTTCTTCCAAGTTGATATCCAAAGCCACCCAACTCAAGTAACTTTCTGGATGAAGGGGGAAAAGATCGGGTAAGGATTCCTCAATGAGATATTCTTCACAACAATGTTATATTTATAAGGGTAGTGTATGTACCCCCCACTAATTTTCCAAATTTAGGCCTTATAATATGCCAATGATTACAATCCAAAAGCAGCGATGAACCTCATTTTCTAAAATACCCTCTAAAATACTCAAGTGCTAGGATACCATGTATCTCTCAGCACCTTACAGGGTACCTGGTACCAAATAAGTGCTCAACAAACACTGGTTGAATCAATAGATGGGGTTTCCTTTTTTTTTCATTTATCACACAAAGAGACTCCATGAGTAAAGAACCGAAGAAACCAAACTAAAAAGGAAGATTTGAAGAGACTCAGGAAAGAATCTGCCCTAAGCAGAGCTTAGCTCCTCCTACACTTCTCCTCCTCTTCCAAGAAGCAAATTTCATTTAATGAGGAGGCTCTTCAGTAGATGTAAATTTAAATGAAAAAACTCACCAAGCTGTGAGTGACCATTATGCCTGCTGTCCCGAGTAATCCTTGCCAAACACAAACAAAAATGCAGAAAATACACTGCTAATGGCTCATAAGATGGTTCCTCACTAAAGGAAAAAAAAACAGCTATCGAAAGATGCCATGTATTTTTCTCAAAGTCACATTTTCTCTATAAAGTCACTTTAAGTTCTTCTAGAACAGTAAGGAAAATGTGTACAAATAAGAAACATAACTGAGAGGTCACCAATATATGGAGGAGATGGGCCTATTTATGGGCCAAGACCCACTTACACTGCACGAATAAGCATTTATGCAGATTTCAACCTGCACCCAAAAACGTGTGATCTTAGTTATTTAGTGAGGATTGAACATCTTTGAGAGACGTGTACTATAGAAAAAATGTAGTAAGTACTTTGCTAAAAAGCATGACTCACTAATACACCAATTACATATCAAAGGGAGGACAGACTTTTGCAAACAGGATTATAAAAACGATCCAAAATGAGAAGTGAGAATCAAAATATTTGATGATTCAAAGATTTACTCTAAAATACTAAAGAAAGAAAATCTATTTCTACATGGTCCCCTGGCTTGTATTCTCAGTAGAGAAAGGAAGCTGCAATAAATACCTTCGCAAAAACAGACACACTCAGCAGATGGAACTTGAGCTTTAAAATATGGCCTTAATGAACCCTCTTGCACTGTTGGTGGGAATGTGAATTTGTACAGCCACTATGGAGAACAGTATGGAGGTTCCTTAAAAAACTAAAGATAGAACTACCATTCGACCCAGCAATCCCACTACTGGGCATATACCCTGAGAAAACCATAATTCAAAAAGAGTCATGTACCACAATGTTCACTGCAGCTCTATTTACAATAGCCAGGACATGGAAGCAACCTAAGTGTCCATCTACAGATGAATGGATAAAGAAGATGTGGCACATATATACAATGGAATATTACTCCGCCATAAAAAGAAATGAAATTGAGTTATTTGTAGTGAGGTGGATGGACCTGGAGTCTGTCATACAGAGTGAAGTAAGTCAGAAAGAGAAAAACAAATACCCTATGCTAACACACATATATGGAATCTAAAAAAAAAAAGGTTCTGAACTGCCTAGGGTCAGGACAGGAATAAGGACACAGACATAGAGAACGGACTTGAGGACGTGGGTGGGTTAAGGGTTAAGCTGGGATGAAGTGAGAGAGTGGCATGGACATATATACACTACCAAATGTAAAATAGATAGCTAGTGGGAAGCAGCTGCATAGCACAGGGAGATCAGCTTGGTGCCTTGTGACCACCTAGAGGGGTGGGATAGGGAGGGTGGGAGGGAGACGCAAGAGGGAGGAGATAAGGGGATGTATGTATATGTACAGCTGATTCACTTTGTTATACAGCAGAAACTAACACACCATTGTAAAGCAATTATACTCCAAAAAAGATGTTAAAAAATAAAATAAAATAAAATATGGCCTTAACATGTTCATTTAACTCCCAAAATTACTTGTCATTCATACCTGGGCATCGAGGAGAGCAATACCCACTTACACAGCAAATGAACTGCTAGCAGAACCAGGCGGCACACCAAAGGAGCTGACACATTCCCTTGGATTCCAAACAAACTCATCCCAGCATTTCATTTTCATCCTACCATAGCCTTATCTAATTCTTTACTTTTCTCTTTACTTTGATGAAGCTCTTAATTATAAACCAAAAAAATAGAAAATGCATCTGTAAACTCTCTACCCTTCAACAAATAACATTTGGGTTTTACCTCAGTTACAGCGTATTTAACATTGTTCTAATTGTAGGATACATTTAATTTTGTACCTTTTTTCCACTTAGCCTAGCATAACCTTTTTTCACTTTGCTAGAGTCTTTGTATACATTTAATGGCTACATATCATTTCTTCTAATGGATAAACCATGGCTTACATAACGATTTTCCTGCTGTTGGACCTTTGAAGTCATTCTGAGGATTTCAGAATTTAAATAATGCTGGCTGAATATTCTCACCCATAATTTCAATTTTCTAGGGATAAACAATTTCCCAGAGAACGATATTCTAGGAACTGAATGAAAGGGTAAGAACATTTTTGTGGATCTTGATAATCTTGCCAAAGTGCTTTTCAAAGGACACTGTACACTTTTGCACAAGACCACCAGCAACGTGGTGGTCCAAACGCACCAGGTCACTATGACTTTGCAGCATGGGGTATGTTATGCATTTTTTGTTTCACCAACTTAGTAAGATAAATGATAATATTTTAATTTGTGAGTCTGTGAATAGTAGGTATATTCAGTGTTTTTCCATGGCTTTTTACTAGTTAGTTCTCTCCTTTGTAAATCGCCCATTTGAGTCCTTTGGCCAAGCATCCATTGGGCTCTTAATATTCTCATTAATTTGATGGAGTCAAAGTGCCCCGTAAGTGCCTTGCATTTTCAGTGAGAAGCTTTCATACTAGAAGAAGAAGAATAGGGACTTAGTTCTATCACTGGTCAGTTGGATGAATGTTCAGAAGTGAACAACACATCACTACTCCCAGGGACTCCCACCTCTGGGAAGGAAAGACTGCTTTGCTTTAAACCAGTGGCTCTCCAGTTTATTTAACACAGCTCTCATTTCTCAACCATTACTACTTCCCAACAGAGAACAAAGTCAATGACAAACATGGACTGTCACTGTACGAACAAATGGAGGGTAAAAATACACATCTACTGACATTGGGTCATGCTTGAACACCAAAGCATACCTAACTTAAATTCTCATTATTAAAAAATTATAATCCCCCAATGCTGCTGATAATAAAGCGTATCACTACACCCTGTAGATCTGGCCAAAGAATTCACAGCAAACCGCACGGCATCACCATTTATGCAGGGCTTCTAAGATCAAGGCTAAGGTTAAGACAAAATTATCCCTGAAAATTACGTAAATAGACTACACAGTACAGCACGTATATGGGTTTCTGAGTACTGCATCTTCTCCCACAAAGGCCAATGCTGCCAGTTTTTCCTGTAGTGTTGGAAGAGACTGCTATTTCTTTGGTTGAACACCAGAAGTCTGGTAAACACAAGTCTGACTTGTTTAGGAGAATGTTGCATGGAAAAAATATATATATATTGTTAATTATCTTTAAGCAAATATTTATAGTTAAATTAGCATAAGTTAAATGTACATGACACAATGCCACTGTAAATTGATAACGATGACACCAAATGAACTAATTTATAATTTAAAAGCAAAAAAAAAGCAGCCACTGAAAACCACAACCAACTCAAAGACCACACTGATCTTATGCTGATAAAACTTCCTTCTCAAGTTTTATTACTTGAATTAAAAGCACCTGCATGTACATACCTGTCGCTGTTTCGCAACCTTGCCAAGTACTAAGTGACATCCACACTTTAAAATACTGAACTCAAATCTCACACTAATTTTTCATTTACAGGTAACAAATTTCAGTAACTATTAAATTTTTTACTTAGTTTTTTAAAAATGAAAGTATATGAAATGGAAGAACCCAAGATCTGCGTTGTCAGAAATTATGCTTTGAAAATCACTGCTTTGGAAGACAAGTGCCAACCAGATAAAGAAAATGTACTTTGAGGGAAAAAGGAATTTTTTTTTTAACTCCAAAATCCCTTTCTTCTGGAGACTGATACAACATAGAAAGAAGTAGCATAGTACCCAGTTGTTCAAGATTATGTGACAGAGAAACTGCTCAAAATACAGCAGGACTCTAACCTTTATGTGCCATTAGACCAAGACTGACCAGCACAAAGAACACATTTCTTTGCCGGATCAAGACTGGACAGACAATGGAATGCAAGTCTGGCAAGTCTGCCAGTTAAAGGTACCCTTTGCTCAGAAAATGTATTACAAGAGGAAATGCTGGTTGTGCTTGCAGGAGTATGAAGAAATGTGGGTGCAACTAATAGGGAGGCAAAACAGACGAAGCACTGCTATGAGCATCTGCCACTTACTATCCAGAGAAACCAAGTTTTATATATACAAAATATGTATAACTTTCTAACTTTTAATCACAAATTTGCACAGAATCAAAATGTGAGGGAACCCTCCAAGTATCACTCTAGAACTTTAAGAGCATGTCATAAGAACTCTTGTCCTGCCTCTGAAGAAGCAGTAGGAGAAGCTGTCATCCTCAGTTTCATTCTTTGTCATTAACAACACTTTGTTCTTGCACAAAATCGATGTAGTTCATTGAAGAAATGTTGGAAAAGTATGAAGAAAATCAAATTCACCCATAATTTGGACCAAACAGGAACTCATTCGTCAGGCAGTCAAGAGCCCTGGAAGAAAGTGAGAATCCAGTTTTGAAACTAGTAATAACAAGACAAGGGAATAAGCAGCACGGCAGCAGATACCATCTCTAGACCTAATTTTGAAAACTCCAAGAAAAAGAACACATTACTCAACTAAAAGAGATCACTGTCTTTGCAGCTCTGGGGACACTGAAGCATGACAGCCTGAGGAAGATAACACAGCATTATGCAAAGCAATTAATCTAACTGGGTGGTTCAGTTTTTAAAACAACATATCTAAAAGCTGGAGGGGGGACTTTCCTGCTGGCGCAGTGGTTAAGAATCTGCCTGCCGATGCAGGGGACACGGGTTCGATCCCTGGTCCGAGAAGATCCCACATGCTGCGGAGCAACTAAGCCTGTGCGCCACAACTCCCGAAGCCCGCGCACCTAGCGCCCATGCTCCGCAACAAGAGAAGCCACCGCAATGAGAAGCCCGCGCACCGCGACGAAGACCCAATGCAGCCAAAAATTAATTAATTAATTAATTAATTTAATGCTAAAAAAAAACAAAAAAAACTGGAGGAGCAGGCACATGGCCAAGGAGGAAACAGAAATGTGCTATGAACCACAAAGAACTCTGTCAGGAAGATAAACCCAAGAATTAGCTGACGTGCAGGAACAATTTTCTAAGTAACTAAAGGAGGAAATTAAGGTTCTAAGCTATATTTGGAGCACAGAACAGACAGGCTACAGTGCGGAGAACGTAGGCTACTACTAACCAATTGTACTTCTTCTTGGTCTTTGTTAACAAGAATTTCAAGCTAGAGAAGGAACAACACTGAGAAGAAAACCAGTAGCCTCTCTCTCCCTCCAAAAAAAATTTAAAATAAGAACATTTCCAAAGCATTTTCAGTAATTTCGTGTAATTTCCCCCACTTTAGAACCTTCAAATGCTCATGGAGGCAGGTACAAATTCCTCTGCTTGACAATAAGCCCCTTCCCTCCAAGGTCAGTCCCTCTCCCCCTGGTGGACTCACCCAAAGCCACTTTGAATGTCACCTTCTCTGGGTGGGCTCTTACTTGCCATCAGCCTGGGAAGAGTGAAGGTGACCCTCCCTGGGTTTCCACGATACGTGGTCCTTGGGTCTCTACCCCATTTCCCACCCTGCTGCTGCTGTTTCCCATTGGACTGAGGGCTCTGAGAGGGCATCTTCACATCACTAGCACCACAAACTCAGTAAGAGATGCTCACTTCTTAATTAATCAACTAATGACTGATTCTCTGAAGAATGGTCATGGGACCAGGAAAGAGATCAGAAAATTAAGATGAGCAGTGCTGTCTCCCCAAGGATGCAGGAGACCAGTTAGGCTCCGAGCTAGAGCCTTATTCTCCAACATCCTTCCAAGGGAGGGAGTGCCGTGCCCTTCAAAAAAAAAAAAAAGAAAAAGCTGCAACTCAGTGGTTGAGTCACTTGTCTGAGGTCCCACAGCTAAGACATGGTTCCAAACCCCATATCCACATGCCTCCAGAGCATCTCCCTTCTCCCTCAGATGGAGCTGGGGGATGGGAGGGGGGGCAGCAGATTCCAGTAAACTCTGAGCATCAGCCAGGGACACCGTAACCTACCCTGGGACCCCTTGGGCCGCATCCATGAAACTAGCCTCGTTTTTTATACTATGGGTGCCAAATGTCAACCAAGTATTTTTTAAATTTCTAAAATTGTTATTATTATATTAGATGGTGAAACTGTGAATGGATGGTAAATGTCCTTGGGTGTTGAATCTGGTCAAAACCACACGTGTGGCACTTTGGACCGTACTTGTAAGCTGGTGGGGTCTCCAGGTGTCCCCCATAAGTGGTCAGTGAGGGAGGGAGAGAGCACCAGGTGACCTCCAGGTCTGATTCCCAGTCTGATTCTGCACCCCTTGGCCAAGGACAAACGTAAGATCCACGTGTCTGGCAAGTAGCAATATCTCTGTGCTGCCTCAACCTCATGTTGGGTTTTTAGCTTCTAGACCTGGGTATCACAGACGGAGGGGAAAAGACTCGCCTGTCTTGCTGAACAACAAGCAACGTGAATCGCCAAGGGTGAAAACGAAGCAGGTATCAGGCCAACAGAGCTTTTCCAATAAGGGTTTTTAACACTTAGAACTGGCTGCTGTGAATGGCACTGAGTGCATCGCCACAGGCGTGATCCCCAGGCAAACATCTGGTGAAGACCATGTCTACACTGCTCAGAAGGCTTTCAGATTTAAAAGCGACTTCTTAGGATCTGTACTGCCCTACATTCTATTCTACTAGTTACATGGGGAATTGTACGTATGCTGAACTGATGTAAACGTCAAATCATATTTTTAATGAAGAGCTTGCTGTTTAAAAGACCGAGTGTGATTCTCCTCTTAGTGCGTCCTTGGTAAAAATGCATCTGTTGTTTGGCCCATCACATTTCCCTAAAGTGAGGCAGGTAAACCAGCATTTCTGCTCACAAGGGATGGCCAAAAAACAGCAAATTGACAAAGGTGTCGGATTCTGACTTAGAGTAACCTAGCGTCCTACAGCATAGACAGTAAATGTAATCAATCCACATCGATATATACAACGTTACAGCCACCATCCATATAAAATAAAGCAACTATGCCGAGATCAACTGTTCCTGAATTTGCTACAAGAACCCACTGGATTCACTACTTCTATGGAGTGACGTGCACACAGTGCAAGCAGTAGGAGACACTCGCTTGTTGTAACATTTCAATCACGTGTCATGTAAAACTGCAAATACTATCCAGATGAGATTCACACGTGACAAAATCCAACACAGCTCTCTCACTTGGCACTTTCGGGAAGATGTGCCCATTTCAGAGAAACTCGTATACGGGGCTAATTCCTTGGTGGTTTTCTTGGGTCCCTTGTAGCTGAGGCTCCATATGCTTAGAAATCAGCGAACAACGACACTGATGCCACCGAGTGACACGTGGAATCAACATTCCCCATCACACTCTCCATGTCTTCCCTCCATTATCTTCTTGGCACAGGAGATGCCTTACACCTGCAGGTTATCCCCATGGAAACACTGTGAAGTTTATTTTGACTCTGCGTCTTTTATGTGAATGGTTTTAAAGTTGCTGATACCTATTTTATAAAATATTTATTTCGCCCTTGACCTAACCTAACCTTAAAAACCAATCACCAGATACGTCCCTGGTTTTCCATTTCTTCCCCCAGACCCAGATGCTATTCAACAATGGAAGTGTGGGTACAATTTGTCAGGCACTTTGAAGGTATTCTCTGTAAGTCCAAGAACTGGTTTATGGGAGAACTCTTGGTCAACAGCCTTCTCAATACATTTTTGGAATGGTGTAGACTATAAGATAACAATTTACATGATAAGGTACACAAGCACTTCCCTTGCACAAGTAATAAAATTTTATGGCATTATTTTCTGGGGATAAACATCTAATTATTACAAGCCTGTAATCAGAAAGAGGTCATATGAGTGCTACCCTAAAGAATTATATCTTGGAGGTCATCAAGAATCACAATAGGAGGAAATCCTGCTCTGCTGTTAAAACTCTACTGGGATTCATTAATAAAATCATTACTAAGTGGAAACGGAGTTGCCTTTGGTCTCCTGCCTACTTTATCCCCAGGGACAACAGCACGCCCCTTCTTTCCTCCTGCCACAGTTTTTACAGGAGCCGTATTTTTAAAAATGAGAATGGGAAGAGCTGCAATTCAAAACTGCTGTTATTTTTCTGTTCTGTTTCTCTGGGTAAAACAGGACTTCTAAACTAACAAAGAACAATAATCAGTGTAGACGAGACATACAGTACACTGTACTAAGGAAATACTGAAAACCAACCCTCGGGATGCTACACAGTAAAAGCAGCTGAAACTCAATATTAAGGCTAAATTGCAAGATATTATTTCACACAGCTGTGAGGGGAAACATAAAAGCAACTGGGGAGTTCCTGTATTTGAAGGGAAGTACTTCCGTTTTCTCTGTACTTTTCTTGAACCTGGGGGGCAGATGACTTTCCCATCCCAAGCTTTCCAGTTCCAGCACAGCATCCAAGCTCTGCCCCTTCGGGGACCTGGGGCACCCCTCCCCGACCAGCCCCCAGAGCGCCCACATGTGCAGAGGCTCCCAGGAGCATCAATCTAGGAATCTGGGTGACGCCGAGCATCTCCGAGAGGCTGCACAGCTGCAGATGCTGTGGGTCGGGTAGCAGAGACGCCCTCTGTGCTATTTCCCTCGCCCCTCTGACCCCGACCTCAGGCTCTGGATGAGCTGCGGTACTTCGCTAGGGAAACTGGTATTTCCTGTCTGCTCTCCAGTCACTTCCTATTCTTTTTTATTGGTTTCTGGTGGTTTCCATATTCAGAAAAAAAAAAAAAAAGAGCAGAATAAAGAGGCCCACCAGATTTCGGCTTTCTTTCATTGCTAGTACTTGATGCAAAAGGAAAACAGGCGAAAACCTCTCAAATCAAGAGTCTGGTGGTGTTTTTAGGAAAAGGTTAGTATGATCCTGTAATAGAATGTTTAAACAAAGTTGGATCTGATTCTCTAAATACACCATGCCTTTTCCCATAAGGCATTTAACTTCAGTTATTTGAATAAACAAGGGTTTCTAGGAGGAGAAGTGTGGGGAGGGGAGTCGGACACATTAATTTCTCAGCAAGGTCCATACTCACAAAGTGTAAAGGAAACAAAGCATCACCCCTGGCCTGGAGCTCACAGTTCTATTGGGGGAGCCAGCTCCTGGACCAGGGGAGCATATGAGCCACACTGCACACCTGGGACTGAACTGCATGGTCCCCCAATCACAAGACAGCAGCGGAGATGCTTCTGAACTTTTTAGAAAAACAAAACTGTATAATTAATGGAATTCTCTCTTCACAGCGCTTAAGCACTCTAAACGTTGATGCCTAAATCTGGCACCTACTGAAAAATTGTGACACGCCTGCTATACTTTTTAGATATTTTTAACTTGTAAAGAGAACAGAGTAAGGGAATACACCCTGACTCCACTATTACCATATAATTTTCCCTCATATATCATCCCAACTAGCTTCTGGACCCAACTGCATCATAGCAGAAGCCTCCAACAAATTACGGAGGCCCAACTTAAGGCCAGGGTGTAACCCAAACCCATTGTGATCAAGCAGCGTGAGAAGACCTGTCTGTGTGCTCACGGAAGATCCCAAGAAGTCCTAGCGGAGCAGAGACTACACCCAGCCTCCTCCACTGAGCGCTGGAGAAACGTTTTAGAAAGGCTACCGTGGAATCTTGAAGGAGGACCCCCAACACCCTCCGAGAGAGCCAGAGGTGCTCAACCAACCCTGGGGCACACAGGAAGGTCTTCCTTGAGGAGCTCCATCTTTCATAACCTCCAGTGTTGAGATGAGCCCTACATCTGTTCTTTTCAATTACCTGCAATTCTAACAATGACATCAACACACTTAATAGCTGGCCACTCCACTTCTGGCTGCTCAGAAGACCTGCAGTACTTGGAATTATCGCCCCAACACGTCGGTGCTGTCACCTTTACCCAAGGAATTACAAAGGTTAACTTGGTTTCCCCCTACATGACAGCTTTATTCCAAGAAGGACTTAAAGTAAGCATTTAAATTTCATTTAGTTTAAAACATTTTTAAAATACCACCTTTGTCAGTGTGCTAAAACTTAAGATTTGATTGATTAAGTTGAATTTATTTTAATCCAAGGGACAATAGTTAAAAAGCTTTAATTTGGGACTGATGTAACTCCCATCTAGAAATTTCGGTTTTTAAATATTCTCTCTAACGTACATTTACTTGAACTTTTAGATATTTGATTGATATCAACTTTTTATGTAGAATAATTGCCTCAGGATGCATATTATTTAAGACTATAATAAGTTTTCCAGGACATTTAAAATAAAAGCAAGAGAGTATATAGTTTTAGTTTATCACAAACATACAACCACAGTATAAAAATTTTAGAATAAAAAAAAGGGGAAACCACCATATTTCATCACTCTAAAACAAACTGTTATTGGTTTAGTAGGTTTCCAAATCAACTAATGCATTCCTTTAACTACTTGGAAGCATCCTATATATAAAATGTGCATCTTATAAGTGGTTTCTGAAACTGCTACAGTTTTTGTAACCATCATTCTAATATTTAAAGTAAGTATTCTAAAAAGTTACTAGTAGTCCAAGCCATACAATATAAATAGCAAGATATAAAAATTAAGGGGGGGCTTCCCTGGTGGCGCAGCGGTTGAGAGTCCGCCTGCCGATGCAGGGGACACGGGTTCGTGCCCCGGTCCGGGAGGATCCCGCATGCCGCGGAGCGGCTGGGCCCGTGGGCCGTGGCCGCTGGGCCTGCGCGTCCGGAGCCTGTGCCCCGCAGTGGGAGGGGCCACAGCGGTGAGAGGCCCGTGTACCGCAAAAAAAAAAAAAAAAAAATTAAGGGGGCAGTTCCCTGGCGATCCAGTGGTTAGAACTTGGCGCTTTCACTGCCAGGGCCCGGGTTCAATCCCTCCTCGGGTAACTAAGATCCCGCGAGCGGTGCAGCACAGCCAGAAACAAACAAATAAATAAATAAATAACAAATAATAAAAACTAAGGGAAGAAAACGCTAGCTCCCTGTGAGATGGCAGGAGAAAAGGACTCAAGTGTTTTAGCATGTTTCACTTTGTCCAATGAAGATCTGGATACTAACAAAAGAGCAGGTCTAAGTGGAGATGAGCATTCTCCTGGTATTTTCAAATGTACTTTTTTGTTTTTTAATTTATTTTTTAACTGCATCGGGTCTTAGTTGCGGCACGTGGGCTCTTCATTGCAGTGCACGGCCTTCTCTCTAGTTGTGGCGAGTGGGCTCAGTAGTTGCAGTGCGCGGGCTTAGTTGCCCCATGGCATGTAGGATCTTAGTTTTCTGGCCAGGGATTGAACCGGTGATCCCTGCATTGCAAGACAGATTCTTAACCACCGGACCACCAGGGAAGTCCCTCAAATGTACTTTTTTAAAGATTTTCTTCCCTTTTCTTTTTCTGTCTCTCCTATGTAATCTTGTGGAACTGGGAATGCATCCTGAACTTTCCCACACAGTCAAGTGGGAACATAACTGTTTGTGGGCACTGAAACCCTCTTATTAAAAGCATTACAATAGTAATAATTCCTAGTATTCATTCCTCTCAATCGTCACATCAATGTCCTCTTTGAAAAGCTGGTGCCAGAAATCCAATCACCAACTAAGCTTCCTCGCTGCCTTAGAACTGCTGGAAATGGTTAAAGTGGACACTGGAATTTATTTAAATTCATTTATAGGAATACTAAAGTGTTTCATACTAGAAGATAATGGCTAGAGCTTCATAAAAATGCTGTTAATCTTTCAGTCCACAGAGCTACCTGGGATGTTAGGTTACATTTTTACTTAAATACACAAAAGAAGAATGATTTTATCCTTTTAAAAATGAATGGTTTTTCAAATCTCAAATGACCTCAGTCTCTAAAAACTTGCACAAGTATCACATAGTTATGTTCTGAGACCCCAGACAACTAAATCCATGATGTTTAACAGGTTTCTCCTTATTTCCTTAATTCTGCACTGTGAAATCCATACTCCGATAGCCTGGGATAATCCAACTGACTCTTTCTGGCAACCATTTTTGCTTCTGGCCATAGCTCTGACCCATAATCACTGACTAAACGTGGCCAAGTGATGGCACATCATTCGATGCTGGAAGAGCCCAAGTCAACAAACAACACCCCACTGGTCTGAGTGGTGTGAGCCTCGCAAGGGAAGGGCAAGTGGGCTACGAGGGGATGGCAGACGTCCTCTGACAGTCTGAAAGGCACTGCAACCTCCACTGCCACCCGGGAGGACTGGCCAGCAGTTTTATGAATGGCACTTGGAAGTAACTACAGAGGCATCCTGTTACATCTGGGGATTATAAAGGAAAGAGGCGCCTGTCAGCGTCTGACGGCGCAGAACAGCCACGCACCAATCCAACCCCATTCAAATAACACGCCTGAAAGATCCACCTAAAATCTACCCATTTCTGACACTCACTGCCATATTAAAAACTTAAAAATGGGCTTTAGGGTCCTATGTCTATTTCTTTTCCAATACGTACGCGTAGATTTGTTTTCAGAAGTTCAAAGATGTCACGCAGACTTCAGTGAAAAAGTGACTACTGTGCATCATTATTTCAGGGGGTTCAAACACCCAAAAGTGGGACACACAGCTGCAAGGCTTCTAAAAAGTTCTCAAAAGCAGTTAGTCTAAAAACTAGCACCACATCCATCTCAGAGTCAAGTAACTGAAAGACTACTGGGTCTTTCCCAACTTTTGCAATCCTAGGAAACTTAACAGAAATCCTTATAAATCTGTTACACACCTCAAGAATACAAAGATAAAACCCAGTTCATATGAAGAGTACTGAAGCGGTACAGACTACTCCAAACGCAACAGTAACAAGGACACATTCTTCACATATCATGGGGAGACGTGACACACTCAAAAGAAACGGACGAAACATTTATAATTCCAGCAGCAGAATCTGAACAGAAGACAGAGTGTTGCTCAGGTAACTCACCTCAATGAGAAGGTGAGTGGGTAGATAACAATTGTCAGGGAACTGCTAAGACCAGATGTGCTTTACAACTGATCTAAGTAAGGTCTGGGAGCAGGTAAGCAGCAGGATGAACAATGGTGCAGATACTTGGCATTTTTGTATCTCAGGCAAGATAGAAGGAATCCTTGAAGACCACAGAGGCAAAGGAAACGTGTAAGTCTTAAAGTGGAGAAAAGACACACTTCACAGCCATAACCCAGTCAGGCTAGCAGGAAAGTTGTAGAAAATGTCATCCCACACCCAAAGTACAGGGCAGAGGGGCACCAGAGGCGCACTGACTAAGCACCGCAGGGGGGCCGTGTGGAAGGGCAGGGAATTATCTACGCACAAGGACACCTTTGCATTCCACTCACATAGCATCCTCAGGAGAAAAAGCTGCTTTGGTTTGTTTTATTTTTTTTAATATGAAACATTGATTGTCAAACTGTTTTACACAGAATCCCAGGTCGGAGAAGCACTTTGTGTGTCTCCCTGAAAGTGGGGGACGAGTTGCTGTGGTTACCTCTCATCTCCCAAGCCACTGCCCTGCTCCAGTAACATGGAAGAATCTAAACCCTGCACATAAGATCAGTCACCTCCTCCACAACGACCAAGCACCAGATGACGACAGTGGACAAGCTCGTGGACACACCCTTTACATACGTGTCTCTCATTCAATCTTCAAAGAGAAGGAGCAGGTATTACAGCCCAGCTAACAGACGATCAAAATGAGGCTGCAGACCTCATTCCTGGGCCCAGGGGCCCACAGCTGTGAGTGTGAGTGTGTCACTCACTGACCCAGGAGGTCTCCCTGGCAGAGGCAGGAAGAACCTCCCAGGCTGGCCACGTGTGCACTGGCACAACTTCTGGAGAGCAAACTGGCAAAATACATAAACTGAGAGCCTTAAAAAGGTTTATGACTTCCTACCCCACAAAAAACTATACACCTAATTTAAATAAATAATCCAAACCACAGGCCAAATTTTATGTGCCGATTGTTACAATATCTTTAAATGGTGAAAAATAGGGCAATGAATTTCCAACACTAGGCAAATAGTTAGATAAATATGTATATATCCACACAATGAAATACTATGTAGCCTTTAAAATTTATTATGACCATTTTTAAAAGACAGGGGAAGGACTTCCCTGGCGGTCCAGTGGTTAAGACTCCGCACTTCCACTGCAGGGGGCATGGGTTCGATCCCTAGTCAGGAAACTAAGATCCTGCATGCCACACAGTGCGGCCAAAAAAAAAAGATATGGGAAAATGTGAACACAGCAAGTAAACGAAGTAGGAACAATCATACATCATGATTTCAACTATTTTTAAAAAGCATCTGTATTTACATACACACACACACATACAGAAATTCAGACTGAAAAGAAATACTCAAATTTTAGATTATTCTGGCGAGACTGTAGGTGACTTATTATGTTCTACAAAATCATCTGTATATTCCAAATTCCCTATAATAAGTATCTATGCTCTTGTAAACGATTAATGCTTAACATTTTTCAAGAAAACATTCATCACACCAGCTCAAACCAGCACCTCTGAGGAAGAATCCTGCGTTCCCAGATGCTGAACCATGAGCTACAGAGAGATTTCATCTGCAGAGGCAGATTGTCTCCAACACTCTGCAGCTTGGGTTGGGATAAAACTTGTCATATTCCTGGTTAATTATTGATGAATCTGGAAATTGCCTCATTTATTAAAGACTTAGGTGCTTCCAAAGGCACAGCAACACACTCTGAAGCCTGTAATCTGGTGTGAGCAAGCAGTTTCTAGACTGTAATAGGATTACTTGTGGTGTTCTCATTCAAAGGCCGAAATCCAATAAAATAAATTGTAGAGTGTTTGTTTAAATAAAACACTTGTGCATTGTCTTCCACTTCCTCTGCCAGCACCAGTTTACCAATCAGTCAGATCCCCAAGGAGCCAGACACAGTAGTGACGGGGATGCATAAACAAGGGGGGAAAAGATGCTGAAATTACTTCACAGGCGAGAGCACAGAGCACCCACGCAGATGAGCTAGCTGAGTGGCAGAGGGGCCTCAGAGGCTCCGCCCTGTGCAGAACCAGCGTTCACGCAATGCAGCACTTGTACGTAAATGAGAAGTTTGGAAATGAAGCAGGAAAAATCAAGTTATAGCTGAGTTAATACAAACAAACTGAAAAAAAAACGAAGCTTTCTGTAAATTGGTTTCTAAATATTCCAGCAATGTACCCCAGTATAAATGGATTTTTAAAGATTTAATGAACCATACAAAAACTGACTGCATTTCTTTTACTCCCTGGGAGACACCAAAAGCCAGCCTAGGACTGTAAACTAAGTCCCGAGTCTTTCAATAGAGCACTCAGTGCAGTTACCACCCTCCATCCCAGCCTCCCGCGCGGACACACATACGTGGTGCTCACAGATCCACGTGGTGCTCACAGATCCACAGATCCAAGCCTCCCACTTGGACACAGGCCACAACAGACGCACACACTGTGGTTGATAGTTTGAGAGCATCATAAAACAGAAAATCATCCCACTGGGAGAAAGAAAGCAAACTGAGGGCCTAACTCACCTCTAACACACTCTTCCTCGGTTCAGTTACACAGCACAAAATACAAAACACGATTTTTTTCCTTGATGACCATTCCTAAATCCAGCCACACAGACACTGTCACTCTGCAGTCTCCTGCACCTCTGAGTGAGCAGCTGTCATGCAGGAGACCACCTGCCAGGCCAGAGTACCCTGAGCTCAGCCTGGGCGGCCCTGACACCCCAAACCAACGCCCGCCAAGCCCCTGAGCCCCCGAGCCCCCGAGCCCACTGCAGGCTGCACCCCGGAGCAGGGACAGGGGCCGGCACCCTCCTCGGGAAGGTGGGCCAGGAGCCCAGCGGGGCTCCAGCCTTCTCGGGAAGAGACAGGAATGAGGGACGGGTCAGCACATTTCATCCTTCACCTCACCCCGTCAGGGGCCCTCGGCACCTCCCAGGGAGCTGGCACACTGACCTGACCGAGACTCACTCAAGGGCAGCAGATCCAAGCTGCCCTGGGCTACACGTGGACTGCTCCTTCACCTCCTGCTTTGGCAGCTTCGTCTAACTGTCCCTGACCCATCATCTAACTGCCCCTGACCCACCATCTAACTGCCCCTGACCCACCATCTAACTGCCCCTGACCCATGGTCTAACAGCCCCGACCCATCATCTAACTGCCCCGACCCATCCACCATCTAACTGCCCCTGACCCATCGTCTAACTGCCCCTGACCCATCACCTAACTGCCCCCAACCCATCATCTAACTGCCCCTGACCCATGGTCTAACTGCCCCGACCCATCACCTAAATACCCCGATCCATCAGGACGGAAGCTCAGCCTCGAGGAAGGTGCCTATGCACCACTCACTCTGCATGGACTTCCTGCTCTGCCCAACACTAGGCTGAAGAGATCGGTGATGACAGAACGGAGTCCAGAAGGTCTTGCCAATTCTCCCAAGTAAGGAAAGATGAACATTTCAAATACCCAGCTCACTCGATTCAAAACTTGTCATTAATACAGCAGCACCTGTTCTCCCACTATCAGTGCTTCACAGACTCCACTCCTCAGAGCAAAGCAAATGCAAAAAGACACATCTTAATATTCATTCAGGTTTAATTATCTTAAAAAAAAAAGAAGTGGCTCCTTGCTGCCAGAGGAGTGTTTCTTAATTAACTCCAGCTTTAGTCATAGTTGCCATGCAGTTTCCAAGTACCCTGTTTTTCCACAAAGGACACACTTCCCCCTCCTTTATCCACTTTATGGAAAAGTCACCCACCCCCTGCAACGTGCATATCCACCCGTCATCTTTACGGTGACATCTGAGCGCAGTAAATCCAGCGTGTCAAGCCACGGCTGTCAGCAGGGGAGGGCGGACAGCACCACGGATTCCTCGTGGAGATGGGCTGCTGGAACCAGCACCACACTGCAGAAGGAACATGCAAGAAATCCTTCTCGATGGTTATCAGCGTATGGTCTCTTAAAAGTGCATCCTCTTCTAATTATTCACAAGTAATAGAACATGTAATAGGGACTTCCCTGGTGGCACAGTGGTTAAGAATCCGCCTGCGAATGCAGGGGACATGGGTTCGAGCCCTGGTCTGGGAAGATCCCACATGCCACGGAGCAACAAAGCCTGTGGACCACAACTACTGAGCCTGCGCTCTAGAGCCCGTGAGCCACAACTACTGAGCCCGCGTGCTGCAACCACTGAAGCCTGCGCACCTAGAGCCCGTGCTCCACAACAAGAGAAGCCACTGCAATGAGAAGCCCGCGCACCGCAATGAAGAGTAGCCCCGGCTCTCTGCAACTAGAGAAAGCCCACGCGCAACAAAGAAGACCCAACGCAGCCAAAAATAAATAAATAGATAAATTTATTTTTTTTAATGTAATAACAGTTGAAATTATTGGGGTAACTTCCTTTCAAAAAGAACATGTTTGCATTAGTTATGTTTTATAGCCCTGTAACTCGATGTGTCTATTTTTGGATCTCTCTGGGTTTGGGGGGTGGGGGGAGGACACCTTTGGGGCCGTGCCTAGGGCCGTGGCAGAGATGACCCCCCAGGGCCCGGGCAGTTGCACGTGGTGCCAGGCAAAGAGAAGCCCAGGCCGGGGCAGAGCCTTGATGCTCCCTGGGGCTGTGGGAGGGAGACTGTCCTGGGGCAACGGGGAGCCCCTAAATCTATCAAAGCAGAAAGGCACAGCTTACAGCTCTAGCAACAATATAGAGGAAACAATGGGAGATCCAAGGTGAGAGAGGAAACGAAGGCAAGAGGACTCCAGGCCAGGGAACCGGGAAACAGCACAACTTTGGGGAGTACAGAGGAAACAATGGGAGATCCAAGGTGAGAGAGGAAACGAAGGCAAGAGGACTCCAGGCCAGGGAACCGGGAAACAGCACAACTTTGGGGAAACATGAGAGTCCGTTCTGTCATGACGGGCAGAGCGAAGAGAGGTGGTGGGAGATCAAGGCGAAAGGTAGGCAGGGGGCCGTTTTCAGGCCGATATATGTTGTTTTTACCTGGAAGGCCCTGCTGACCCCATGGACTTCCCTGTGCTGGAGAGTGTTGTGATGAAAGCTGTCCTTGGGGAGTTTCCCTGCTGGGAACATGCAGGGTGGGTCACCGCACGTGGTGGGGGGGGTAGGTCATGAACCAGGAGATGCTCTTAACAAGTGGTGGCTGGAGAGCTTTATTCCCAAAGCCTGATACCTATCAATTATATGTAAAGTGTCTCATTTTAAGCAAAACCCAATGAATGTAAGCAATACCACATTTAGATCATTACAGTGGAGCCCCATATTACCCAAAGGTTAGGCACTCAACAGCATGAATAAAATGAGCTTAACATATGGGTAAACCACCCTTGAAAACTCCATTTAATCACCCATAATCACAAGGAGATGCTCCCACGATGGGAGGACTCAGGAATGGACACCACAGGGGACAAGGGTCTCCCACTTCCAAGGCCACACTCAGTCCACAACACACACTCACGAGGGGGTAGCCACTTTCACCCCATCTACTGTCTGCCTGTCTCTGCTGAGCACAGAGAATTTAACTCATTATGATGAAACACCCCCGTGACGCAACACCCATAAGCTTCCACCCCCAAGAAGTCCACGTTAGAAAAATAACTACCTCTTTTTTAAACATGACGCTGTTTGGCAAACAGCATATAATTCAAAATATTACCAGTTGTTCAAAGGTCAGTCTCCACCATTTTCCAGAATCCTATCTAAGAAAGGTGAACTCATACTCAAGTTCTAATCAGTATGTAGAACATTGGAAGAGCTGCATTCTGAATACTGTTCATTAGCAGACTGATGGAATTACTTCATTTCCTCATCGGCACATGAACTTGAGGGTATATGGCTAATTTATCTCACAGGACATTCCAGTAAAGGAATCATGAGTGGCCCAGCCACTTTGAACCTCTTAGAGAAGATGCCACATAAACCTAAGGTGTTATTATCATTATCTCTTTCTGCAGTATAGCCTGGAAAAGCCGTCAGGTCTTTGGACTCATGAAGTAGGAACTCCAACTACTTCTTAGGTTTTCAGCCTTGAAGGTTCAGGACATACATTTTATTACTGTGCCCAGATCAAGAAAAAGAGAATTTTAAAACATGCCACAAAACAATAAAAAGACTAAATGTTCGATGTTACATGCAACACACACACACACACACACACACACACACACCCCTACACGGACAGCAGAATAAAGATGGTCACAAGTTCACAAGTTCCTGGACACTCCTGGCTTTGAGAAGTGCAGCCAGAAACCCCTGCCCAGGAGCCTGGGCTGCTTAGTGACCGGTTTGGCACACAGAAGACAGGGATAATGATTCTGTGCTGGCGTCCAGGTCTAGGTCTTTAGAGAGTGACAGCTTCCTCTCCTGACTCCAAGAGCCCTGAGCCCTCCATGCTGGAGACGAAACGACACGATGCTCTGGTCAACAGTCCCAGCGAACCCCAAGCTTCTACCACCCCCACCAGCACCAGACACGTGAATGCAACCATCTAGGTCCCCCCAGACCAGATCACCTGCCAGCTGAATACCCCTGAGTAACCCCAAGTGAAGCAGAAGAACCACTGGGCTGAGCCCTGCCCAAACCCTGACCCACTAAATCATGAGACATAATTAGTTGTTGATTTAAGTCATGAAGTTCTGGGTGGTTTGTTAAGCAGCAATACCTAGACAAACAAATTTTCAAGCAACATTTTTACTAACTAACTATGGTTAAGTGCTATTTGAAACTGCTAAATAAGAAAAACATTCTCACACGGGCACGGCTCCCAGACACATTACGCCTTTAACTGAAGTAATTTCTAACAGGTCTGTAAAATTCAGTACTGGTAAGTTCTTATAGCTGCAGCATCTTTGAAGACAATGTTTTAAATGTTATTACCAAGAACTGCACTTTGCAGCTCTGAAAGCTCCCTTGAGGAAATGATGTCATGTCTTAATCACCTCTTGCCAGTGAGCCCTGTGCTGGGTCTTCCCTGCACCGCAACACGGGAGCTCAGCCCCACGTGCAAATGATCCAAATGAAGGTCAGTTGGCAAATTTCATGTGAAGAATGACAGCTGGGTGCTCCCCTGGTGGCACAGTGGTTAAGAATCCGCCTGCCAATGCAGGAGACACGGGTTCGAGCCCTGGTCCGGGAAGATCCCACATGCCGCGGAGCAACTAACCCTGTGCGCCACAACTACTGAGCCTGTGCTCTGGAGCCTGTGCGCCACAACTACTGAGCCCGCGTGCCTAGAGCCTGTGCTCCACAACAAGAGAAGCCGCCACAATGAGAAGCCCGTGCACCGCAATGAAGAGTAGCCCCTGCTCGCCGCAACTAGAGCAAGCCTGAGCGCAGCAACGAAGACGCAACACAGCCAAAAATAAATTAATTAAATAAATTTTTAAAAAAAGAAGAATGACAGCTGGTCATCTGTCCTCTTTTCCCTACATCGAGTAACAGAGGAAACGTATAAAAATGTAGGGTATAACGAGCCCTGATGCCAGGAAAAACAAAAACAATCATGCCGTGTCGAAGCTAATAAAACGGATCCGGGCAGGCACATCCTCTGACCCATGTTCAGGTTCCCGAGGCCTCGGGCCAGAGACACGTTTGCCCTCACTCTCTGGTGTGGGGATGGGGACTGTTCGACGGGAATATTCCAACAAGCTGAGTGTGGAAGTGTGTGAGAGGGACGCCCCGCTGGCCTGGTGAAGCCTGCCTTCTCTCCTACACAGGAGGCTCAGCCACAAACAAGCTGGAAAAGGAACTCCAGCAAAACGAGCATTCAGTCCACTGCTCACAAGCCTGCTTTACCCAAAACCAAAAATCTTAGCTGCCCTGTCTCTACACATCACAGGCACCCAGAGGACATCATATGACTCACACCAAAACTCGCATGTTTTACTCAATATGACCTTTCCTTTCCCGACGCATTTCTATCCCACGTGCTGTCTTTTTACGGCTCCTCCTGGACCCTTTAACTCATTTATGTTATTAAACTCAGACTAGATATCCATAAGAGTTAACGGCTAAAACCTAAGGAATACATAATATGGGTGCTGTCAACTGTGTCCACAAATAAAACTCAAAAATTAACAGTCATTAAAGTGAGTGACTTCATTTTGAAAAAGAACAGATGCTTGTATACAAATAACTGAATCACTTTGCTGTACACCTGGAAACTAACACAACATTGTTAATCAACTATACTCCAATATAAAATAAAAATGAAAAAAAAAAAGAAGTGAGTGACTTCAAAAGAAATGAAAACGTACAGATTGGGCCATTGTCACTTAAGTGACCAGCCTGTGAGCAAGATGGCTGATCCTCTCAACTTGTGTTCTGGAAATTTCCACGCACAGCTACAAGGCGGCAGGTTCCAGGTCACATAACACAACAACCCCAAAAGGCCTGGAGGCTGCTCTAAACCAGAGGTTCTCCACCCTGGCGGCACAGAGAACACCCAAGGAGCTTCGTAGCAATATAAGTATCCACCTCGGCCTGGAGATCTGATTCCCGTGGCTCGTGGGGAGCCTGGGCATCTGGTTCTTAAAACCCTGCAGCCAGGGTTGAGGGCAACTGCTCTGGAACCATCTGGGGATCTGGCCAAAATGCAGATTCTGACAGAGTCTGGGATGGGATCCATGATTCTCTTCTAACAAGCTTCCAAGCAAAGCCAGTGTTGCTGGTCCACAGACCACACCTGAGCAGCAAGGGGCTTCGACATCTCGCCAAGCACACAGGAGCCTCCTTGACCCAACCGACTCTGTCATCCTGAAGGCGCACTTCTTCCTTAAGCGCATGAGCCACTCAAGGAAACCCAGGTCAGAAAACAACCTGTCTTCTCTGATGGGCACTGTTTACTCTTTCTTCTGGGACAGCACTGACTCTCCAGCCAGAGGGGTCACATCAGATGTACAATTTTTTGCCACTTTCTTAATCCATTTTAGCCCAAGCGTCCTCACCCGTAAACTCGGAGTTGCATCACTACCACTCCAAGGGATTAAGGAATACACTGGGAGCACGAGCCCAGCACTTGGGGCCTAATGCACAAAATGTCCCAAAGCGCTAACCATGACTCTTGATAATAAGGGTATCACTGCTTCTATTTCCTGATAGAACCAGGACGATTGTGTCCTGGTTCCCCTCCTGCCTGTCGGAAACTCCTCAGTGAATTAGGACTGCGAAGACGTGATGGGGATCACTGTTAAAGGTACTTTCTCAGCAGCTCTCCAACCTGATAGGCAGATAAATAATGCCCTTGATACAGCATCTCTTGTGCAAGAGCTTTCGATCATCCATCCTGACCGAAAAAGCTTATTGACACCAAAAGCGAAGACTGACCTGAAAATACTACTCTCCTGAATCTATAGAGGAAGCAGCCTCCCTCCTCGTAGGTGGAAAAACAGCCCAGGACCAAAAACTCCTCTGCTTTAGATTAAAATCCCACGCCAACCACCTATCAAAGCAGATCTGTCTAAAACTCTCCCAGGTAAAAGAGTAAAACTTAAATGTTCTCAGCAAGCATAAAGAAAGAAATATGCGAGGTGATGGATGTGTTAGTTAACTCGATGGCGGGGAAAGTCTGCACAACGTATACATGTATCAAATCATGGTATACGCTTTAAATATGCTACAATTTTATTTGTCAATTATACTTCAATAAAGCTGGGGTGGGGGTTGGGGGGGACTCTCCCAGAGTTACCTCTCTACAGTTTTGTTATAAAATGCTGGGGTATTCTGGAAAGGTTTTGAAAGCACCATTCATCACTTTCATTACAAAGCACAAAAACACAGGAAATTGTGAATGGAAAAGATGTGTATAAATTCCAATGTCCCATGCCACTGTATCTGTTTTTCATGTCCTGTATTTGAAACAAAAGCTTTGGATTTCAAATGCATTCACATGACACGGTGTTTACAAACAAATACGGGAAGGGATCAAAGTCAAAATATGGATGTTGCACAACTAGATAAGCTTTATGGTTTTAATCACTACCTAGCAACTTCCCTACGAACATAGGCAGAGAGGGAGGAAGCGTTCCTTTAATTAATGAGAGGCTTAAAGTCCTCAGAGAGGAAGACGACTCTCAATATTGTGGTGGGGAAGAGGTATATGAGAAGAGGTGGTCCCCTTGAGCACAAAGCCAGCTGAGTTGTGATGACTTGGCAAGACTGACAGAGTAGTACAGCCACACCCAGAGCAAGCCTCCCGGATACCACTCCTGGGTTCAGGATGATAAATAGGTCAATTCTCCTTGGGTGCAGTCTTCAGGTGACTGGCAAAGGGTGCCTTTAGCTGAACTAAGGTATTACAAGTCGCATCAATCTGCCAACCCTTACAACTACCTACCCAAGCAAAAGATGCTCTATGTTCACTGACTGCTGATGTAGCTGCCCAGAATCACCATCTTAAAGATCCAGAGGAGTAAAGAAGTGTTATCCATTTATCTCTGTTATCCAAAGAAATGGGCACGTGAATTATAGAGGCCTATATAATAAAGGATTAGAGGGGTCAAAAAATGTCGACTTTCAGGTGGTGATGTGATGAATTGGGAGACTGGGATTGACATATATACACTAATATGTATAAAATGGATAACTAATAAGAACCTGCTGTATAAAAAAATAAATTAAATTAAATTTAAAAAAAAAATGTCGACTTTCCCATTTTATTTTATAACTCAGATGAGCTCCAAGGTATTCTCAGAACTACAACTAGTAATTAAAAGCTAAAGGTCTTTAAAACATCTGTACATTTTATAAATATCAATAGTATTGACAATTTCTAGTTTTACTCTTTCCAAGTTTCAAAACATTTTTTAATGGAAAAATGTGTAACCAATGCCTTTTAAAATATTGTAAATACAGCAAAGAAATTTTCCATACTCTCCATTCATCTAGCAGTATGGCAGCCACAATTATTTTAGAAAATAACAAGGGCTAGTAGTAGAAAAAGCAACACAGTTAAGATAGACAAACACACTTCTTGATCTGTGAAAGAATCAGCTTTAACTACTGCGTTATCAGAACATTCTTTTTCCCTATTTCCAACTGATTTATTAATAAATACTAAAACTGGAATTTCTCTAGTACGTTTATGAAGAACGTAGTAACTCTTTAACAAATCTTGAAAAATGACAACTGGTATCATACATCAAATAAAAATCAAGTTGACTTTATGAATTAGCCATGAAAAGTGTGCCTAATCTATGTGTAAAACCTGAGACAAAGAAAAAGATCTAAAATTGACTAAGAGTCTATAATATGGCAGGGGATTATCTACATTAAATCCCTTGATCTTCATTACTGCCAACAAAAGAAAACATTCCCAAATTACAGATGAGAAAATTAAGGCTCACAGAGCTGGTGGGACTTGCCAAAGTTCAAAACTACTGTGGCCAAAACCAAAAACTAGAAAAGCTCTTCCACTATGGACATCTTTGGAGCATCTAAATCAATGTCACTGGGATTTTATTCCTCAAGCTGCAGAAGGAAGTTTTCGAGATTTTTTTAAGGGAGAACTTTTTTTTACCAAACATTCAATTTCCCACATCTAGAGCAATTCTAAGGAGGATGAGAAGAAACAATTTAGAAGCATTTACTCAAGTGAGCCTTAGTCACTGGCAACCGTTCTTAGCAAAAACGGAAGAACAGTACAGTTCACCTTTACTCCGTTTTACTTCCTACAATGCTTTTTTACATTCTCTCTTCATACCCTCACAACAATCCCATGAAGCACGTGGTATTAGAAGCCAAGGATCCTGGGCTTACAGAAGTTGCCCTTCTCGCTCTCAGACACACAAATGATGCAATCTGCTCTTCTGAATCCTGGCCCAGAGTGTGTCACACTGATGTGCCTGCCTCCTAGGAGGAAAAAAACACCCACCACCAAACTTTCCACTTCCAGCTAATTGTGTTTTTGCAAACAGCTGTGTTTTTAACAAGTGGGTCATAAAATACAAAAGATAAAACTGACTCCACCATAAAAAGTTCAGGGTTTTATCAGCTTTCCAGGTTTCCTTGGAAAAAATATCCCTGATAGTATGTGCCTTTATAATTGAAAATATGCCTCATTTCATATTCCTCAGGCAGTACAAATGCTGAAACGCCACCATCTTCCAGATGCAGTTGTCTAAAGAGTTATCAATCCAAATGAGGCATTTTCACTTAGAGATCCTCTTGGTTTGTCTGAAAGGTTTTTTCCAGATCTCTAACAAAGTGGTAAAGATTCCAAATCCTACACTCAACTTTCATGGATTTGTGGTTAGTCATATCCTGTGCGGTGGTACACCAGGAACCAATATCCTGCACATTCCACCTCCTTCTTCTGCAGGTGCTGCTGGCTGGGATGAGAGAATCTCAGGTTAGAGTATAACCCTGCTGGGCAGGAACCTGGCTAACTATTATTCACATATGACTTTGCACACTGGATTTCAGAATTACAAATGATACATCTAAAATGCCTTTGTGTGGTCACTGGGAAATGGCTTTTTAATTCTGGATTCAATATTAGATTTAGAAAAATATTAAAACACGAACATGAAAAAACTTTCCCAGTTTTTACTGTATACTTAAAAGAACTAGAACAAAAACACCCATTCTCATATCAACCACTTACACAGAAATGGCATTCTCTTTTTTGTGTTTTTCACCTGTTAATACCACATATTTTCAGTATTCAGCAATTTTAGGTTTTTGATATACAGTGACTTGTTTTCTGAAATAAACACTGAGAAGGAAACATTGATTTTTATTGTAGAATATCTCAAAGAGGCCTTTTCAGAAACAGAAATCCTATCATACAGGGATGTAATACAATAACGAGAAAAACTATACACCAGAAAAAAATAAATCTGGGTTCCGAAAAATTAAGTCTTACTGTTTCTGTATATTAAAGAACATTAAAAGTGGGAATAATATTGACCTGTCATCTCTAAAGCCACTTAAATTTATACCACCATAGAAATACCATTTAGAACCATGCAGAAGCGTACATTTTGTTTCGCTTCACAAAATGAATAGTCTTATTAAGTTACCTCTGACCATGTAATTTTATTTTAAAAGATACTTATCTTGGGACAGTAAGGAATTCTGAGGGACAGTCCAGGCGAAATACATACTAACTTTCAAACAGTATATGTTTGACCTGGGGGCCAAGCCCATCATTTCAAAGTAAGGGAAGCAAAACATTCTCACAGGGAGGGTGGATGGAGTAGAGATCTACCCTGTCTGCGCCTCTGAAAAGCCACTGCACACCACTCATGCCTCATGGTCCCACAGGCAGACAACCAACCATGCAGACTCAGGGTGGCTGTCACCGGGAAACAGACATCAGAGCCCAGCCCAGAACTTCTGAATATGAGAAGATGAAGATGGGAAAACTGGCGCTCACAGAGCTTGTGAGATTTGCCAAAGCTCCAAACTACTGTCCCAAACCAAAAACTGGAGAAGCTCTTCCACAAAGGACATCTTAGGGCATCCGAACCAACGGCCAGGGCAGCTGGGGAGCTGGGGAGGAAGGAATCTCTGGCCGAGGGAGAACAAGGCAGAGCAGGTGAACGGTTACTTGGTGAAGCCTTTAAAGGGGGGACCAGGGGACTCGGAGCCTCAGCAGTCGGGGGCTTAGCAGACAGCACCAGGAGAGAGTAGGCAGGCTTGTGAAAGCAGGTTCACACACTGTATGGAAAACTCCTAAAAATAGCCGGTCTTCATTTGAGGTTTTTGAGTATCTCTGACACAGAAAAACACAGAAAAGTCCCATGTTTTATGGGACTCTCAGAACTATAAAATACATAAAAATGGAGCTTTGTTCATAGTGGCTTACGTAGTCTATTTTTTTTAACATCTTTACTGAGACACAACAGCATTCCATAAAATTCACCCATTTAAAGTGTACAATTCAATGATGTTTAGTATATTCACAGAGGCATACAACCATTACCACTATCTAAATTTAGAACATTTTCATCACCCCAAAGACCAATCCCATCCCCATAAAGAGTCACTCACCATTACCCTCAACCCCCAAGCGCTGGCGACCACTACTCTACTTTCTCTATCTATAGATTTGCCTACTTTGGTCATTCCGTATATATGGACTCATACAACATGTGGGTCTTTATGACTGGCTTCCTTCACCTAGAATAATGTTTGCAAGGTGCATCTACAGCGAGGCATGTATCCTAACTTCATTTTTACGGCTTAATAATATTCTAATGTATGGATATACCACATTTTATTCAGTTGAACACTTGGCTTGTTCTGTTTTTCGGCTGTTACGAATAATGTTGCCATGAACATTCATGTACGTGTTTTTTGTGTAGACATGTGTTTTCGTTTCTCGTGTGTGTATGTGTGTATGAGCTATTACTGAGAGAAAAAAATTAAATAATTCACGTTTCAAGTCACTTGGAATGAAGCTGGAAATTTTATTTCTAAGTTCCAATATGAGTTGATGGAGGCAAAAAGAATAAACAAAAGTAATATTTAACAACAAGAACCACATGAAGACGGCAGGTCAGACACAGAGCCATGAAGGAAAGGCATTTTTACATAATCCTTCCAAATGGAAAAAAATTTTCAACAGGATAAAATAATGACTAAAAGACAAAAAATAATCACCTTTCTACTATGTTCACAGAACTCTGCATTTCTTTTCATAAAGATTTTTCTGTTTTCCATGTAAAACAGAAAAGATACCCCAAATCAGTAAAATGTATAAAATTCCTGAGCCCCTGTTCGACTGCCATCGACCTTGGTGGCAGCTAGGACTGCTGCGTGAGTGGCCGAGCAGGAGGAAAGCCCCCTGCGTGGGCCTAGCCACCCACCTCCAGCCCGTGGAAAAGCACCTCCACTTGTGGAAAGCACCTTCCTGGACCAACATATTTCTCTCCATCTTTGAGAAGATGCAGAAGGCTCTGTTCATCTTTCAAATGCTTGCCATCACCCGCCTGCATCCAACTCTACAGGGAGGTACAAGCCTCAAAGGACAGGTGGAGATTCTGTGCAAATGGGGCTTTGAACCTTACCTCCACACCCAATTCACCAGCGTTCACCGTGAGCCAAGAAGCACCTCCCATCGCCAGACTCTCCCTGTGAATCTCAGATCCTAAACATTTCTGTTTACTCCTGGAACTTACCCGTGGATCCCAACCGACAGTTTCAGAAGCGCCACACCCAGCATAGGTGTGTTTCGGGGCCAGATTCCCGCACTGCCCTGACCACCTGCCTTGAACCGGGCCCAATGCAAACCCCAGGACCATCGCTCTGCTCAGTCTGAAAAAGGGACCAAACTCCCTGAAAACGGCCGACACAAAAGAATAACTTTCAGATACTCCAAAATCCCACTAAATCTGAGTTTCAATTACAATCTCTTTGTGCTAATATGCCAAACATACCACACCTTAAAGTCCTTAAAATTACACAGTCTCCGAAGCAAAAGTACACTTTCTGTGTGAGAATACGTGCCGTGTATTTGTTCTCAACTTCGTATCTACTCAACTTGTAAGATGACTACGTGGCAGATACTAGCCATATAGGTAAGACCGAGGCAGGGCCATCACCCTCAAGCACCTCACCTGGAGGAGAAGGGGCACAGTTCTGTTCCTAAACAAACACACCGAAGCACCCACAGCAAAGCACGTTCCTCCAGGTCAGTGCGGGAAGCTCCTGAGACAAGTGCCCAGCAGGGAGAACCTCAGGCCGCCTTGGGATGCAGGGCCAGCCTGAACTGAGCTGAGGCTCCAGGGATGAGCAGACAGGAAGTGAGCAAATGGTCCAGGTGGGAGAAACAGAAAATGCCAGAGCAAAGGCAGGAAAGTGCAAGCAAGGCCAAGTGGGTAGGGGTGGGGTAGGGGGTCTGGGGAGGGAGAGGCTGGAGGCAAGAGGGGTCCTGCAAGGGACAGGCCCTGCTGCGGCGGCAGAACTTGGCCTCTGGGGAAAGCGGGTGTGGAGGCCCTTAAGCAGAAGAGTACACGGAGAGTTGCATTTTAGAAAGATCAGCCTTTCAGACATGTTTGTTTATTTTTTCCTTTCTGAAAGGGAAGACGGGAAGATGTTAATGAAATAATAAGATTTATTTCGCTTCACTATTCAAAAATATGGTCATTCAAATTCTGCAACAATCTATTTTCCTAAAAGTTTCAATAAGCTCGTGAATGTGTAACAACATGCAGTCATCCATCTGTTCACGAGAAATCTCACACCAACCACAAGGTTTGTCATAAAAACCAAGATTTACACGATTTTAGTAATCAACAGTCCTCCTCCCCCCCAAAAAAAGGAAAGCACATTTTCAAAAGTTACTGCCCATAAATTTGTTATTTTTTTTTAATAACAACAAATTGCTATTAAATAACTCTCACATAACTCTTCCAGGCTCAAGGGACAGAAGCAGTGGTCCCAAAACCACAGGCCCAGAAAGCAACCTAGGGTAAAGCCAATATCCACAACTTTTACGTTCCCTGCCTCGTACATACACACACACACACACACACACAGATTTGCTCCTCTGATTGTGGCGCTGCTTAGGCAAATATTACCATTTCTACCTATTCTTTAATTAAATTACACACTTTCTTCTTAAGCAAAGAGGAAAAATCCAAACAGGAAGAGCAGACTGCTTGGGAAAGCCTCGCAGGCAGTAAAACCATCCACCCAGTAAAACCCATTAGGGATCCAGAGGCAGTGCTGAGGAGCTTCCCGTTCACCATCCCCTCGGTACTCCCGGGAACCCTGCAAGGGAGTAACCCGGTTTAGAGGGGAGGAAATGAGGCTCTGCAGGGTTGGTGTGCCCAAGGTTCAACAGTGAAAACAGTTAGGTCTCCAAACCCAATCCAAAGCTCCCCCTGCCAGAAGAGGGCTATGGGCAGCACAGCTGCCTCTCAGCTAAGAGGCTCCAGCCGCCCCCCACCCTCACTTCTGCCTTTAGCCCGTCCTCCCTCCACTACTCAGCAATCAGCAGTGTTTCTGTGGATGGATGCAATCCTGGTGGTCCCCCCAGAGGAGCGCTCGTCCTGCCCAAACACCCCAGTCCTCCATCAGGGACCATCAGACTGCAGGAAGTAACAGTGTCTTGCCCCAGCGTCCGCAGTCCTCCTCAGCTTGGTCCTGCCCCACCATCCGACAGGAAGGCAGCACAGGAGCCAAACTAGCCCTGATGCTCACCTGCAACGCCTCTCTCCCACCTCTCAGAATGGCAGCAACTCTCCAGATTCACACGGCTGGACCCTACCGAAGCCCTACAGACTGGGCCACCTGGGCCAGGCAGGTGCTTCTGGAGGTCACCCCACTAACCGGTTAGGAAGCACTGTCCTAAATCCAGGCCAGCCTTCCCACTTACTAAGCCCAAGGCAAACCCCCCAGGCCATAATAACCACTCCCATCTCCGAAATCCAAAAGCAACTACTGTCTGTATGTACCACCCCGTTGCTAATTAATGCCATTGCCTACTGTAATTTATAGTTTAATACATTCACCGTCTCCCAGATTACATTCTTCTGCAGTGCAAGAATTTAGCCTTACATTTCTTCATAGAGCATGACATTTTGCATACAGTAGCCCTTCAACAAATTAACAATTTAAAAAAAAAAAAAAAAAAGCATGGAGATTTTCTTATCTTTCTCCTAACCAGAGCTGGGATGCACAGCAGGAAAAATGGTAAATCTCAGAGCCAGCCCCAATCCACTCAGAATTAAGAAGGAGCCGGCAAAGCCCTGAGAAGCCGGGTCACCACACTACAGAGTCCCGGCAGTCGGTGCTCTGCACCCTGTGTCCATTGGGGATCATGGATGAGTCAGGCCACAGGTAGGAGAAGAAGGGTCACATACACAGAAAGTCCATGTAACCTGGTCCTCAGTGTCTATCAGAGCACCCTCCTTAGAGACGGTCTGGATGAGGATGGGTGGATGGAGAACAGCCAAAGCATTTTCACCCATCAGTGATCATAAACAGAAAACTATTTTTTCACTGGAGAAAAAAAAAATGCTATGAATAAGTGTAAGCCTTCAAAATCTGCTTATTGAGGACATTTCTGATATTAAGTCATGCCACTCCACTGCCCAGAAAAACTGATTTGCTTAACCTGAAGACAGCTCAAGTATAATGCCAAAAAATTAGCCCCATCACACCACAAAACGCTCTCTGCAGGGAAAGTCTTAGTGGCTTGGGATCTTTCTTTCTCTTTCTTTTTTCTTTTCTTCTTTTTTTTTTTTTTTTCCAGCTTATCTGGTTTTTATACAAAGCCATAAACATGATCTCCCCCCATTTTTCCCCACCAGATGGGAGTTCATCATGGCACATGTCACCTAGCAACCAAACACCACTCTACAGCTACCCAGTTACCCAATTCTTCATACAAAATTTATCTTGTTCTATTCAACAGTAAGGGGTAAGGAAGAGATAAGAGAATAAAAGTTAAAACAAGTGTTAATAAGTGTTTGCTTCATAATCATTTTAAACAGGGTGGGAGAAATGGGAAGAGTGACTTAAGTTTAATCTTAGCCATTACCTAACCATTTAAGAGGAAAAAATACAAATGGACCTGGAATAAACTCCAGCTCTTGCCACAGTTGAGAGTCAACAGTCTTGTGATCCAATAACTGAACTCTGTAGACCACAAAGCCCATTTTAAAACTTACCTGCTGAACTGTGAGTTGCACTTAAAGAGAACTTAAATAATTTTGGAAACCCCTGAATCATCTCTGAGTCATTTATCTCCAACTCCAACAATACCACCACTCTCTGAGAATCACCCTTCCTTCCTTCCTTCTCCACCAGAAAAAGCAATCAATCTCATGTGCACCCTTCCCAACTCAGCTGTTGCGCTCCTCTTGGGGTGCCTTCCCAGGCATGCCGCAAAAACCTGCGCTTCCTTTCCTGCTCCCCAGTCACTGTGAAACCACCACCACTGATACCTAGAAACAAAGTCCAGATCTCTCAGCGATACCTCTCAACTCCATCTAGAAGACACCCCAGAGGCCTGTCTTCTCCGCACTGCACCACGAAGTCCAAAGGCTGGCCGCCCTCACTTGGAGGACAGTGCGGCCCCTTTCCTAGACTCTCACAGTCCAATTTCCACAAGCAGCCAGTGGGTCCCGCAGGTGTCCAGCACCCAGAACAATGCCTTGGACATGGCAAACTCTTAAGAATTTCTGTGGAACATACAAACGACTCAAACAACTACATTTGTATCTCCCAAACAAGCTGTTCGACCAACATGCATCGTGTGCATAATGAAATATGACTAATTTTAAGCATGTAAATGTTTAAGCATGTAAATGACTAATTTTAAGCATGTAAATTTTAAATTAAGCATGTAAGCAAAGAAATGTCGATCATCCCTCCCTACTCAGGAACCTGGACACACTGCAGAGTATATATTACTGTATTTCTCTTTCCTTGCATGATTTATTTTGTTGGTTTCCTGTGTACATATGCAACCTGACTTATTGATATAGAACATTTAGATCACAAACTGTCATTCATAAACAGTGCTTTAAAATGCTAAACATGGGTTTAGAGGGGTTTTCCCCCTTGACAGTGGTTCAAGATAAACAGGTGCCCAATTTCCACTAATTTTATTTGATTTTCAATGAGTTCAACCAACTGTAAAGAACATTTTAGAGCCGTTAACTAAAGTCAACATCTTCCATCATTGTGTCAGGTTCTTAAACGTTCCCAAGATTATCTTTAAAAGGCCAAATTTATGCTATTTTTCTCTATACTAAAAACAACAGTGTAAAAAGTATTTTTCCCCTCTTAATTTCTGAGACTTTGGAGAATGCCACCCCAGCACCCTGTCTACACTCAAGCAGGCTTGCCAAAGCCACCGTCCCTCTCACCTGCGACCCCCCAAACCCACAGGACGCAAACCACTCCAAGATCGGGGACAAAAAGGAAATTTTGAAAGTGAACATGCTTTCCACCAAACGTTACTCTGCCGCAAAGGAAATATCCTCAGGTGCTGGGGAGAAACTTGGGAGGCGTGGGCTGTTGTCAAACAGACACAGACGATAAAACAATTTAACAAGATGCCTTTTCACTTCTGACACATTGTACAGGAATGCAGTGAAGTGGAGACAATGTTATCACTCCACGGGGAAAAACGGAAAGCTACTCAACTCCAGGCCCGGGCCGCGCGCGGCCCCGGCTCCACATGGAGCTCGTGGCAGACAGGTCAACGGCGACATGCCTGCAGGAAAACTCGATATTCGGTGACCGATTTCGGGGCTGTGCTCCTTCAAGGAGCCGTGCTCCGTTGCCTCTCGGTCACCGAGGTGCTGGGCTCCAGCGACGATCGCGAGCCAGTGGGAGCGGGTCGGTCTCCGCGCCGCACCCTCATCCGCCCGGGACCCCCGCCTGGCACGCACTAGGGGCTCTCACTGCCCGGCGGGGGCCCAGAGGCACAAGTCCGCCAGCCACTCTCGCAGCGCGCGGAGCGAACTCTGCTCCACCAGCAAAGTTCCCTCGCCCGGCCTCCGCCCGCGGGCCTGGGCGGGGAGCCGGGGCCGCAGCCCGCGGCCGGGAACAGGCGTCCGGCCCGGCTCCGCGCGCCCCGGCGCGGCTCGGGCTCGGCCCCGGGAGGCTCGGGGCGCCGGCGGCCGGGACCCGAGGGAGAGGCAGGGGCCGGGGCCCCGGGCCCGGGCGCGCGGAAGTTTGCGGCCCGCAGCCAGAGCGGGGGGCGCAGGCCGGGCCGGCCGCCGCGCTCTCCCTTTCCCCGCCTCCGCCTCCTCCTCCCCTTCCAGGAAGCGCCATATTGATCCCGGCGCCTTCCCTCCTCCCGCTCCTCCGCCCCTCCTCCGCCCCCCCGGGCCGCCCGCCCCCGCCTGCGCCCCCGGCCCCTCACCTTGGCGATGGCCTTCCGGTAGCGGGTCACCGCTTGCTGGATGAGGTTGAAAACTTTCATGTGGCCGTCCCCGCACGGCACGACCACCCGGGTCCTCCCGAAGCACACGGTCACTTTCATGCCGCCGCCGCCGCCGCCGCCGCCGCCGCCGCGGGCCGGCCCACGCCCCTCAGTGACCGCGGCCGGAGAGGCCGGAGCGCCCCGGGCCGGGGCGGCTGTACGCGGGGCGCGGGGCGCGGCGCGGGCGCGAGGCTAGGGGCCGAGGCCGGGGATCAGATCGGCTCGCATGCCCGGCCCGCCGCCCTCGCCTCGCCTCGCCTGGCCCGGGGCTCGCCCGCCTGTGCCCGCGCGGCGCCGCAGCCTCCGGCCACCTGTTCGGCGTGTCGTCGCGCTCGGCGGCGGGGCAGTGTGGCGCTGGCGCGGCGCTCGCTCCGGGCCGCGGGGGAGGGGACGGCGGCAAGGGGAGGGACGGGGAGGAGGCGCGGGGAGGGGAGAGGAGGGGAGGGACGCAGAGGGGAGGGGAGGAAAGCGGAGGGGAGGGGAGGAGAGCGGAGGGGAGGGAGGGGAGGGGAGGGGAGCGGACGAGAGAGGAGGGGAGGGGAGGGGCGCGGACGGCAGGCGAGCGGACGAGAGGAGAGGGGAGGGGAGGGGCGCGGCGGGCCCACAACACTGTGCACACGCGGCGACCTGGCGCGGGGCGCGGGGCGGAGCGCGCGGCCCTCCCTCCGCCCGCTCCCTGCCAGCCCGCCGACCCCCAGCCAGGGCGCCGCAGCCTCCGACCTCCTGCAGCCTCTCTGGAGCCCCCCTTCCTTTGTCGCTGTGAACCCCCCTCCTCGGGCTGTAGGGGCCCAGGCGGAACCGCGGCAGACGCCTCGCGCCCCGGAGGGCTTGGTGCTCCCGCCCGGTTCCCCCCGCTCCCGCCCCCGGAGGCCAGCCTACGCGTTACCAGCAGACACGAGGGGGCTTCTCTGCGGGGAGGCCTTTCTCCCGAGGCCACTACTGACCTTGAAGCTCCTGTGACCCCGGGTGACCCACCCGCTTCAACGCGTTTAGCTCAAACATCAGCAACTCATATCGTTTTATTTCTTAAAATTCTGCAACCCAAGCAATCTTAACGCAAAGTTATGAACAATACACTGAGAAGGCCGGCGCTGAACGCTGCCACCTCAGCCGCGGAGAGGAAAGCAACTCCGCAAGGAGTTACCTGCATGGGGACAGGCGACAGTTTAGAGGAACGGAAACCAAGTCAAGAAAAGTAACTGACGCTCCTCTGTCTCAGGGCAGGAATCTTGGTGATCCTTACAACTGTGTGTCATTGTGTTGAAAGAATGGCAAATGTCAAAAGAGGGTTGTCGCCGGCCCACGTCTGTCCCAAACGATAGTGGATTCATTTTTGCCAGCGTTTCTAGGGTGTGTGAAAGCAATCACCAGCTCCGTGGGCTCAAGGAGAACTTCAGCAGGTAGAGCGGGAAGAGCTGGTGACCGTCCACCTCCCTTTTTAAACTAAGGCAACAGGACAGATTCATCTTTTCCAGGATCCCTGCACTTTCCCTGCCCCAGGTATAGTGCGATTTGTCATATAAAACATTGTACTTCCGCTCATCTACAGCCCTTGACCAATACAATCCGTTGTCCTGGCAAAGCAGTGCAATAGGTAGGCACCGTGTGTCAATATCCCACCTTACCCCAGGATGCTGAGGAGTGTTGAAATCACTTGCCCAAGGCCACAGAGAAAGCTTGAGGCAGACCCAGAAAGAGACCCCAGGTTTCTTTCCACACATTCACGGAGAAAGCTCTCAAACTCTTCTGTTCAGCGGCAACGTTCAACTCTTCTACCCAATAATTAAGTTTGTGACAGCGATGACAACACATCTTGCTGAGGTCTTCTTGCTTCTTGTATTAATACTTGGACCCACAATAACAAGTACTGATAATTATAGATGTTGTTTCTGTTTTAATGCTTTGGGGAGGCAGGAGTATTCTAGTTTAGAGTAGGGCTTTCTGAAAATAGTTCTGATTGAAAGGTAAGTTTAGGAAGAGCCAGAGGAAATCAGATGTTGCTGGGATGTAGGTTCAGATCCTGATTCTACCATTTACTAGTGCCTTAGGCATGGCATTCAATCTCCTAGCCTCAGTTTCATCTGCTGAAAAGTGGGACTGATGATTATGAAGATTAAATAATGAGGATTAAAAAAATAATGTATTAAGACACTTAGTACATGCTGCCACATGGGAGTGTGTAGTTTAGTAAAGTCCAGTTACCATAATGTAGGTGAAGGGTAACAAAGTCAGGACCAGACAGCAAAGGAGGATGCTGAGGAGAAAGGGAGAACCGGGGGGGGGGGGGGGGGGGGCGGAGCCCAAGACTCAGAGAAATTGCTAGACGTGATACAGCTGTTCAGTATCTGAACCAGGGCTCATGAATCTCAGGCCTGTACTCACTTCACTTTAATTCGATTCCACACGCAGTTAGAGAAGAACGTCCATGGGGAAAGCAGAATTTTTAAAGTGAGTAAGAAAAATATAGATTTTAGAATAAGATAGCTGCTCCAATAACTGTAATTCAAGACATTAAATATTAAGCGCCAGCAAAGTGTTTACAGCAGTACTGAGGAGGGAAGCCTGCCTCCACGAAAGAGGAGCATCCCAGTACCCCTGGACCACTTTACTTACATCAATTCCTTCCACTCTTCAATAGTTAATAAGGGGTTAGACAGTTTTTCAAAAATATGATCATAAGATTAATAATTATAATGTCTGTTTAACTAGGTAAAGCCTTTAAGCTTTATTTAAATCTACCTAGTTTATCTAGATACAGTGATTCCCTTTATATTAATAACTGATGGAAAACTAATGCTGTGTTAATTTAAGACACCAGACACTTTGGTGTCTTGGGTCAAATTCATAAAATTTCCTCACAAATAATGAATCTGTTTTCACTAATATACTCACCTAACACCTAACCATAAAGGTGCATTAGGGCCAGGCCACCTTCACATCTACAAAGTGTTCAGCTTGACCACATTGCTTCTGGCCTGAGATGAGCATAAAATCGAACCCAGTCCCAGTGAGAAGCAAAATCATCAAAGACAAGGGTCAAATGTTACATAAATATCTTCTGGTGTGTTTATTGTCTTAAATTCTGCATATTTCAAGTAAAACAATTATGGCATCTTATATTGTACTTCTCTTTTATAATTGATTCAGTACATTGGTTTTGAAAACACCAGAGAATCCTGAGAATTAATTAGAATCTAGCTGGGCTTCGTGTCTATTTTGCAAATGGACCACATGGACTATAAATTTAACTATATCCAGCAGCATTCATGTGCACAGTGTGTAGGAACAGTACTGTATTACCTAGCATCTTACCCTTAAAAGTTTTAATAATTAGGAATAAAGAAAACATTTATAGGAGTTTTTAAAATTCAGTTGTACTTTAGAAATTAAAATTATCACTGAAATGTTTCACACACATATTGAATGCCCACTCAATATTATACTTAAGACCATGTTAACAATCTTGTATGCCTAGCCTCACACAAGTTTAGTCGAATAGGAGAATTGGATCAGTATTCACCAAATAATTATTGTCCACCTATTTTATACCAAGCACTGCACTGCAGGCTGGATAGTAAGTTCCTCCTTCAAGAGGTGCCCAGTCTGGAAAAAGTTTCAGACATGAATGGTCAGCCACTAGAGTATAATAGGTGCTAGACATCAGGAATGGTGGTGGTACCCAGAGGAAGTGCTCACTCCTGGAAGAGAGGAAAGAGAAGGACGTGGAAGCAGGCCATCTAGAGCGAAGCTGTCCAAGAGAAACATCAAGAGAACCACATTTGTAACTTTAAGTCTTCTAGTAGCCAGCCACAGATGAAGTTAATTTTAATAATATATTTAATTCAAGCCAGTATATCCTATTATCATTTCAACATATAATCAAGTTTTTAAAAATACTAATGAATATTTTCCTTGCAGGACATTTGGTCCTGTCCAAAACATCCATGAGCATATTTGGTCCATGCCAACTGGTTTTGGAAAGGACCAAATATCAAGGACCTTTTGGCATGGACCAGATGTCTCCATGGATGTTTTGGACAGGACCAAAAATTACCAAATATCGAGAACCTTTTGGCATAGACCGAATGTCTTATGGAAGTTTTGGACAGAACCAAATGTCTGCTAACCAACATTTTTCATACATTTTTTTGCCTACTAATTCTTCATGACCCCATGTGTAGTTTAGACGAACAGCATGTCTCACTCTGAACCTGCCCTCCATATGCATTCACTCATGCATTCACTCGTTCGGCAAACACTGAATAACCAGCACATGTCTGACCTTGTGAGAGCTCAGTGGCTACATGTGGCTCTTGGCTGCCATATTGGACGGCGCAGCTCTGGAGGATGGGACTGCCAATGGCTGGAAGCCACATGCACTGTCGAGAAACTTACTTACAGGTGGACTGAGCTCTCTGAGGGCAGAGGTGGTATAACTCACAGCACTTCCCCAGAATTGTTCTCCCAAGGCTGGACGCACGCTAGTTACTCAGTAAGTGTTTGATGAATGAGTGAATAAATACAGAGGGATGGGGGAAAGATGGTTTCTTGACATAGATATGAATCTTGTAATAGTATAGCTGTGCAGATTGAGAAAAATAAGAACAGCACTTAGGCTCCACAGAGCTTCTCTGTTGTGCAACATTAAACATAAGTCTAAAAACAGTGGTTTTTCTATTGAAGCTTGAGCTCATATAAATTGTATGGGTGAGAGTAACAGCCAATGAAAGAAAGGGGAAAAAAGAGGAAAGGAAAAGAGAGAGGAGGAGCCTTAATAATCCCCCTAGGGCTTCCCTGGTGGTGCTGTGGTTGAGAGTCTGCCTGCCGATGAAGGGGACACGGGTTCGTGCCCTGGTCCAGGAAGATCCCACATGCCGTGGAGCGGCTGGGCCCGTGAGCCATGGCTGTCGAGCCTGCGCATCTGGAGCCTGTGCTCCACAACAGGAGAGGCCACAGCAGTGAGAGGCCCGTGTATCGCAAAAAAAATAATAATAATCCCCCTAACCTACTGAAAACTGTCATCAGTCATGAAAAGTACTCAGAATGACCTGGTTCAAAACAGAAGAAAATTGCACAGGACAGGGTGGGCCCATCTCCTTTCCCCTCACATCCAACACTGTCTCTTCACTTTCAAGGCTGGTGAGATCCATAAGGCACTTGACTCACCAGCTTGAGACTTCAGATGGGGTGGTATTGACTTTCATGTCCCAACCATGTGCCTCCAAGCCCTCACCTTCAAAATACTCCAGATGACCCTCAACCAGTCCACCAGCTACAGTCACCAAAGTATCCACCACATTCTTGCTGTCCTGTTCCAGCCCCTAGCAATGCCTGGAAGCTGTGTCAGCACTGTCCTGCTTGGAAAAGCTGGAGTCCAGGCTGAGATCATCACTTCAGTATGCCCCCGTGTCATCCAACCATGGAGTGCAGTGAGAGGCCCGGGTTCCTTGCAGAAAGCCATCACCTGCATCCTTCCATCCATCCGTCCAACATCATGATCCACCCGGCAGAGCCCAGGTCCCTAGTCAAATGCCTCTCCCCCTCCTAGGCTCCAAAGCCTAAGAAAGAGGGAACTCGTTCAAGTCCTCGAAGGCCAGCCCAGCAGGGCACAGAGCAGGGTGAAGACAGCACAGTTGGTGATGTTGAAACCCAACTATTGGAGACAAATCTGCAGGAGGGTCAAGCAAAGCAGTCTGAGCCACTTACTTCCTAGTGGCCACTTGACCCAAGGCAGATCGGAGCGGCCGGTGGTGTGGAGAGGTGTTTCCACCTGAGGTTCTTTCAGCTGAATCTTTGAGGGCAAAGTTCAGGGTGAAGGTCTCCAGCGAGGCCTAGAGTGCTGTCCTTCTATGTTGGGGGAAACCAGAGGCGTAGGTAGTGAAATGCCTAGTCTGAATCGGGATTCGTAGCTGGGTAGACCATTCTGCCTTCCCTCCAAGGTGCGCCTGGTTCTATTAGAGGCATAAAGTACTTGGGTCATTTTTTGTGACCCAAGTTTCTAAAAAAACTTTGAGAAAATGAAGTGGGAATGGGAGCAGTTCAAGGCAGTGATTTTAATCATTTTTTAAGAAGAGAAATTCTCCTCACCCAGAGGACGCTTAACCTTTGATGATTAAAAGGAAAAGGATGAAATAAATTCACATAAAGCTTCACACCAAGGCATAGATAAATCTAGCTCTAAAGGACTTCGGTCAAGGGATATGAATCGGCTTTTAAAGACTTTTTAGCAAATGTGGCTGAGCAGTTTCATTCAGTAAAGAGAAAAAATGCACTGTGGTTGATAATTGGAACAATATACTTTTTCTTGACCTTGTCAAGATTAAATGCCTGAAATTCTCAAATCCTGAAACAATAAGGCTGCGTGACGGAGAAGCTTTAACTGCATCAGTGTTTTGGAATTAAACAACCATGTGGGGTCTTCTCAGAGGGCCTCTGAGTGGTGGATACCAGCCTGAGACCCACCCAGGGGCCCCCAACCCCATCCAGCTGAGGGAGGGACATCCTCCTCCCTCAGAGCCAGACCTGCTCATGTCAGAAGGAGGTGAGTGGCAGCGAGGCTGCTCTTTGATGAAATCCGGTGCCCAGGCCCTGGCGTTCTGTGCAGTAATTCAGGTGTGCTGGACCAGCGCGCCCAGCCCTGCTGCTCCTCTGTCCCTGACATTAGATGGCTGACTCATCCTCCCCTCCTCTGTCAGGTTACTCTGTTAAGCTAGGGGTTCAATTTCAAAAGCTCGCTCTGTGCTGTGGAATGTCATCTGCTCAGCCTCTCAGCAGAGGCTACACACTTGTTCCAGATGGGGAGGTTCCCCCGGGGGAGCACGATGCAGTGGGTCCCATCCTGGACCCAGAACCCACAGAAGTAAGTAGTCTCTGCTGACAAAACAACATCGTATGTGTTTTGTCAGCCAGGCCCTGTCGTTTCCCTGTTTGGAGCCCACAATGCCCTCCATTTCACGCACAGGCAAAACCGAAGTCCTGACAGTGATTTCCAAGGTCTCCATGACCCACCCAGCATCCCTGAAGCTCTTCTACTCCTTCCCTGTCCACTCTGCCCCGTGGGACTTGTTGATCCTTAACCTGGCTGAGACCCCCCCTTCCTCTGGGCCTTCACACTTGCTGTTCCCTCGTCTAGAACGCCCTTCGCCCCAGGATCTGCTTGGTTTCCTCCCTCACATCCTAAGGGCCTCTGCCCATTGTCACTGTTACATTTCCTGACCCCCGACATGGAATAACAATAGCTCTCCCCTGTCCCTCTCTGTCCCCGCTGCCTTATTTTTCTCCATCTGACACATTACACAGTTACCTGTTTATTAATTCACTGCCTGTCTCTTCCAAAGGAATGTAATCTTCATTCAAGCAGAAACTCTTCACGTCTGCGGTAGTGCTCAGTCCGTACAGATGCTCAAGATGGTTTGTTAAATACCTCAGTCACTAATGACCAGCAAGACACTTGTCACCTGGTGGCTCTGTGGCATCATCTTCACTTCAGAGTTCAGCCTTGAGAGGGTCATGATGGTTCCTAAGTTACTGTTATTTTGAAAAGAGTAGACGCTCACTGTGGGCTGGGTACCACAGGTGGACACACCAGCTGAGTGGGTCTGGCTCTCCCTGGCAGAGGAGGCGCGTCCTTGTGAAAGCACAGCTGTGCATTGATCCACAGGCCAAATCTGACCAACCACCTGTTTGCGTGGCCTGTGACCTAAGAATGGTTCTTTCATTTTTCAGTGTTTGAGAAAAAAAAGATCAACACAAGAATAATATTTTGTAATGTGAAAATTAAATGAAATCAAATGTCATTGCCCATAAATAAAGATTTATTGGAACTCAGGCACGCTCACTCACTGCATATTATCTATGGCTTTTGTGCTCCATCAGCAGAGGTGAGCCATTGCAACAGAGACCATACGGCCCAGAAAATCTTAAATATTTACTATCGGGCTTCCCTGGTGGCGCAGTGGTTGAGAGTCCACCTGCCAGTGCGGGGGACACGGGTTTGTGCCCCGGCCCGGGAAGATCCCACATGCCGCGGAGCGGCTGGGCCCGTGAGCCATGGCCGCTGAGCCTGAGCATCCGGAGCCTGTGCTCTGCAAGGGGTGAGGCCACAGCAGTGAGAGGCCCGCGTATCGCAAAAAAAAAAAATATTTACTATCTGGCTACTTACAGGAGAAGTTTGCTGACTGTGGTTTAAAGCAATGCACGGTGATCAGAAGATGGGAGACAGTGTAGAACAGAAGGAATGCTTGGCTGGAAGCAAGAGATAGGACTTCTCCTTCCACGTTTGCCTCTCATTCTTCTGGGACCTTGACAAGCTAATCTCTCAGAGCGTCCATGTCCTAATCTATTGTGGCAGATGCACTATGAGGCAACCCCAGTGAATTACCCCCTGTATAATCCCTTCCCCATGCATGGGGGCAGAACCTGTGACTTGCTTCTGATCAACAGACTTCGGCAAACCTGATGGGATGCCATTCCAATGATGACATTCCATCCTATAAGACTCCACCCAGTACACTCAAGGGGGACTCTCCTGCTGTGCTGCCCATGCTGTGAACGGCCCATGGAGAGGGCCATCTGGCCGGGAGCTGGGGGTGCCCTCAGAGCCAAGGTCTCCATCATACAGCCACTGAGAAGTGAATTCTGCCAACAACAAATGAGCTTGGGGACTTCCCTGGTGGTCCAGTGGTAAAGAATCCGCCTTCCAATGCAGGGGACGTGGGTTCGATCCCTAGTTGGGGAACAAAGATTCCACGTGCCACGGGGCAACTAAGCCCGCGTGCCACAACTACAGAGCCCACACAGTCTGGAGCCACAGCTAGAGAGAGCAAACCTGCACACCACAACTAGAGAGAAGCCAGCATGCTGCAACAAAAGATCCCGCATGCCGCAACTAAGACCCAATGCAGCCAAAAAGATAAAGAAAATAAATATATTTTTTTTAATGAGCTTGGAAGCAGTTTCTTCCCTAATTGAGCCTCCAGATGAGACCATAGCCCAGCTGACACCTTGAAAGCAGCCTGTGAGAGCTTGAGCAGAGGACCCAGCTCAGCCATGACCAGACCCCTGACCCACAGAAACTGTAAGTTAATAAATATGTGTTGTTTTAAGCCACTAAGCTTGTAACAATTTGTCACCTAACAATAGAAAACTAATACATCTACACAAGAAGGTCTTTGAATTTTATTTTAAATTACCTTGAAATTCTAAGTTTCTCCTTAAGAGCTTAGCCTGATGCTAAGAATAACCTAGGATGCTAAGTAATGTACAGGTTCCCATGGCTTTTCCTTTGACATTCTTGCTTTGGACATGCTAGGGGCTGATACAATCTGTGTGTGTGTGTGTGTGTGTGTGTGAGAGAGAGAGAGAGAGAGCATGCATGCGTGTGCACACATGCATGCACAGCCTCCTTTTGCTGCCCTGGGTCTCTTCTCAGCTCAGAGATAGCATGGAGACATTCCCGCCTGCACCCTAAGGGTGGCTCCCATGTAATCCAGGAAGGGGGTCCCACTGAGGAGGAGCAGGGAGGCGAGATGACACAAGGCTTCGGGCAAAGCAGTGATGAGCAGACAGTCCCTGTGGAAGTGGAGGATTCTTGGAAGTGAGTGGCTAGAGATAAAGGGTGAAAGGTGTGTTGGGGGACCCAGTAATGGATGGCCTTTTATTCAGCGGTCAGTGAGGAGTTTTTGAAGGATCTGGAGTACCAGTGTGGGTTGCGGAAAGGAGTCAGATCAGCTGGGATGGCCTCCCTGCCTCAGCATCCTAGCAAAATGGTAACAAGCGGTGATTCCGGGGGACAGTGCCCTCCCCTGCAGTTAGGACTTAGGATAACACCTCACCCTGAGTGGACAGCATCTCCCTGGGCAGCTGCCTGGGCCTGGGCTCCCTCTGCTACCCTCCCAGGCACGACCACTCAATGACTCGTGGTCACTGCCTCTGGAGTGTCTCCACCGCACCCCTGCAGCTCACCCCTACTGCCCTCCCCTAAAACTGCCCAGAGTCCGATAAGTGGGGATGTGTAGGCTGAAGCAGCTAGTTTTCCCCAGGGCCTGCACCCTCTCCTCTTTCTCAACGTGACTGGGTCACAGCCCAGGGTCCTGGTGCCTCCCTTGGCCATCTCCCTCCCTCTCCTGACACCCAGCTTCCCTTCTCCCACTTCTGACACCCAGATTTCATGTGCTCCAGAGATGTCCTTTTGTGAGAAATTTATTCATTCACTCATTCAACTTTTATTGGGAAATCAGTATTTTGCCAAGCACTGGGCTAAACGATGGTGATAAAAGGTAAGAAGTAATCTCAACCCTCAAGGATGTCCTTCTTCTTGAGAGGGAGAGAGCCGGAGATTGATGATATAAACAGGCCATTATAACACGGTGTGTAGTTTGCCACGGGAACACAAAGGCTGAAGCCTCAGTGGCCAGAGATGGTCAGACAAAGCTTCCAGAAAAGGGTAATTTTTAAAATGGATGATCGGCAGTGAGTGAGCCACACAGGAAATTAAATGTCTGAACCAAGGGGGGAGGTCCAATCCATGCAAATGGATTATGGAACAGATCTGAGTTCCTTTAGGAGAGAAACGAAAAGACTTTAAAATAACCAAGTATGGAATAAAATGAGATGGAGAAATCAAAGAAAACTGAACTCTGAGACTGTGATCCTGGAAAAATGATGGAGTCATTGATAGGCATGGAATTCAGCAAGAATACCACTTTGAAGGTGGGGGGAAGTGAGGGGTTAAACACATAGAGATTCCAGTGTTTAGAGAGGAAAGTGGAATATAGTTCGGAAAAGTACTGTCAATGCAGGCTGCATCAACATGGCTTTATTGTGTCATGTCCGCCAGAGGACCACGTGCCCTCCATGGGGAATGGGCTGGGAGAATGCTTCCTGACAACTAAATATCCTTCCATGGCAGCACTTGTTGTTATGAAATGGGAGGAATATGGGACTTACAGCCAGAAGACTTGAATTTGAGCCTTATCATCACTAGCAGTGCTGTTGGCCAAGCGCAGTAACCAACCATTATGACTGTTTCTGTTTCTACATCTGCACAATGTGAATAATTCAAATACACATCTCCAGGGTTGCTGTAACAATCAAATGAGATCATTAAAATGAAAATTTGGAAAATGGAATGCCGTCTACAACTGTTAGCTATGACGATTGGTATTTTGTTTTTCAGCTTGCTCTCTTTCTCGCCATATTTTTTTTTCACTCGTGGAGATGATTTTTTCCTCCTAATATTTTAGATGGGCACATTCATCATCATGGCTTTTCTGATGACAAAAGTCACCATGCTCTGCTTCCATAATTCAAACATAATGGAAATAGATAAGAGAAAAAGAGAACAACTTCCTGTCCCCACCCACTAGAGATAACCAGGGCTGGTGTGTCCACTTCCCGGACATCTTACGTTGTTTATGAAACCGGTCTTTCCATGAAGCACAACAAAGGGGTGTGAGAGAAACGTCAGTGTATTTTTGTTTCCCTCTAGCCCTTTAAAGTTGATTCAGTGGGGAAATCTTCCCCTGCCACGGGCTAAACACTTGACAGGCCCCTCAATTTTCTTGTTCAGTTCTTAGGAACTAGACTATTGTGCAATCACAAAACACAGTAGCAAATCAGAAACTAGGTATCCAGTCCAAGACTTTATTCATCAATTCAGGCTCCGTTAGAAGGAGAGACTTCCTTCCCTGCAAGTGATGATCTGGTTTTCTTACTTCTCTCCTCTTCCCTGCTTGCCGGCTTGGTCAAGTCAAGTGTGGCGAAGACAGGTGAGGGGAGACTCGGACCTCCTTACTCAGCTGCTGGCTGCCACTCTGGGCAGACAAATGCTTCGAGCTGACATCTCCTTTCCAGGGTGTTTTGGGGCCATCTTGGGGGTCCCCTGCTAGGCCCCCAGGTCTGGGGAATGCCTCTTCTTCAACTGGATCCTACCCAGTTCAGTCCTCCGGTCTCAGGATCCACTCCTCACTCAGACTCTCTCTGATGGAGGCCCTGGCCCTCCCCAGCCGTCTTTCTGGACTTAGATAGACTTTAAGTGGCTGCAGACTGGCTCTCTCTCCCTCTTGGCCCAGGATCTAGAAGAAATAGTCATGCATTCCGTGTCCATACACAAGGATCCATGGGAGCGTGGCTGCTTCTCAAACGCAGCCAGCCACTCTCTGCCCTGCCACAAGCCACTTTTGCGTTGTCAGGCGTGAATCAGGCACCAATCCGTGGGGGCGTTCCCCAACTCCGAGAGACACAAACCCAGCTCTACAAGTGTCTGTAGAATCCCATCCTCTCTGGGCTCCAGATGAAGGGCCAAGCACTTCCTGGTTCCTGGCCCTCAGTAGCAGAACTCTTCAAATACATTTCCTCCCAATGTATCTCCACTTGCTTATATTCTCAAAATGGGCGACAGAATTCAAGGGTCCCAGAACCAGTTTTCAACATTTACTTTGAAGATTCCCCCAGGGTGACCTGTGTCACACCCACGTGGTATCTGACATCTATCCTACCGTGTCAATTCTATTGAATCTTCAATTTTAACATCCAGTTCCATGAACTAATATATATGTCAATACAAATATTTTAACAAAATGTTCTATTATGGATACAGTTTTGCAAGTTTTTGTTCACTTAATATATCTCGGGCAGATTTTCGTGTCAGTACAGGTAGATGCGTCTCATTAACATAGGTTATTATAGTGTACAGACGTAAAGGGATTCCACTGTGGTTTAAGACAGTACTCTGGAGAGGATGGTCATCTAACCTCCGTACAGGCCTTGGCAAAGCAGTGGAGGTGGCAGCTCTGGGCCTGAGCTGGGTGGCAGTGATTCAGTGGGTGAGTGATGGAAGGGAAGATTGGAGAGAGCGTGACAGCTTTCCCTGAAGGGCTGTAATTCGAGCAGCTGCTGCACAGAGCTACGCTTTGGTCCCTGGGGTGTGCTGAGAATTTCAGTTATGGGATGGGGGCTAAAGGTGCAATCCTCCTACCTTTTCTCAGGGCCTAAATCCATTTCCTCATTGTTTAATAGCCCAAATGCCTCTTGGAGAAGCACTTTGACGCTCCAGGCCCTTCCAGGCTTCCTCTCTTTCTGCCATTGCTTGGGGTCGGGGGAAAGAGTGGTTGGGTAGGAAATGTTAGTAAGTGGGGTTAATTGAATTGGGGTTGAAGCAGGAGGGAGGATGTTATTCTAGAGACATGTGGAACATCAAGAGACCTGAATGGGATGAAGTGGGAAAGGAAGTTAAGAGCAAATACTTCAAATCCTTCTAATTCTTTTCACTCTTTGGATGGGCAAATCAGGATGTTTTCATCTTAGCTCCAGAATTACATAGCTTAGAGAAACAACCACCAAAACAGGCCACTAATGGAGCTCCAGGCACAACCACTATGATGTCTCTTTCTGCTCAATGGCCACGTCTCCATGGCCGTCCAGGTCACCGAGGTCCTAAGTTGTTAACGATCTGACTGTCTGAGGTGGTAAACATCCGGTGCAGATGTGCCCAGAGCGAAACTGCAATCTCATGACATAGGTGGGTTTTCATGGAAACGATGTGGGACAGCCACCCCCGTCACAGCCAGCGCCGCGGACCAGGGCAGGTCCACTCAGGTTAGACTGCTGAAGACAGAAGAAAGCCCCCAAGGGTGATGAGGACAGGGCTTCAGAAAAAAACTGGTTGGAACATCAAAGGATTAAGAAGCGCCCTTGGAAAACTGACGAAGCTCGGGGATGTTTTGTAGAAACAGTTCTTTTCACGGTCAGACTGTAAAATCAGCCGTGAAGCAAAGGATGCTGGATTGTACGGTTGTGTCAGAAAATTCACCCCCTCCCCAAATAAATAATTCATTGGTTTATTCTAAGACTTAGTTCACATTATAATGTGACCTAATCTAAACCTTCTTAATATAAATTTTTAATTAAAAAAATTTTTTGGGGCCACACCATGCGGCATGCGGGATCTTAGTTCCCCAACCACGGATCGAAACTGCTCCCCCTGCAGTGGAAGCATGGAGTCCTAACCACTGGACCGCCAGGGAAGTCCTTAAATTTTTAAAAATTTAGAGTTTTTCATGTTATCTACTTTCATTTTTCTAGTTAAGTCCCAATCAAAAACTTTTTTTAATTTAATTAACACGAAATTTCATTCCCTATTGGAAGTAGATTCTGTTTAAGTAGCTTTTCATGCTCAGATAATGAGGGCCCTTCTATGGCATACATACACAACAAAAAGCAGATTTTCAAAGTTTAGCAATCAATCGACCATTCCCCAGGTTGATGTTAAAAATGGAAGAAAGGCTTTTTCGATCAAGGGTCCAATCCAATAAAGTTCTCATTCCCTGGAGCTCTTCATGACCTAGATAGGAGGAAACTCAGTAAGAGTCTGAGCTTTCCACAAACACTTGCCGTCAACCAGACAAGCAGTTCCACTACTGAACACATTTTCTGCATACCAAGCTCTTAGAGAATTATGAAGGAGATATAAGGCAGTGAAAAACACAATTCTTGATCTCCAGAAGATTGCAGTACAAACACACACATTTATTTATGAACTCGAAATAAGAAGCCTTTGGAAAATATAAATAACCTTAAACACAGCTTGCTAGAACTTGTCCTGAACAGGTCATATTTATTCCCACGGGACTTTTTGTTTTCAGGCAATGCTGGTATGCGAAAATAGCTCTTGCATTAACAGTGGTAACCATTTCGGTCCTGGGAGAGAAAACGTAACCATTTCAAATGGGGAAAAATGGAGCAGCTTCTAAATAGAACCATGAGACAGGTTCCCAGCATCTTGGCAATCATCATACATCTTGTTCTGTGGTAGCAGCACCTCAGGGCCTGTGGGGTTTGGGGAAGCACAAGGGTGGAGAGCCGTGGGGAGGGGGGCTTGCAAAACCCAGATCTGAGCATCATTGGGCAATCAGAGCACCTGGGCATTAACAAGTCTGGATTCGGATCCTAGATCTGTCACCTATTCATCACCTGTCACCTATTCATCGCAAGCCAATGAAACTCTCTTGAGACTCAACTTCTTCGCTTGTAAACATTTCTAAAAAAATAATAAATTTTTCATCTGGGTGTTGTCAGAATGATAAAGTAAAGAAAGTGGCAGAGTCTCTGACTTATAGAAGGTGCACGATAAAAACAGTTCTTACCTCACCATTGTCATTATCGTTATTAACATTTATTTTATAGTCCAGAGTTAGGGGGAATGCCTTTGATTTTTTTCAGAATAAATTTTTAGTCACACTCTTGTTGACAATAATCCAAATTCTATGTTCCTTATCTCCTCTTGTCTTGAGACCTTTAGTCCCCAAAATTTTCATCAGTATTTCCCCCTGTATTAAATCATTCCCATTAGCACACAAACAAGTTCCAGAATCTCACACCTGGAACAAAAAACAAAACCCCCAGCATCTTCCTTTGTCCCTCCCATCTCCCTCCAGAAAGTGCTCCCATTTCTCTGCTGCTCTTTAGTTTTTTAACTTTATTTTTTATTTTCTACTTTATTTATTTAGGTTGCACCGGGTCTTAGCTGTGGCACGTGAACTTTTAGTTGCGGCATGCATATGGGATCTAGTTCCCTGACCAGGGATCGAACCCGTGGCCTCTACACTGGAAGAGCGGAGTCTTAACCACTGCGCCACCAGGGCAGTCCCTCCCTGCTGCTCTTTAGAGCAAGACTTTGCGAAGGCCTGGTTTGGTACAGCCACCCTCACCCTCACTCCCATTTTCCCTTAAACCTTCTTGAATCATATTCCTGTCTCCACAATTCCACTGAGATCCCTCTGGTCAAGGTCACACACACCTTCTTTGTTTCCCCATCCAACGGTCCTCTCTTACTTGACCCTTCAGCAACACGTGGCACTGTTCCTTCCTCTGGACGCACTTCTCCCAGGGAGCTTCCATGATATCACACACATGGGTCTTTCTCCTGCCTTTCTGGTTGCTCTTTTCTCCTTGACCTTGCCTCGATATCTCAAGCCTGAAGCATCACTAAACTGTGGAGCACAGCAAGGATCAGCCCCACGAGCTTCTCCATCTCTGCTGGCTGCCTAGGTAATCCCCTTCGGCCCATGGGCTTAAATAGCATTCATGACCTTGACTCTGAGGGAGAGATAGATGGATAGACACAGGCAGGGGCATAGTTTTCCAGCCCCCACCTCTCCTCTGACTCCCAGCCTCCTGTGTCCATCTGCTCACAAGATATTACCTCCCAGATGCAGAAAAGCATCTGAAATCTAAAAAGTATCTGGATGCCCACCGCACTCTCATCCCCAATCTGCTCCTCCTTCAGGATTCTGATTCTCAGTAAGTGGCACTGCCCTCCACCCGGGTGCTCCAGCCACGAACCTGAAAACCACCCAGAGTCCTCCCTCCCCTCCCCTCCACTTGCACAACTACCCTGAACCCGCCCAGTTCTCTCCAGATTCTTTGCAAGCCCTACCATTGGGTGCTGGGGCTACTGCAGCCTCCTAGTCAATCTCCCTGTTTTCACTCTCGCCCTCCCCGCCCCACACACACCTATTCCCCACACAGGAGCCGGGTGATCTTCCCAAAAGTATGAGTCAGATTGTGCCGCTCCTCTTTTTAAACCCCTTACATGACTTTCCACCATCCTTAGAATAGAAGCCTCACTTGATGCAGGAGACTCTGTAACATCTGGTCCCTGCCTCCCCCCACTCCCTGCCTGTATTCCCTCCCACGCGGCCCCTCCAGCCGCACTGGAGGGGCCTCCCTTCTGCTCCTCTATTCTTCCTCGGGCCTCCGCAACGTCTAATCCCTCCATCTGGAATGCTCTTCCCAGCAATGTTCACGTGTCTGCTTCTTGTCACCAGGTTTCAGCTTGAATGCAGCTCCTCAGACAGGGCTTCTCTGACTGTCCAACCAAAGGAACCCCCTTCATGCTCCATCCCAGAGCCTGTGTTAAGAATTTGCATCACACATACGTATCACCATCTGATATTTTCTTGCTTGTCATCTCCTCTTACAAGAATGGGGGCCTCCTGGGAGATGTCCTGACCACCATCTTTGCTGTCCATTACAGAGTCGGCATTTCTAAGTAAGTATTTGTTAAATGAAGGCATCATCTAACAGTCAGTTGTCAAATACCTGTGTAAGGAGACACCCTGTGTGCATTATCAGTGGTAGGATTTAATCCTGCACTTTCTTCTGGGAAGTGGAAGAGCGGATATTGGTGGCAACATCTGCTTTTCGTGTTAAGGGAAAATACTCTAAAAAATGCAAAGCAATTTTAGTATCAGATATTCCTCTCCCTCCCCTCCTCAGAATTTACACAATATTTCATGACAAAATTTTAAAAACACAAATAACATGAGCAACACAGGGGCTTACTGCTTTGGATGATCCTTGATATGTTTCCATGAACGGCCTTCTCTGGGGGTGGTCTGTACTCTCCTACTGCACGCACTTAACAAGCAGCACTGTGTTCCAGGAGCTTACCTATGAGAAGGCGAAGATGAACCTGGTTCTGCCTGCCCTGCAAGAGCTCACAGTCTAGGGAGCAGAGAGACACAATCAAAGGTGGAACCAGGTGCAGGATGCCTGACGTCCCAGCAGGGACACCCAGCCCTGGCTTCAGGAAGGGATGCCTGTAGCGGGACCAGCAAGGCCACTGCAGGCATGAGCTGGGCAAGGCGGGGTGGGGGGCTGCCAGGCAGAAGGACAGCAGGGGCAATGGGAACGCTTGGGATTAAAGTACACAGCAGGTGCACCCAAGGAACTCTGCAAATACCAGACAACAGCTCAAACTACTTGTGTTAGTTTGCTCGGGCTGCCACAACCCAAGTACCACGGGCTGGATAGCTTCAACGGCAGAAATGTATATTCTCACAGCTCAGGAAGCCAGAATTCTGAGGTCAAGGCGTGGGCAGGGTTGGTTTCTTTTGAGGCTTCCCTCTCTGGCTTGCCGACGGCCATCTTCTCCCTGTGTCTTCACGTGGTCTTCCCTCTGTGTGCGTCTGAGTCTCCGTCTCTTCTTCTTATGAGGACACCAGTCATGCTGGACTAGGGCCCACCCATAAACTACCCCTGTAGAGACCCTGTCTCCACCAGAACCTACTGTAGCACAGGGATCTATGCTCAATATTTTGTAATAACCTGTAAGAATCTGAAAAAGAACATTTTAAGTATATATATATATATATGGATTCAGATATATATATATCTGAATCACTGTGCTGTACATCTGAAACTAACATGACACTGTAAATCAACTAGACTTCAATTTTAAAAAAAGACCCTATCTCCAAATATAGTCACATTCTGAGGTCTGGGGCCTTAGGACTTCAACATATAAATTTTGGGGAAACACGATTCAGCCCATAGTATTAGAGAACAAAGAAGGAAATTTTATTATAAAGACATCAGGATGTCACAAGACAAGGATGCAATGGATCATGGGAAAGTCTCTGTCTCCCTCCCTCTCTCTCTTTCTTCCATCTCTGCTTCTCTCTCTTGTATGCAATTGTACAAACAGAGTTTAAAGAAGAAGAAGAAGAACCGTCTATGTAATTGTTCCCTAAGAAATAGATCCTTCTTAGAAACACTGTTTCTAGTAAGCCCCTTCTCAATGGCTTCCCTTCCTCCTTCTGAATTTCATGTCAACTCCCCGCCTTTCTCCTTTGTTCCACCCAATAAGTACATATTCCTAGGCAATATCTTTAGTTTTGCCTATCTTATTCTTCATAGAAATGAAATTGCATGGTGTATAGTATATGACATGCGTTCCTCAGTGAACATTGTATTATTGGATTCAGGTACATTGATGCATGCTGCTGTAGTCTGTTTTCTGTTGTGTAATTTAGATGACCATTGTATGACTATATTATCATACAGCCACCCTACCAGTTATGACCACTTGGTTGTCCCCAGTATTCTGCTGTTAGGAACGAGGTTGCTGAGGACTTCTTGTACAACTGTCCTGGTACACATGTGCTGGAAACAGTATATATATACCTAGGATATATTTCTTAGCAGTAGAGCTTCCTGGTTGTAGGTTCTGCACATGTGGGATTCACTTGTCACTGCCAAATTAGTTTCCAAAGTGGAAATTTCCATTTCTCCATAGTCTCTCCAGCACTTAGTATTGTTAGACTTTTTAATTTGGAGCCGAGTGTAAAGAGTGTGAAATAGTGTCTAATTGGTGCCTTTAATTTTCCTTGCCTTGTTTGGTAAATGAGATTGTGCACATTTTCTTATATTTATGGACTGACCACTCATGTTTCCTTTTCTATGAAGTACCTTTTCATGACTTTGCCCATTTCCCTATTGGGTTGTTTTGGTTTTTTGTATCTAGTTGTTTTGTTAATTTGTATATTTTGTATATTGATCCTTTGTCAATGGTATGTGTTGAAAATGTTCTTTCCCAGTTTTTTTTTTTACTCTCATAAGTTGTCTTACAATGAGCAAACATTTTTATTTTTAATGTATTTGAATTTATCTTTATTTTCCTTCATAGTTCATGTTTTTTGCATCTTATTTTAAAAATCTATACCTACTCCAAGCTTATAAATACATTCTCCTAATTGTCTTCTAAATTTTTTCATAGTTTTTGCCTTTTGATTTTGTCTTTAAGTCATGTAGAATGAATTATTTATTTATTTTTGGCTGTGTTAGGTCTTCATTGCTGCATGCGGGCTTTCTCTAGTTGCAGCGAGAGAGGGCTACTCTTCATTGCGGTGCGCAGGTTTCTCACTGCAGTGGCTTCTCTTGTTGCGGAGCACAGGCTCTAGGCGCATGGGCTCAGTAGTTGTGGCTCGCGGGCTCTAGAGCACGGGCTCAGTAGTTGTGGCGCATGGGCTTAGTTGCTCCACGGCATGTGGGATCTTCCCAGACCAGGGCTCGAACCTGTGTCCCCTGCATTGGTCAGCGGATTCGTAACCTCTACGCTACCAGGGAAGCCCCTAGAATGGATTTTTAATGTGTGTGGGAGCAATCCAACTTAATTTTTTCCTGTATGTAGAGCCAATTGGTTGGATCAATAGCATTTATTGAACTGCCCACCCTTTTTTTTCACGAATCTTCAGTGCCTGTCCAGTCATAAATAGAGTTTCCACATTGGCATTAGTCTGTTCCATTTGTCTGTCTAGCCTTGTGCCAATACCAACAGTCTTTACTACCACATCATGGGTCTTATATAACAAGTCAAGACACATCTTCAGGAACCTCTTGACCCTTCTTCACCCTTTGCTCTTCTTCATACATTCTAGGATCATTTTGTCAAGTTCCAGGCAGGGAGGGATCGGGAAGAACTTTTGGGACCTCAATTTAAAATGAATTGATCAATATAGGAACAGTTGATATTAACGCTTTCCATCTATGAATATAATACATCTTTCCACTTATTTTGTCCTTCTTTAATGTCAGTCCACAAAGTTCTAAAATGTTTTCATAAAGAGCTTGCTCATTTTGGAATATTTCTCCCTTGCTCCTTTATACTTTTGCTGCTACTGTAAATGGTATCTTTTTTAAAAATTATATACTTTGTAACTACTTTTGCTGGTGTATAAAAATGCAATTGTCATTTGTGCATTGATTTTGTATTCAGCAGCCTAGCCAAACTCTTACTGATTTTCATAATTTTTCTATATAGTCTTTTGGGTTTTCTATGTAGACAAGCATATCATCAATAAATAATAAGAGGTTTATTTCTTCCTTTCTAATCTTCAAATGGTGGACAAAGATGAAAAATACTTTGCAGTTATAATCAGAAAGCCTTGAGATTTGTTGGGTTGAAAGGGTGAGAAAAAGGGAAGAATCAAGAATATTTCCCCACTCAGATTCTATAGATTCTGTATGGTGGCAAATGGTGTCCCTATCTGAAAGTCTGCAAAAGGAAAAACACCTTAAATTAATTTAAAACAAATAATATACACAGATGGGTAAATTAAACTTGTTTTAACCTGTATAGAATGGAATCATGTCCTTAGCTTTTATCATCACCAGCTTTGCTGAATGATGGTGATAGAGTCATGGCTATATTATGTGATCGCAAAGTACAGTATCTATAAAGTGTGACCATGTAGATTCATTTTCTAAGGAGTTTTGGAAAATAAATGAGCAATATTATTGTCACCTCATTACCATGGGTCTCCTTTTAAAACAACTGCATCACTTCAGTCAGCTTTAAAATTGTGCATTATGGTGCTGTAATATAATCCCTCTTGAGGTTATACATATTTGGAGGTATTTATTTTCAATGATCAAAAATCCCCCCAAGAAAAGCTGAAAGGTGGCTGGGGGCTGGGAGAGGGGATGAACCTTAGGTCAGTGAATATGTGCTATGGGGAGGTGCTGGGATGGCCCTTCTGAGGACCCTGGGGATGTGGAGGAGAAGAGATCTCAGCAGATACTTGGAAATGTTCCTTAGAGGAGGGCATGATTTGTTGAATTAATTGGGGGAAATGCAGAAGAGGAACATGGTTTTTCCCCATAAAAATTAAAGATGTGGAGATCTGGATTAGAAAATTTCAAGTCTGCACCCACTTAAATATCCTCAGACCCAATCAAAGGAGCATAAAATAAATCAAAGATAAAAATCTAATGTTTTTAACAAGAAAAGCTGACAGAACTAAGACTTATGAAAATTGGCAAGAAAATGTTTGCTTTTGTTTTTCCAGTGTCTACATTTACAAAGGAAGAACCTTCTACAATTGCAAAAAGAAAACTGCTGAAGAGCCTCTCTTAAAGTGAGACATAAATATTCAACCATGGTTCATGATCGTTGTTTGAAAAATGAAAGTAAGAGATGAACTGCTTTCTCTTGGGAGAGATCCTTCTAATTTGGTATGTAGGGTGGCAATGGGCTTTGGGATCTGACAATTTCATGGTGTATTTTTCCACACACTCGAATATGATTCAGATTTCAAATTTGCGTTGTCTGAGAAGCCTAGTCAAGTCAAATGGAGAGGTTGTCCAAAAAAGAGAGAGGCTTCATCTAATTCCATAAAGATTGTTTCCACTAACCCAGCTAAATTTGAGATACACAAAAATTATACAGCCATATTTTACATGTTTATCATAAAACATTTTCCAATAGGAAAAATAATATTTTTAAAAAGAACTTGAGGGGGCTTCCCTGGTGGTGCAGTGGTTGAGAGTCTGCCTGCCAATGCAGGGGACACGGATTCGAGCCCTGGTCTGGGAAGATCCCACATGCCGCGGAGCAACTAGGCCCGTGCGCCACAACTACTGAGCCTGCGCGTCTGGAGCTTGTGCTGTGCAGCAAGAGAGGCCGCGACAGTGAGAGGCCTGCGCACCGCGATGAAGAGTGGCCCCTGCTTGCCACAACTAGAGAAAGCCCTCACACAGAAACAAAGACCCAACACAGCCAAAAATAAATAAATAAATAAATAAATTAATTAATTAAAAAAATGGCAAAAGAGAGAATTTTAAAGGCAGCAAGAGAAAAAGAGTCATATACAAGGGAATCCCCATAAAGCTATCAGTTAATATCTCTGCAGAAACTTTAAAAAAAAAAAAAAAACTTGAAACTCGCAATTGTAACGTTAGTCTTCTGCTAATATAATTCAGTAAGGACTTAGCAAATATACGATTTCTGAATTACCTGAGAGTTGTACAAAATGATTATTAAGATCTCTCTTAAGAGTCTATGGCTCTAAATTTATGAACTTTTTGTGAGGAATGGGTGTCACAAAAATTACTACCAATGAAGGGCTGGGTTTAATGCTCTGTCCTCACTGCCAGGTTCCACTGGGTTGTAGTCAGAAACCCAAGAAACACCTAAAGGAGATGGCCACACCCTCAGCAAAGTTTTTCTACCTCCCCTTACCATCCTTTTCCAAAATACGAAAGGAATGACTATCTGGGGGGCTGGTGATGGCTGGAGCATGATTTTCATCAACTGGCACGGGCACCAGGGTTAGGAGGTGACAGGACATCGCTGGAGAAAGTGGAGGGTGGAGCTTTATCACGGAAGAAGCTTTAATGCTGTCAATTAATCATGAGTGCAGAACTAAACTGAAAACTTTCCATCGGCAAATTCAACAGTATACAGTGCTAAAACAGACATCTTCCTTGATTCTTCTTTGCCTGAACAAGTAAACCTAAACATATCCAATATATAAGGAGTATCTATCATGAAAAAATATAGCTCAGCACAGGCTGCAATTGTAGTTAAATAATATGTTTTCTTAACCATTTTTTAAATTGAGGTATAGTTAATTTACAAAGTTGTGTTAGTTTTAGGTGTACAGCAAAGTGATTCAGTTACATATATATAAATATATATATATTCTTTTTCAGATTCTTTTCCATTATATGTTATTATAAGATATTGAATATAGTTCCCTGTGCTATACAGTAGGTCCTTGTTGTTTGTCTATTTTATATCTAGTAGTGTGTATATGTTCATCCCAAACTCCTAATTTATCTCTTCCCCTCCTCCCCTCCCCCCCACCCCCCTTTGGTAACCATAAGTTTGTTTTCTAAGTCTGAGAGTCTGTTTCTGTTTTGTAAATAAGCTCATTTATATCATTCCATGTCTTGGCTATTTAAACAGTGCTGCTATGAACACTGGGGTGCATGTATCTTTTCGAATTAGAGTTTTCCCCAGATATATGCCCAGGAGAGAGATAAATAATATGTTTTTATCTATCTCTTTGGTGGTGAGCCTGTACTTCTCTGAACATAGTATCATTTTCATCTATCTCATTGTCTTAAAGAGAGAAAATGGCCCTCAAGAATTAGTAAGGCTATATCAAATTTAGGGATTAAAAACTTAGACTTATAATTTATGACCTGGGTAACTTTGTCTTCTATTACTTCTAAGAAATGATTTTTTTATACTGTTCCATAGAGAAAACTCGAGTATAAAGATCTTCTTATGAAAAAAATCATAATAGTTTATATTATCTCTTAAAAGAAAATATAAATTTAAGGTTCTCCTTGAGGTCATATTTCCATTCTCCAGTCTTAATTTCTTCTACATCTAAACTAACTCAAGGCCCTTTGGCATAAGCAATAAGACTATTTCACACTGTATGCTTTCAAAAGAGCAAAATAAAAGTTTTCTTTTGTGTGTAAAGAAGGCTTTGGTATAAAGTAGTTTGGCCTGTCAGAAGAGCATTATAGGGAATTAAACGTAGGGAGATGGAGGAAAAACTAAAAGTGAGTGAATGAAGCTTGAAGACCAACAGTATGGAGAAGGGGACTCTGGGGTCAGACTGCCTGGGTCCTTTTCTGCCTCTGCCCCCTTCAGCCCCGTGACCTTGGACAAGCTAAGTCACGTCTCTGGGAGTCAGTCGGCTCATGTATAAAATAGGAAGAATAACAAATGCCTGCTGCACAGAATAGCGATGAAGTCTAAATGAATCAGTGAAGCCCTTAGAGTACTACCTGCCAATGTGCAACAGGAGTATGTTTGTTCATCCATCCATTCAGTCACCAAACACCTAACGAGCATCTACCATGTGCCCGGCACCATTCCAGGAACTGTAGCTACATCACTGAACAGATAGCAGAGACTCCTCTGCCCTCATGGAGCTTACGTTCAAGTGAGGACGGAGAGACTCTGACAAATGTTGAAGGTAGAAAGCTCGGTAGGTGTTAGCTGTTGTTATTACTGTTATTATTAAAGAAGAAGACCACGAAATCCATGAAAGTAATCATTAAAGAGATGTGGACTGATTGAGGTCATGACTGTTAAAAAACCTGTGAATCTGGGACTTCCCTGGTGATCCAGTGGTTAAGAATCCGCCTTCTAATGCAGGGGACATGGGTTCGATCCCTGGTGGGGGAACTAAGATCCCACAAGCCACGGGCAACTGAGCCTGTGCGCCGCAACTAGAGAGAAGCCTGCAGGCCACAACAAAGATCCCACGTGCCACAACAAAGACCCAATGCAGCCAAATAATAAAATTAAATTAAATTAAAAAAAAACCAAAGAATGTGGAAACTTCTAAAAATAAATTAATTAAATAAAACCTGTGAATCTAACTGAAGAAACATTCATTCCCTGTTCCCTCGGTGAACTGAACACACGTTAGGAGCAGTCAAAGGCAGCTGGGGTACCAAACAGGCGAGCCGGGCATCCTGGGCCCAGACCCTGTGCTCTCAGCCCCTCGGGGTCTCTGCTCCCTCTCTTCCCATCACCCTGGGGCTCCTTCCACATGGTTGCTCCAGCTCACATCCAGGCGCTTGACTGTGTCTTTGTGTTTGGTTGTTTTCCTGCTGCTTCCTGGGTCTCTGTCAGCGATCCAGTTTTACAAATTGCTTGGCTGAGAGCTGTGTTTGTCGTCTTCCTTTGAAACTGTGATTCACAGTGTACACCCTATACACAGAATCCTCGCCGCTGAGAGACGGAAAAGCTTGTTTTCAAAACAAATTGCAGAACAGGCTGGCTACCCGGGGTTTTCACGCAGCTGCTCAAATGGTCAAATGTAATTAAGGGAGCACGTTCAAGATCTCTATTTTTTGAACTTAGCCAAAATGTTTTTAGATGCGGATCAGATGGTGATGTCACTTAGCCCACAATCTTGTCAGCTGAGAAAACAAAGTTGAAATTGAAGAAGAAAAGAACACTTTAGCCTGAGGATTTGTGTAAGATGTGTTCAGACTGGGCTTTTTAATTCAGTAAGAAAAGGCTGATGATCACAGTAAGCTTGTAGGATCCTTGGTTCCTAACCTTTTAACTCAGGACAGACGCAGGGATAACTCTTGTCCCATCCTCTCATGTGGAGGATGGGACAGTAATGGCGCTGACCTCTGGGTATTATTCTGGGTTAAGTAAGATCGGGTATGTAAACACTTAGTGCCACACCTGGGGCAGGGCAAACGTTGCACAGGTGTTGCTGTCATTGTTACTGTTTATTGCATGGCCTGTGCTGTGTGCACTTGCCCGAGGGGGAAATAGGGTCACAGTAGCAAAGTACTATGTCCATGACCTTGTCCATTGGCAGAGTTTAAGAACCAACGTATTGCAGACAGAAGCCTCGGTGGTTCACAGAAGCCCAGGAGTGTCGTAGGTCTGTTTGAGAAGTGAACCCTCTTTGCTGTTACAAAGGAGACCTCATTTTCCTCTGTCTGGTCCCTGAAACCATCTCCAATGATTCCTCCATCTCCAAACACACTGACAAGGGCTGTAAAGCCCACATATCCACCCTGGGCCTCGGGCCTCCAGTCCTCCTGAGGCGGCTGTTGTGTTCTGCCCTTCACCACCTGCTCTGCAGCGTCTTAAGCAGCCAACCGGGAAGCAGGCCTTTCTTTTTTACCACCTGCTCGATTCAGCACTCCTGTACCAGCCCCCAGGACAGCGTGGGCTGGACACACATCCCCTCCTGTCGGGCCCTTTTCTCTCCTGCACTGGCTTCCCTCCAGTGAGTCATTTGCCTGGAGGAGGGGATCTGCCCACCCTGTCCTCCAAAATCCTGGAACAGTTCAGACATTCAAACTGGAGTTACACCTCCTCGCTCTGGAAAGACAGCAAACATACATGGTGATGACGAGCAAGAGACGTGTGGACATGAGTCCTGGATGTGGCTCAGCCTCTTGTTGCATAAACGTGGGGAGTCACCCCACCCTTCTGTGTCCCTGTCCCCTTCTCACATGGGGATCCCCCCTGCCTCAGGCTGCTGTAAGTACCGATGGCACAAACCCACGAGAAGTGTCAGCTCAGTGCTGCTGGGAAAGCTGCTCCCCGATCCACACCCAGACCCCTGAGACCAACAGGACGACTCCAGCCGGGTTTCCCTCGAGCACCATCCTCCTTCCGTGCCTCATCCAGCACTGCGAGATCCTGCCATTTCTAGTCCAGAAACAGCTCCAGGTTCTACCCATCTCTCCTGTCATCCCCACAAGCACTGTCTTCCCTCAGACCTTAAGGGTCCCCGGAAGCACCGCTCTAGCATCCTAATTAAACATCAATTCCTGTCTCAGCCCCTTTCCTTCTTGAATGTTCTCCACGCTGCAAAGGTGTGCAGACAGTCTACCAGCTCACCGTCACGTGCAGGGAAAAGCAGAACGCAACACCCTGGAAAGACGTCAAAGGCGCTTCACAAGGCCCGCGCCTGCACCCCTCGTCCCCAGTCTCCTGTGCTGCCCTGGGCCGGACCCTCGGGCTCACCCTCCCCTCCAGCTGTCAGTGTTTAACCATGACCTCCATCGGGCAAGCTGGTTCATAAGTACCTGCAGCCTCATAGGCTTGGTGGTCCCTCTTGGAAATGAGTTAGTGGCCCACTCTGGGCCTGAACACCAGAGTTGTGGGTGACCAATGCTCTCATCTTTTACTGAGCCCTGAGCAATGTGGCTGGGGTGGCGGGGGGAAGGGTGGACCTGCTCAGTAATCCAGGGTCTTGGCTGACTGACGGTCCATCTAACACACTATATGCCATCTTTCTAGAATGGCCTTCTCTCCCATTTTCGCCTTGACAAACTCCAACTCATCGTCCAAGCAGTGATATCGCCTGCTCGCATCGCCATGTTCTTACGTTCGTACAGCTTCTTCCATCACTAATTTTAAGTTCCTCAAAACTGATTATGACTTGCTCATCTTTGGCCATCCAACTCCTAGCAAATGACATAGTAAGTTCTCAATAAATATCAGTATGTGATGAATGAATAAATGATTGAAAGCTGGAGTTTTTCTTTTTCTTTTCTTTATGGATAAGTTATAGTTCCGAGACCTCGTGTTTTGGGAAAGTAGAAAATAGTTCTTTTCCCAGGGCAAATTCCCAGGGCTTTGAAACAATTTCCCAGATAAATCTCACTAACCTGAACCATGTGAAAGCTACCTTCATTCTCTGTTTGGCGTTGTGTGTGAGGACCAGATCCTTGGGCATCTGACAAGAAGGGAGCCTTGGAAGGTTGTAGTACAATGTGAATCTAGACCTCTGGGCCAACTCAATAAAATGCGAAAGTTCCTGCTATTTTAGAGTTTTAGGGAAATAAACTTGAGGTCCTGAAAACTAATCTCTAGGGAAATGTGGAATGATTTCTACCCTCCCTCAACAGAGCACTGTACGACCTGCAAAGCAAGAGGTTTTAAACCTCATGGCAAGTGAATGATAGTAATAATAAGAGATTAATGTTAGATGCATCTGATGCTGACTATGAGACAAGCATTATAAGTGCTTTAAATGCATTAACTCAATCCTTGCTACCGTCATGACAGCCCCAACTACAGACGAGCAAACTGAACAAACCCCCAGTCTGATCCCCAGTTAGTGCCCGGGACCTTAACTTTGTATCAAAAAAACAAAACAAAACAAAACAAAACAAAAACAAACAAAAAAATGGGAAAGAACTGAAAAGTTCTCTATTGAGAGCTACATTTACAGTCTTAATATTGTCTACCACAACCTTGCTTTTTTAAAGGAAAATTCTGATTAGTGTGAGATCTGCAGACCCAGAGTCTAAAGCCTGACAAGGCTGCTCCCCACAAACACGCGGGGAGACAGACTGTCCTCACACCCGAGGGTGCCCTCCCCGCACCACACCCATACAGCCCATTTGTCCACAGGGCAGAGGGGAGGGGGAAAGCATGGCCAGCCTTTCTGGATGTGTCTGGCTGCTCTGGGCAGACCACTTCCTGTTTCATGATGGAGGGTCTGGTCAGACAGGGCACCGAGCTCATGACATTCACCTTGATGCATCCATACGGTTCTCTCTTTATGTTCAGCTCCCTTGGGGAACAAAACTTCCTACCTGCCTCTTCCATTCACACTTACTGATCTTCACAAAAAGGAAGAGTGTATGACTTAAAAAAAAAAAAAGAGAGACCTTCCTTCCTTCTGATTCAGGTCAGTAGACTGGGTTTGGGCTTCCCCCATCCTCCCAGCCAGAATGAAGACAGAACTTCCGCAACCTCCACAGTGGGAAAGGGGATGAAGAGGCTGATGGGAACAGAAGCTGAAGTAACAGCAATAGCAACGGCCAGATCTACTAGTTTATCTTAAATGACATATATTTATCACAATCTAAATAGTTTGTATAAGGTTCCAGAAAATCCAATTTTTCCATCAGACAAAAACTAAATAGGACATAACTATAGGAAAGATCTCAGAAGCAGACCCCTCATCCTATTTTCAAAATGAAAAGTACCGCCCTTGACTCAGTTTGGAGGGCAGATAGGACTACTGGAGCTGCCTCTGAAACCAGCTAGTGTGGCAGCCCTGCCATCGGTACCTACATGTCCTGAGAGGCACCAGCCTGCTCCCTGAAATCCACAGCCACACAGTGTCAACACACAACTCGCGTGCAAATATTTGCTGCAGAGAAAACGTCTTAAATGCCTGTATACCCAGTTTTCTAGCGGGCGGCAGGATGAAAAGGGGAATTCATGCGTGTATTAAAAGATTTCTTATCCGAGCTCTATCAGTCTCTATGCAGCCTTCATCACAGCGCTCTTAATGGCTTTTTCCTTCCTCCCACTCCCTCCCCTCTTCCTCCCACCAGGCCCTTCTGATAAAAAGCACACTAAGTCTTTAGCCCTGTTGGCAAGGAGAATTAAATTGCTATTTGCCACCTGGTGTTGTCTTACTTAACATACTTCCAAATTGCTCTTAAATCTCCCTTTGGAATTCTGAGTATAAACACTAGAAAGAAGGAAAGGGAATAAGAAGAAAGAAAAACAGAAACGTGAGCGAAGTTGCATCATTTCTGTTAGCTTTCCTTTTACCACACTCATTCGTGTTTCCTCTTTGCCTTCATCTTCTGTTCATCTCATTCAACTTCTCTTGACATTCATCTTCTCCCCCCCATTTTTTTCTTTTTAGTTAATTAATTATTTATTTTTTGGCTGCGTTGGGTCTTCATTGCTGTGCATGGGCTTTCTCTAGTCGCGGCGCGTGGGGGCTACTCTTCCATGCAGTGCGTGGGCTTCTCATTGCGGTGGCTTCTCTTATTGTGGAGCACAGGCTCTAGGCGGGCGGGCTTCAGCAGTTGTGGCACGAGGGCTCAGTAGTTGTGGCTCATGGGCTCTAGAGCACAGGCTCAGTATTTGTGGAGCACGGGCTTAGTTGCTCCACGGCATGTGGGATCTTCCCAGACCAGGGCTCGAACCCATGTCCCCTGCATTGGCAGGCAGATTCTTAACCACTGCACCACCAGGGAAGTTCCTTTCCCCCCTTTTTGTTCTCTAGAATTTTATTCAAAAAAGAGACACATGTTTTCGCCATGACAAAAAGCATACACATGCTCACAATGGGATGGTTTGAATGTTTTTAATTGAATATGATCCCAGGAGCTCTTAGATCCTGCCCATTGTAACTCTGTTTTTAAATTTCCCTTTTCTCCTTTTCATTCAATTTATTCAGCAAACATCTGTTGAGACTCTATTCTTGCCTGGCACTGTGCTCTCTTCTTTTTCCACTGTTTTCTGACTTATTTCCTTTTCAGTCCAATTACCACTACTAGGAGTAAGTAAAGTAATAAACTTAAAGAACTCACTGAGCTGAAAAAAATTCCATTCTTTGCAACTGTAAGGCACTCTTCCTCCTAACACTTTTGGTAATAAAATGAGGCATTATAATTAGTACAAAGTTCTAGAAGACTCATCAGATTACAAATACTTAATTTCTACTAAAATGAATTATTTTCAAGGGGTAGGACTGAGTCATTCTCAATAACGATTTAAAGTGATGTTTTCATTCTACTGATAAATAAGGTTTCTATGTGCTCTCAGAGGCCCGTTGGAAGCTGCGTTTCATTCATTATAGTGGCAACTTTCTGAACCTTAAACAAGAAACAGGGAAAGAAGTCAGTTGACAAACCAATAACAATCTCAGAATTAATGTCAGGTCCCTTAGGGAATTTATAATCAGAGGGAAAAGACGATAGGACCCACAGATGAAAACAAACCCTAATAAAGCACCAGCCTTCACCCATGGACTGCCCAGTAGGCGAATAAACACAGCCAGGGTTGTACATCGCAGAGGGAAACCATAGCTTCCAAACAGGCTGGACAGACTTGGGGTGGGAAGGAGCCTCTCTGACATGTTTGAACTCATCCTGTTAATGAGATGTTTAAGATGTTTAGAATTCAGATTATTTTATTCAACTCAGAGGGAGAAGGTCTACCTTAGTTGGGACTTCAGTGCAAACAGATGAAACGTCAGGTCTGTACTTCTGCCTGGAGGGCAAATCCATGCCCCTCTAAGCAGAGTTGATGGGAGGGAAGAGTTGGGTTGCTGTGAAAGGAAAGAGGAAAGGCATGGGTATTGAGAACCTAATAGACGCTTGGGGGCATTTGAGGCTTCTAGCAAGGAGCTGGGAGACGTTAAAGAGGTAATTAACATCTGTATTCTAAATAGCAGCGAGTACAGGTTAGAACAGATGGGTTCAGGAACCATACAAATAACCTGGGATAGTCTGTAGGTAGAAGGAAGAGCTTAACATTTGTGAGCTGTGAGCGACAAGATACTACAGGAAATGGTTTCTCTAAGCACTTGCTTTAACTACATAGTTTGGGCATTAAAGAGAAGGTGGCTCCCACTATGGAGAACAGTATGAAGGTTACTTTAAAAACTAAAAATAGAGCCACCATATGATCCTGCAGGCCCACTCCTGGGCATATATTCAGAGGAAACCATGGTTTGAAAGGATATATGCACCCCAATGTTCACTGCAGTGCCGTTTACAATAGCCAAGACATGGAAGCAACCTAAATGTCCATCAACAGAGGAAAGGATAAACAAGATGTGGAACATATATATACAATGGAATACTACTCAGCCGTGAAAAAGAATGAAATAATGCCATTTGCAGCAACATGGATGGACTTAGAGATAGAGATTATCATACTAAGTGAAGTAACTCAGAAAGAGACAGACAAATATCCTATGATATCACTTACATTTGGAATCTAAAAAACAAAAGGTGCAAATGAACTTTATCTACAAAACAGAAGTAGAGTTACAGATGTAGAAAACAAACTTATGGTTACCAGGGGGTAAGGGGTGGGGCAGAGGGATAAACTGGGAGATTGGGATTGACATATACACAGTACTGTATGTAAAACAGATAGCTAATAAAGACCTACTGTATAGCACAGGGAACTCAGTACTCTGTAGTGGCCTATATGGGAAAAGAATCTAAAAAAGCGTGAATATATGTATATGTATAACCGACTCAGTTTGCTGTACTCCTGAAACTAACACAACATTGTAAATCAACTATATTTCAATTAAAAAATAAAATAAATAAAACAGAATTAATCTTACTTTAAAAAAAAGAAGCACCTTGAATTCTGAAGAGCTCAGAAATAGAGAAAGAGTAGGTGCTCAGAGGAGGGCATTAGTTCATGTCTGGTCTTGTTTTCCTGCTAAGTGAAAGCACTCCACAGGAGGACCTTGAGTTTGCATTAAGACAAAATGACATTTAAAAATAAAACAAAACACTTCATTACCATTTGAGACAGTTATCTAAGTGTGCTTAATCCTCAGTTCAAGTTAAACGCTTCAAGCTGATTATTTTTATATGAAAGCCTATGTCTTGTCCCAAATGCTTCCCCTTACTATATTCTTTATTTACAGACAATAAAATTTATACACACAACCACTGATGAGACAAGGATTTGACGAATTTGAAAACAGTGAGCATTTTCTGTCTAGAAAATTCCCCAGGATCATAGTAACTAAAGTGCCATGAAGACAGAGCAGATCCCAAACTAAATACTGCCACCTACAAGGATTTGATCCATTTCTAACTTGTTAAAACACTTGATAATGTACAAGTGCTATTTATCTCTATGTTTGGGTATTCCACAGGTTCAATTTGATTGGCAATGTGATCATGGTAGCAGAAAGGCAGATATTCACTAGGTGTTGGCTAGAAGGAAAAATTTCCGGACTTCCCTGGTGGCACAGTGGTTAAGAATCCGCCTGCCAGACGTAGAGAATGGACTTGAAGCCACTGGGAATGGGAAGGGTAAGCTAGGACGAAGTGAGAGAATGGCATTGACATATGTACATTACCAAACGTAAAATAGATAGCTAGTGGGAAGCAGCCGCATAGCACGGGGAGATCAGCTCCGTGCTTTGTGACCACTTGGAGGGGTGGGATAGGGAGGGTGGGAGGGAGGCGCAAGAGGGAGGGGATATGGGGATATATGTATACATATAGCTGATTCACTTTGTTATACACCAGAAAGCAACACAACATTTTAAAGCAATTATACTCCAATAAAGATGTTAAAAAAAAAAAAAAAAAGAATCCGCCTGCCAATGCAGGGGACATGGGTTTGAGCCCTGGTCTGGGAAGATCCCACACGCAATGCAGCAACTAAGCCCGTGCGCCACAACTACTGAGCCTGCGCTCTAGAGCCCACGTGCTACAACTACTGAAGCCCGCGTGCCTAGAGCCTGCGCTCCGCAACAAGAGACACCACCGCAACAAGAAGCCCGCGCACCGCCATGAAGAGTAGCCCTGCTCGCCACACCTAGAGAAAGCCCGTATGCAGCAACAAAGACCCAATGCAGCCAAAAATACATAAATAAAATACATAAATTTTTTTAAAACTTAAAAAAATAAGAAAAATTTCAACAGTAATTAGCAAGCAGTAGTTCTTTACCAACGAATACTGAAAATTTCTATAAGTTTTTGGAAAACTGAAACTGATAATGGGGAAAAATTTATGCAGTTCAGGAAAGAATTTTTTTTAAAAAACCAATACAGTGTTAATTATCCCCGACACTACGATTTCTCTTTGTGGTTTCCACAGAGCCTCCACATGGAGTTGATGTTATCTGTGGAAGCATGGGGGGGTGGGGAGGTTTGGTGACTGAATGCAAGGTAGGAAGACACCCTAGTGGAGGGAGTGGGGAGGTGGAGATGAGGCCCTCAGGAAGGACCCTGGCATTAGGAGAGGGGTTCCAGTGACCCACCAGGGCCTGAGTTCTGTCTGTCTCTGCTGGGACCGCTGGTTTCCCTGGGCTTACAGTAGCCCTGTGAGAAGAAGGGTCAGTATTACATCATGAAAGAAGAAACTGGGGTTCAGAGACATGATGGCATTTGGCCAAGGTCAAAGTTACCAAGCAAGGAAGTGGGTTGGGGGCCCTCAGTGTCAATCCCCCCAACACCCCACCTCACATGGTGGGTGGGGGGTGACTGTCTTTTCTGAGATGTTGTTCATCTGCCACAGGCAAAAACAATAATAAAAGAATATGAAACGTGCAAAACAAAACCAAAAGAAAAAAGGGCTCTTAGTGGTTTTTTCTGTCCCAAACTTTTAAAAGCCATGTAGATCCTATGGCAGTTTGACCATATTCTCTGGGGTAAAGGGAAAGTAAGCTTAGTTTGATTTTGGTTAGAAAATGAGTGTTGTTTAATCTAGATTTTCAAAACATCCTGATTCCATTCAGGGGTCATGCTGAGGTGAAATGTAAGGAGTATCAAAACGTTGACAAAATTCAGTGTCATATAATCAATTTAATAATTCATAGAGTTCCTGTGGTGCACACTCAGGGTAATGGATGGTTTTACAGCCAAATGTCTAAAACGTGTAGATCTCTTTATTCTGTTTTCAAGTATTTGAGAAAGAAGAACATGAAACACATGCAATACGGGAAGCAGACACACAAGATGAAGTTGTGCGTTCATTGTTGGGGGAAAAGCACTCCCACCTCTAAGAACTATAAGAGAAAACAGCAAAATAGTATTCATGCAGGCAAGGTGCTAGACCAATCACTAGGTATTTATAACTACTGAGGACAAAATGCTAGCGGAGTCCTGGGGTGTAGCCCTGGGGCGGCAGCAGCCTGGGTGGATAACATTACACAGGCCCAGCTCTACCCCAGCACAGTGATACGCAAACCACACTTAATACAGCAGAGGGTGTAATTTAGGTGACATACTCTGCAAGATAGCAATTCTAGAACTGTCCCCTGATCCCTCCAAGTCTTTACAAAATGCCACCTTCTCAGTGGGCGCGGCCCGGCCATCCCAATGTTGAAACCCCTGACAGTTCAACCTTTTATCCTCCTTCCCTGCTTTAGTTTCTTCCACAGCTCTTCATTTTAAATCTGCTCGGTTTGCTGTTACCCTCAGTCCACTACAGCACACAGTGGGCACTTTCTTTGTTGAATGAATAAATGACTGAATGAATGAACAAATAATGGTGAGTAAGGGAAAAATATTCCTAAAACTTATATCGTGTTCATGCTGTGGAGATTAGGGATGGGATTACAGGGGTAAAAATGAGCCAAAGTAATAAATATATTTATAAACAGAGCAAACTGGACAAAGAAATTACACCAACAAAGATGAGGATAATGAAAAACTAGGCAGTTTTCCAAAGCAAATAACATTCCCCTAAGGAATTATAATATGATAATGCAGAATAATAGAAAAGTACATTTGTTGTGCTAAATGCCCATATTAAAATAGGCTAAAATAATATAAAATAAATTCGGGGGAAACTGAGTCTTTTGAGCAGAGATTGATGCAGACAACTAGCAATGTTTCTGCTTGGACAGTCCGTGGAGGACAGGATGGACAAGTGTCTATATATAGACAGCCTCGGGCAATTGGGAGATCATAAGAGCCTTTACATACAACTTATGGCTTAAAAGGAACTTCTTCATGTAAGGTATTTCTTTTAATCCTCAAAGAAACTCTGGAGGTCTGGAGGTCTGAAAAACTGGTTTTCAGGACAAAGACTTGACTTGGATCACCAACCATCACCAACCATCACCAACCATCATCAACCTTCACCTCCAGCCTGGTCAGGACCCACCCTTCTTCCCTGCAGGAGGATCACCTTTTCCCAGAGCATCCAGGGCTCTGGGCTGTGGCCCTCTCCCTCACCCCTGCTAACACTATATACATCATTGTAGCTCCTGTTTATGGGGTATCTGCTCCCACTTTCAGGAAGTTTGCTAAGCTATTTACAAAGGACCCCATATAATCCTCCCAACAACTTTTCAAGGCCCACAGGTGCTAGTGTTACCACCATTCGACAGAGGAGGACAGCAAGGTTCAGAGAGGTTAAGTGACTTGTTCAGGGTCACTCAGCCAGTAAGTGGCAGAACTAAGACCCGGAATGGACTTGCTCTACCTTGGCAGCACTGGACCTTTCCTCTCGCATTAAAACTTACCTGCTTCCTTCCTTCCTCCTGCAAACATTTATTGAGCATCTTCTATTGTTCTATAGATACAGCAAAGCATAAAATAGATAACACCTCTGCTCTCATGGAGCTTACATCCTGATGAGCAATGAGGAAGAGATTAAATGAACAAAATAAAATTATGTAATAGGTGATGATAAATGCTAAGAAGAAAAATAGACAACGATGACTGGGGTGCTATTTGGATAGGGTAGGCTGAGGAGGCCTCAACAAAGGCGGTGCTTAAGTAGACACCTCCTTAGAAAAGGGAACCCTCCTACACTGTTGGTGGGAATGTAAGTTGGTGCAGCCACTATGGAAAACAGTATGGTGGTTCCTCAAAAAACTAAAAAGAGAGTTGCCATATGATCCAGCAATCCCACTCCTGGACATATATCCAGAGAAAACTATAATTCACAAAGATACATGCACCTCTATGTTCATAGCAGCACTATTCACAATAGCCAAGCCATGGAAACAACCTAAATGTCCATCAACAGATGAATGGATAAAGAAGATATGGGATATATATACAATGGAATACTACTCAGCCATAAAAAAGAATAAAATAATGCCATTTGCAGCAACCTGGATGGACCTAGAGATTATCATACTAAGGAAGTAAGTCAAAAAGAGAAAGACAAATACCATATGATATCACTTACATGTGGAATCTAAAATATGACACAAATGAATCTATCTATGAAACAGATGCAGACTCACAGACATAAAGAACAGACTTGTGGCTGTCAAGAAGGAGTGGGGGAGGGATGGATTGGGAGTTTGGGATTAGCAGATGCAAATATTATATAGAGAATGGATAAACAACAAGTTCCTACTGTCTAGCACAGGGAACTATATTCAATATCCTGTGATAAACCATAATGGAAAAGAATATGAAGAAGAATGTATTATGTATATATGTACATTGAATCACTTTGCTGTACAGCAGAAATTAACACAACGTTGTAAATCAACTATGCTTCAATAACATTAAAAAAAAAAAAAGAAAGACACCTCCTTAAATTAGGGAGTAGGTCATGCACCTCCTGAGCGAAGGCAGTTCAGGCCGAGGTCTCTAAGTGCTTTGACTTGAAAATGAAACAAAAATACTCTCCAAAAGTTTGACCTGTTAAAGTTGGTCACTCTTCACAATGAGGTCAGTGTGCGCGGTCTGCTAGTTCAGAAAACTGCAATTGAGCAGTTGCTTTTTCAGCCAGAGCTTTAATCTGAAGTGACCGACTCCCCCCAGCTGACTGTCCTCACTCTTTCCTCCCAATCCCATTAGCATCTGACCTGTCTCTCTTATAGAATTTGCTGCTCAGGACCTTGTATTATATTCGTTGGAATCCAGGACCCATCTCCCCTTCTTGTGTCGGCACCAGAGTTTCGATGGATGTGTTTGGTGAAAGGATGCAGTAGTCGGGGGCACATGTATGGGTAGTGCTTTGGGATCACTTGGCCAGAGAAAGGGGTTCTCAGACGTTCCTCCCAAGGAAGAGACTAGCACAGGCACGGCGCCAGGGGATTGTTGGCGCCTGGGAAGTACCCTGAATTTTGTCTGCTCTGGGGTAGGCCATGGGTAACCAATCCAGGCATAAATTATAGCTCATGCCTGGCCAGGAAGGAATAAATTTTAACACTGGAAAAATATGTCTTACCAGAGAAGAACCAGAGCAGAATATGGCAGTAGAAACTATATGAAGATGGAATAAACTTAGCACAAAGAACTTTCTAGCCATTAAAGTCTAGCCAAATGCTTGTGCAGTGTGAACAACTAGAGACCAAGACGGCACACTGAAGTAGGGTGGCCCAGGGTCCCAGTTTGCAGAGACCGAGGTGGTTACCAGTACACAGGACTTTCAG